>NW_023600993.1:48751828-49951828 GCF_014898055.3 Talpa occidentalis
CAGCCACTTTTGCTTTAGACTTCAATCTACAAGGTTTTTCCAGATGTACTTCGTGTTCCAACACATCCAAAGTTTTAGAGGGATTCAAAAATGATGACCAAACCCAAGGCAGAGATGTGGTCACTGTTTCTCTGCTAGTGATGATTTCAGGACCCTCCTTAGGAGTTAGGCAATGTCTTTGCTGGTAATGACCTCCCTAGACCCTGACATTGTCTCTGCAACTGAGAGAATGAGGTAATCTTTGGAAGATCCTGGACATTCAGTGCCTGGTTTGTTGTCCTCCATGTCCCCACTTTCCTGCTTCTAGAGCTCTGGTTCTTACAACCTCATGTGGTCTGGGAATTCCCTGGAAAAGTTGTCAGCAGAACAAAGCTTATTGTTTGTCTGTCTGTGCTTCTGTCAGTCTCTAGACCAAATCAATGAGGAGGCAATTCCTTTTCAGGAATTAACGAGGAAAATGGAGATTTATTTACCCAGGGCGAGAATAAAGTGGGCAATTTATCATCCAGCACGGAGGCTCAGGTTTGTGAGTGCCAGTTATTATTTCATGGCCCTAAAAGAAGCAGGTCAAGCAAACTCTGTGCCCCCAAGTAACCCTGAAACCAGGTGGTTCCAGCTCTTTAGGCTCTTTTCCCAAAAATTTGTATAGCAGCTTCCTGGAGCTGGCTGAAAGGAGTGAGACAGTTGGAATTTGGCCTGGGTTTGTAAATCTTTAGCTCACAGGGACCTAATTCAATGGTTCTTTACAAAATCAGAAAGATAATGAATGTTCCTTTAAATTACCTTGGGGTATGCAACCTTTTGATTTCTTCCTTTCCCTGCAGAAGGCCTTCATTTTTCTCACCATCTACGGCACCTCTATAGTTGAGCTGTAGAAAGTGCCATGCCTTCAAAAATGTCTTATTGTTTCAGTCTCTCATAGTTGTCTTTCAACATGCTGATTTCTCTGGCTACACTTTTGGAAACTGGCAGCCTTAGGGAGGATTTTGTGACCAGTATTATGATTTTGCTGTGAGCTTGCCAGTCCTCTTCTGATTCCGGTGGAGTCAGTCCTGTTGGGTCTTGATACTTATTCTCTTTTTGTTTACTCCACAGGGGATTTCATCACAGTGCCTCAGGGAATGGACTGCATACAATTTTCTGTATATACAGTGGAACTCAATCTCAAAGTCTATTCCAAGTGTTGGGCAATCCCTCTTCAAGCTCCTTCCAGAATGGTAATTTTATTCTATTTTTTACCTGCTTTCAGTGGCAGGTTTGCCACACTTGCATATAAAAGAAATCTGTGTGGATTTTTCTAGCTCCGAGTTGAGAATGATGTGGTTTGAGGGTTAGAGCATAACTTTCTTGGGGAAATTTTTAAGGACATCCTTTTATTCGTTTTATCCTACAGAATCTAGTGTTGCGACCAATTGGAGAAGAAACCACTGAAATTTAATGGTTGGATTCAAACATTTCAGATTTGCTGGAGTGAGAACTAAAGGCAGGCACTTGGATTAGACCCATTCTATCCATCCATGTCTTCATAAGATCTGGTATCTTTTCCATTTGAGCTTTTCCAATGCGATAAAGGACAATTTTTCCCATCAGCAGATGTGAGCACTTACAGATGGGGATTTTTCCTATTATTCAGGGAGGTCTTTTATCATTCATTAACATCAAGTATACTTTGGGAAGTCCCAGTTAGTATTTCTGGGCCTGAAAAATCAAGTCTGAGTTCATTCCAAACCCCAGTGGATCCTGAGGCAAGGTCGCTTCAACCCTCTTGAAATTCTTTCCAAGACCATCAAGAAAGAATGCCCTCAGGTGAGTCCAGTGACATTTCATGAGCACACTGTGGTCATTAAGATTGGTATCACTGAGTTGGCTTACAGTCCTATTTTTCTATTTCTATTCTTATTCCTTTAGGAGAGATTCAAGTTTTCTTATCTGGTTTTGGAAACAATGATGAACTCAGGCTACCTTGCTATTGTAGTTACAAAATACAATGCATGACAGTGAATTCACAGGGTGAAAATTCCTAAAGCATGTCAACAATTCAATGCACTGTATTTATTCTGCTCTGATTCTGTGATGGTTCCCTAGTTCACATATGATAAAAGCTTCAGTCCTCACAGGGGCTTCATAGCTCAATGTCCCTGACCCTCCTGTACCCTCTGACCTCATCTCCTGTGACTCTCTCCCTTGCACACTCCTGGCCTTATCTTGAACATGCTGGTGATATTCCTGCATTTGAGCCTGAGCTTTAGAAGTTCCCTCTACTCTCAGATATCCACAAGGCTTGCACCTGATCTCCTCCAAGGATTTGATAACATCTCACTTTCTCAAGGAGGCCCTCCCTCACTATCCTACTTAATACTGCAACCCATTTGCCTAACTCTCCCCAGAGAACTTGAACTACTTCGATTTATGTATTTTTTTTCCAAAGCACTTAGAAATCTACTAGCTTAGTTATTTTTATGTTTCTGTCTCTCCACTAGAATATAAGCTCCACAAGGGCAACATTTTTTGCTTATTTGCTTTGTTCACGAAAAATTCCACATGTTAGAATAGCACCCTAGGACTCTCTACCTAAAAGGTTCTCATCGTATATACATATTGTTCTTAGTGCTGTACCCAACATTGGAACTAGGTAGTCTTAACTTGGATTTTGCATTTCTCCATTCAATACCTTTCAGTGGCTTTCCATCTCCCCATGAAAAGCCAAAGCCTTGCCTTGACATACATGGTAGTTTGAACTTTGTTTGCCAACTTAACTGGAATCACATTTCTCAGAATCCTCTTTCCTGAGTGTTTCTGGATAAGATATGGGAGGCAGAAATGCAACAGGAACCAATATTCTTTGAAGGTCTTTGCAGTCAAGTATGGTGAAGGACAAACACAGGTTGTTCTAGCTCTTTCTCATTCTCCTCTTTTCCATGTGTACTTCTGTCTGTGGATGCTTTCTGTTTCCATGCACTGATGATGGTTATGCACAGGCAACAGCTTTCTGAAGCTCTGCTAGCTCCATTAAAGTCCCATCCTAGTACCTGGAGTGGCCCCTATATCCCCCTTGAAAGTTTTGATTTATTCACCTACAGCAGGGTTGATTCCTGACTCTTCTGACACTCAATATTTTCAGACTGTTTCTTCCCCAGCAACTCCCACAATTGTGTAAAGTCTAATTCCCATAACAAAACCCCTACTTTAAATTACTCAGATTGCTTCTCCTTTTTTTTTTTTAAAGATTTATTTATTCATTTACACAACCGGGGTACAGGCCAGATGCGCAGGAGTGTGAGAGGATTCACCAGAGCCAGAGTGGGTTGCAGAACAGGCAGTCTGACAAAGTACACTGCTGAGGGGAGCAGCAGGAGGCAGGAGAGGTCCGTGCTCCATGTGGGACCCTCACCGGCTGGCTGGGATCAAACCAGCGCTGCAAAGGGCAGCTTCATTGTGAGGCGCTCAACCGCCTGTGCCGCCAGGGGAGGCCCTGCTTCTGCTTTTTTGATGAAACCTTGACTAATGAAATATAAAAGACCCTTGTTTCTTTGAAATCATATCTCACCATGTTCCCATTGGCTTACTTCATTCCTTCCTTTTTGGCTCCCGCGTATGTCAAGTATGCTCCTACCTAAGTGGTACCATATCTCTACCTAGAATGTTCTTTCTGCATAGAGTCCCAGGACTCACTTCCTTTATTCCTGCAGTTCACTGTTTACACTCCCTCTTAGAGGGGCCATTCCTGATAGAAAATAGTAGCTCTTCCCGGTGAGTCCCATGTTTCACTTTCTCTAGGATCCTCCCCTTACTTTGTGTCATGTTCCTTATAACAAACACTTAACCGCTACTTGGCATGTTATTTATTTGCTATATGCCTTCCTAGAAGGGGTTCTTATGTAGGGTCAACCTGGGAATCCAGGATGTCCTCAGATAGGAAAATAATCATATACTTATTTTCAGTTACCTCTAACTGAAATTTAATATTAATTTCTTCCAGTTATGAGTATGGTTAGCAAACCAAATGACTTAGCAATGCCTGTGACTTCGACAAGTTTTTCACAAGAAATCATGGCCATGCTTCCTATCACTTAGAGTTGGTGACTATCTTGAAATATCATTTATGCTCATGACTGAAATTAACATTGTCATTAGAACTGGAGCTATATGGCATTGGATTGAGACCTTCTTGTCTAGAGAGGCTCTCAAGACATAGTTGGCCAGATTAGGTTATCAAGGCTTGTAAAATTTGTTGATCCTTTTGTAACAAGGATAGTTAAGCTGGGCCTCCCCTGGTGGCGCAGGCAGTTGAGTGTAGCACTGTGAAGCTGTCTGCAGCCTCTGCAGCGCCAGTTCGATCCTGGCCGGCTGGGGCAAGTGTCCCACATGGCACAGCAGACCTCTTTTGTCGTGCCCGCTGCTGCCCTCAGCAGTGTATTTCACCAGTCTGCCGGTTCTGTTCACCATTCTGTCTCTGGTGAATCCTCTCACCCTCCCGCGCATCTGGCCTGTACCGGTTCTAGTATAAATAAATAAATAAATAAATAAATAAATAAATAAATAAATAAGTCTTTAAAAAAAAAACAAAAAACAAGGATAGTCAAGCTGTCTAGGAACAATGAACAGATAAGTTTCAATATATTTGATGGTTGAAATCATTATTGAAGTGTGAGAAAGTAACTTACTGCTAATAGACTGTAAGTCTAATTGTAAGTCAAGCACAGAGTTGCAAGTTACATATTCTAACACTGAATTTCAATATAATTGCTTTTCTTTGAATTCTATGTGTTTTATTTTATACATTTGCAAACATATATTGGAAAATGATCTATACTTCACAAGACTGCTCTGGGGCCCCTGGCACAAGAAGTTAAAATCCCATTGATTTCTAAAAAGGTATAGGCTTTTTCTCTCTTGCTTATTGCAATTGTTCATTTCTTTTGTTCAGAAATCTACCACTTGGCAGGATTGACCTAATTTCAATAACAACCTAAGGGCAGAGAGGACTCTGATATTTATATCCTCTCCTCACTCACCTGGCATTCACTCTATTGCTTTTCCTGAGGGCCCTTCCCTTTATGCACTCTAGGTGGCATATTCATGAAAGGAATTGCATCCTTTGAAAATGATTGGAGACTATATTTCTGAAGATCCTGCCAACAAGTAAAGGCTGTTAAGGATACAATGTCAAACCATTAACAAAGATCTGTAAGGAGATAATAGCATTAAGAGAAAAAATCAAAATATCCTAGCAATTAGGGGAAAGAAAACAAACAAACAAACAACAAAATATCCTAGCAGCAAGTATGAATTATCCCAGGAATAATTCATACCTTGGGATTTCCATCGTGCTTTTTCTGCTGTGAAAACATTTGATAACATCAAATCAAACTACCTTCTTTAACATATGCCTTAAGTACTTTGACATGATAGATTATCTTCTACTGCAAACCTCTGGCCCCAGTGGAAGGCTCTCAAGGTCCCATTGCTCTACTTGTGACATTTGCCATATTAGGAGTTTTAAGCACTGTGGTTCATTCCAATGAATGTAACCAAGATACACAAATCAATGAATATAGCTCCAGCGGTACATAAGTAGTAACCCATCACCACTCCATTTGAGTGCCAACTTTCTAATGCATTTCCACATCTGCTCCTTCATTCCATCTTCCCAAACTCCAGACAAGATGGGTTGGGCAGTTTCTTATTTAGTTAATTAATTAATTAAATTTTTTTCTTATACCATTGTAGTCCCCATAGTTCTATCACCATATCACCGTGAACCATTACCATATTTCCTTGTAGTCTTTCCTCCCATTTTTGACATCCTCCCTCTGACTCCCTTGCTGTGTGCCTCAGATCTATGGTCACCCTGCTAGCTTTAATTTTTTCTTGACCTTTTGTTTGGTTTCTTTATATACCACAGATAAGTGAGATATCATATTTATCTTTTTCTTTTGACTTATTTTGGCTAGCATAATCCCTTCTATGGGCAGTTTCAAACAAATCAAAGGGATTCTATTCCTAAGAACCCATTTATTTTCCTGAGACAAAATGATGGGAAAGGAAATTTTCTAAATAAAATTACATTAAATCTGATTAATATCTGATTAGTAGAGTTCTGATATCTGATTAATAGCTTTCCTAAGGTCCATCAGAAAATATTTTTTCTTATAAACATTTCATGGGGAGACAACTAATATTTACTGATTTTTAAAATTTTTCTAGATAGAGTATTTGTTGTCTGACAAATATCCAGTCTGAATATCCCCAACTACCCTATAAGGTCAATATTGGGAAATTGAAGTTCAGAGGGGCTAGATAATTTGTCCAACGTCACATACTCTTCCCATCTATCATAACATGTTGCTCTAGAACACAAAGGAATTCCCAGGCTTCAGCTATTTCTTCACCATTTTTACACTTCTTTTATTTGCTTAATGTTGTGCTAACTTAAAAGATTAAGTACAATTTTTAAAAAGACAAACTTTGCGTTGTTGCTGGGTACCAATAAATAGCAGCACTTGCTTCAGGTTGAGGGTAATTAGAAAAATAGATACAGTAACAGGATTGTGTTAGCACATTTGAGTCAACTGTAATTGTCAGAAAAGTTCTGAGGCTGCCTCTGCTAAACAGGGACCCAACAAGTGTTGGAGATGTATTCAAGCCATAATTAGGTATTAAATTGCTAGGGCTTCCATAACAAAGTATCACTGCCTGAGAAGCTTAAACAGCAAAAATTAATTTTCTGACATTTCTGCAGACTACAAGTCCAAGATCAAGGTACTGTTAGAACTGGCTCCCCCTGAGGCCTTTTGGACTTACACATGGATATCTCCTTTGTCTTCACATGGTCTCCCTCTGCATGTGTGTGAGCAAGTGCACTCCTTAGGACTCATTTTAACTTAATTAATTTTAACTTAATTCCCTCTTTAAAGATTCTTTTCTCAAATTTACACACAATTTGATATTCTGGGGGTTTGTACTTCAACATGTACATGGAGGGGGTTGCAATTCAGTTCATATCAGTCCCCAAATGAGTTGTCCTCCTTGAATAATCCAAAGGGTTGAAATATAAGTCACAAAGCAAAACTGCTTCTCCACATGATTCAAGGTTATTTACTGTCATGACTTAGAACCATCTAAAATCATCACCTGAATCACTGTGGTCCTCAAGCCGGCTTTGGAGAACATGATCTAGTGTGCTCTAATACAGATATCTCTGTCACACTCTGTTGGTAGATTCCTTTGGCCCATGCCAGTGTCACTTGAAATATTTGTACACAGTGGGTGTGTGTGTATGTGGAATGTTTCTTTTCTTTCTGGTCTTTAGACAACTCAGGTGATGATTTGATTGTATCTTACCTCTCTTTTTTAGATTGGGATGGCTGGAAGTGGATTTTTGTGATGATAAATTTTAAAGAAATGAAAGGGAAAACACCCTGACTGCCATTTTGCTTAAATCTGAAGAGGTTACTGAGCATATGAAAACTTGACTTCAGGGAACAATATGAACAGGATTCCATGCATATTTTTAGAACATTCTCTGCAGAAGTTGTGTACCGAATGTATGACTGGAGCCACAAATAAGGCAGCAAACCATATAAACTCACTGAGGCTTATGATTCCCACTAAGCTTTAAAAAATGTCAACAGAAAAGGACAGAGAGTGATATATTGTGTACCCACTTACCCACAACATAACATTATGAAATCTTAACAATTTGATATAGTCCTAGTTTCCTTTTAAAGAAATAAAACATTACAAATATGCTTGAAACTTAGCAGTGCCTCTCTTTATTCCTAGTCCCCTCCTTTCCCAGATCCTGTTTTTATCCTCTATTTTGCTTTTATCATTGATGATTTTTAATGATTTTACTACATATGACACATTTGCTGTATCATAACCACAGTATTGTTTTGCATATCTTAAAACATTGTTTAAGTGGATCATTCCATTTGCATCATTTTACAATTTGATTTCCCCTTCCTCAGCATTATATTCTAGAGATTTATCCATGTTTATATGTATAATTTAGCTTATTCATTTTAACTGCTGTAAAACATTCCGTTGTATGAATAAGCTGCAATTTGTTTTTCTGTTTTTCAACTGATAAACATTTAGGCCACTTCCAGTATTTTCATATAACAAAAAAATCTCTGCAAATATTCCTAGACATGGTTCCTAGTCTATTTGGGCAGAATATTTTTTAAGCTATATGCCTAGAAGTGGGAATGCTGACGTGTATACATTGCAGCTTCAACTTTATTTGAATCTGCTAACTTTTCCTGTAAAGACCAATTTATAACCTCATCAGCATGTTTAAAATTCTTTTCCCCACATGTCCACTCACATTTGATACTGAGATTAAAATTATTTTCCAATATTGTGAATACTATTTTATTCCGGTTTGGTTTGCATTTTCCTAATTACTAATGATGGGAAGAGATTTCACATATATGTATATGCTAATTCTTTCTAAGCTTATATGCATCATAAATATTTTCTCCCAATGGGTGAGTTTCTTTGCACCTTGTTTTTGATATCCTAGATGAATGGAAGCTCTGAATTTAATGTAGTCTATTTTTAGCAATATTTGTCTTTACAGTTTATGTGTTGTTTAGGAAATCCTTTCCTATCCTGAGCTCACTCAGACATTGTTCTACATTTATTCTGAAGATCTGAGAGTTTTACCTGAACAATTATGTCTAAAATCCTCTTGAATTGTCATGAAGACAAGCTCTAATTTAATTTTCTATAGGATACACAGATGTACCAGCACCATTTATTGAAATAAGTTACATTCCCATGGCTCTGCATGATTACTGTATCACATACCATGTGTCCCTAAGTGTGGGAGCATGTGTCTTGATTCTCTAGTCTGTTTTGTTGGTCACATATCTGTGTACCAATTCTACAATGTTTCAATTGCCATAACTATGATGTTGATATATGTCAGTGCAAATATTTCCCTCTACATCCTATTTTTACTCACAGTTGCCTTGATTTTTTAGTTTCTATTCTACATGAATTTTAGGATCACCTTGGCCAGATATATGAAAAACCTGTCCACTCATATGGTCATTAGAATGGTTTTGAATTTATAGATCACTTTAGGAACAATTAATACTTCTATGATATTAAATTTTCCTACCTATAAACATATGCTCATTTATTTTTATTTTCTCTTAAGTGTTTCTATACTTCATAATTGCTTTTGCATGGATGCTACATTTTTCAGTGTCTGCCTAAAGTATTAATATTGTGTAATAGATCCTTTTCATTTTTTCATTTAAAGAAGCTAAACATTACAAATATGCTTAAAAGCCTAGATAAATATATTTCCAAGGAAGGATAAATAGAATACATTTTGATAGGAGGTAGCAAGTTTATGGAAGAGGAATGGAAGTAGAACAAATTTTATGACCATTTTTAGAAAATATAGCTTGCCATCGGCTCCCTTTTGGCTATGGCAATTCATATCCCTCTCAAATGCATAAAGTCTTACCCTTTCCCCTTAGAATCTAACCCCATTATGGCCTGAAATTCGGGCTCACATGCCAAGATCTTCCCATCTAGATCATGTACACTGGCAATTAAGACTCTTCAAGTGGAGCTACTCAAGACAGTTCCCATTGGTTTTAAGACTTGCAATATCAAGAAACAATTTGGTTGATACACATCATTAATGATGGAACAGGTATAGGGTGATTGCTATATATTCTCCTCTTCAAAAGAAATGGGAAGCACACAGGGATCCATGACAATTTTGAAATTCAGTAAGGTATATGTTGCTGCTTATTTGCTTAGGGTACCATGCTACTTCCTGGCAATGATTCACCATGCCTCATGAATATGCCCTTCAAAGATTCTTTCCTTTCCCATAAAAAATGACATTTAATAGCTAATAATAGTATTCTTGGTGTGCTTCCTGCATGTAAAATTTTGATTAAATTTTCGTTTCCATCAAGCTAATATGATTATTTAAAAAAAACAACCCTGGTTTCTTATAAATCAGTTTTAAATATACTACACTAGACAAAATCTACACATGCAAATGTTATCAAAGTAATACCTTCAGTAGTTGGGTTTTCTATCCAACTGTTGAAGGACAGCACTCTTCAGATTTTTAGAGTTCTGTTGGTTAACAGAGAGGATCTGTAAAGTTCTTTAAGATCTTTAGATGGTCCTTTTTCATAGCAAAATAGCTCTTGAGGCATTGCCATACATATTTCTGAGGTTTTAAGAAAGGATCTTATGATTTCACCCTGGGCATAGTCTTTGCTCTGATTGATTCTTGGCTTTTTGGCTAAGAGCAAGTGTAGTATCTGTTCTACACTTTAATCTTTGCTCTGAAGCTCTCTCTTAATCTGAGAATATTGCAGAAGCTGGGAATCAGAAATAATTTTATTTTTGAACCTATCAAGTATTGCCCTCTTTATATTTTTTCTAGACTTTTACTTAAAAAGCAAATAATTACCACTTGTAAATTAAGCTAACATTGTATTATAACAATACAACTTACTTAAGTTTCACATATGCATCATTCAAAATCAACCCCTCCATATACTACATTAAGTTCATCACTAAATGTCCAACTCTGTCCTTCATCATGCAATTTACCATTTTACCCAATTTACTCCACCCCTCTGCCTCCCCTTCTGGAAGCACAAATTCCTTAAAACAAACAAACAAACAAACAACAACAAAACATCTATCTCTTTCCATTCTCCTTTTGTTGTAGACAATGGAAAGAGTCCAGAAGACACTTTTAATATTCTGCCTGAATTTCCTTAATGAGATGACCAGTTAATTAGGTACACCTTAAATTTTCCACATTACAACAGGGAACAGAGTCACTAAACTTTCTTCCACCATATAACAAGGATTTCCTTTTCCCCAGCTTCCCATAACATGTCCTTGCCTTCCTTTAAGTCCTCACTGATAGCTTCATCCAGAGATAACAGTCTTGATTTAATGGTCTCCTCAAACTCTTGTAGGTTTGTACTAACATGCTGCTTAAATTTTTTCTGGTTTCTAAAAAGCTTGTACACTGCAAAAGAGACAGTAACTAAAATGAAGAGACACCCTACTGAATGGGAGAAAATATTTGCTCACTATGCATCTGATATCAAAGATCTACAGAAAATTCATTCAGGTCAACAGAAAGAAAACAAATAGCCCTATTATAAAATGGGCAGAGCTAAGCAGGCATTTCTTCAAAGAAGACATACAGATGGCGAGCAGCCACATGAAAATATTTTCATCATCTCCTGTCATCAGGGAAATGCAAATCAAAACCACAATGGGATACCACCTCACATCAATGAGAATGGCCCATATCAAGAAGACCAGAAACAGCAAGTGCTGGCTAAGGTATGGAGAAAAGGAACCCTCTTACTTTTTGGAAATGTAGATTGGTCAAGCCTCTATGGAAAGCAGTGTGGAGGTTTCTCAAAAGACTGAAAATGGATGTGCCATACAAACCAGGAATTCCTCTCCTAGATATCTAAAAAACAATAATCATAAAGGAAACCTACTCTCGTATGTTTATAGCAGCACTATTAACAATAGCCAAGATATGGAAGCAACATAAGGTCTCAAAACAAATGAGTGGATCAAAAAAATGTAGTATATATACACAATGAAATAATACTCAGCTATCAAAAAAGATAAACTCACACCATTTGTAGCAACATGGATGGAGCTGGAAGGCATTATGCTAAGTGAAATAAACAAGGAGAAAGACAAATACCACATGGTATCACTTACAAGTGCAATGTACAAAAACCAAACAAAAGGTCAAATACAAACTTTAAAACCAACCCTTGAATACTGAACACAGATTTGTGGCTTTCAGAAGAGGAGGGAAGAGTCAGGGGTGAGAATGGGGGGAGGGGTGTGAAGCACAATGCACATTACAACTGAGGGGGAAATCCTATACTGTCAAAATACTAACAAGGATGTAAAACAATGGTATTTCAATGGCAATAAATAAATAGGATACATAATTGTTTTTTTTCTCATTTGACTCCACTACCTGTCCCAAAGTCATTCTTTCATGTTTTAGGTTTTTTGCATTTCACTTCTGGCACCAAAAATACGTTCTCGTTTGTTCCCCGTAAGGGGCACCAAAAAAAAAAAAAAAATATATGTTCTCATTTTAAGGCTGTATACCACATTACTCCAAAAAGTAGTGGATAGACAATCATTTATTTTGCACATGAAGTTGTAATGTGAGTAGATCTTGGCAGGAATAGCTTTTATCTATTGCATTTGGCATTAGCTGGTGCAGTTTGAAGGCTATGAACTGAAATCACCTGATGGCTCACTCAGTCCTATGTCTGGTGTCAGTCCTATGTCCTATGTCAGTCCTATGTCCTATGTCAGTCCTATGTCTGAAGCTGGTTATTGAACAGCAACAGCTGAAGCTGTTGAATGAAACACCTATATGGGGTTGGTTCATATGGCTTTTGCTTCTTTGCACAGTGGTGGCTGAATTCCAAGAGCAAATGTCCCAGGAAAGAGACAGCATCAGAGGAAATTGTTATCACCTTTTATGACCTTATTTTGAAACTCACAGTGTTATTTCTACTGCATTATATTTGCTGAGACAACCACAAGTCCCACCTACGGAGAGGAAAAACAGATTCTACCTCATGATGGGCAGTGGTAAGTTCTTAGAAAGTTATGTAGGACTGGTAATATTGGTATAGCCATTTTTGGAAAATATCATACCATCATTATTATTTTATGTAAAATCACTAGACAAGATTTTCTAAAGTTGATATTTGAACGTAGATCCATAAAACTAAGGGAGTGATAAAAATCAAAATCAAAAAGCAACTATAAACCAGAGACACACTACAGGGGCAGTGGAGGAGGAAGTAGGATCAAAACAAGGGGGGTGGGAATTGTATGGGGACTATAACCAACATGAAAATGCATAAATTGTGCAAAAATGAAAAATGATGTAAAAATATATAAAATAAAAATTAAAAAAAAATAAGGGAGTGAACCAGATTTATACCTGGTGGAAAAAAAGTAGTGAAAAGAAGTTTAAAGGTCCTTGGGCAGATAGATCAGTTTGGTTGAAATTAGGTGTTCAAAGAGAAGGGTGGTCATGGTACATTCAGAGAAGCAACAAGGAGTTTAGTATCTAGGATTCTGTTTATCATTGTGAAGACTAGCATTTCCTCTAAGCCATGGGGAAGGGATGGTTAAAAGAAGGGATAATTTATTGGACTTTGTTTTAAAAGGATAACTTATTGAGGTACAAATACCATAACACAAATGGCATAAACACCAGGTGTTTATGGTGTATTTGCTATCACTGAGATCTGCCATGTGGAAATAAGAATGGAGTTTATCTCTACACAGAGTACTCAATTATATTTGAGCCAAGAGATGCATGATTAAACCTCAGGCACTTATAAATGTCTTTTAAAAAATTAGTTTTAAGTGGAACTTTTTCCTTTTTGGGCATTTCTAATAATATTTAGCATCCCCCCAACCAAGTATTTACTAATTTTAAAAGCGTTTACATGTATGGGGTGGCCATTGCTCTGCCTTTTGCTTCTACAACAAATCTATTCTCCCTCTGCTGTCTGATCTACTCTGTCTGATCTACTCTGACAGATCTACTCTATCCTCTGCTGTCTGCCCCAGCTTTTTGGACCTCTGGCTTCCAGGTGGGTGTAGACATGGGAAAGTTCCAGGAGATGAAAGGGAGGGAGGAGAGTAAGATCAAAATTTTAATCCCCATGTTTCCATTTGAGAGTTTCTCAACTATGTCTTGGAAGGTCAAAGCTTCTTTCAAGGCAGCTGTTCAACATGACTCTCTCTGTTCCAGTAACCTTTACCTCCCCATTAAGCTTATGGGGGTGACACTCTCACTCTGCTATTCCCCTGTGTGTACACGATCTCCCTATATCCACACCATTGTAGCAGACCCTTTGCAAATAAACCTTCCCCAAATAATTTCATTTTACATGTGTCATCTGTTCTTGAGCCAGTATAGCCATATTTAGCCTCTTAAAATCCAAACTTGGGTACTTAGTTTAAATACGCTTAGGGTATATTTAATTTTTTTATTTAAATTTTTTTTATTTTATTCATTTTTACATCATTTTTCATTTTTGCACATGTATGCATTTTCATCTTGGTTATAGTCCCCATACAATTCCCACCCCCCTTGTTTTGATCCTCCTCCCTCTTCCCCTCCCCGCCCCCTTAGTGTGTCTCTGGTTTATAGTTGCTTGTTGATTTTGATTTTTACTTTATTATAATTAGGTTTTTTCCTGGTCCCTTATTTAGGTTTTCTAAATTCCTGCTATGAGTGAGACCATCTGGTATTTTTCTGTGTATTTAATTTTGATCTATCTCTCTGCAACACTTGCTTCTCTTTTTTTCCTTCCTATGGACTGTATTATACATATGGAAGAGAGAGAGAGAGAGAGAGAGAGAGAGAGAGAGAGAGAGAGAGAATGCAATTTCAGTTGGCAGTTTATTTAAGGAGTATAACTTTTCACACTTGAATGTAACAAATACATGTCCACCTATGCTATGCTATTGGTGCTGATTTGGGCATTAAGATCCCTGTGCAGCGGACACATGCATTTTCCTTCTATCAGTGGCAGAGTGTTGATCTATTACCTGTTATCATCTCTGCTTCCCCACTAGGCCATTTACCTCGGGACATTTTACAAAGAAATTTAAGGATAGGGCAAAAATAAATGAACCCAATTTATACTGGGGGAAAAGCTCTAAAAACATATTCGGACTCAAAGATGAGGGCAGCGTGGAGGCTAAAGCTTTGCAAATCTGAAATATCCTGTGTCTCTTCAGTGATCAAACTTTACATTAGTAGATTTCTCTTACTCAGTCCTTGGCTTTTATATTTTCCTCTTGGTTTGCTGATTTCCCCTCCCTTTGTTTTTTTCTTTCCAGAGAGAATCAGGTCACCAAGATTTCAAGCACAGGGTACATTTCTGGTTTTTAAAAGAAAATTATTGTCCAGTATATTTTGACTAAACAAGCTCACTTGATAAAGCCCAGTACTGGTCTGAGTAATTCCTTAACAACAATTGAAGAACTGGTTACATTCTTCCTAAAGGAGACCAATTTAGCAGCCGGTTTAAAACAGCATTTGGCTTGCAGGCTTTGAGTCAACCTCTTTATCACCTATTCTCCCTGCAAGACCTGTGAAAATTGAGGAAAATGCAAAAACTTAAACAGCATTAGAAAGCCTCATGGGAAACCTAATTTCTGATAGAGTTGAATCAAGAGAAACCTATGCAAGATTTCCCTCATGCAAACTCAAACTCGGTTACATACTGAAATAAAGGTGGCGATGCAGAGTTACTAAGAGTCTATCTTAGGTCTGCCGTTAGAGTTAAGAGCAATGTTGCAGTTATTCTGGCCACATAACAAATTACTTCAAAACTTTATAGTTCCAAATAGTGTTAATCACTTCTTATCTCTCACAATTTTTGTGGCATTGTAAATGCAATTTGTCTATGCTCTGTGAGCTCTGAAGCCTCGAGAAGACTAGGGCCTGGGAGGGCCTGAAGGGCCCTTTACTCACGTGTGTGGTAGCTGATGCTGGCTCTTGACTTTGGGCCGCCCTTGTGTTAGCCAGAACACCATATGAGACTTGCTCATGTCGCATGGGTTTTCTTACTACATGGGGGGCTAAAGTCTAAGAAGAAATGTTCCAAGAGGAAAAGAGAGCTAGACAAAAAATCTGCATTGCGTTTTAAACTCTGAAAATCAAACAATGTTCTGTCTGGCACATTGTTGGTCAAGACAGTTACAGGGAGCTTCAAAGAGAGGGAACACAGATCCCCTCTGCTTGATGGAGGATCATCATCATGTCTCCTCAGAAACCATGTGGGATGAGGGCCTCCCCGGTGGCGCATCGGTTGAGCGCTGGGTTGCGAAGCTGCCCGCGGCCTCTGCGGCGCCGGTTCGATCCCCGGCTGCTCCCCGGCCACCAGAGGAGGGTCCCGCATGGCGCGCAGACCTCTCCTGCCGCCCGCTGCTCCCCTCAGCAGTGTACTTCGGTCCTTCTGCCTGCTCTGCTCCCCGCTCTGGCTCTGGTGAATTCTCTCACCCTCCCGCGCTTCTGACTGTACCCAGTGCATGTATAAACAAAAAAAAAAAACAAACAAACCAGCAAACAAATAAATAAAGCATGCCTCTATAAAAAAAAAAAAAAAAAAAAAAAAAAAAAAAAAAAGAAACCATGTGGGATGAGATATATTTTGGTGTTGTCAACTTTGGAAAATATAACTTACCAAGATAGGGGTTCCCAGACCAGAGAGCCTGGGTTAGAAGTCTTTCTAAATGACTGACTATGTGACCTTGAGTTAGTAAATTATTTGACCTCTCAGTACCTCACTTTCCTCCTAAGGCTGATGTGAAGATTCAGTGAGTAACATGTCAATTGATTAGAATAGCATTTGGTACACATTCGGTACTAAAATATGTTAGGTATTACCATGTAATATAGCAGGAGGGGTGCTCTATCTTTGCAATCTACTCTCATCTTTCCATTCTCTAGTAGAAAGGGAGGGGTTTTTTTTGTGTGTGTAATAAGTTACACTGTGAGAGATAGTTGATATTAGCAAAGGAGGAGGGCACTGTTAGTCTGATACATTTTCTCTTAAAGAATTTGAAACACTAGTCTGATCTGGGTTTATTGGTAGTCTATAGGAAATTAGTGACTGCAGGAAAAAATACAATCTGCTACAGATAAGGGTGCCCTGGTTAGATGGCCTGGGTTAGAATCTGGGCTCAGCTACTTGTTTGGTATATCACAGTAGCAGCATGCAGGAGAGAAGGTGAAGCTCAGATCTCAGAAGAAAGAGGGGAAAGAAGGGGGCAAAATAGAGAGAAGGAAGACTTTTCACATTTCTGAACCTGATTTTGTATGTCTGCAAGGGATCTTTGTGTTCATATCCTACAAGTGAGATTGGGTTTTTGACACCACTGGTTATATTTGCATGCTTTCTAGACATTATGGACATAGGGAAGTTGCCCATTTGTCTCTCTGTACAGAGGCAAAGGCACCAAAATATTAACATTGGTTTTACCGGCTGGTGAGGTTAAAAGTGATTCTTTAAATCTTTTGCCAGATCTCCTATCATTTAATAATTCAAATAAATGTCCTGATAGATAGCAATTGCCCATCCTCATTAATATGCTTATTTTATTTTATTTTTTATATATTTCTTACACCATTTTTCATTTTTGCACAATGTTTGCATTTTCATCTTGGTTATATTCCCCATACAATTGTACCCCCCTTATTTTGACCCCAACCCCTCCTCTCCCCACCCCCCACCCCCGTACTGTGTCTCTGGTTTATAGTTGCTTGTTGATTTTGATTTTTTCTTTATTATATTCTTTTTCCTGGTCCCTTATTTAGGTTTTCTAAACTCCTGCTCTGAGTAAGACCATCCGGTATTTTTCTTTTTCTTTCTGGCTTATTATTGTTATTATTATTTTTTGTGTGTGTGGGACCCTCGCCGGTGGCCGGGGAAGCGAACCAGTGCTACGGAGGCTGCAGGCAGCCTCACGGCCCAGCGCTCAACCGCTGCGCCACCAGGGGAGGCCCTCTTTCTGGCTTATTTCACTGAGCATGATCCTTTTGAGTATCAATTACCAGCACACTTTTATCAGCATTTCAATGGGAGAAAAAGACTGACTCAACCTCTGGAAGTTTCTTGCCTCAAAACAGAACAGTTTGCAAAGATTCTCTTCATTCTAAATCTGCAGAATCAGCAAGATCCAGTGACTGCTAGAATGGTAATGATGTCAGTTTTATCACTTAAATTGAGGTGACCCTAGTGGGTGACCCCCTCGAAAACCCAGAACCCCTCTGCATTTACCTGTTGACATTTGCTGAAGTATTCAACAAGTTTCTCAGAGATTCTGCTCCCTGTGACTTGACTGTAAGCTTCTGTGGTTTCAATAGAAACCATTGTCACCCATAAAAAAAATTGGAGAGGAGGGGTGTGTGAAACTTCAGAACACAGCCAAGCCGAATCCCCACCCCTCTTCTCTATGGCTCACAACACATCCATGGTCTTCAGGGAAACAGAAGTACAATAAGAAAACACCTGTGAATTCCTTGCAGAGCACCCCCCCCCATGGCTACATTCCACCCTTTTCCCTTTTATAAAGAATCTATTTGCTCCATCTCTGACCCCAGGCCATGGACAAATGGATGGAGGCTGGTCTGGCTTCTCTGCTCTTGGCTGTGTTCCCTGCACCAATTAATCACAGGACTTCAGCCTGACAGGCCCAGCTTTTTGTTGCTGCTCATCCCCTGGCTGTTCCTGTGATTGCTCTAAAGCCTTCCCCAATGCAAAAATTTTTGAATGTTTTTTCCTTCCCTACTGCTCTAACTCCTGTGCTGGCTGCTACACAGAGAGGGGCCATAGTTGCCTCCTGCACTGTGGTCAGTGAGGAACCCTGAGCATCAAGTTGAAGTCTAGACTCTGTCACCCACTAGTTCTGCCACCTTGGCAGTATCACTTTATTTCTCTAGGTTTCCTTGCCCCTGGAAGGAGAGTGATAGTTAACTACCTTGCCATCTTCACAGAGTCACTGTGATAATCTCATCAAGTATTCTTAATCTCCTTCATCCCTCCTTCCCTCCCTCCTTCCTTCCTTCTTTTTTTCTGCCATAGACACCTTGATAGTCCATGTCAAGGGATCCCTTCTCACGATTGTGTTCTTTTTTTTTTTTTAAAGATTTATTGATTGATTGGTTGTTTTTTATTGATTTATACATACATACATACAAGCACTGGGTACAGTCAGAAGCGCGGGAGGGTAGGAGAATTCACCAGAGCGGGGAGCAGAGCAAGCAGAAGGACCGAAGTACACTGCTGAGGGGAGCAGCGGGCGGCAGGAGAGGTCTGCGCGCCATGTGGGACCCTCCTCTGGTGGCCGGGGAGCAGCCGGGGATCGAACCGGCGCTGCAGAGGCCACGGGCAGCTTCGCAACCCAGCGCTCAACCACTGCGCCACCGGGGAGGCCCACGATTGTGTTCTTAAATGCAGGAAAAAACATAGGCTCTCAAATGAAGCCAACTATATTGAAACATAATTATCTAATTAGTAAAATCAATTGATAGAGAAAAATTTTACTGCATTATTATATAATAAGATCTACCAGAGGGTCTATGACTACCATGATTTCAAACTTATGATAACTGTAAGTGACATGGTCACATATCAATAATAGTTGTGATGGGCTTGAAAATCTGTGATTTCATTTGATGATAAAGTCACAGGCACCTCTGGCACAGAACATTGCTGTATGCATTCGTAACTGAAGAAAATATTGAATTTTAGTTAGAAATTAATGAAAAATTTTAGTTTATTCTGGATAATTCTAATCCCACTCATGTCTGAGAGTCTCTTGATTCAGGGAAATGTGTCTCTTATTCTCATTTGAAGAAGCAGAGCTATTGTTTAGGGGATGAAGAGGATTGGCAGGTGATCTGGAAATTCTTCAATTTGATTATCACCTGAGCCCACATCAAATAAAACAGAATCCATGTTCCAAGGGGATGCCCATAATCATGTCCTCAATTAGGACAGATGGAAAAGAAACATCTCCACTAAAGGTTGAATCCCAGTTCCATTACTAGCTTGGCACTGCAAGGATCCTTCCAGCATTCAAAGTGCAAAAACCCTACATATAGGGAAACAAACTACCAATAGCTTGGGTCTAGTATCCCAATGTGAAAGTTATAGTTTTGAGCATCAGGAGTGCAATACCCAAAATTGAGATATGCCAGATGTTGAGGGTTGGCTGGGAAAGCGAGCATGATGGAGGGTAGAAAAGAGGCAGATCTTTCCACCAGAGGCTTCCGTTCCTTTGGGTGGTCCTTTCCCAGACACAAAGCCCAATTCAGAGGCTCACAGACCCGGCATTCTGGGTTTCCTGACATTTTCCTGGTCTCAGAGACAGGACAGATGGGGACAAAAAAGAACAGTGAAGGTGATATGATTCCCATGGAGGGAATCTTTCTGTAGTCAAAAGCTTGGTGAGGGGAAAAGGATATTTTCTTTTCAGAGAGATGGAGACACAAAGTACAGGTACAAATGATCCCCATCAGAGGACCTGGTGGTTTAAGAAGGTAATGCAGGAGATGTTGGTGGAAATCTAGTCCATATGGTTGGTAAAGGGGAATATGCAATATGCTAGAAAATATTTTTCTCAAATGCCCATTTCTTAAAGATTTCAGCAAGCCTCTGGGAATGTTTGGTGCCGTCTTCGTATGGCACAATCAAGAGTACTTTGAAGGGGTGGATACAGAGTCATTTCCAAGCTTTTATTGGCACAGACATTTGCAGGCTTTTCCTGCAGCTGCCAGGAGCTTTGAGCAGTGGGAAACCACAGCATGTCGGGGAAGGACAGAGCTCATGTGCAGGACAGTATCCTAAGCACCAGATGCTACAAGAAACTCTGGATCTGTCCCCCACAGTCCCCACCCCTCCTACAATACTTCATCCTCTTCTGCACATGGTCTAGGTGAACTTTTATGGGGTAAATGTGCTCAGTGTAAATAAGCCTGACCTCTTTTCCTTGGCTCCTGAGGAGTGGATAGCAAACACTTAGTTCTAAGTGGACTTCTGCCTGCTTTTTGCACTTTTCATGGAGACAAAGAGCTTCAAATCATGGGGCAGCAAATTTTGGCTTGTAGGCCAAATCCTACTAGTGCCTGTTTTTGCAAGTCAAGTTTTATTCTAACACAGTCACATCTATTTATTTATGTGATGTCTAAGGCTGCTTTCTATTTACAAAGGTAATGTTGAGTAGTTGTGACAGAGACTTTATGAATTGTGTAGACCAACTTAGTTTCTATCTGTCCCTTTTAAGAAAAAGATTTCCAACTTCTGGGTTAAATAATGAAGACATGGGTGGGGGAGAGCAGCTGACAAATGAAGGATTCAGAGTTAAAGGACGACAAATAAACTTCAAGAGCAGAAAAGAAGAGAAATAGCTTGTTGTCTTCAATACAACAATAACCCGCACAAGATACTTTCCATGCATCTAACACTGACACCCTTAATCCTCTTCTTCACTCTATAAGGAAGGTACGGTTAGTTATTTCCATTGTACAGTAGAGAAAACTGAGATCTGGAGATGTTGAGTTTGATTTGATTTGATTGAGTTTGTTGAGTTTGTTGTTGATTTGATTCCAGAGCTCATACACTTGGTCATGAGGCAATCCTGCTCCCTGCTTGCTCAACACTGCATATCAATCTTAAGTCACAATGGCTGGAGAAGAATCAATAATACAGGAACTCTAACCCCTAACTCTAGCCCCTGGAGCTGCACTTAAAATATTCTGGTGGGTGTGACATGGGAGGACTTCCCTGCCTTGTCATTATTGCTCTTCTTGACCACATTACTAAATCTTAAGCAGAAGAAAACCAAACATTATCAGCTACATTGCTATTTGCTAATTTGAGGTGTTAGGAGATGAAATGCGCTTGAACATCAAAAATTTAACTCCAAATTGGTATAATAAAATTTTTTTTTTCAATGTTTCTGTGTGGCCATCCATCTAAAACTCTCAGCCAACTTCATGAGTAGTTACTATTTATATTATATCACTCTCAAGGGACTGTAGTAGAGTGTGACTTCTTGAAGACTTGGAGAATCTCTCTAAGTTGTATAATTTGCCCCTCGGTTCTTTCTGGTGAAAGTGAGCACTTCACCAATGTTTGTGGGGGGGGGGGGGAACCATACTGGTTTCTCTCTTTGTTTAGATTGGCATTTACCTAAATTAGTGTTTCAGGCATAGTTTGTGTTCAAAAGACTTTATTTATGCTACTGAGCACAGTTAAAAGAAAGAAAATAACCCCCAAGGGCAAAGTAAAAGCAAAATGCTACTTAATTCAGTCTCCTAAGGATTGATGAACTCATATACATAAGACATTTAGTTCAGCATCAACTACAGGGAAGGTGGTTCCTTTGCTCAACTGTTCTGTAACAAGGAGCTTCCATCAGCCAATAATTCCACAGGAATAGCCATCAATGAGTCCAGCTTGTCGCCAGCTGTGTATGAGGAGCTGCACCAGTGAAGGGTGAAGGCTGGGGAGCAGAACTTCTGATTCATATTTCCTTTGAATTTCACCTTGTTAAATTACTCTTGACATGTGCTTTAGAATGTATATATCATATCACTCAGTAGTGCATGAATATAAATAAGTAGATGTTGAACAATTTTTTCATAAAGGGGTATGTGACAAAACTCACCATTTTATATTCCTTATCTCCACATTTGAGTAACACTAGGGGTTGTAAACTGAACTCTCAGGGCCTGTAAACTGAACTGCCTGGGGTTGGGATGGTGGTGCCTTAAGAAATAGAGAGTACCTAAAGGGGGTCCACCCTCCTTTCTGGTCAAGTATCACCTTGTAGAAATGAGAATCCAGTTTGGTCAGGCCTTGAGATTTTTCAGGAGAAGCTGAAAACATTAATTTTTATGTGAAATCTTATGATTTATGGGTGAAATCTCATGATACTTAAATATAGGAAACTTTTAAAAGCAACACTATGCTGGCCAAAACCCACATCTGTTGGCCAGATTTGACCCATGGACTGCCAGATTGCAACCTCTAGCCTGAATGTTGGATTCAAAAATTTCCATGGTTAAAAAATTTTACAAAATGTAACAGAAAGGGGTTCTTTATAGATACTCTGAATGCAGTTGGATAAGTAGTGTGAGAATAGAACCTGGTTAGCTTTGTTTAAGCCACTGCTCCCTCAAAATCATCAGCCTGTGGACACTCTTTTCTTCCTCATCACAGTAACCTGTAGTAGTGGGGTTGCTAAAAATATGCACCAGGAAACACTGCATGGGCTTCATTAATCCTGCCAATAACTGCATGGCAGGTATTACTAATATTATTCCTATTTTATACATGCAGACAATTGAGGATTTGAGAAGCTAAGAAAATTACTCAAGGTCATGTAACTCATGAGGCAAAGCTCTGACTTCAAGGCTGCAGCCATTTCTACTACTTTTCATAACCAAAACTCTGCTCCCCCCCACCCAAACAAAATCTATGGATTTTGTTTTTCCTATCACTAATAACAATTTCAGGATTCAGGATATATCCTTTGGTAGGACTGTGTAAGAAGAGAACTCAGCTCCTGTAGAAATATATCAAACGACACTGGTAAAAGTGTCATTTGCTGTGCTTGTCACACAAGCACAGAGGTCTCATAGCCATGTGTTCTAATTAACAGCACCGCTCCCCCTCCCTGGGAGCCTTCCTGGAGCCTCTCCTCTAAGACCTGCCCTGCCCTCTGTGTTCTGAAATGACTCCTTTTGGCCTCCTCCACCCCCTTCCCCCTGAACTCCATCACCTCTCTCCCCACCCAACAGCAGCACCCTGAGTCAACTGGCCTGGGCCAGACACCCAAGTGGGAGCCAAAGGGAGGGGTAGGTCAGGGTTAAAATGAACAGGGAGGAGATCTTAGAGGTGGGATGGGGGGAATGTCTAGAGCAGCCTGGGGTGGTTAGGGTGGGGTGAGGGAAGCCTGAATTGTAGCCTGGTCCCTCTCACACCATTTGGACACCAGATGCAGAATGATGGTTGCCATTTGGACAGCCTTGAGCCAAACCCCGTTCCCAGGAGTGAAGCGTTCCTGCTGTGTCTTAAAGATCCCCACAGAGGAGCCTTCAAGTCAGAAGGGGATTTCACTCCTCCCTTGGCAATCACTCCCAGGTTTTACTAACCAGGCTTAACAGGAGAAAGTTCATCCTCACTACACAGGAACTCTTCCTGCTGTGCCTCTTTTTAGTGTCCAGAGCCCCAGCTGCCCTTTACATAGTAACCTTTGATAATAAGAGAGCAAGAGACTGGAGTGACTAAGAGCATCAGACAGTACTGAGTTTGAGTCCCACAGCATTATTAACTGTGTGCCTTGGTGCAAATTATGTAACATCTCTGCACCTTGGTTTCTTGGTAGGTAAAATGGGAAAAAAATGCATATTCATACAAAAACTTGCACATGAATACCTATAAGAACAGTATTCACAATAGCTCCCAAGTAGAAACAATCCATATGTCCATCAACTTATGAATGGAGAAGCAAAAGATGGTATATCCATACAATGGAATATTATTCAGATATGAAAGGGAATAAAGTACTGATAGATTCTCCAACATAGATAAATCTTGAAAAGATTATGCTCAGTGAAAGAAGCCAGTAACAAAAAATCACATATAGCTTGATTTCACTTATATGGAATGTCCAGGATAGGAAAATCTATGGAGACAATTAATAGATTAATGGTTGCCTATGGCTACTTGGAGAGGGAGATGAGGAGTAACTGTTAATATGCATGGGGTTTCCTTTTGCGATGATAAAATGTTCTGAAATTCATTGTGGTTATGGTTACAAACTCTGTGAATATACTAAAACCCACAGAATTATATACTTTCAATGGGTAATTATATGGTGAGTTATATCTCAATAAAACTATAATTTTTAAAAAGAAAAAACCCACATACCACATCATAGGGTAATTGTACAAATTAAATAATATATTGTGCCTCCTTGGTGGTGCAGGAGTTAAAGACACAGCGATATCAAGCTATCTCCAGCCACTGCAGCATGAGTTTCATCCCTTGCCAGGGAGGTGACCCACATGGTGCAGCATGCCTCTCCTGTCTTGTGTACTTGCTCCCCTCATTAGGTATTTCAGTACATCTGCCTGTTCTGCTCCCCACTCTGTCTTTGGTGAATCCTCTCACCCCCAACACCTCTGGCTTACATCCTAGTTCTTATATGCATAAATAAATAAATCTTTAAAAAATTAAATAATTCCCAGAAAGTATTAAACTACAGTGACTGGCAAGCAGTCAATAACTATGTTCAGTAGTCATAACAAAATCAATAATAATAAACAGTTACACTTGTATCATATAGTATCACATAAAACAATAATTATGATGCATAACATTATATGTAACTATATGCTAAATATTAGTTATCATAAAAATGTCATCATATTTCTTTTCACTCTCTTTCTCCTCTTAAAACTTACTGATTTTGGAATGGGTTAATTTTTTAACATGATCAAATTTATTTTTAACATTTTGAATATTATATTGTATCATGCTATGATAATATATGAAATTGTTACTATATACTATCCTATGTAATAATACATGCAATATTAAGACATATAATACATGATATTGTGTATGATATAATTATTAGGAAATACTATATTAGTAGTAGTAGCATTCACCCTGAGCCTTCTCTTCCTTTTTAACATTTCCGAATTTGGAATGGTTTCCCTGTTCTTTGAAAGGTTCCTGACCCCTGATATTTGGAAAGAAAATACCTCTGAGTTTGGAGAAATTAAATTACTATCATGACTCGAATTCAATGGCTTCTTGTCGTTTCAGCCAGAAAACAAACAACCCCCAGTGCGCGCTCCCACAACTTGGCAGCCTGGAGGAAACCCCAGGGCCGGAGAGCAACGAGGACGCTGACTGGCCCTGGGGACCTGGCAACGGCCAAGCCAAGGGACTGGCCAGTCCCAGCTGCCCGGCGTGGTGACCCCAGAGAAGCTCTGTTCCCCAACCCCATCTCAGATCCCCAACTGCCCTGCAGAGTGTGGTCCCAGCGCTTAGGGTCCCAGACCCAACTGCCCTCTGCAAGCCAGGCTGGGCGGGGGAGGCATGGAGGTGCTGCTGCGCAGGTGTCCCATTTTCATTAAAATGAGAATCCAGAGTGCCTACTGGATCTAATAACAAAGACTTCATTGAAGCCGGTGTCTGCCTTCCTGGGCCAAGCAGGGGACAAGACAATGGTTTCCCCAGGAGGTGTTCACTGCTTGGCAACTATTTGGTCACGGGTGAGTGCAGGACTTCTGAGAAATCCCAGCTGGGCCGAGTTGCTGCAACTTCAGAACCGTTTCTCCAAGCAAGGGACAAGGCAACAACAGCACCGCCAGCCTCCCCACCCCATGTGCCTCCCCCTCCAACGCCATAGCAAGAGACTGGTTGTCAGAATCGGAGCTGCCACGGTATCCTTCTGGAAAAATGTTCGCTGAACCCGAAATCCTCTTGCAATTTCAGTTTCCCTTAAGCCCTGCTAACCAGAGACCTGAAGGAGGATCATTTTTAAATGTTTACTAGGCAAGCTTCTCTGGTTCACTTGTCATATCAAATAATTTGGGTGAAAAAAACCCTACAATCTCATTTTGCAGAAATCTTTAGAGGGCTTGAAGATTGTACCTTACATGGTAATGACTTATTTTAAATAAAAACAAGCACATGTATTCTTCTTTCCCCTCTAAAATACGTTTCTGAAAGTTTGTCTTTTTCTTTTCAGGAGGACCACTAGAAGCAAAGTCATTTAGAGGAAAAGATTTAGCTAATTGGAATCACAAAATATCCAACTTGGACGATGCAGTGCAGTGAGGCCTGGGTGGCTTGGGCTGCCTTTCTGTAAGAATGAGGACAAGGACGCTACTATGTCCCAGAGCACCTGGCCCAGGGCTGCTGAGTGGACACTTAATTCCTCACTTGTCCCCTTAGCTGGGCATCCTTGAACCAGTCTGCCCACCCATTCAACTATCCACGGGTTCTCTGGGTTTACCCCTTGTCTCTGCTGCTCTCCATTTAATTCTAAAACAGGCATTTCAATGTTCACATAGCCAGACAGTCACAAAGCTTTTCAGAATGAATGGGCTCCTAACTTCTTTCTGTGTCCCTTGGACCCAACTAGGAACAGAGGTTGCCAAATGCCTCCCAGATAGCAGCTTCTATAGAAGCCCCATGGTGTTTTTGTAAAATCCTTGAGTTCTTAGATAAGGAGGAAAAAAATAGACCCTGGAGGGAAATACTTCAACATTCTTTCATGCATATTGTATCGTTTTGAAAATGGGAGAAATAAAACAGGGAAACATTTGACTGAGAGGACTGCAAAAGAATGAGGATCGCAAATATTATGATATAGACAAAGTGAGTATGGGCTCAGCCCATATATTTGGCATTTCTTAAACATCACATTCTTTATGTAACTAAGCCAATTAAATTTGTCTTTGAACCTCCATTCTGTGATACTGGTGAGAAACTGAACCTCAAGCATTTGGGGGATTCCTTACTCTTGGTGGTGCCACATTCCTAGGGTCTAACTGTGCTAAGTGGTGGTGCACCTAGGTGAGGACCCCTTCCACCAAAAGCTTGGGGATCCCAGTGCCACCAGCCATAGAAGCTGACACCAAAGCCTGTGGTGTCTGGGAAACAAGGTGTGTTGCTGAGCTGCCTGGAATCCTCCTTTGAGCCATATTTTCTCCAGGGTTCTGCCATTTCCTCAGAGCCTGTCAGGAAGCTGAACCCTGGTGCACATTTCTGCTGGCCTCACAGAATTCTTTCCCTCAAGCCTCTCTCCAAGCCCATCCTCAACCCCTACCCTCCTTGCCTCTGCCCTCAAAAAGATTGGCTCTCTCTGCTTTCTGCCTTGCCACAAAATTTTATTTGGGGGGCTGAGAAGCCCAGAAAGTGCTATCTGCTTAAATGAGGGAAAAGGGAAAATGTGTCTATAGAGGGGAAAAGTTAACTGATGTATCAAACCATTCTCCAGCCCCACAGACACAGGGTTTTCTATGGGGCTGATGAGACTGAACTTACTCTCTTATTTTGTAAACCAGGACACAGTGCACAAAAAGACAGAGTGATGAAGCTGGTCAGTGTAAAAGGCAGGGTGCAAAGGACAACTTTTCTGTGAATCAGAGTGTATTTTAAATATGTTTCAGTAATGCATACTTTGATAAATTCCAGGGGGAAAATTGTTTTGAAATAATCCTTCTGTTAAGTGAGTAAACATCCCCTATTTTACCTGCTTTATATGCTTAGATTTAACTATAAAGGATTTTCTTAGAGTGAATTCACCTGTTTCCTAAAGAATTGTTTTTTGTGGGATATAACATGCTCTTTGAGATCATTTTCTTTTTCAATAATGCTGTCAGAAAGAACTTAACTCCTGCAGACACTGAGACATAACTCCTTAAGGAGTATTTTTGTTTGTTTGTTTGTTTGTTTGTTTTTTTGGTGGTTTCACCACCCAGATGCCAGCTTCTCTTAGTAAGAAGAGCAACAATCCCATGAACACTACTCTCTGTCCTAGTTTGGCATTTAATATGTGAATATCCTTCTGTCAGTCATATTTAGTTCACTTACAAGTGCAACAGCCTGAATGGGAAATTGACCTTGTTCGATGCTGGGAGTAGCAGTCAGCTACAAAATCTTCCTCTGAAATCCCAATGGAATCTAAGGGAGGCACCACAATTGGCCTAAGAGATCTTGTATTTATCACAAATACCTCCAAACAGGTAGGCAGAAAGCTGAGAATACCTGTCCATTTTTCTTGAGAGGGGAAATGAAGCCCAAGTCAGGGCTACTGAAGCCAAGGAAGGAAGGAGAACTGTAAGTAATGTTACTAAGAACAATCCTACATTTCATCAGCTAGACTCTGAGAACCAGGACGATTTCCAAGCCAGAAGCCCATGTAGCCATAGATTATTCTAGGAAAGATATGAATAACTTTCTCCTAAGTGAGAATTTGATATAAAAATAATGGGTGCCACCTTCTATTTACTCAGTTAAAGCATCATCTTGTCAGTATTCACAAGCATCCTAGGAAACAGTTGTTAGTACTCCCATTTTGCAGGTGAGGAAGCTAAGCACAGAGACATGATTTGCCTTTGGTCACCAAGCAGGACCATTATTTGAACCCACATCTTTCTGATTAGCCAGGCAGCCGCCTTAACTATTACACTAGATCACCTCCCGCTGGATATACCAAATCCCTCAGCATGAGACATACACCTGTGCATTATGCCCTCCAGCTCAGAGAATATCTAGATGACAAATTCAGTTGATGATAGACTCAGTGTGAACTTGATACTGTGTGGCCTCCTTGGAGTTCAACTGCTGTGCCAATTTGCTGGGGGCACTGCAAAAGAGTGTTTCTCAACTCTACTTAATAACAGTTTCAATCTTAAAAACACCTCCCAGGAATTCCTTTAATGGCTTCCAACATCAACACATGAGATAATGTCCAGAAGAATGGAGGGAAAATTAAAATTATTGTGGAGAATGGAAAAAATCATATATTTGTAATGTCTAGCTAGCATACATAAGGACACAGTGGCCACCCTACATAAACATAAGCCATGTGCAGGAACACACATTTATTCATTTTCATTTATTTTTAATTTTTAAAGATTTATTTATTTATTTTAAAGATTTATTTATTTTAAAGATTTATTTATTTATACAAGAACTGGGGTACAGGCCAGAGGAATGGGAGGGTGAGAGGATTCACCAAAGGCAGAGTGAGGAACAGAACAGGCAGGCGGATGGACTGAAAACACTGCTGAGGGGAGCAGCAGGCGAGACAGAGGAGGTCTGCTGTGCCATGTGGGCATTTCCCCGGCTGGCTAGGAATCAAATCGGTGCTGCAGTGGCTATGGACAGCTTCACAGCGCTGCACTCAACCTGCTGCACCACTGAGGAGGCCCAGGAACCCACATTTAAAGACCATCCTTCCATTCATTCACTCATTCATTCAATTTGTGTGTGTGTGTGTGTGTGTGTGTGTGTATAGAAGAACTGGGGTATAGACCAGAGGTGCAGGGGGTGAGAGGATTTACCAGAGACAGAGTGGGGATCAGAACAAGTGGATTTACTGAAATACACTGCTAAGGGGAGCAGTGGATGAGATAGGAGAGGTCTATTGTGCTATGTGGGTTCTAGCCCCCCAAGTCGGGGATCGAACTCAGGCTGTAGCGGTGGGCCTTCACTGTAGGAGTGCTGAGACTTAACCCCTAGGCCACCATGGAGGACCCCTTTGATTTCCTTTTCTTTTCTTTTTTTTTTTTTTTTAAAGATTTATTTATTTATTTATACAAGCACTGGGTACAGTCAGAAGCGCGGGAGGGTGAGAGAATTCACCAGAGCCAGAGCAGGGAGCAGAAGAAGCAGACCGACAAAGTACATTGCTGAGGGGAGCAGCAGGCGCGGCAGGAGAGGTCTGCGCGCCATGTGGGACCCTTGCGGGCAGCCAGGGATCGAATTGGCGCTGCAGAGGCTGTAGGAAGCTTCGCGGCCCAGCACTCAACCGCTGCGCGACCAGGAGGCCCTGATTTCCTTTTCTAATGAGCACTGACCACGCACTCGTTATTATGAGAGGCAACAGAGCACAGCATCTAAGAGCATGGACTCAGGAGTCAGGTTGCTTAGGTTAGAAACCCGACTCTGCAATTTGCTATCTGTAAGACCTTAGCACACTATTTAACCTTTTAGTGCCTTGGTTGTCTCAGGTAGAAAATGGGATAACCCTCCCTATAACTTCCAAGTGCTCAATTCACAATGAGTATTAAATGAGTTAAAGTGATTTGAAGTGATGAAAGCCCATTGTAAGCACTATTTAAGTCCTGCCTATTATTGGATACTAGGGAATATGCTGTCAGCATTTGCCTAGTTGCAAATATTCCCTCTCCCTCTCTCTCTAGTACCCCCATCTCAGCCCCTACACCTCAAACATAATCCATATGTGATCCTTAGATCTCCATCTGCAAAGAACATCTTCCAAATCCATCTACTTTTCTCATCTCCACTGCTGCCTGGGCTGTGCTGCCATCCTTCCTCACCTGGGTACTATAGTGGCTGAGCGTTTCCTCTTTATGATCTGTCTTCACAGTATTCACGATGATCTTAGTAAAGCATAGTTCATCCCACTATTCCTCTTAAAATCCAACTATATTTTATCATTGCAGACAGAAGAGAACCTAATCTCTTACCACATTCTTGCTGAAGAGTTGCCAGATGAAAATAGAGGACTCAAACTTAAATTTTAGGAAAACAGAATAATTTTTTTAGCACCTGTCCCAAATATTGCATGGAACATATTTATACAAAAACTACTCACTGGCTACCTGATGAAAATTTAACTAAGCATCCAGTAATTAATTTATTTACTCCAGTCTGGTAGCTCTGTTGAAGAGGGACTCTGAAATGGAGCTCTGCTCCCTGTGCCTCATGTCAAGTCCCTCAGGTCTCTCTTCCCCAGTGCTTCCTTCCTCTGGCTTTAAGGATCTGCCCTTGTCTTTCTGTTCCCAGAGCTTCAGATATTCTTCTCCTAGGTATAGCGTGGCTGGCTGCATCTTTATTTGGGTCTTCTTTTAAATATCACTTTCCCAGAAAGGTCTTACTTGACTCCTTAACCTTCATTTGAGGTGTATGGAGATGCTTATTTCTTTTTTATTTCAGTTGGGTTTAGGAAGTATAACTGTCTTAGACAGCTCGGGCTGCTATAACAAAATACCACAGAGTTGGAGGTTTATAAACAATAGACATTTACCTCTAAGACCAAGGCAGCAGCAGATTCTGCAGCTGGTGAGGGTCTGTTTCTTGGCTCCTGTTTTCCTGCTGTGTACTCACATGGTAGAGGGACAAAGGATTTCTCTGGACTCTCTTTAATAGGAGTACGAATCCCATTCAAGAGAGGGGCTCTCCCTTCATGACCAAATCATCTTCCAAATGTCCCACCTCCTAATACCATCATATATGAGACTGGGTTTCAACATATGAATTTGAGGGGGGTGGATACAAACATTTAGCCTGTGGCACTGCTATCTAATAAAATTTATCTGTTTTAGTGTACAAGTCTATGAATTTTGACAAATATACACAGTTACGTCACCATCAACAGAATCGTTATAGAATAGTTCACCCTCACAAAATTCCTTCACGTCCCATGGAATCAGTCATCACTCCCATTCTCAATCCCTGATCCCCCTTTTGTCCCTCTACATTTGCCTTTCCCATATGTATTAATAATAGAATCAGACAGAAAATAGCCTTTTTCATCTGACTTTACTTTCTTTGCAGCAATGCATTTGAGATTTATCCGTGTTGTTGCATGTATAGTACTTAGTTCCTTTTTGTAGCTGAATAATATTCCATTGCCTGAATATAACACAGCTTGTATTTTAAGTCACTAGTTGAAGAAAATTTGGGGTTCTTTCCAATTTTATGAGCACCCCAAATAAAGTAAATGATACAGTAAATATTTGTTTGCCAATTTTTGTGTGTCTTAAGTTTCTATTTCTCTAAATACCTAAGAATGGTCATTAGGATTAGTGTGTTTACCTGCGTAAGAAACTGAGAAAATATTTTCCAAAGTAGTTAATCCCATTCTGCATTGCCATCAGCAATATATTAATTGCAGTTGCTTTGTATCCTTGTCAGTAACATTATCAGTTTTAAAAAGCACATTTTAATACCTATGTGGTAGATATCTTACTGTGGTTTTAATTTTTCATTTCTGTAATGACTAGAGATTCTTTTCATGTTCTTATTTGCCATCTGCATGTCTTCTTTGATGTAGCATCTGTTGGACTCTTTTGCCCATTTTAAAATTGGGTTACATTTTTTATTATGATTGAGTTTTGATAGTTCTTTCTATATACTGAATATAAGTCATTTATCAGATATGTGCTTTGTAAACACCTTTTACAACTCTGTGGCTTGCCTTTTCCTTTTTTTAGCAGCTGGCCACCGAATCTTGGTAGCTTCTTCCCTGTAACACAACTGCAAGACTATTTTCTTAGCTCACACCACTTCCCACTTTCTGAAGTGGTCATGTTTATTATTGGCCTAGTTCACCAGAATGCAAAGTTCCAGAGGGACAGGCGCCTTGATATCTGAGTAAACACTGAGTAAACACTGTGCCTGGATCTCAAAAGATACACAAGTGCCTGTACCTGTTGGATAAATAGTGAAACATCTACTCACACACCCTCTGTGTGCTCATTAGGCTCCAGGCACCCTGCCAGTTACTTCTCATAATTTACCACATTGAAACCTCAAAATAATGCTATGAGGCAGCTTCTATTATTACCTCCATTTAATAGGGATGTGCTAAAAATAATCATAATAATGAAAAGGATGTTCAGATTGCTAAGCTATTTTAGCTCCAAACCTTCTGTACCGTACCATGTGATGCTAGGATGGGGGCTTGTAAACCCTACTTCTGTTTTGCTAGTATTTCTGTGCTAGGTTCACCAGTAGGAGATGCTGGAGGCAGCTGCAGGGAATTAGAAGGGAGAAAGGACTTGCCCCTGCTTTTGCTCATTGTTGCTATCAGCATCTTTCCAGCTTAGGGATTTAAATTTGGCAGAGTCCATTGGTTCCAGTAGCGGGAGTTGGCTCCAGGTTGTAGCTGTCCCCATGATCAGTACCATGAGCATCCAATTGGCTCAGAGATACTAACAGGTATCCCTCATCAAAAGAAGTCACTTGTTCTGGCTAATGCCTCCAGATTTTTTTTTCCTTCTATTTTTAGCTTGGACTGATAAACTATTTCCCAGGAATGGAGGACTTTTGCTTTCCACATGGACAATACCTGGAGAGACTGGTTTGCTCTCCAATGGGAATCCTGAGAAAAATTTTCATCTGAGACTATGCCCCAGCATCCATAAATTTGATCTTCAACACCATGGAAATGCTGGCAAAAAGTGAAAGGAAGGAATTGTTAGGGGGAAAGGATGTCCTGAGCTAATTCCATACAGGGTTTGTGGATGCCACCCCCATTCCATCGAGACACTGGGAACTACAAATCCCAGGATCCCCAAATGGAAGTTGTGAGGACCTAAGGGCGGAGTTAAGCAGCCATTTTCTCTGTTTGTAAATAAAAACTAGCTGTATTAGTGGGGTGGGGCATACTTGGCTCATGCTCTTGGCCAGGCAGGTTTGGTCTCAGTGGGTCATTTGGGATTCCAGGTCGGTGGAACGGGAACGGATAGGTCACATTTAAGACTTTATGTCCCTCTTTTCTCCCTGATTTGTACATTTCCTCATTCCCCTTCCCTTGTAAATAAACTGCTTGTTAACCTTTAAAAAAGTAAACAATTGGAAAAATTTAAAAAAAAGTCACTTGGGGGTGGGGCCCCTCCCCCAAGCCTTTTCCTTCCTCCATTTCTCTCTCCTGCCCCATTTTCCCACCTCCTCCCTCCCTCTGCTTTCTCTCAAGGATTTTTATTAAGTTTTTCCATTCTCACCTCTTTGTTCGCCCAACACTTAAGGCCTGTAGCCAGCTTCCTGCAATTACCTCTGTGAAACCAGTGTCACTTTTTTTTTGCCTTTTTGGTTTTCTTATACATGGTTAATTATACTTTAAGTCAATTTTTTTCTTATGAAATAATGAAGATCTTGACTGATGCAGGAAAGTGAGCACAGAGAATTAATGACCACGAGACTGATGGCCAAGCAGAAGCAAGATACTTACACAATTAGCTTCAATAAAAGGATGAAAGTTAGAAATGCCCCTAGAGAGGAGCAAGCAAATTGAAGAGCAATTTGGCATTATCCATCAAAATCGATTATAGTGCATTCCCAGAAGAGAGGAACATACTGGATGATCTTGGCAACTCCCCTTGGAGCTAGGAAGTACAGTTCTTAGAAAACCATGTTGGATAGACAATAAATGTTCTTTACTGCATTGTTAAAGATCCAACCTAAGTATTGCTTGCTACAGAAACTCTCAGATGCTTCTCTGTCTCACAAAGTTCTTTAGCCAGAGTGTCATGTTAGAGTGGAAATGCCAGAATCATATTCTCACAGTTTTCTTAGAGCAGGAGCAAGGGGTGGGGTGGACTGACTTATAACCGAGTACTGGCCAATGAACTATATGAGGAATTTCTGGAGGAGGCATCTGGAGAAAAGTTTGTTCAGCTACAGAGTGTTCCTCTTTGAGAGTGCTCTTCTTTTCTCTGCTGCCCTGGCTACATCCTGCTTCCTGCAGTTGACTGTGGTTGAGACGCTTGGAGCTGCGACTGGCATTTTGGACAATGATATGAGTAGGAAAGGAAGAGGTCACATCCTCAATGACATCGTTGAGATACTGAATCAGCTTAGGAAGAGCCAGATTCACACTTCATTCTAAGAAATAACCCATCAGGTTTAAACCACTGTTAATTCAGTTTTCTGCTTCTAATACCTTAATGCATTTTACTTGGTACATCTTTACTTGGTAATTTCCAGTTGAAAGTTTCTTTCTTTTCTCCTGACTCACTTCTTTTGACTTTCTCCATACTTTTTAAAGGTGTCGTTAACTTCCATGCATTAAAAAGATTTGTAAGTGCATCTTCTTTCCCCTAATAGAGCTCAAGTTATTAAGGCCAGGAATGCGCACTCACTTGGATATACTACGCAGCCTCTCGTAGAGGACAGCAGGTCCTCGAATAAAGTCATTTTGTGCACGTCATTTCATTATGACATTGAGAGAAAAAAAAATTTCCTGCCAGGGCCCCTATCTGTGTGGATCCTCCCTATGTTTAGAAAATTTCCCACAGGCTCTGCAGTCTTCTAACATATCACACAGATGTGCACATTAGGTTCTCTAGTGTGTCTCAGCTGTCCCTGTCTGAGTGACCATGTATGTGTGAATATGTCCTGTGATGGAAGGTGGGCTGGATCCTACTTTGTACCCTGAGCTGCCAGGAGAGGCTCCGGATGCCTGTGAGAACTAAACTGACACAACTGGAAAATGAATGAATGAATGAATGAATGAGTGAATACACATGATTGTTGGCTATTAGAACTATTTGGGGTCTTTTTTTAGAAGTTTGGTTATATTTTTGTGACTAGAAATAGGAACTTAAGGTTTGTTTATATCAATTGGCCTATGGTAAATTGATTTCTTTATAGGTCATTTTGTTTGAATTCACCATTTTCAAGAAACTAGCAACAATGTAAGGTGAGGACTTACTGTACCTAACCCCTGGTAAATACTAATAAATGTGTATGCATGTCCTGTACTTAGGTAACTGGGTTACACCTACATCTTGTATTGCTGTTTAGAATTTCTATTGGGAAAGGAATCTTAGTTAAAGGCACCAACTCTGGATTCATGAAGAACCGGGTGTATATCTTGATGATGAGTCCTCTGGATGAGTCCTTATACATGTCACTGTGCTCGAAGTCTCAATTCAAATATTATCTCTTATATTAAGCAATCTATGCTTCCTTTCTCCTAAATTTGGAAGTACTGTTTTCCTCTTCTAGCTCAGCACACTCTTTACTGAAATAAAGAATTTTATTAATTTTTGACATACATGTGATCATTCTGCATGCATTTTTCACTTAATGTGGTTAAAGATCTTGTATAGATTTAAATGTGTAGATCTGCCTTATGTGCATAGTATTTAGTTGTATCAATTTGTCAGAATTTATTCAATTATTCTATTAATAATTGTGGAGTTTAGAATTTCCGCCACTGTATAAAATTCCATAATTAATGCATCTTTCTATTAATGTGCAAGTATTTCTCTAGGTACATACTGAGAAATAAAATGGCTGGGTAAATAAATAAACATTTAGAAATTTAACAGACTATATCAAATATCTCTAATTAGGTAGTAACAATTAATAGAAATTAAAAACACTGCTTTTATGGGGCCTCCCTAGTGGTACAAGAGGTTAAGTCTCAGCACTATGAAGCTATAGGCAGCCACTGCAGCAGGAGTTCGATCCCTCACCAGGGAGCTGACCCACACAGCATAGCAGACCTCTCCTGTCTCCCCACTGCTCCCCTTAGCAGTGTATTTCAGTAGATCCACCTGTTCTGCTCCCCACTCTGTCTCTGTTTAATCCTCTCAACCACCACACCTTTGGCCCACACTTCAGCTTTTTATACACAAATAAATAAAATAAATCTTAAAAAAACTGCTTTCTTTGATTTATCTTCTCAGATTCTGAAACTAGGGCAGTAAGGAACCAATACCAGGTAGAATGGAAAATGCATGAGGTTGAAGTTTTGATGGCAAGCAACAGAAACTAAACATATGATTTAAGAAGTAAATGAAAGTATGGTAAGAATGTTGGGAACATGACAGAATCATTGAAAAGACTGATAACATTAGAAAATGGGCAGAGACAAAGTGAGACTATCTGATAGCAGGATACTCATCATGGAATCTTCCTTTAATCAGCTAATAATTAAGATTATTAATAAAGGAAGAAAAAGCTTAAAATGTAAGAAAAAATTTTCTCATTTTGTTAACCACAGTATCCAGTGTTAACCTCACTGAATATGGTTTTTATATTTCTTAACAAATTGTAAAAGTCTCATTGATTTTCACTTGAAGGTCTTAAGAATTACTATTTAAGGATGTCCTATTACTATCATGGAGCTGCCAGAGTTTTCTGGATTTTGGAAAGAGGTAAAGCAAGAGATAGGTGAAGGGGATCATCATAGTTCCTAAAATAATTTAACTGTTTAATAAGTCTTTTGATGTTTATAAACATCTAACAAATGAATGCCTCCCAGGATGGAAGATGGTAAGTTAGGGTACAAATCTGTGATATTTTTGAGAAAAAAAAAAAAAAAAAAAACCACATTCTTTTCAGATTATCATGACACTAGACTAATGCTCATGAAATTTTAAAAAATGACCAATGTAGAATGATGACACTGAGTAAACTATTCTTTTCCTGACTTTAAATCTGTGTCACCATGGGGCCTCCCCAGTGGTGCAACAGGGTGAGTGCCGTGCTGTGAAGCTGTCCGCAGCGCCGGTTCGATTCTGGTCAGCCAGGGAGAATCCCACATGGCGTGGTAGACCTCTCCTGTCTTGACTGCTGCTCTAGTTGTCTGCCTGTTCTGCTCCCGGCTCTATCTCTGGTGAATCCTCTCACCTTTCCGTGACTCTGGCCTGTGCCCCAGCTCTTGTATGGATAAAAAATAAATATTAAAAAAAAAAATCTATGTCACCAAACATCATCTGGCCATCAAACACATTTTATGGGCCTTCTAACAGCACCTTCTTCCTTTTTCGAAGAGTATAAAGGTTACACACACTTTTCATTTTTTTAATTTTTTTTAAAGATTTATTTATGTATGCATACAAGAGCTGGGGTACAGGCCAGAGGCATGGGGTGAGGTGAGAGGATTCACCAGAGACAGAGTGGGGAATAGAACAGGTAGATTGACCAAAGTACACTGCTGAGGGGAGCAGCGGGCGAGTCAAGAGAGGTCTCTGCTGTGCCATGTGTGTTCCTCCCTGGCCGGCTGGGGATTGAATTTGTGCTGCAGAGGTTGTGGATAGTGTCATAGGTTACATCTTAACCCCTTGTGCCACCAGGGAGACCCAATACTTACTTTTCTTTTCTGGAGCACACACAGATAGTTTACCTGCTCTGGGGTTTTGATTTTGTTTTCAAGTCATTACTTGCAACCTCTCAGAACTTATCTAAAAAATAATCACCAAAGTTGCAAATCCAGATTTTCAGGTCAGGAAATATTCTCTGATTTATGAACTGTACACGTTCATATGTTGGGTGTCACTGACAGTCTCATCACTCATCATGGGCTATTCTCCCAGCTCACTTCTCTCTCCCTTCCACTCTGTGCATGACTCAGAATACTGCTGAAGGTGCTATGATAACATAACCTCATTGACTTTGGTAGCCAGCTAATCAGCACTGGCCTTCGGTACCTGTGACTAGCCAGTGAGTGCAATGGTCAACTGTATTGATAGACACAGCCTTCTTCTGAATATAAAACTGTAGCCTGAGTTGTTTTTGGTGAAATTTTGTTCCAGGCAAACCCCTAGATTTACTTCACTGATTGATTCTATGAAGACATTTGTCTATTTTCTGTGAATTATTTTTCAAATGCTGGAAGTCGTAAGGATTTACGGAGCTCAAATACAAAATGAAAAATAATATCTGGTTTATATGCTTCAAATTAAAAATGTCATTACTTTTCAGGTCCCGAGTCAGAATAACTGAATTTCCTCCCTTCCCTTTCTCTTATGCTTAATTTCACATCCTATTTCAAAGTTTTCAAGTCAAAAGCACAATCTAACTCTACTTAGAACAACTCCTCCTTATTAGAAAAGGAAAAAAATCTCTTTGCTTCTCCAATGGTAGTAGGAGATATATCTCCTAGGGAAAGAAAATCCTCTGGTTGCATTGCCTTGAGAAAGAACAGAAGTAGAACACAGGTTTTCTGATTTTTGACTCCACGCAAATATAGAAAGTGAAGCAGGCACTGTTTGCCTTATAATGGCACCTACAGCCAAGATAATTAATACACCAGATATATGTTCCCTTGTATTTATTCCCCAGGCTCTCTTATATTAGTTTAGGGCTGTGGGACTAGTTCTGGATAATGGGCTATGTGTGGAAACTGCTGTACCACTTCAGGGTCAAAACTGTTAATAGTTGATGAGCCTTCTCTATTTCCTTCTTTTTTGGCTGTAGTGACTTCTACAGCTATGGCTCCTGGTCTATTCACTACAGGATTCAAGGTAGAATTCTTTATTGTTAGACCACTGAGATTTTCAAGTTTTGTCCATCATGGCAGCTAATTAAGTTGTATATTTGAATGCAAACATTGTCCAAGTCATAGACAAGTTCCTGAGTAACCCAACAAAATATGCTGTCTCCTATTTTTATTAAAAACCCAATATTTGCAAACCAAATACTGGATAAGGTATAAACATTCAAAATATATAAATAATTCATATAACTTAATAACAAAAAATCAAATAATACAATTGAAATGGTCAGAAGAACTATATAGATATTTTCCTAAAGAAAATATCCAAATTGCTGTCAGGCACATGAAAAGATATACAACGTCACTAATCATCAGGGAACTGTTAATCAATGCCACAATGAGCAATCACCTCACACCTGTTAGAACAATGATCATCAAGAAGACAAGTGATACCAAGTGTTGGTTAGGAGGTGGAGAAAAGGGATCCCTTGCACACTGTTTGTGGGAATGTAAATTGTTTTAGTCATTATGGAAAATGGGAGTTATCATATGATCCACAAATCCACTCTGGATATATATTCAAGGGAAATGAAAACAGGATATTGAAAATATATTCTAACTGTACTTCCGTGTTCATCGCAGCATTGTTCATACTAGCCATGATGTGCAAACAACACAATGATAAATGACCAATGTGTTAGAGCCAAAACATCAGGCACACAACTGGGAATGGAGTGGTGGGGATCATGGTAAGTTTGAGATTATGTGTTCCATCTAAAGAGAGCAATTTATGCTATTATAGATTGTTACCATGTGGGAATACAGGCTTCTAAAAGGAAAGTCCAGATTTTCAGTGAATTTTCCCATGTTGAGATGTTGGTCAGTTAAAAAAAGATAACTCTGCCTGGATCTACATAGTTCAATCCAAAAAGTGTAAGTCTACAGGCTACAATCAAATTGTGGATCACCAGGTTGTAACCTCTTTATCCAGATAAATAATATTCCTAAATGATTGTTGCATTCTTCTTTAGGTTGCCGGGAAATCTTAGCTTCTACACAATCTTCTGTGGAGGAGTTAGTTTTACAACTATGATCTAAAACTTGCAATTATGTTTTAGTATCTATTGAAGTCAACTGCTAATTACCAAGCCTCTGCTAGGGCAAGACATTGTACTGAGCACTACAGGGCTTCAGAGAAGAGCAAGTTACACGTCCATCTTCCTTCCTCTCTCACAAGTCATAACATGATAAACAAGTAGAACACCAAGTGAGATTAGGGGTAAGCTGCTCAGAGAAGGACAGACCTATCTCAAAATGTATTTCAAAGGAAAGGCACCTGACTGAGTCAATTTGGAAAGATTTCTCAAGAAGTCATCACTCCTGAAAGACCATGAATAGGCAGAAATTCAATAAACTTAAGGAAAGAGAGATGAAAGAAACAGGAACAGCATAAATGAAGGCTTGAGAAAATGTTCAGTTTGGCTGGAACAGAAAACTTAGGAGTTGGAGTGAGATCATGTTAGAAAGCAGTATAAGCACCAGGCAAAGAAAACAGAATTAAAACAGTACACTCTGATGATGTATCTTGACATCTTCTATCAGCTTCATATAATCTAAAACTTTGATATTTTCTCAATTTGTCCACATAGGTAGCACAATCACTTTATATCTGGGTCAAAGTAAGTAATTAATTCTCTTAAGATAACAAAGAAAATCAAAGAGAAAAGTAATATCAACATACAAATCATTCGAGTTAGGGACTGGCCAACTTTTATCAATGGTGAGATAGCAAATGTTTCATCTTTGTGGCTTATACTGCCCTTATTGCAATTGATTAGCTCTCCACTGCTGGGTGAAGCAGCCACAGACAGCATGCACACAAATGAGTGAAGCTGTGAGAAAATTACACTTTATTTACAACCACAGGCAGCGGGTTGGATTCTACCATGGTTGTAGTTTGCTGACACCTAGTCAAAATTTTTTCATAACAATGTTTCATAGTTGCTTTGGGATTTGTCTGCTTTGTTCACTTTTATATTCCCCATGTCTAGAATAAGTCCTGAAACATACCAAGGGCTTAATATCTATTTGTTGACTAAAGAAATTTCATTCCCTGAATCTTAATACATGCACCAATGACCTGATCTAATACATTTGGCCCGGAAGTCATCTTTTCCACTGCCTTCCCCCTCTAGCATATTCAATTGCATCCTATTGATGCAAGTTTTTAAATACATTTCTTTACAAGCACTGCCACCACCATCATTTATTGCCTGAACTTTTTCAGCAGACTTTTCATCTCAACATATATCTACTCCTCTCACTATCTAGTTAAACCTCAATATGGAAGCCCATTATGAATAGTCCTGCTTAAAACTCCTTATAAAGAATCTCTTCTTATTTTGAATAAATATCACACTATTAGCCTGATGAGTCCACTCATAGTCCAGAGACCTCTGATAACTCTCATCTCATCTGTGGACCCCCTGTACCCTTATCACTCGACTCACTATGCTCTCTTCTTCCCCAGGACCTTTGTACAAATGGTTTCCTCCATTTCATGTCCCTTTCTTGCATTTGTCTAGGTCAAAACTCTTTCCATAGCCAAAGTTCAGCTTTCTGGCTCTCTAAACAAGGTCAGATACCCTGCTTTCTCTTTCACAGTCCTTACTACTTATGTAATCAAGTAATGAACTATTTGATTCATTGTTTAGTGCCTGTCTTCCTGCTACTTTTGATAACCTATGTATATCCTAGTACCTAGCACAGTAGCACATGTAGTAGGTGCTCTATAAGTATTTGTTGAATGAGCAGATATTATATATTCTAAGGAAAGAACCTTAGAAATCTATCTAGTTGAATCTTCTCTGCAATATTCTCAATAATTTCAACAGGTATATAAAGTGCAGGGCAGTTTCCTTAGCTTCAGCAATCCAAAGCAGCCCTATTTCATTTAGCCACAGGTGGTTTTGTAAAAAGTGCTAATCACAATGCCCAAAAGGTGGTTTTGTAAAAAGTGCTAATCACAATGCCCAAAAGTGTGAAGGCTTTCAGCAACTGTGGCTATCTCCTCTGTGGTGAATGATTTCCTTCCACCATCTCCCTTTCATATTTTTGTACTATTTAAAATAATTATCAAATACATTTTTCCATAATTGTCAGATGTCACTCTTATGATGATTAAAAGTTTTATAAAGTTGTCTTGAATTTATATATATTTCCTTTCCAACACAATGGATTTAAAAATTATTTAATGTTTAATTATGAAATATTTCAAGTATAAAGAATTGAATAAAAATAAAACTGTATCCACAACTCAAGCCTGGTGCTTTAAAAAAAATCTTGTTTCTTGTTTACCCTTAAGCAATCAATAGAGGAGCAAAGGTTATTATATTCAATTCCATTTTATGGATGAAGTAGTAAGCCAAGCGAGTTTAGATGACTCCTCTATGGTGGTCTATTTAGAAAGGGTAGAATGGGGAGTTACATTTAATAGAATTCAAGTACCCACAGATTGGATCAGGTTGTATTTTCTCAAACTTTATGATACCCAATGAGTAGCTCTGATTTTTTCCGATTTACAATATTGCTGAAAATGGTAAAAATTCAAGTCTTCTTGAGGGCATAACACAAATTGACCTTGAACGGAGAGTGACCACTTCTCTTGAGACATCATGAAATATAAAGAATTTTTGGGAGACGATACTGTTGCATCTATTTCACAAATGGAAACCTAAAGCCAAGTAGCATGGCAGTCTCTAGGTGTTCATGTCAAGTCTGTATTTCAAGTAAATTACTTGTGGGTGTATTAGATTGTTACTGCTTCTCTGGCATTTAGTTGTATACAAATGGAAAATGTTATCCCTAGATTTTAAATTTCAGATAATATTATTTACTTAAATGTCCTCTTAAAAGCACAGAGGTGATACTTTTCATTTGCTATCCTTTCTTTCAGTAATCTTTTTTTCTCCTTTATCATGAGTCTAGGGCTAGTTTTTTGCCTGTTAGTAAGGGTATCTTGCAACTCTGTTTGAGGTGCTGAGGAGTCAAGACAATTTCTAAGAGTGTAAGAGAAACGTGTTGATAAGTGGTAAGTACAGGTATTTTGAACTGTCTCATTTCCCCCACTGGGGATGTATTATACTCTAGCTAAACACAATAGTGCCACCTATTGGCAAAGGATATTTTAATTAAAAATAAAGTTGCAGGCTTAGAGTCTGCTGTATTGGAAAATGTCTCCCTAGATGGCAATTTCTCCTGCCAAAGAAAAACAAAATTAAGCCACTTCACCAAAAGAAACTTAGGTAATTTTTAGGTACTTTGTTTTGGGGAAAAAGCCTTTCATTTTTCAACTTGATGGCAAAGAAAATATTAAATAATAATGAAATACTAGATGAACAAATACTGTAGCTCAGAAATGGACTTTTCTACAAGTTGTCCTGTGACCACCCCCGTGAGGGATAAATTTCCTGGGATGTAAATATTGAAGGTTTTTCTCATGGGCTGGGAGCTTTCTTTTCTGAGCTATGCTGTAGAAGGACCCAGGAATCGGGAGAAGAGGCAGGAATTACCCCAGGAGACTTAACCTACATTTTTTAAAAAAGGAATGCTTCTTGGGGCCTCCCCTGGTGGCACAGGTGGTTGAGTGCTGTGCTGTGAGGCTGTCCACAGCCTCTGCAGTGCCGGTTTGATCCCAGCCGGCGAGGGTCCCACATGGCAAGGCAGACCTCTCCTGTCTCACCCGCTGCTCCCCTCAGCAGTGCATTTTGTCAGTCTGCCTGTTCTGTTCCCCTCTCTGTCTCTGGTGAATTCTCTCACTCTCCTGTGTATCTGGTTTGTACCCCGGTTCTTGTATAAAATAAACAAATATATATTTAAAAAAAAAAGGAATGCTTCTTGTTTTCCTTTCCTATTTGTAACCAAAAACACAGTCTATTTGGTCACAAATTGGAAAATGTCCCTCTTCCACCTCTTCCTTACTTCCTCCTATCACCAACACATTTGTATGAAAATTTCTGCAAACATTCTTCAGGAACAAAAATGCTACAAAGAAGAGTAGTTAACAAATGGGACAATATACATGATAAGTCATGTGTAAATTAAAAGAAGAGGAGGATGATGAGGGACAAGAGGAGTGGGGCGAGGGGAGAAATAATACCGTGGGCAAATGGCAGGAATATTTCTATGAAAGGAATGACAAACAAAATAAAACAACCAAAATAAAATTCTATTAATGAAAGTTACATTTGGGGAAAAGGCAGATAAGAAGGGAGGAGTTTGTCTTTCCAATTTGTGTTTCTATACTTCAAAATTCCTCTGATCATAGATCTACATTACTTTTGTTAATTAAAAAAAAAAAAAAGCCAAGGCAAAGCTAATCTGTGCTGTGAGAAGTCCAGATCAAGATTTTCCTTGGAGGCAGGCAGTGCCTAGAGGGGTCAGGGAAACTTCTGGAAGGTCTCGTATGATTTACTTGATTTGGGAGCTGCTACCTTAATAAAGATATGTTCAGTTTATGAAAATTCTTCAAGCTGTCTAGTTTTGATTTGTGTCTAGATTTGATTTGTGACCCAAAGAACTCTTTGCTTATAAAATCATGACCATTTGTTTTCTATTTTCCTGTATTAAAATAGACAAATGTTATCAAAATTAGTGAAAAACTCAATTATTTTCTTGCAAATGCATGTTTCAAATACATCTGTTTACACATTGTTGAAGTCAGTGGAGTAAGAAAAAACTAAACACCATCTGTGCTGACAGCTCCCTCCACAGAGCAGGAACTCTCCTCTGAGACAGCCTTGTAGTTTAGACTGGTCTCAGATGTCCTGGCAGGGAGATGTGGCCAAGAGCTCTGCCTACATGCCCAGTCTTTCAATAACCCAATGCAAAAGCTTCTGTATTCTTTAATAGGAGGCTGTTCAACAGCCAACAGGCCCACAGTCCACACTCAGAATCAGACAGTCTTCTCTCCCTCCTTGGCAAGGAGCCTCAATGGCTTCCTGTCTGCAGGAATCCACCAGTTCAGATTACCTGTTTACCAGTGAATATTTGATGGGCTTGCAGATACCTGATATCCTAGCAGATAAGTTTTCAAATGACTGTGCCTGCCATCCCCTTTATTAGAAAGAGCCACAGTATCCCCTGCAGCTGGCGAACAAGTGCTCTGTATTTCCTATCAGTTCCTGATAAAGGAGGGGAACACTGAAGACCCAGGTAGGGTTACCAGGGAACCGTGTGCTTGACAAACGTCACACTAGCACCAGGGCTTTTTTTTTTTTTTGCATTCATGGTATTATCAGTTGTGCTAATGTACAGGTCAGAACTTTAATCTTGTTCCACTCAGATGACAGATAAAATTTATGTGAAACCAATCAGGGCTTTTTCTATCACCCCAAAGAAAGGAGTAATACAGGTTCAATGCATTGTTTTGGTATTTATCCACTGTGTTATCCTTTTCTTTAAAAAACCAACTGATAAATTCTCACATGTGTTCTTATTTGTGGCAATGGACTTTTCAAAATTGATTTCCTAACCTCATAACTTAGGGTGGGATAGGAAAAAAAGAAATATAGAATTTAAAATAATGATCTATTTCCTGACATTATCTCCTAGCTTTCACTTGTATAATATGTGGGAAAAGATTTAATTTCAACAATACAGGGGTCAACAATAGCAACTATAGTATGGGCACTATCATTTGTCGAATCCCTACTGCGTGCCATGAGCTGAAGCCCTGCTTTGATGTGTTTTAGAGCATCTCGTTCTCACTGTGCTTCATTCTCACCACACATGGGAGAAAATAGGAGACATTTAGTCACCTGCCTGGCATCACACAGGTGTTATGTAAGGAGCAGAGGCGGGACTAGACTAGATATTTTTTCCTCCAAATGCTCACATTTTCTTCATGTTATGTATGTGATGTATTGTTATTGTCCTTGTCACTCTTGGAGGATTTGACACTAAATAATTTGGGGCTCCCAACTGGCCTATTTGGTACATGATTGTGAGAAACAGGAGGTGGCTACTTCACAACCAGCTCTATAGGTTGACAGCTTAAGAGACAACATCTTTTAACTCTAGTTCAAGGAAACTCTGTGGTTCTCTGTCATAGATACATCATCCTAGATTCTCACAGGCAGAAAGAGATTGAAGAACAGGTTCTAATAAAATTGAGTCTGGTGGTCTTTGCCGTGATGGTGGAGGGGTGATCAAGGTGTTTGGGAGGTAGTGATGATGGTGGGAAGGACACCTACTTTATCCAATCTGAAAGCACAGAGTCACAGGCCAAACTATACTCTCCAATGGACTACATTTACACATACACAAGAGCCAGATACCTAAGTGAATAAGAACACATTAATCTAGAAATGGTATGTTTTTAGGGTTGTGGTTAATTTTGATAGAGGTGGGCTATCTAAGATGCCAGCTAATGAAAAGGGGAAATAGGAAAACAGTCATTTCACTTAATCAGTTGTTGGGAAATGGGACTTTTGTGTACATATTTTTAAGTATTTTTGTCTCTTTGCTTGGCTTGACATCCCACCCAGCAGTGATACGAACTTTAAGGTCAAGTGGTAATTTGGTCCCACAAGTTGCCATAGAATATTGCTGCCCACAGAAAGATGACAGTTTTGAACAGTGGATTCCCCAATGCAAGAGGTCATATGAAGCGGACTTTACAAAGTTTACATAACAAAGAGCAATTCTGTTAACTAAAATGATTAATTCCCATCAGTGCACATCAAACAGAACTGTTACAAAACATTATTGTCTGGGTTCACATTGCATAGTAAGGGTTTTTCACAAGTTCCATTTCCAATAACTCTTTTGACAAAGCCAGAGGGTTTTTTTTTTTTTTTTGAGGGGGTGGTAGTAAGCAGACATTAATTTCCAGAGGAATCCATGAATGGGGACTGAGTAGGCTGCTCTCTTAAGTGTGAGATCTGTCACACTGATGTTGTGGTAGGAAAAAGACAACAGCCCTACTGAGGAAAGGGGACCTTCCAGGGACCAGGGATTGAAGAAAAATGCCCCAGCAGTACAAAGCCTGGTTTGTCCTTCCCCCTCAGAGACAAAGGGGTATTTAAAAGACTCACACCATTACTCCTTTAAGACATTTTCAAGTGTTTTGTCTCAGAGCTGACAGAAAAAGTGAGCAGGACAAGCTTGCCTTGTGAACTCTCTTGCAATGAAGCAGTCAGCCTTATTTTGAAGATGCTATTTGTCTACAAGTAGAGCTATTCTTGAAAAGTGTAAAAATTCAATCAGCCTGTTTTCTCTTTCTTATAAGTAGCAACAAGAGTAAGCAAAAAATACTGACCTCAATCCAAAGGTCTGGGATTTGAGTGCCACCTCTTCCAGTTATCCTGGTGACATTAGACACGATGCAGAAACTTTCATTTGTAGAGAATTGTCCCCAAATGTTTCTCAAGGATGCTGTGAAAAACAAAAGCAATAATTTATGTAAAAGTAGTTCATTACCAAGAAATAGAAATGATCATTATTATGAATATTCCTATATGTGTAATTTCCCCTTCAGAAGAGGATTTTGCCAAGGAGGATTTTGACAGGTAAATTAGGACATTTTCCCTTTGATTAATCTCCTTCTTAGCTTATTGGCTCTTTAGCCTCCTTGTCATTGGGCTAAATTATCTTATCTCAAGTAACTGGAAAATAATAGTGAATTTTAGGGTATAGGGAAATCATAATCTCTAACCAGATCCTTAAATTTTCCAAAGTTTGTATATTATATGCTAATGTACTTTCTTTTTCCTTCATGTTTGACCAGTTTAGTAAAAGTGAAGGGTCCAGATTGGTGTAGTTTCTACACAAAATGAACTCAATTGACCTTAGCACCCAAGGACCAAAGATCTCAGTTGCAAAAATATAATTCTAAAGCTGGAAGAAAATGCCATATTCACATTTAAAAGTTGTGCAATTTTCCTTCAATCCCAGAATACACGTGTCCTGTTATAAGGCGGGCAAAAGCAAACAGACATTAAATTTGGATGCATCTTCCACTTACGTTGCATGAGTTTACATTTGCAAAGCTCACTTTGTGGAGGAAGAGGAGCACACAAAGTAGGAAGGGAAGAAAGTTGATAGTTATGTATGAGTTCTTCATGAATTGTTTTCTTTTCTCTGTCTCTTTCTTTGGCAAGTCATCTTCAAGACTTAAGCAGACATACCACACCAGACCCTAACCTTATTTGGCAAAAATGGACCATCCTCCTGTGGCCCAGAAATGGAAAGATAGCTTTCTACTTAAGATTTCTAGACTGGATTGTGGGAGATAGCTGGGAAAGTTTTTAAAATACTGTTTAATACATTGCTCTGGCAAAAATGATCTTGGGGACTCATTCTGGTCAACACAGTGAAGGAAAATTAGCTCTAAGGAACAAAAGGGAGATGCTCTTGTTTCTAAGGAGGTTTGCAAGCATTTAAGGGGAGTCTCCCTTTGGAGGTTATGCAGCCCACATCAATATCCAGGAAAGGAATGTTGAAAACATTTTGTTTAAGAAACTTCTACAACCCCAGGCTAAGAATGATTTGTGGTATGAAAGATTGGTTGGGGTTGTTAGAGGTGGTCAGTGCTTGTGTCCACACTGACCCAGTGTGGGAAGGCTAGCTTCCAACCGGTAGTGACTGAGCATGTGCTAGTTTTGCTGTGAATGGTTAGCTTTGTGACATGGCTCTGTAATATCCAGACAAGAATCCACCTGATTCTATTCATTGGGGCTTGACTCAACAGGTCACAGGGCAAGCTACATGTAGTGATTTCTAGTGCTGCTGACAAACAGGAAGTGGTGGGGGGTAGAGGGGACTTGAGAACAATACAGTGTCTAGAGATGAATATGGATACCTCCCAAACTGAAAAAGTGGGTGGTGACATTCCTGTTACATGCTGTTGCAAATGGTACCAGTGGCCTTCTCTAACTTTTAGTTTTTAGAGACAACTCTCACTCCAGGTTCTTTTAAATTCTCTTGTTCTGAAATCCTGAATTCTCCCCCTGACATATCTTTTACGAGTCCCATCTCTTGTTTTGTGTGAGTTCAGATGAAATCACACACAGCCTGATTAATTATGGAGGGATATCTGCACCAAGGATTCTGCCAGATGAACACCTTGACACGTGTTTTCATGAAACCAAACTATAACCTTTCCAAACTTAGCTTCTTTGTTTCTTTGAGTGTAATCTTGCTTATCAATGTATTTGAACTGGTTCTTGTGTGTAGTTGAAAAGACTGTGGGTTATAGTTAGGCAAAGGGCACCTAGCTCCTAGTTACTTAACCACAGAAGCAGCTTCCTTTGATAATGGGATCAATTATCAAATACATCATTTATGAACCAGTTCCTCCAAGTACCCATTCTGTTTGACCTTAAACTGTGTCTGCCAATATTCATAACACTTGTTCTAAGCAGCACCAAGCCCTAAGTAGATGAAAGGTAAAGCATGTGTTTGGTCTATGACCTTGATTACAACACACTTTGATATGATGATATGGATTAACCTTGACTGACATTTGTTTGACCGCTGCCATGATGCTGTTTCAAATAAAAAGAAAATCCTTTACATGGGGCAAAACACTCTGTGAATTTAAATGAGAACATTGAGAACCCAGATTATGACTATGTCTTCTTACAAAACAAATCTCATACAAAAACAGGTACTGTCAGGGTTACTTTCTCTATATTCATATTATGTATTCATTTAAATCAAGCCTAAACCATTACTAAGCACCTACTGTGTGTTGAAGTCTATGATCCTTGATCAACATTGTTTCATGCTCTATACACCACAAATTGAACAAGTCCCAATCAATATTTGTTTTCCCTTCACTAAACATTTAAAGTTCTTTCACCATGCCAGGCAATCACGCTTAAGTATTTGCACTTTTCCAGATTTAACAAAATGTTTCAGACATAGACTATCAACGAATAAGGACTATACAAATGTCTCCCTCTGATAGCTGGTCTGAGTGGCGACTTTAGTGGCTCCAGAGTCCCAGGAAAGTTTCCACTGGCTCCCCTAGCTCCCTCCTCCCCATGTGACTACAGGAACTTGGAGCAGCTCCAAAGACTGAGACCAAGGTGACTGTCCTTTAGGCATGACTTCTTGGAGAGCCTTCATTTGAGCATCTAGAGGTGGGGGCTCTATGACCATCTACTCTCTGTTGTACTCTGGACCAACCTGTTTGCAGCACATGAGGAAATGGAGGTCTGGGAAAGAAGAGATGTGTAGCAGTTCATGCTATTAATATATGGCTATGCAGGCACTGGTGCCCAGTCCTGAGACTCTCATTTCTCTGCTCCTTTCTTTCTTTTTTTTTTTTTTTAAGATTTATTTATTTATTTATACAAACACTGGGTATAGTCAGAAGCGTGGGAGGGTGAGAGAATTCACCAGAGCCAGAGTGGGGAACAGAACAGACAGAAGGACCGAAGTACACTGCTGAGGGGAGCAGCAGGCGGCAGGAGAGCTCTGCGCGCCATGTGGGAGCCTCGCCCAGTGGCTGGGGATTGAACCAGTGCTGCAGAGGCTGTGGGCAGCTTCGCAACCCAGCGTTCAACCGCTGCACCATGAGGGGAGGCCCATCTCTCTGCTCCTTTATTTCCAGTAATTTCAATCTTAATCTTTCAGATTTCTGAATGAACCTCTGTCTGTCACCTGAGAACTTGGGGATTAAGCTGTTCTCTGCAATCCCACCATCTCTCCACCTACTCTTAGACCCTCATCTCTAACAAGCACTTTCTCTAGGATGCCCTTACTGACCCTCTGAGACAGAGTCTGGTGTTCTTGTGCACCCCCTTCCTACTCTATACTGAAGCCAAAGCCACCATTTCTTCCCCTACAGTGTGATCACCTAGATCCCTAGCATGCTGTAGGCACCACGGGAACAGGGACAAGTCATGTCATGTTTGCATGCCTGTTGTTTAGCACTGTGCCTGCGACTCAGGAACTGTATTTTGAATGGATAGGTGAATGATGAGCAAAGGTTCTCTCAAAAGAGTGAGGGTTAAAAGAATTTAGTGGGTAGATCTAGTCCAAAAAGGTGGAGCACTGGCAGAAAAAAAAATTGGTCTGTTAAGTCTAGATTCTGAGTCTTTCTCTGTGGTTACTCTCCTTTGCACATTATGTTTTCTACTTTTCAAGCTTTTTTTAAAATTTATTTTTATTATTTAAGCATACAAGAACTGGGGTGTAGGCCAGTGGTGTGGGGGGTGAGAGGATTCACCAGAGACAGAATGGGCAAACAGGCAGATCTACTAAAATACCTGGCTGAGGGGAGGCAGCATGCAAGGCAGGAGAGGTCTGATGAACCACTTGGCAACAGCTTGATAACACCAGACTAAGCCCTATGCTACCAGGGAGGCCCTCCAATTTTCAAGTTCTAATGCTTTTGAATTTTTTAGAGAGGTTTGCAACAAAGCCATTAGGAATTTGTAACTAAATATCTAAAGGGGCCCACACATACCATTCCTCTTGTATCTGCTATAGAATGCTTCTGGAAATAGGTCCAACAAGGGCCTTCTCAGAGATTCCTCTGTGAAGCTGGGATTAAGTGGAACTTGGGTCTTTTATCTGCACGTGTGCCTGGTTGGTGCCTACCTTTTATTTTTTTATTTTTTACTCCAGTAGATGATTGCAAGAGTAGGTGCTTCTTCCAACTCACTACCATGGTCAGCTTATATGGGAAAGGAAAGAAAGGATATTCCATGTCAACCAACATAAGGTTGGTGCTCAAAATGTTAATTTCCCAACTGGTATGGACCTGCTCAAGATGTCCCAGAGAGAGGTCCTGAAAGCCCATACATCCTGGCCATAGAGGATTTGTCATCCTATGTTAACTTCCTGTTTTGTAATACAAGTAATTCAACCTCTGACCCTCCTCAGTACACACATAAGACCTCCAGATTGCCCCAAACCCTCCACCACAAGTATTTCAGGGAACGTATTTACCCCCCACTATCTGAGTAGCTCCACGCATTGTCTTTGGTCTTTGCTCTCCTGAACCAGGAGCACTTGTCAGGCAGTGGCCCTACCGGAAATCTTCCTGTCCATCTGATGACTGGGCTGGTTATTCAATTTGTTGTGCCACATTAATTTTTCTTTGATATGAGTCTTCTTGCAGGACACTGAAAAAACCCATATTCAAAGAAAATTCAGCAACTCCCTCCTCAGTTTGCCAGACAGGGCTCATAATATTTATATCCCCACAGTGAATGTGGGCATGACTTAGGCTCAAGGGAATGTCTAGTGCATAAAGACTTTGGAACTCTTGGCAGCTCTGTGGCCATTTCTCTACTCTGGATTGCATTTCTTCTTTATTCTGTCCTTTGAATAAATCCTTTTGTATGGAATGTGATCCCAGGTATGATTAGGATTAGGATTACTCCTAGGGACTAGGTATGATTTTGGCTGGTCAACCACAGAGATGTTCTACACTAAGGAGTCTTTAAGGGTGGTCATTATTGAGCTTCCTGTCTAATTTACTCTTCCAACAAAGACTTATTAAGTGCCCATAATGTGCTGTTATGAACTGTGATATTCTCCTACACCCCATGGAGGATGGAGAATTAGATGTGCTGACAAGAACTGGTAACCCAGTTGGGTGGGGTGGAATGAAGGGAGGCTTTGCTGTTGGTTCTCAGAGCAACTCAATATTTAAGAAGATGTTATGTTAGTGAAATGTTGGAATACTACCAATATGCAGTATTTCACAACTCAGCCATTCCAGAATTGCAAATAGGGGGCCTTGGGAAGTATTGCCCTAAGCAACCAAATATAATAGGGAGTATATCAGATAGAAAGAAAGCTCTGATTTATGAGAGAGGTGAGATAACATCATTGAAGAAAGGAAACTGGGAAATCACCTTTGTTCAGAGGATCCTTAAAAAAAAACAACCAATTATCATTCTGGAACATCTCATTCCGTTAATGCCAGACTGGTTTGTTGATAAGCAGGATATAGGGTCTGAGGCAGATTTCTGGCAACAGGGCTGGGGGTTTCCTTATATTTCCTGTGACTGATGGATCAATGGTCTGACTTTTGAAGATGAGTGTAAAGTAAATTTATCTAAGGCAGGTACAGAAATTAGATTTAACACCATAGCAATGACTGGATGGATATATTCAGGACTGCTTATTGCAACCCTAAACTGTGCCTGCTCTAAGGAACAACTCAAGAGGTGATATAAGTCATTTAAAAGAAGGGGAGAGGGGACAAATAAGCTTGAAAAAAATACTTTTGCTGATCAAAAGGCTTTAATGTAGACATGTACTTTAAAACTTATTTAGGGGCCTCCCTGGTGACACAGGGGTTAAAGACAGTGCTATGGAGCTATCACCAGCCACTGCAGCACGAATTCAATTCCAGCTGGCCAGAGAGGTGACCTACATGGTGCAGCAGACCTCTCTGGTCTCACTTGCTGCTCCCTTCAGCAATGTATTTCAGTAGATCCACTTGTTCTCCTCCTCACTCTGCCTCTGGTGAATCCTCTCACTGCCCCCCCCCCCAACTCTAGGCTACAGCCTAGCTCTTGTATGCATGAATAAATCTTAAAAAAATAAAATTTATTTAATTACTTAATTTAGACAACACTGATTTACAACACTGTAAGGTTCACACCACTTCAGACGTATATTACCATACTGCACCCACCACCAAGGCGCCCAGAGTTCTCTATCATGGTCCATTTGAACCCTTCATACTTTGCTTTCCACTATCCCCATCCTCCTCTGATAACCTCAATTTTACAATCATATTTTGGAGTTTGTTTTTGGCTTGGTTTTGTCTGGCCCTTTGTTTTGTTTCTTTATATTTCACATATGAGTGAAACTCCCTGGTATTTGTCTTTCTCTTTTTGGCTTATTTCACTTAGCATAATCTCCTCCAGTGCCATCCATGTTGTCACAGATGGCAAGAATTCATCTTTTTTTTTAATAGCTGAGTGGTATTCTATTGTGTATAAACATCACATCTTCCTAATCCACTCATTTGTTGTTCAGCACTTAGGTTATTTCCATAGCATGTCTATTGTAAATAAGACTACAAATAATACAGGAGTGCACGTATCACTTAAAATTCATGTTGGGTCTCCCCTGGTGGCACAGGAGGTTGAGCGCTGTGCTGTGAAGCTGCCTGCAGCCTCTGCAGCTCCAGTTTGTTCCTGGCCAGCCGGTGAGGGTCCCACATGGCGTGGCAGACCTCTCCTGTCTCGCCCGCTGCTCCCCTCAGCAGTGTATTTAGTCAATCTGCCTGTTCTGTTCCCCACTCTGTCTCTGGTGAATCCTCTCACCCTCCCACACATCTGGCCTATACCCTGGTTCTTGTACAAATAAATAAATAAATCTTTAAAAAAAAGATTTAAAAAAAAACATGTCTTTTGCATTCTTTGGGTAGATATCTCAGAGTAAACAAAATTGTATGGGATATCTATTTTTAACATTTTGAAAAACTTCCATGCTGTTTTCTATAGAGTTTGGACCAGTCTACATTCCCACCACCAGTGTATGTGGGTTCCTTTTTTCCTCACACTATCCCCAACACTTGTTTCTGGTCTTTAGATATAGGCCATTTTCACATGAGTGAGATGATATCTCATTGTAGTTTTGATTTGCATTTCCCTTATGGTAACTTATGGGGATCAATTTTTTCATGTACCTGTTGGCCATTGGTATGTTTTCTCTAGAGAAGACATGTTTCTTTAGTTGTTCTGCCCATATATTTTTTTTAATGATTTAAAAAAAAATTTTTTTTGCACAGAACAAATGGTGTATGGGCCAGAGGTGTGTGTGTTCAGGACAGGGGGTGGAGGGACATGCAAGAATTCACCAGAGACAGAGTAAGGAGCAGAGCAGGTGAATTTACTGAAGTACATTGCTGAAGGGAGTAGCAGAACTCAGGCCAAAGCGGTGATAGCATGATAGCACTGAGACTTAACCCCTCTGCCACCAGAGAGGGCCCTGTGTTGATTTTTACTTATTTTTTTCCAAAGATTTACTTATTTATGCATACAAAAACTGGGGTGTAAGCCAGAGGTGCAGGGGGTGAGAGGACTCACCAGAGACAGTGGGCAGATCTACTAAAGTACATTCTGAAGGGAGTAGCATGCAAGGCAGGAGAGGTCTGCTGCGCTGTCATGTGGGTTAGCTCCCTGGCCAGCAGGGATCTGAACTCCTGCTGCAGTGGCTGGCAATGGCTTGATAGTGCTGTTTTTAACCCCTGTGCCACCAGGAAGGCACCTGTGTTGATTTTTAAAGCTTTGTAGTGTAGTTAGAAATCTGGGAACGTGGTCCCACTATTCTTCCACTTTTTTCCTAAGGAAAATTTTGGCTATTTAAGATCTTTTCTGTTTCCATGTGGATTTCTGTAATTTTTGTTCTATTTCTTTGAATAATGCCATTGAAACTTTGGTAAGATTTGCATTAAAGCTGTATATTGAGGCCTCCCTGGTGGCACAAGGAATTAAGACGCAACCTATGAAGCCGTCCGCAGCTATTGCAGCATGAGTTCCATCCCCCAAGCCGGCCAAGGAGCTACCCACATGGCACAGCAGACCTCTCCTGTCTCGCCTGCTGCTCCCCTCAGCAGTATACTTCAGTCAATCAGCCTGTTCTGTTCCCTACTCTGTTTCTTGTGAATCCTCTCACACACACCCCCACAATTCTGGCCTGTACCCCAGTTCTTATATGCATAAATAATTAAGTCTTTGAAAAAAATCTGTATATTGGGCCTCCCTGGTGGCGCAAGGGGTTAAGCACTGCACTGTGAAGTGGTCCACAGCCTCTGCAGCATGAGCTCAATCCCTGGCTGGCTAAGGAGCAACCCACATGGTGCAGCAGACCTCTCCTGACTCGCCCGCTGCTCCCCTCAACAGCGTACTTTGGTCAATCTGCCTGTTCTGTTCCCCACTGTAGGCAACCAACCCACACCGGGTAGGTTCATTACCAGTTCTAGCAGCCCTGTTGGTACCTTCACGCTCTCCGCTTTTCGTTGTCACGGTACTCCGACATGCTCTGCCACTCTCTGCCGCACTCCTGCCTCCACTCCGCTCCTCTGTCCTCTGGTCTGCGCTGCGCCACCCCACGCACGCCACGCACACCACGCACGCCACGCACGCCACGCACGCCACGCACGCCACGCGGCGCCACGCCATTTGGCTGAGCGCGCATGCGCAGTGGGAGGGCGGAAAAGCCTGAAACTTTTCCCCCTACTACCCCATAATCCACCCCTTCAGGGTTTTCCGCCATACAGTCTATATAACAAACATAAATACTGCAGCCATGGCCCACAAAGGAAAATACAACAGACCTGCTTAACAGCAGCTCAGGGCTTCCCAATCTTAGCACCAACTTTTGCCTTTCTAAGTGGGCTTTTCCTCTGCCTGGCTGCAAAGAACTTGGTGAGGGCTTCCTCCCTCAACCAATCTTGGGCTCTTCACATGCCTGTGCCTTCCTCTGTTCTGGCCATTGCCTCTCTGGGCTGTGGCCCTAGGGTTGCTGGGAAGTACATAGGCTGCTTTTGGCCACTGAGGCCCAGTGGCCACCCCCAGATTCCCATCTGCTGGGGTGTACAAATAATACCATCCTCCCCCAAGATCCCCAAAACATAACATTATCCTGCCAAAGTTCCTCTGCCTTCTGGCGGGATTGTCAGTCCAAGTCCATCAGTCTTTTCCTGCATCAGCACTGGCAATCTCTGAATCGTGGTCCTTTCTTCCCCTATGATTCTGCTGCCTGCAGAGTTGTTGGCTGGTCCTCTCAGGCCATCTCCTCCTCCAGTAGAGGTCTCGTCCTGAGCTCCTGGACCTTGTCCACCTCCTGTGCTCCTGCAGCATCTTCAGCTCTTTCCACAGCTCCTGGACTTTGGTCACTACCTGTGCTGCCATGGCACGTCCAGCATTGTCACAGGCAAAGATAGGCTGCTCCTCAGTCCCTCCTGAGGTCTTCAGAGAGCTCCATACCCGTCTGCTTTGAATTATCTTGCCGACTTATGCCAACTGTAGTGCAACCAACCCACAATGAGTAGGTTCATTACCGGTTCTAGCAGCCCTGTTGGTGACTTCATGCTCTCCGCTTTTTGTAGTCGCCGTACTCTGACGTGCTCTGCCACTCTCCACTGCACTCCTCCGTTCACTCCTCTCCACTCCACTCCTCCGTCCTCAACACTGCACTGCGCCACGCCACACATGCCACGCGGTTGGCACCACGCCGTTTGGCCGAGTGATCATGCAGTGGAAGGGCAGAAAAGCCTGAAACTTTTCCCCCCTACTTACCCTACACCCACTCTGTCTCTGGTGAATCCTCTTTACCACCCCCTCCCGCATCTCTGGCCTGTACCCCAGCTCTTGTATGCATAAATAAATAAATCTTAAAAAAATATGTATATTGCTTTGGGTAAGATGGTCACTTTAACAATATTTACTCTTCCAACTCATGAGCAGGGAATAGCTTTCTACTTCTTTGTGTCTTCCTCTATTTCTTTGAACAATGTCTTACAGTTTTCATTATATAGGTTCTTCACCTCCTTGTTAAGTTTACTCTTAAGTATTTAATTCTTTTTAATGCAATTGTAAGTGGGATTGTTTACTTGATTTCTTTCTCTTCTGGTTCATTGTTTGCATATAGGAAGGCAACTGATTTCGTATTTTCATTTGTAACCTGGAAATTTGTTGAATCATTGTTTTATTGTTTCTTTGATAAAATTTAAAAAATATAGCTCATTTATACAATTAAAAAGGAGAACATATCCAATACAAATCAATATTTAACAAGTAAATATGATTTTACAATAGTTAAAACATAATCAATGATATATTATCGCTATTTGGTAGAACTGCAGCAATTCCAATTATTATTTCCTGGTCTCAGCCCCAAATATCTGACTCAATGACATGGGGTGAGACCAGAGAATCTGCATTTTTATCCAGGCCCTCAGGTAGCGCAGACATTTGGGCACTTCTTTGAGAAAAACTAGACTGGAGGTTAAAGTTTAACTTGGGGCATGAGAAACATGACTATGACTTGGATACGATCCACTTGACTACACAAGAATTGAAAGTGGTCAGTTTAATTTTGAAAAAGCATTTTAAAAATATGCTTCATTATAAAATATATCTAGGCACCTTGGGTTTTTTTTTTGGAACCCTCGCCAGCGGCCGGGAAACGAACCGGCTCTGCAGAGGCTACAGGCAGCCTCGCAGCCTAGCGCTCAACTGCTGCGCCACCAGAGGAGGCCTAGCACCTTGGGTTTTGTGAAGAACATTACAGATGTGATGAGCTAAGTGTCCTGACCACGTCTTTTTTTTGGTATCTATACTTTTTTTTTTCTGTTTGTTTGTTTTGCTTTCAGGTATTTTGAAAATAATTATTAATAAAGGTTCTGGGATTAAACCCTGATTAAACCCTTTTTTTATTATTTTTGTTGACAGATGATGTGTTTCCTGTGTCCCAAGTTTATCTTCTTGTGGAGGAAAAGAGATTGATCAATACTTGCAATTTCAGGAACATTTTGCATCTGCATTATGTATTATTTTATGATGTATTATGTTACAAAGCATTTTCCTCCATTAAAACAGTTAATAGGGCAAATTATTTTGGCTCTTCTAATGGATTAGATAGATTTTTGTCTTAGCCTTTGATGAAATGGGGCAAGAGCACAGGGATGCAGTTTTTAAAATGTCATGGGGCCTCCCTCGTGGCACAAGGGGTTAAGCACAGCACTGTGAAGCTATCTGCAGCCTCAGCAGCATGAGTTCCATCCCTGGCTGGCCAGGTAGCTACCCACATGCTGCAGCAGACCTCTCCTGTCTTGCCAGCTGCTCCCCTCAGCAGTGTATTTCAGTCAGTTTGTTCTGTTCCCCACTCTGTCTCTGGTGAATCCTCTCACCTGCCCCCCACACCTTTGGCCTGTACCCCAGTTCTTATATGCATAAATAAATAAATACATCTTAAAAAAATTAAATGTCATTCTAATAAAAGGTTCTGGGATTAAACCCTGACTCTGCCAACAGCTAGGAGAAAGTTAACTAGTCACTAGGGCACTCCCACCTGTCAATAGCAGTTACTCTTGTACAATGACAAGGAGAGATCTGTTCCTTTTTTCCTGGTGGTTATTACTGTCGTGTATGAAGGTATCATGTCATTTACCAAAGAAGGAGATACTTGTGGGAACTTGGGTGCTTAGGCATCATCCAGAGTAAATTCTAGATTTTCTTTTTTTTTTAAATCCAAAAGTACAGGTTTATTATTTAAAAAAAAGGAAAGGAGATGATATTTGTGCAGAAATAAGCAGGCAGGAAGAGTTGCTAGATTTCCTTAATTTAAAAAGAAAGTTATAAAAGCTACACACCTTTGTTCTTTCTCCACCTACAACTTGGGCTCCTAATTTGGAGAGGGTAGATTCCATTATACTATTACGTATAAGCAAGTGTAAATATTTTTATAATATTTATCTACTGATGAAAGGGGAAGGGTTCATCATGTCTTCGCTGGTTGAGACAGTTTTTCTGCTATTTGATACAAAATATAAACCCAAATTAGTCCTTATAATAGTTAGTTTTCTGAATGAAGAAGAAAAAAGGACAGAGAGGTTAAGTAAGTTGTCCAAAGTTAGAAAATAAGTATGATTGTAGTAAAACCTAATTTGTTAGGCTCCAATGTCTGTGCTCCAGACCACTATTTTATGTTCTCTGTTATCTTGCTAATATTAACACTATAATTAGGTTCACAGGATTTCAAAGAGATTGGCCTGGATGGAGATGATAAGAATCAAGATAAAATAGAGGTAAGGGCTCAATGTAATTATTAATAAATGAATGCCCTTGACCGTCCACAATGCTCACCCTCTATTTCTCCTTTAATATGTAGCCTTGATAAACTAAGCTCTGTTAGGTCTTAGAAGGGAAAATGATAGGGAAAAAATAAAAATGGTAGTAGCAGAGATAGTAATGGTACTAATAACTGCTAACCATCCAAAGCTCCTATGGATTCCACACAGATTTTTTGCATACATCATCTCCTTTAATGTTCTCAACTAGCCCATTTTACAGATGAAGAAACTCAAGCTTAGAGAGAGGTGGTATAATATGTTCAAAGTCACATAATTAGTAAGTAGCAGAGTTTGTATTCACATAGGGGGAAAACACAGCACAGAAGAGCAACCACTGATTCCAGATGGATAAGTGGTGTGGGTAGGAAAGAAACCCTGGCATGTTTTATTTTGGGATCGTGACAGATTCCCAGAATGTTGCAAAAACAGTGTATAGTATCCTGTCACTTTAAGATGTGGAGGTTGTTACCTCATAGAGCCTATCCTACCCTGACTGAGGCATCCAGTTTTCTCACTAAGAACAACATGAAAGACCACTAGATTCTTGGAAAATAATACTTTTGCCAGGAGCCATTGCTAATATTTGCTAATAATATTTCCTCTGGTCATTTGGAGATGAGAGGTGATTCTGGATGGTGTTGTGGGGTAGGGTGGTATCTATACTTTTTTTTTTCTGTTTGTTTTGCTTTCAGGTATTTTGAAAATAATTTATGTTACCTGAATCATATGAGAGAAGTCAGGCCTCCTGAGAAGTGAAGGCCTAGGAAATGTGGCAGGGACGAGCTGATTGTAGTATTAGAAGAAAGGTGATAGCAGGAGCACAGGAGAGCTCAGTGTACAGAAAGTGGGGTGGAGGAGGGAGGTATTAAGATTTTTATGCCAGGGCTACCCACATGAAGTAAGTGAACATGACTGCTGGGGGTCCCTCTTCATGTCTAATTCATGCAGCCTGACAAAATATTTGGAAAGCGTGATATAAGAAAATAAGAAAAGATGTACTTTTCCAGCATTTCTATTTTTCTTCTCTCATGCTGTAATTTTGTGGCAATTGTTCAAATAGTCAAGCTGCTTTGGGAATTACTTTTTTCTTCCTTTGCTCTATCTCAGATTATTTTGATCAACTTCTTAGCATGATGTTGGGATGTGAAGGTAACCAATTTTCAGATATTGTCATAAAAATTTTAAGTTTGAGCAAGCAGACAAAATTGGTTAGTAGTCTGGAGATACATTTAAATTTCCATGGACTGATTAGCTATATTGGTTGAATTCTTTAACCATTGTTTTGTATATACTTTTAATTGAAATTGTACTGTGAGATCATTGAAGATTCATATTTGTGGAAGAAATAATACAGGGAAATTATTTCCATATACCCATTACCTAATTCCCCCCAATGTTAACATCTTGCGAAACTACAGTATAATCTCAATCAGGACATTGGCATCAATCCCCATATCATGCTTGGATTTCTCTACTTTTACCTTGTTTGTGTCTCTCTGTGTGCATTTAATTCTATATATAATTTTATCACTTGTGCAGAATCATGTATTCATCCCTGTAGTCAAGACACTAAGTAGTTCCATCACCACCACAAGTTTCTTTTCTTATTTTTTAAAGGGCGATTATTGGGGAAATTGAGAAGAATGAGAAATTACTTTGGGTGAATTTAATATATCTCACCTCTAGCTGAGGTAACAATGAACATTCTTTTAGTACAGAAAAATAAAACAAACATAATTTCAGCAGAGCTATGTTAGTGCCTGAGATTTTGACACGCTAGTAAGATTTCATCTATATAAAGAGAAGAAAACGCATCAGCAAACAAATGGAGCATTTGGAGAAAGAAAAAAATTTGGCGAAGGGAAACCTGTCAAAGGGACAGCTAACTGGAAGCTGAGAAATCCAGGGCTGACTCAGATCTATTACCTGAGAAGGAAAACTGGCTCAAATGAAGCATGAAAACAAGACAGCCCCTGGATTTTGGTGGAGCATGTTTCTGGAGAGTTTAGTTAGCCTATTCAAGTCTGAATTTAAATTTACTGTCTTCTAATTTAGGTTTAGGATTGTTGAAGGGTATTTTATTAGTAGAAGGACTAAAAATCCATCAAATTTGTGATATAATTCTTCACATATGCTTTATAAAAGTATAAACACATATATACTTACATCCTGCACATCTAGAGATTTTAATACTTTCCATTAATAATAGAAATCATAAAATATATGATGGCTAGTGCAATAAAAATTTCTTACCGTTTTATGTCTGTACAGAAATCAATCTATCTTCTAGGCATGTGCTACACTGACCCCTAGTGTTCAGTTCTTTTAAGAATTGGTAGACTAAGTCTGGTTGAGTAAGTATTTCGATACAATTGCTTTAGAGATCAGTTCCACAATATTTGTTATATACTTATCACAAGCTGTTCCCTGATTATGAAAATCTGCCTATTATAGAACTGTTTCATACTGTTCCAGTTATTTCAAATTGTTTCTTAGATATACATTATCAGACTGAAAGATAATATTGTGAAACTAAGAAATCAAAACAAGAGCTGGTATATCACTAAATCAAGTAAAGATCTAGAAAAAAATTTGCACCATCCTATTCACATATTTAAAATAGTTTTTTCCTGAAATGTTTACTTGCACCATTCCAGTCATAAATTGGTTCCCAATAACAGATGTGGTATATAAAGAGTGAAACATGACTCAGCTCTTAAAAAAAATAAAAGATGAAATCTTGCATTTGTGACAACAGGGATGGAACTGGAGGGATTGATGGTAAGTGAAATTAAGTCAGAAAGAGAAACACAAATATTAGATGGTGTCACTTATATGTGGAATATAAAGAAACAGAACAGAACAAAACAAAACTCAACCTAATAAAGCCTATCAATGTGACTGCAGAATTGAAGCTACTAGATTGGGAGGGATGAGTAGGTAGCAAAAGGGGTGAGGACCCAAAGATCTGTGGTGAAGGACTATGAGTGCTTTGGTGGTAGATGTGATGTGAAAACATGCATTGAAGATGTATAAATATATTTCCCCCAAATACTACAGTGTTGTAAACCAATGTTACCTCAATAAACAAAAAGAAAGTTTAAAAAATAGAATTTCTGAAAGGCATCAAATCTTTAGTCTCATGGATGATAGTTTTTCCTTAGAGTGATTTAATGAGATCTTTAAACATTTTATTAGAGAAAATTTCAACATTCACAAAACTAGAGAAAATGGCTTCTAAACCTCTGCATGCCCACTGCCCAGTTCTGCCATGACTGACAATTTAATTTCACCTCTTCTTCCTTCTTTCATCTCAAACCCAATCATTTCTAATGACAGTTTAGTAAATTAAATGAACTGTCATTTTTTGAACATTAGAACATACATTTCTGTGCTTACAACTTTCTTTAAAATAGTACCCTATGTACTAACTCTCTTGAGTGGAAAAAAATGAAGCTAAAGGAGATTTGAGGAGAGTAAAGTTAGGTGTTGAAAATATTATATGATAGTTTTTAGGTAATTGTTAACCATGACTATGGTAAAAAAAAAATATATATATATATATAATGTAATCAAAGAAAGAAAGAGAGGAGTGTGGAAAGATGCAGAGAAGGAAGGATGAGAAAGAAGAGGGAATGAAGAAGTTTTTTTTTAATTTTTAAATTTTTTTTAAAGATTTAATTTTATTTATTTATACAAGCACTGGGTACAGCCAGAAGCGCGGGAGGTTGAGAGAATCCACCAGAGCCAGAGCGGGGAGCAGAACAGGCAGAAGGACCGAAGTACACTGCTGAGGGGGGCAGCGGGCGGCAGGAGAGGTCTGCGCGCCATGTGGGACCCTCCTCGGTGGCCGGGGAGCAGCCGGGGATCCAACCAGCGCTGCAGAGGCTGCGGGCAGCTTCGCAACCCAGCACTCAACCTCTGCACCAGCGGGGACGCCCTAGAAGTTGTCTTTTTTTTTTTTTTTTAAATGAACAGGAAGTCTTTCAGCCGCTTGCTCCAAGAAGCCTTCCCTAGTGGTTGGAATTAACCGTCCTTTCCCCCAGTCTGTTTTTATTAATCTATTCTGCCTCATTTAATATAAAATACTACAAGCACCTGTTTTCCTCACTATTTATGTGTTTGTTGTGTGCTGGAATTATGTCTTCCTTCTTTTGTATTGCCTCTCTTTCCCAGAATAATTCCAACGATATTCTAAGAAATCTCACTGCTTCTGTTCCTTACTCTTACAGTTTCTTAGATGTGGTAAGGATAATCTCAATCCTGACTTGGATCACATCACTCCTTTATTCAAAACTATGAAGGCTTCTCATGTCGCAGAGAGTGAAACTGAGCCCTTATAAGGGCCCCAAAGCTTCCAGAGCTCTGCCTTGGGGCCTTTGCATGATCTGTTTACCTGCTCAGGAACATTCTTGCTCCAATGTCCAGTTGACTATGTCCAATGAACTTACCCTTTTCAAGTTATTGCTCAAACATTATCTTTCATTCCTCTACTCAAGCACATCTCAACTTGCCTCACTGTATTTTTCTTCAAAGTAAATATCTCTAAATGTTTCTGTCTGCCTCCTACTAGCATATAAGCTTCATATACAGGATGGGTCTTCATTCCTTGTTTAGAACTTGTCACATGGTAGAGGGTTCAGAAGAATCTAGGGGATGAATATTGAATGAATTGTGTCTCACACAGTATGTTGTATACAATAGGTACACTTCATAAATGTTTGTGGAATGAGCCAATGAATAAATTCTCATTCAAACTTGTTCTGAATAACCAAACTACCTGAGCAAGCAGGGGGAAAACTCCAAAATTGAGGCCAACTGAAAGTAAATTTTAAGACATAGAGCAATTTTTTTTTTAGTTAAAGAAATTTAGCTACGAACCTAGAATATGAGTTCTGAGAAATCAAGTGACATGTTCTGCCTAGTTCTGCTCCAGTACCTACTTCTAATCCTGAAAGTTGCATTCAAAGATTTCCTTAAACACCTTGCTCTGGTACAAATCCCTTGAAAAAAGACCTCAGCACCCCCTGTACACCCTGGAATTGCCAGACCCTATATTGGGTGTTTCAAAGCAGGCTTCTCCCTTCTTGAGTATTTTCTGTTTAATTGTTTCTCATGTTAAGGGGCAACATACACCCTTTGCAAGGAAAGGTTTCATCGTGGTCACCCTGTAGCAATTTCCTTGGGAACAAAATAAGTGTGAAAATATCAAGGGAAAAGTACAAAGGCCCTTCATAAGTGGGTGGTCAGTATCACTTTAATTCTTTATTGTAATCCTCACAAACCCAAAGCCCTGTGAACTATTAAATTACTATGGGGATTTCCTCTGGGCTCCTTGCCCCAGCTGGTCTCAGGATGTTCTCAGCAACAGGCAGCTTGTGTAATGTTCTCCGAACACCTGTCACCTGCTTTATACAGTAATCTAAATAGAATGTGAATACAAAAGGCCTATTATCAATTATGCAATGATCAGTTTGGCTCAGGCTGCACATCTGTGCGGCCTTCTTTAGTGCGTGTTGAACATTCCCTCAGCAGGTACATTAAAACACATGGGACAAGAAAGGGCATGAAGAGATGGTTGCTACCTCTATGCTTGCAAGCTCAGTTAAATGAGCTTGGGCATCTGGAGGTGATCAGTGGGTAGAGGCAGATGTCTGCTAAAGGCAAGGAATCTCGGCAAGGTCTGTGTTAGCCAAGTTCTGAAGTATATGTGTGTGTGCGTGTGTGCGTGTGTGCATGTGCTCACACATACACGCATACGCACACATACACTTGGTGAGTATTCTTTTTCTTCTGATGTTACTCCAAATTATATCGAACTCTGGGTATTAGCAGCCCAGTGTCTTCCCTTCCCCACCATCTACACTTAATCCCTGGCACGTTCAGGGCAACCAGCTGTCACACATCACAAGACTGGGGGGCATAGTACAAGTTGGTCACCCTATGATAAAAGTGCTCGTATTTCTTTGTATCAAATTTACTTTCAGTTTACCTGCATATATACAAATGACCTATGCTTCCAAGAGTGACTAAACCATTATTAGGGATATTGAGAAAATAAGACAACAAAAATAGATAAATATAAAGCCAGTGGTATACCAAGAGATGAGTGCAACAATGGAATACTACTCAGTGATTAAAAAATGATAAGCTCATGCCATTTGAGGCAACCTGGATGAAACTGGAAGGGATTATGCTAAGCAAAATAGGACAAAAGGAGAAAGGAAAGATACATACTGGATGGTGTGACTTATATATGAAATAGAGAGAAACAAAACTAAAGGTCAGACAAGTTCATCTGTTCTGGAACATTTGGGTTGTTTCCATATCTTGGCTATTGTAATAGTGCTGAAAGAAACATAGGAGTGGAGGTTTCTTTTCGAATTAGTGTTTTTGTGCTTCTGGATAGATACCAAGGAGGGCATCAAAAGTATTTTTATGACAGCATTTGCTTTGCCAAGGGCCATAATTATCATCAACTTTGCTTTCCAGTGAAGAAGAAAGCTTTCATCTGGATGAATTATGTAGAGAATGGACGACAGAAACTTTTTTCTGTAGGGGAATTTTCATCTACAGCCTAAAAGCTAAAGGAAAGTATTTTTAAAAAGTAGATTTGATTCATAAAATTTCCATTTCACTTACATATAGTTGTAAGTAATGCTAGCTCTCCTCTAAATGTAGTGGCTGACATTGGTCATATTCTCCTGTTTTGATGGAGCTTTAAAATATCTCATATTCTTTACTCTCATATTTACTAATCAAATCTCTCACTAGTTTCAAAAATGTTTTCTTAGCAGGAAAAGAGTAAACTAAACAAAAACTAGATGTTGACATTAAAATATGAAAGGAAAATGATTCCTCCCTGCAAATATATGCAAATATATACCACTTAGCAGTAAATATTGAAGGGAAGAATTTATGCATTTGCTCTTTCAATTAGCATTTGCCAAGCACCCATGAGGTAGCACTTAGGGTGCAGTATGCCAGTGCTTTTTAAATTAATGTGCTCATGAATCACCTGGGATATTATTACAGTGCAGATTCTGGTTCAGTATCTCTTGGATGGGACCCGATATCCTGCATTCTAACAAGAGGCATTGTGTGACTGAAAGTACAGACTGAATCAGAGACTTGCCCTGAAGCCTGCCCCTGCTGCTCAATGTCCAAGTGACCTTGGGTTGCTTCAGGTAGTCAGTGGATGTTTGACTCATTGAGTACATAAGTATTTAAGGATCAATCATTGGAAGGATATTAAGAAAGAATGGACTTTCAGATAAAAATGATAAAAATTAGGGAGAGATTAATTATCCTGTACTCATTGCTAATGCTGAATCCAAAGGTTGGTCCAATACACCTGTATTCACCAGGATGCTGGTAGGTTCTCTCCTGCTTAAATTATCCTGTGGTCTCCTCCACCAGCTGCAGACCAGCAAAGACAAAGGACTCCATCAAAGTAAGATTATTCCAGAGGGGATGTTCTCTCACAACAAGCATGGCTTGGAAATCCCTTTATTTGTGCTGTAATAAATCAAGAGTGAATGGACCTTGTGTGATTCATTGGTATAGCCATCGTGACTATTCAGTCCTTGCCATTTGGTGAAAGTTCAATAAATAATGAATATACCTTGAACCATTTGTCCAGGAGTGAGTCCTGGGGGATGGAGGGAGCAGGGATACTAGAGCCTGCAGGTAGGACTGGGTATGTGTGAGTTGAGAGGATGCATATCCCCTCTCCCTGCCAGACATTGTACATATCCTAGAAGTGAAAGGCAGTGTCTAGCTTGAGACTACATGATACAGCTGATGAGGCTTCTGTGAATAATGTCTGTGTGTCTGAGAAGGACCAAAGTGGCTGAGAGCTATGGACAGTATCCTAACTACTTCCCAAATGTGGAGCAAGAGCAGCAAAATATTGCCCTTTGTGGGCAGCAACACCAGGGAGAACCGCAGATCCACAGGCATCTTACCTTTGGGACAGAAGGTAAACTGTATGTCAGCTGATGTCTGTTATCTAGACACCTCAGTGAGTTGTGAACATAAAATGATGACAGCTGATGATTATATGCTCCTCCAACCCCTTGCCTTTACTAAGGATTAGCAAATGTTTCCTATAGAGGGTCAGATACCAAATATTTGAGACTTTACAGACCATGTTTCATCTCTGTTGCATATTCTCCTTTTAGAACAACTCAATTAAAGTGCAAAACACATCCCAAATGTGCAGGACATACAAAAACAGGCAGTACACAGGCCCATAGTTTACTTATCCCAGGGAAAGAGAAGATTAGCTGATGGCATGTAAGTTTAAAGAAGAAGTCGTTTGGGGGAAATAAAGATATCTGAATGTTTCACACACTGAATTTATGGGTTGAGGTTCAAATTAACTAGTGTACCTTCCCACTACACTTTTCTTCAGCTCAAGTGACCAGGGTGAGGTATGATCAGCTGCTTCTTCAGTTCCAGGTTGACTCCAGGGAGAAACGATGATCACCTGAGAGTCTTCCAGATGCAATGGCCCAGGGCAAAGTCTAGCAGCATGAAGGGCATCCCAGTTACTAACTTCTGTGTTACAAATTACTCCAAAACACAGTGTCTCACAACAACCACCATTTTATTTTATTTCAGAGTTTTGCAGGGCAGGAATTTGGGTATGGTTTGACAGAATGGTTCTGTGGGTCTTCTCCCTATGCTATTGACAAAGGTCACTTTGGTATCTGGGGACAGGCAAGTAGAAATGGAGGTCTATGAGGGCTTCATTGTGTGTGTCAAGAGCTCTGTCTGGCAATCTGAGTTCAGCTGGCACTGAGCTATATCTGGCAGTCTGAGTTCAGCATGGACTAGGACTGTGGCTTCTCCAGCATGGTCAAGGACAGTTGGACTTTTTAAAGGTGACTTAGGCTTCAAGAATGAGTGTTCTTAGAGAGGGGAGGTAGAGTTGCCAATTTCTTCAGACTTGGAACCTCAAACGGGCACAAACTGTCATCAAATTCTATAGGTCGAAGAAGTTGACCTATATAAATCCAGCAGTTGACCTGAATAAATCCAGGCTCAAGGGAGGGGACATTCCCCCCTTTAGAAGAAAGAATTATCAAGCATTTTGGACTACCTTTAATGTACCATCAAGTGAAAATAGTAATATTTTATCAAGAAAGAGCTCATGGTCAACATAGATGACATTTTACCTTCCCTGTTGCTACCAAGCACAGTAAGAATATGAAGCTTACAAGGAACATACACTTTAATTTCTTATTAAATAAGTAGGCAAATAGTTTTGTCATTTTATACTTTGCTGTAATTTTTGATAACTGCCACTGGCAATAGCAAGTAGAATTTATTTGCATACTGACAGAAATGGGGAAAACAGGTAAGGAAAATTAAAGAGTTGGCAAATAGGAATAGACAGGAGAAAAGGAAGAACAAAACAATTGATTCCAGAGAAGAGAGAACTTGAGATGTCCTTGAAAGAGTGAAGGCAGTGACCAATAATAGTGAAGAATAAACAACAATAGAAAACAGAGAGACAGAAAATAATTTCAAAGTCAGTTGAATAAGGGGGAGTGGAGGTTAGGTTGGGCAATAGCAGCAAATGGGTGCTGGAAGGCAAAGAAGAGTAAGCTGTATTCTAAATATTTCAATAGAATTGCAAATTCTTTTAAAGAATTCAAAGTATGTAAAATATACAACTAAAATATGGGTCCTGCCTTCAGTGTGATTTATTAGAAAAAAATGTTCTTTTTGATGATAGAAGTGATTAGCATTATTTGTCTATGCTTGAGAAGGAATAACTTTAGAAACACCCAGGTTTCCAACCCAATTTTGAAATACAAAAGCAAAGAGCCAAATGTAAACATATAGACCTCCTTACACCCATGACACAACAACAAAAATAATTTCCACCATCTTTTACTTTAAAGTTTGTCTTCACAGACTTGTACCCACTGTGGAACAGTGAGAAACATATATTTTCTGTTTGCCCTGTAGCCAGAGAGCAGTCGCTGTTGTACTTCCTTGTGGATGGAAGTATTTTGTTCTCAGGTGCACCTGAATATGCATTTGAACTGAGAAGCCTGAGGAGCTTGTGATAAAAGAATTTTCCCTCTGAAAGGGTGGCTAACAGATATGGTAGTCCCAACACAATTAACCCTGCAGTAATGGGGTCGGGGAAGGGGGAGACAATAGCAGCTGAAGCTGAGCCAGAGAGGAGAAACCATAAATATATAGGGCCTCCCTGGTGGCATAGGGATTAAAGACACAGCACTATCAAGCTGTCACCAGCCACTGCCTCATGAGTTCCATTCCCAGCCAGCCAGGGAGCAGCCCACAGTGCAGCAGACCTCTCCTGTCTCACCCGCTGCTCCCCTCAGCAGTGTATTTCAGTCAGTCTGCTTGTTCAGCTCCCTACTCTGTCTCTGGTGAATCCTCTCATCCCACCCCCCACATTTCTGGTCTATACCCCAGTTCTTATATGCATAAATAAATCAATCTTTTTAAAAAAGAAACCAGGCAATAAGAAAGAAAAGAAAATCTGTTTTCAGAACTCTGAAAAGATGACCCAAATTGGGAGGATATATTTGTTTCATGAACAACAGTCAAGCAGTCAATGTATTTATTCCTCATGTGCTCTTTCTCACCCCAATTTTATCCCTTCCTTCAGGCCAGTCTCCTGATATTTCCCTTCAGATCAATATTCAGAGCTGAGTGCTTTAAAAACCTATAATAAGCTGTGGTTTCACTTCAAATGTGGGCCTTTTGTGCCTTTTTTTGCAAAGGTGGGTGGAAAGTATTATGCCCTCATGCAGTCAAAGATTTGCAGTATAAAATCTGGCAGGTCAAAGGCAAGAGAAGAAAGAAAAGACAGTGAATGCAGGTGCGGACAGAGGAGAATTGATGTTATAGCAACAGCACTGTGCCTTGAAACAAAGGGAGGTTAAGGAGAAACTTGCAAGTCCCTAAATAAATCTACACATGTGTAATTTGCTGCAGCAGCCTGCAGTCCAAAGGGTCAATATCATTCCAAAGATTCCAGACAGAATAAATTTCTCAGCTGCAATCTACCTTGATCTCCAGTATTCCAGCTGGTGATTGGACTGTGGTTAAGTCCAGTTGGAAATTGATCTAGTTAGTGGTAGCAAAAGCAGTTCAGTTACATAGGAATGATATCTGGCAGGCCTATCACTTCACAATGGTGGTTTCTTTGGTTGTGAAACAGGCAGATGAATAAATCAGGCAAATATAAGGTATGGACCTTCCTATATAGCTTGTGTACTGATAGAAGATTTCTTCATAAAAAATGTTGCATTTTTTATTCCATGATTCTTTATAAAAATATCCTTGTAGGATTTGCATAGTTTATGCACTTGCATTTACATAAATTTATCATTTATAATAATTAAAAAGGTGGATGGAGGGAGGAATTTTAGACTAATGGGAATAAAACGAAACATCATATGAGACTTCAAAGAATTACAAAATGCTAGGATTTGGAAGAAGGGATCATAGGGTTCACTCTAATTTGACTTAAGATCAGAGAAGGTTAATGGTTTTCCTAATGTCACATACTTATAAAGTGTTGGAGTCAAGAACAGAACCGGTCTTCTGACTCCAAATACACTACCTAGAATACCTTACCCAAATCTTAGAATATCCTTAGCCCAAATCTTCCATGACCTTAATTGCTTGTGCTGTATTAATCCAGGTAAATAACAGCAAGATTCTACAATAGGCTAACTCCAAAATCTCAGTGACTCAGCAAACAAAATTCATGCAAAGTCAAACACAGGTGAGTGGGGGCTCCCTGTATACAGTGAACTAGAGAAACAGAGTCTCTTCAACTTGCATCAATACCATATTCAATGGTGGTGTCAGGTCATCACATAACTAGGATCTAGATTAATACACTAATTCTGAAATACTTCATCCTGAAGCTTTAAGCATTACTTCTGCTCATATTTATTAGTCACATGGCCTCATCTAAATCAAAGGGGGCTGAGAATTGTAATCCCCCCATTTACCCAAGAAGCAAATGAGAAATGGATATGGATGAGCACTTAGCATCTCTGCCACACATGCATACCTGGTTTTTAAGAAGCTTAGAGTACAGGAATATTAATACAAGGTATATGGAGGTGTTATGGGTGATTAGAAGGTAACAATAAACCAAATGTCTTTCCACTAAATTCTTACTGACGTGTGAAAGCCTGGCAAGAAATGCTGATGGCTTATGAATTTGTCTCATTTACCACAGTCATTTTAAATCCCAAGTCAGACCTTGCAAACATGATGATCCAAAATATTGGCCACCTGCTTTGTCTGTAAAATTCTACAGATCAGAACTTTAGATAGGATTTATCTTTCCAGACCTTTTTGTCGCTTTCTGTTGGTCCCAGGTCAGAGAGAGCTGTGCCTCCAATAAAATGGATACAAATATTTGTGAAGCTCATCACTGGCTGCTTAAAGTCAGACCAGAGCCAGCCCCAGGAGAGCTGTGGTGCTGGCACATGGCAGGTCCCACTCATTCGGTCCAGGGAGCCCCTGGAGCCTTTCCAACTCTAGAAAACTCTGCAAAGTTTAGCCATGAGCGCTAAAACTAGCCATTTGCTTCTTGTTTTACTATTTGTAGTTTTAAAGACATGGTATTTGTTACCTCCTCATCCAGTTTGTTGAAGGAAGCACTGTAGTCATGCTTTACTGAAACAATATAATCTTGAAATAGCAGGAATTTGGATTTACAGATAGAAATGCTTTTGGTGTTGGTTATGATATTGAAGGCTCTCTGTGTGTGTGTGTCTGTCTGTCTGTCTCTTTCTCACACACACACACATACACACACTAAACTTTTTAGAACGGAGCTGCTCAATAATTAATATGCTAAAATATGGGAAATCTCAGTCAAATGTAGATTGTGATCCAGAAGGCCTGATATTTCCCACAATTGATGTTAATGCTGCTGAGCCCTCCAGAGGCCTAGTCTAGCCATAGGTGCCTCAGTAGGACCTCTAGAGACCCCCTCCACACTCCGATCCTTATTCCCCTTAGATCCAATGGCATGCACATGGCACTGCTACTATCTCTCCTCTCTGGTCTCCAGATACAACTCTGCGCTCTGTGCTCTAGCGCATTTCCTGAGGCCAACACTAGCTTTGAGAGGTGAGGAGGGGAAGGCTGTCCAGAACACTGTTTCTGTTCTTTCAACCAGGGACTTTCCTGGGCTGTGGGGAGCAGCCCAGCTCCTCTTGGTGAAAGGGAAAACCTTTTTCTCTCTTCTGCCCAGGGTTCTGGCTGAGCGTCATCCCTGCTGTCTGTGTCTTGGCTAAGGACCACCCCCTCCAGGCATTTCTCTCGACCCATCTCTTGTCCAATGAAGCACAGATCTCCGCAAAGTCACTTCCGGTACAGTCTGTGCTGGGCCCTGATGTCCAAGGGATTTTCTGATTTCACCCCAAGCCATGGGACCATTACATGTTCCCCTAAAGAGTGAAGCGAAGCCAGGAACCTGCTCTGTTGCCATCTTGGTCCAGAAGCCAAGACTACTTGAGATTTTAAAAAGCCAATTCTTAAGTTCATCCATGGTAGACCATTTCAAAACTAAGAAGCAATCACTATTTTGAGAAGAGATGACTCAATCTAAAAATTAGTAGAATGAAAAGGTCCTTTATTTTTAAGAAATTCAATATTAGCTCAAGTAGAGTATGTCTGACTTGAGGGTGAATTTACTGAAAAAAAAAAAAAAGATAACAGTAGCGATTCACAGAGCTTTCCTATGTATCAAGTGCTATGTTACTTTCTCTACAGCAGAATTACTCAACTGCTACACCACTGACATTACAATGAGGGCTTTCCTGTGAGTTGTAAAATGTTTAGTATTGTTTGTTGCTAGCCTCTACCCACTCTTCCCCCTTCTGTGACAATAAGAAATGTCTCCAGGCATTGTAAAATGCTCTCCAAAGGACAAAATAGCCTCTGGTTAAGAACCACTGCTCAAGACACGAACCCATTGCTATGGACAGAACAAACATGAGGAAAATGAGGTTTATGGAGGTTAAATTATTTGCAAAAACTCAGGCATCGAGCCACTGGGACAATCAGGATTTGAACCCAGGTCCAACCTAAACCTGCTACTTAATCTAACATGGAGTTTTCTTCTTTGGTTTTATTTCCTTTTCACTTTCAGAAAGGTATTTGAGGATGATTTTGTTTTTAATTTGAAGAAAAATATCAGGAAAAGCAGTTATTTTTGCATCTAAATCCAGAGGGAGAGACCAAGTGGATTTCTAGTAAGATGGTGGTTTTATGTGGCTTAGATCACAGAAATTCAGAAGCCTAAGAATTCTTAGCGCTCATTTATTTCAGAAAATGTTATCATGGACACACAAACCCTTAAAAACAACATCTGACAGCTCTTGGCTCATTTCAAGAGAAGAAGAGATGAGCCAAAATCTTCTCTATTTTCATGCACTATGATTCTTATTGAAGTGCCTTTCTTGGTAATGTACACTGTTGTAAATGATCAATTCAACTTCATGCAGCCAAGGTCAGATGTGAGAGAATAACAGGTTCTCCACTAACACTATGTAGGAATGATTTATTGCTTTTCCAGAAGTGGATTCTTGACATTTTGAAAATGTAATGTAGTGCAAGAGTAATTAAGCCAAAGGTAGACTGCTAAACAATTGATTAGCATTGTCAGAGAAGCCTGATTAGCTTAGATGCTGCAAGAACTGATTTTGCCAGCTATGAATTAAAGGTTAGTAATTAAATTTATGGGGCATAGCCACTGTCTCCAGGTGGCATTTCACATAGGAGTATTTGTGTTTTGGGAGGACAAACAAATGAAGCAAATGTTAGTATCCTCTTTGCTAACGGCTCTTGGTTAAAATGCTTCCACAGAGACAAAGGAAAAATAATATTGCTTCAATCTTGTCTGTAAGTTAAAGTATTTCTTACAATACCAGTAATATTTTAAACAAATTATAACTACTTTCCAATAGATCAAATAAAAGACAGGAGAAGAATGAGTTTAATGAAAGATTCTTATTTGTCATGCTAATCAACTGGTGTATTCTATTTGAGGGAGTATTTAGTTTTGAGTCATCTGGTGTATTCTCCCTTATCTGTCCAGTTCTTTTTGAAAACTGTCCCTTTCCTTTTGCCCTCTTTCCATCCACATATTTATTGAGCCAGACATATTTATAAAACATGAGTCCTTGAATCCTCTCCTCTTGTCATACTTGATGGGTACAGGGGTAGATACCTAGCCTGGGCACTAGGGCCCTCAGAATACGTCCCTGGGGAGTTCTCACCCCATGAATGGCTTTTAGTATAACCAGTGTACAACCATGAGCCCAATAAATTTTAGAATTTTATCACCCCCAAAGTAATCCCCTCCTCATTACCAGTCACAGACTCTCTTCCTTTCTACCCCTAGACCTTGATAACTGCTGTTCTGCTTTTTGTCTCTGTAGATTTGCCTGCTCTGAAGATTAATCACAATGTAATCAAACAATATGTGGTCTTTTGAGGCTGTCTCCATTCACTTAGCATAAAGTCTTTGAGATTCATCCATTAGGTAGCATGTATCAGTATTTCATTCTTATTTATGGTTGAATATCATTGTATGGACCATTGCATGGACAAGCTATATTTTATTGATCCATCTATCAGTTGGTAGACATTTAGATTGTTTCCATATTTAGACCATTGTTAATAATGCTGCTTGTTAAGAATATTTGCACACAAATTTTGTGTAGATGCATTTTTTTAAAGATTTATTTATTTATAGTTTTATTTTATTTTTAAAGATTTATTTATTTATTTATTTATAAAAGCACTGGATACAGTCAGAAGCGCGGGAAGGTGAGAGAATTCACCAGAGCCAGAACGGGGAACATAACAGGCAGACTGACGAAATACACTGCTGAGGGGAGCAGCGGGCAGCAGGGGAGGTCTGTCCTGCCATGTCGGACCCTCAAGGGTGGCTGGGGATGGAGCCGGCGCTGCAGAGACTGCGGGCAGCTTTGCAGCCCAGCACTCAACCGCTGTGCCACCAGGGGAGGCCCTGTAGATTGCATTTTACTTGTCTTGGTTTTATAGCTAAAGAGTAGAATTTCTTTACAAAGTGGCTAAACTATTCATATCAGCAATGAATGAAACTCTAAACTCTCCACATTTTCACCAACACTTTTAATTCCATCTTTTTTTATTTAAGCTATTTTAGAGGATGTGAAGTAGTATCTCTTCATGATTTTGAGTTGCATTTACCTAATAACAAATATTGAACACATTTTCATGTACTTATTGGCCATTTGTAAATCTTTTTTTTTTTTTTTTTTAGCTAGATGTCTGTTTAAATTCTTTGCCCATATTTTGATTGGGCCTTTTAATTATTGACTTGTAAGATATTGATATTTTTGAACAAGTCTCATCAGATACATGTCTCAGTTATATAAGTAGTTGCTATTAAAATTATATTTGGAAATATAAATAAAATGTGTTTTTATTTTTATAATTTGTTTATAAATAAAAATATTTGCAAATGTTTTCTCTCATTCAGTAGGTTGTCTTTTCACGTCCAGAAGAAATGTTTCAGTTTTTATGTTGTATGACATATCTATTTCTGGTCACTTTTACATTTCTTGTCTCATGAATGATCTATTGTCTAAATCAAGGTCACCAAGATATGCTCATATTCTCATGCATTGCCTTCTAAGAGTTTCATGGTTTTAGCTTTTACCTTTAGGTTTGTGATTCATTTTGCATTAATTTTTTAATTTGATGTGTTTTAGCGATCCAATTTCAATCTTTTTTATTTAGGTGTCCCAGTACCACTTGTTGAAATGACTGTTGTTTTCCTATCAAATTGTTTTGGCCCTTTTGTAGCACAACTGATTGTAAATGTAAGGAATTTTCTTTTTGACTCTTAATTCTATTCTACTGAACTACAAATCTTATTCCAAAATCACATTGCTTTGATTATTGTAGCTTTGTAGTAAGTTTTGAAATCAGGAAGTGTATCTCCTACCTTTGTCCTCTGATTTCAAGATCGCTTTAGTTATACTGGGTCAATTGTATTACCATATAAATTTTAGGATTAGTTGCTAATTTCAGCAAAGATGGTATCTATGATTTAAATGGGCATTATGTTGGAGACTATTGCTATCTTACTAAATATTAAATCTTTAAGTGAAACCATCTGATATTTTTCTTTTTCCTTCTGACTTATTTCACTGAGCATAATTCCTTGGTTTCACTTATAGGAGGAATATAGGGGAACCAAATAAGACATCAGTGTAATAATAATAACAATACAAAACACAACAAGACAAAACAGACAATTATAAATCAGAGACATACTGCAGGGAAGGAGGAGGAAGAGGGATCAGAGGGAAGGAGGGAGGAGCACAGGGGACTGAGGTGATGGTGCGCGGGTGCATTGGGGAATGAAATTTCATGGGGACTACACATGAGGGTGGGGGGAAGCAAACATTGTTTAAAATGAACAATGATGTAAAAAAATAAATTAAAAAATTGAATCTTTAAATTTATGAAGACTAGAGAAAGGTACTATATCTATTTATTAAAACTTATTTAATTACCTTCAATATTGTTTTATGGTTTTCAGAGAACAAGTTTGTAAATAATTGTTAAATTTATTCATAGGTATTTTATTCTTTTTGATGCTATTGTATCGTGGGTATTTAAAATAAGTATTAAGCAATCCCAGCCTTTGTTTGTCTAGTCTCTTCAATGGCAGAAATGTATACCTAGTAAATGCTGATGGTCATTTTCTGCTTTGGGGTAGAAAGTACACAAAGCTATAATAAAGTTTAAAAAACAAAGAAGACACAGAAATGAGAGATAGAGAAGACTCCCAGTATTTCCTCCAGGTACTGGTTTAAGCTCAACTTCTAGGTCAACTGAGACCTATACTTTACAACAACCCTTTGCTTTTGGAGGAACTCTCTCCAGTGCATTTCTGCTATGCTCAACTAAAAGTCTCAACTATCACACTATCAGTAGGCAGGATACAGCCTGCTATTGTTAGGGAAGCAATGGGTCACTTCAATGTCATTTTCAACTTGCAACTCGCAGTTAATCACTCATTTTTATCTTGAGTGAAATAAACACATAATATTTTAATGGTTATCATCTATGAAATTACTCAGCTGCATTAAGCTTTTTGGCACTCATCATATTAAACTGCCCAAATTATAACAGAATGCCTGTGCTACATTACATTTAAATAATTGTAGCATGCTGAATGCTCACCTCGATCGGGAAGATAATTAATCAAAATGTGACAGTGGTTAGAAATTTAGAATAAGAAGTAAAAACTGTTTATAAATATTTCAGCAAAATCACAAACCTAAATTTGCTGATGAATTTGGGCACCAGCTTGACAATTCTCAAACCTGGTTTTGATACATGTTTGTCACCAATTATCTTATGGGAACTTATGAAATTTTCAAAACATCTAGGTTCAATTCAGCCACTTTAATATACTTTTTAATGCATAGATAATACTTTAGGGATACATCATGTAAGTTCTTTTCCCTTCCATGTGAATCATATAGCCAAAACAGAGAGCATTCTTGCTAATAAATTTTATAAAAGTTCAGAAAAGCCTGGCTTGTATAGTTAGATTTATATACAAATCTTTCTATATTAATAGAGTCATATAAATAACATTATAAATTATATAGAACACTCTTTGAAATGGTAATCTTACTTCCATAAATTATTCTAAGGAAATTATCAGAGATGTGCCTTAACGATGTGCAAAATCACATATCAATAATAGCATAAAAAGTAGAAAGCAACTAGAAGTAGAATAGAAATTACACATATTAATTTTAGTGCGTTCATATAATGAATTATTAAAGAGATATTGAGTCTTATTTTAGAACTTTTAATGACATGGGAAAGTGTTCTCAATACAATAAATGAGAAAAGGCAACATTACATAATAGTCTAATTTGGTAAAAATAATATGTCTCTATATTCATGCACACAATAAAATTCCTCAAAAGAAAAATCTAGAAAGTTAACAAATTATTTTAGAAATAGAAAGGTCTTTTTATTCCTGTTTTCTTCTGTATTTTCTACAGAGTACTTACTACCATTCTCATCAGAAAAACTGATAGCTATGCCAGTATAAAATTCATTTTTAAAAGAGTGTAAGGGCCGGACTTGCCACAGTGCAGGTTCTCTGATCCCATGCAGACCGGGTAAAGGAGGAGTCAGAGTCCTCAGTAGTTTTGCAGGTTTTTTATTTGGGGTTCACCAGGCATATGGCAGGCAGGGGTGCTGCCTGGGGGACTGGGAGGCTGGCAGGCCTCCCAGCCCCCAGCAAGTCTTCACTCTATCTGGGCTCTCTGGATTTGGTTCTGCTGCTTCTCGGCTTCTCTTTCGGCTTCATACTGCTGCTGCTGCTACTGGTGCTGCTGGCGTGCCCCCGTGACGCCGCCCTTAAAAAGCACAGTCTTAGCTCAGCTGAATCCCATCTACCTATGCCCACACCCTATTCCAGGTGCCTGCCATCAGGCATGCATTCAGGATAAGAATCCATCATCTATCCTGATGGCGGAAGGGCAGAAAAGCCTGACATTTTCTTTACCCTACAAAGAGCAACAAAAAAATGTAGACGACAATGATCACTTCAGGACACAGAACACTGATTCTATCTGAATTGAAGGAGATGGTGTCCTAGATTTGACTCAGGTACTGATTCCTCTCTATAGATGAGAGAGAGAAAAAATCAAATATGTCTCCTTAACCACTTTCCTATGCTATTAGTAGCTGTTCTATCTACCTTTCAAGGCTTTAACAGGAAAATTTAAGTTACTTTAAAAAATATAATAAAAGTATAAGATATTTTGAATGGTTATTTATGAAATAATAAATAGTAATAAAACTATAGCATAAGTGATTGTTTAATAGTATTTCATCTTATTTGAATCATATAAGTTAATACCCAAAATTATTTTATGATGGAAGTTAGTTTTTAATGAGTATTCAGGCAGAATGGCTTCTACCATTAGAGTCTAAGCACACTGACAAGTGAATATGTAAGAAGATAAAATTTAAAAGGTGTCAAGAGTAAATACAGACTTCTAATTCTAGTAAAGACCAAGTACTTCCTAACAGATGATCATCTAGCATAGTTATAAATATAAAAGGCAAGTATCTGGAGGCACTGGAGAGTGATGAAGAGCAGATATATACTGGAGGACAATCATTATGTAGAAGATGAAATGGTATTGGATGAATTTCAAGGTCTTTTATAGCTTTCAGCCTCACGACGAGCTTCAATCTGAGCTTTTCTGGGTAATTAAAATTCATATAGAACAGCTGCAGTCTTATTAACTTGAAGAACTGAAGGACACAGTTCAAAATAGCTAACAGGTACTGAGAAATGATGGCAATCCCTAAAAAGGAGATTTAGAGAGGGAAATCACCACTTTCTCTGTACAAATTTTGCCCAAATCTCTGACTGATCCCTAAATTATAAATATGTGGGGCAGATGCCAATAAATCCAAATAAGATTACTGAAAGGATTTTGGTTGCAACCAACTGCAGAGGAGACAGACTTTACAGATTGAGTGCAGTCAAGTTAAATACTGCTTAAAAATAACAAAACATGATCTTCTCAAGAGTAAAAACTGTCTATAGAGATCAGCTTCAAGATGACTCAGATAGTGGGTTTAGCAGCTTATTAAGAAAATATTTATAGGGTCTCCCTGGTGGTGCAGCAGGTTGAGCGCAGTGCAGTGAAGCTGTTCACTGCCTGTGCAGCGCCATTTCGATTCCCGGCCAGCTAGGGAGATACCCACATGGCGGGGCAGACCTCTCCTGTCTTGCCTGCTGCTCCCCTCAGCTGTGTACTTCGGTCTATCTGCCTGTTCTGCTCCCTGCTCTGTCTCTGGTGAATCCTTTCACCCTCCTGCACATCTAGTCTGTACCCCAGTTATTATATAAAAATAAATAAATCTTTAAAAAAGAAAATATTTATAATATGTACAAAGAAAGGTAATCTAGGAGTGAAATGGCAGCTGCAAAAATTAACCAATCTGCAAAAAGATGAAGTTGGCAAAATATTAGCTAGAATAACAAAGAAATAGAGAAAAATGTTAAAAAAAGAGAATTAGAAATCAAAAAGGGGAAATTACAATAGGTAGCGCAGAACTATAAAATACCATTAGATGCTATTATGAAAAACTACATAGCAATAAACTTGAAAATCTTGGGAAAATTGGATAAATTTTAGAACAATACAGTTTATCAAAACTGAATAAGGAAGAAACAGAAAACTTGAATAGACTACATATAGTTATGTACATTTTGGGCAATTTTAAGAGTGATCATTTCTAAAGAATATGAATGATTTGCCTATGGATTATTCTCTCTGTGGCATCACTAAAATTATTCTTTGTAAAAATATTTACCCATTTACTCATTTTTGTATTTTTTGTTTTTATTTACATATTTATTTGAATTGGCATTCACAAAGAAGGAATTTTCATTCCTAAAATTAAGGGCTGGTAGTGATTTAGAGAAAGATAGTAATATATCGCTAGTATGGATGAACTAATGTGATTCATTTCTCAGAGGATTTCTCCCTGTCTTATTCAGTACCAACCACTGGTAAATAGGCCAGAAAAATTTACAGCAGCTAATTTAATGCGGTCTTACTATTTATTAGACACTCATCGAAGCATTTTACTAGCACTACCTCATTTCGTTCTGCTTCATTATTATGACTCTAATGCTTTTATACCCATTATACAGATGAAGAAAGCGAGGCACAGAGCTGTTCAGTACCTTGCCCAAGGAAAATGGCAGAGCCAAAATCTGAATTCAGGCAGCTGGCTCGAGAATCTATAGTGAATGCAACTTCTAAGGCAAAATTTATTTTATAACTATAATAACTTACAAAATAAGTAACTTAAATTCACTTTTCCAAAGATTTGAGGAAGAAATTAACATAATATGCAGAATAGTGGTTAAGAGAATAATAAATGTGAGGTGAAATGCTCAAAGGAGGCAGACATTATGAAAATGAAAACAGTTCCTTAGGAAGAAACTCCAAGAAGCTCCATGAGCGTCATGGCCATACTGTAGCAGAAGCTTAACTTTCATGAGGGATAAGGACTGGACTGTCCCAAGCACCTCCATTCTGGAATGCCAGAGCCCATCATGCAGGAAAGGTGACCACCATACAAGGCGACAACATTCAGATCCCCAGTAACTGGACCAGTGTTGAGGTCACGCAGGACAGGCAGTTAAACAATCTGGGTTTCAGTTCATAATACATTCTCTGCCAAAGATGTATTGTTGCTTCTCACCGCATCTGTGAAATGTTTATTTGGTCTCTTAGGCATCAGAAATGTAATATCTAAAATAAAAAGACTAGATGAATCCCAATTTTTAAAATAAGTAGGTATGAGTCAAGATTAAATATTGATAGTACATTGGGTTTGTGCCCAAATTAAATATTGCAATTCCATCATTAGGAATTATCTTTCACTTATGGTTTCTCCTCATCCTTCAGGTTGCAGGATAAGTGTCACCTCCCATGTTTCTTTATCATTATCTTTATTAAGGTTTGCAAGCTCCTTGTCTGTCTTTTTAATCATTTGTTTACTTGTTTATTATTTGCCTCTTTCATATCAGAAGCTAGGAAACAGGCCACTCTCATTGATGACTAAATCCTCTTAAGCATCTAAAGCCTAGAAAAGTGCTAGTGATAGGAATAGCTTGATGGATAACTAATGAATGAATGAGTGAATGAAGGAAAAAAGGAAGCAAAGTGTAACTGTCAGCCTCAGTCACTTGGTAATTGACCCACGACTAAACATGAGTTTTGTGGTCTGCAGTATAATTCCACTAAGTGATTCAGCAAAATTGTAAGTAATTATATTCATATGCTTACTGAAATCTCATGATTTTTTTGAACCTTGAAAGATTTCTTGTGCAGCAAGTCAAATTGTGCTGCATATAAAATCTGTCAGGTTCAAATCAATGGTTTAAAATTTTAAAATGTACCTTCCCAGTTTTGAAAGTGCCAATGATATGCTCTATTGAAGTAACGACTAGACAGGGAATCAGGAGTTCAAATGAAATTCTGATTCTGGAAAAACCATGAGACCATGATGTTTTAGAAATTGAGACATATGCTTACTACTGTTATTACAAGAAACTTTCAAGGAAGAAAAATAGTCATGTAGTTATTATCTTCCCTGTGTATTAAGTGAAATCATTCAATTCAACCCTGAGTAATATCTGAATATCATCATGTTCATGATACAAGTATGTAATAAGCACTCACTCCTGTGTGGACCAAATTTTCTATAAGAAGGTTTTACATGGGTAGAATTGGAGGAGATCATGCTAAGTGAAATAAGTCAGAAGGAGAAACGCAAATACTGGATGATTTCATTCCTGTGTAAAAATATAGACACACAAGACAAAGAAGCAGATAAAACTAGACCAAGACAAACCCTGGAAAAATGACTGCAGAATTGAGGTTACCAGAGGGTGAGAATGGGAGTGGGAAAAAGGGGAGAGGAGTCCCAATGTACCATGGTGGAGGATTATGGGTGCTTTGGTGCTGGATGTGGTGTAATAGCATACATCTGAAGAGGTGTGGAGCTTTACCCCTAAATTATATACAATGTTGTTAACCAACATTACCATAATAAAAATAATAAAATAAAAATAATTTTACTTATTTAATCCTTGCAACTAAAAAAAAAACTCATTTAATCCTTGCAACTAAAAAAAAAAACTAAAATAAATAATCCTTGCAACTAAATATTGAACATGATCTTACTATTGTAAGCATATAAAACCATATATAGTTTAAAATTTGCTCTGCATTGCAGAATTACTAAAAAGCAGATGCATGATGTGAATCAGTCAGAATCTGTGTTCTTAAACTATTTCTCTATGTGGCCCTCGGTGATGGAAATAAGATACTGAAAGTTTGCTATTTCACAGGTTCGTTCACATCAGTACCTACAGCTAGACCAAGGAACACTTCTTAAAAAGTTCTGTAGCTTGCAGGGACTGCATGAATAGATCCAGTCTGTAGCATATTAGAGGCAACCACAAGTTGTAGGTTTATCTTGAAAATGGTATTTGGCAACTTCTGATGGGTCTGTGGTTTGCGTGATAGGCAGTTAGAGTTTCCAGTTGCAGTGAATGAGGGGCAGAGTTGTCTAAATTTTGGTTTGCTTATTTCATTACTTTTCAGAAAAAAGGATGGTGAATGAAAATCTCGGGGGTTGTGGACACATTGAACATTTCCAAATGCCATATTCTGTGTGAGGTATACTTTCTTGGCTGTTGCCTGTTTTATTTTACTGTGATAACATATATATATATATATATATATATATATATATATATATATATATATAACATAAAATTTATCATCTTAACCATGCAATTTAGTCGAACTAAATATATTTGCTTGCTTTTTTTTCAAGGTCAGTTTTCATCCTTGAGAGACAGTATGCACAAGGTTAAGGCAGGGGTGTAGGAGTCGGGTCTGCATTTGGCTTCCACTTTCACCTCTGACTAATATGTGACCTTGGATAATTCTCCATCTTCTTTTTCCTCATCTGTAAAGTGGTGATTATAAAGACCCTTCCAATAGTAGTGTTGCAAAGATTAAGCAATGTAATGCATGAAGCTTCTCAGTATAATTGCTGGCATAGAGTAAAACTTTTCAATTTATATAGAAAATGATATAATTTTATCATGCAATTTCTCTGATTCGAGGTTCCTAGCCTGGTGAATGTGAGCCTGAAGTTTCATCAGATTCTCAAAAAGTATGAGGGCAAAACCAGAAAAGTCATGAGAAATACATCTAATCAGATCAGCAGTGCTCTACCAGCTACTCAGAGAACTTTGAGCATTGACCTACCTTTCCCCTTCCCTTTGCAGAGATAAGAAGTGAGTAGGGAAGCAAAATACTAATTCTTTGTCTCAGAGCCAGGGGGTCACACCAAAGAGGGTGTGATCCACACTCAGAGGAGCTGTGTCCTGTAGTGTCCTGGGGTACAATGCTAATTGACCAGCTGGGTTGCTGCGGGAGTTTGAAAGGCAGGACAAGGGGCTCAGAAAGAGTTCAGAAAGCTCTTTATCCTGTGCCCTCGCGTGCCCTTTTATACCCTAGCTGTATACAGTCCAGTGTACATGCCTCTCACAGCATTTTATGTGCATGTGAATCACCTGGAAATTTGTAAAAATGTTGAGTCTCATTCAAGAGATACCGGAGGAGAGGAGGGGAGGGGAGGGGAGGGGGTGGGAGGAGAGGAGAACCTTCTTCTGGAGGCATGAGGTGTTTGTTTATTACAACTGAACTCATTTTTCAGGTACTTTCCTGCTGTTACGATGAACATTTCCCTCCTCTCTGGGGTTCAAGGGAGGATCACACTCCAGAGCCAGAAAAAGGGAAAAAGGGGAGGAAATAAAAATATCTATGCTGACCACCAATAAAGAGACTTGTGTTTATCAGACAAATTCTGAGAGAATAAAAACTTGTATCATGCCATGAAATTAATTATGCAAAACCTGCTCTGTGCATAAAAATCTAAAGGACTCAGGCACCCACAGGGCCATATCATACCTCACTTTAGAATAGCCTGTGCTTTCACACAGATCATAAAGTTTCATTTATGCAGTTATTTTAGCCTTTACTGGTAATGCATGAAAAAAATACAGACTCAGGGAAGTAAGGATGAAGGTGTTAGGAAGATGCTTCAATGAGGCAGAAACAAAATGGGATTGAAAAGTCCAGACAATACCTGGCACTTATAATAGGCCAGGTGGAAAGAGCTGTAACCCCAGGTGTGGTCACGGATTACCTTTCCTGCTTCAAGTCACTGCTATGATTACTGGAAAGTGGATCATTTCAGAGAGACACAGAGTGTGAGTGCCATCAGTCAGAACACTAGGCCCAGATGTCACACCATTTCACAGGCCTTGATGAATCACGCTTGTGCTCTCACATCTACTTTCCCATGACCTCTAAGCAACCAGGAAAGCTGAAGAACAATTCTGGGCATTCGATTTCCCTAACAAAGCAACAGAAGGCCCAGATTAAACTGGCCTTTTTGAAACTTAAAAGGAATCACCATTTGTCACCTTTTAAGTAGGCAAGCTGATTAATGGGCAGTGGATAATCACAAGACAATTCTCTGATTAAATGTATAGCCATTGCAAATGCACATCCAAACTCTTAGAAATAAATGCAGCCTTTTCTTGACTTCAGCTGAGTTTGCTCACAGGTTTTGTATTTTTAAAGAAAGCAAAAATTGCAAATGCAATTTCTCAGGCAGAACTTAAGAGAAACACCAGGGAAAAGCAAAGCTTTACCACAAGTTCTGAGTGTGTGAGCTTCCACAACATATTCTTGATGGTGATAATGCATCTTTTGCCACCATCCTATCCCCAAAAGGACCACAAAACCTGGATAAGAAACCTCATTTTCACCAAAATGTCAGTACCTTTTGGAGGTATCTGTGATGATGGTGAAATGGTGATGATAGAGTTACCGGGTATGTTAAGTATTCATAGGTTATAATGTATACTCCCCAAGTATTAAATAGATGAGTATTAACCTCATTTTTACAGATGGAGAATCTGAGGCCATATAGAGTTTAAATAACTTGCCTGAAGTCCACAGCTGGACTTCTAGTACATATGCTTTGTTCTCCCTGCTTCTAGTTTTATTGAGATATAACTGATATAGAACTTCTGTACATGTAAGGAGTCCCATGAGTTGGTCTGATACACATATTGCAATATAATTACCACCATAGCATTACTTAGCACTCCCATACCTCATATAAAGGTTATTTTTGAGTGTGTTAAGAAAATTTTATATTTATTCTCCTGTGAACTGGGTCACTGGGTGGCCTGTATTTTTTCTCAAGTGCACAATACAAAATTTTGCCTATAATCAACAGTGCTGTGCTTTAGGTCCCTAAAGCTTATTCATTTTCTGACAGTTTGTACTAAGTAACTAAAATCTCCCCAACCTCTGATAATCACCATTCTTCTCTTGGTTTCTCCCAGTTTTGGAATTTTATATTCCACAGGAGAAGTCTAAGGGACTTCTTATTCAGGAGAAAACAGTGGCTGGTTGGGGAGCACAGTGCACACAGAGTGGAGCGCTCTTCCTAAGGCCTTTTTTGGAACATTAGAAGTGGCAATTCAGAAACAGTTTGATTGGCTGGGACAAGGGTTTCCTGATCAGGCTAGACAGTCCAGCTTTCTATGGTAAGGTGAACTAGCTGAAGCTAGGTTAGAGGGTTGTGATTGGTTTATGTTAGGATCTTTGTCAGTAAGGTATTTTCCATTTATGTGCATGCTGATTTAGGATTAGACTTGTGATGTGAGCTGGGTCACTGGGTGACCTGTATTTTGTGAGACTCTATATACCAATTAATTCTATGTATCTATCATCTATTTACCTATCTGTCATCTACCTAATATATTTTACATCTTTTTCCATATTTCAGTTGATGCTCAGTTAGGTAATTTTCATATCTTGTCTATTTTGTATAATCCTGCAATGAACTTGGGAGCAATACATGTGCATTTGTACAGTATCAACATTGATAATGACGTTACGAGCACACTCAATGCAGTGTATTTAGTATTTAATACAGTATTTCAACTAACTATGAAGTAATTCTCCTGGGTCTAATTCCATGAAACTATGAGCCAACCATTGCTTCAAAAAGGTGATGGATTTCGTTAAAATTGTTCAGTCCAAGTCCATCAAATAATAAGTTCCTAGTTTCAGAGATGACATCCATAAAAACTGGATGCATCCCTGGTTGATGAAATTAGATATTCAATGAGATCTCAGAAGAAAGAGCTGAACCCAATTCCAACATCTGTAGATGACCTAACCCACCTTCTCTTCCTCCTCTTAATACTTACTCGCAGATCACAGAATAAATAGAAGGCAATATCCAGTCTGTTGGGCATGTACAGAGGGGGGCAGAATGTAAGGGATAGTGATAAGCTGAAAAAAAAAGAAAGACCTCAAAAAAAAAAAAAAAATTCCTAGTAAGTCCTTGCTTTGGCACAGGAGAGACAAGAGGGTGGTAGAAATGGATATAAAAGACACACATAATGTGGTCCCTATCTCCCTGTCATATCTCCTAAAAGATGTTTGAACACAAGATGCTTGAGGCTTGAGAAGCTTCAGAAGAGGTCTGTGTGTCACCATAAATGGAAGTAGAGTGGGGTGGTGATGATTTTCACCCTCTAATATCCTTTTGCTCTTCCTTTGCTAACAGCATTCTGAATTGCTTTTGAAACATCCAATCCCCATTTCTCTCAAAATATACAAGATGTCAAGAGGCAGGCAAGTGGCCTGAATTATGCCCCTCAGACTCATCCTTTTGGAAATTCAAATCTTAATCAGAGTAATGCAAAGACAAAACAAGATAATGTTAACATCAATATCCACTGGATATTTACTTGGAGAAGCTATTCATTCAATTTTGTTGCCTGGATCTTAAGATCCTAGAGTTCCTTGGCTTGTACCCTTCTGAATCTTGTTCTTCCAATGTTGCTTAGATTCTGTGTGATCTCCTGTATGCTATAACAAATTCAATTTGGGCCTGAGTTGCCCAGTTTCTGCTGCTTATCACTAGATAACCCCAACTGGTAAACCAATATTACATATTCCCTTAATGTTAGACAAGTTAATATAAACTACACATATCTCAAATCCTATAGAAGCACTTCATAAGGCTGCTAGTGAAAGTCATTGTGGCCATATGTTTTAAGATAGAGCACATTAGGGCCTCCCCTGGTGGCGCAGGTGGTTGAGCGCCGCATTGTGAAGCTCTCTGCAGCCTCTGCAACACCAGTTCGATCCCAGCCGGCCGGCGAGGGTCCCTCTTGGCCCGACAGACCTCTCCTGTCTGGCCCGCTGCTCCCCTCAGCAGTGTATTTCATCACTCTGCCTGTTCTGTTCCCCGCTCTGTCTCTGGTGAATCCGCTCACCCTCCCCTGCATCTGGCCTGTACCCCGGTTCTTGTATAAAATAAATAAATAAATATTTTTTAAAAAAAGAAAGAGCACATTAGAATTGTCCCCACAAACTTTCAGTTTAGTCATTTCATAAACTAAACTGATCAAAGATCCTACTGCTAGACCCAGCTCAGCCACAAAAAGAGTGTGTGTTCTCGAGCAAATTATATCCCCTCTGTGAGCTTATTAAAATATTTGTAAAATTAAGGCTAGGCAGTTTCTGAGTATTCTATTCATACAGAAATAAGAGTTTCTAAGATCCCAAATGGAAAAAGATATGCTTCAGAAATCGCTGAAGAATAGAGTAGATGTTTCTTAAGATGTATTTGCCTAAAAACAGGTATTTTTCTCATACGATTGGAAATACGTGAGTTCTACCTTAACTTCTTGAAGTAGAAAACTTATAGTATATATGTTATTGAAGATAAAGTATCTTTCCCGTGCTTATAATGAATGATCTTACCATTTGAGATGGTAGACCCAGAGGTCAGGATTATTAAAATAGTTCTTCTGTCATTTTAATGAAATCCAGGTGAACTCTAAGGAGCTGAGCAAAAAATCTACTAAACTGCAAGCAATTAATTAATGAACTTTAAACTGATTTGAATCTTTAAAGGAACTTTGTGTTGAAGCAAAATACATCATAAAGCTTATTGGATTATTTTGTCGGCAACTATTCAAATTTTATAGTTTCAAGATTCAGATAATCATTAAAGAGAAACAAAGAAAAATATATCATTTAAAATTAAAAACTTTAGTGCTGAAAAGTATTTACCTTTTCATATTTCCTCACCTGCTACTTCTTTAACCTCCAAAACCTACACAAGTCACAAATTCCTTAGCTACTCTTGACCTATTTCTACTTGTTCTAGAGTCACCTCTTTTGCAATTTAATGACAATATTACCAGCACAGTGACCTTAAACTGAGAAAATTTCTAAAGGCTAAATATCAAAGGAGTCAGATGAATTTTATCTAGAGCTAAATTCACAGGATAGGATGAGAGAATATAATTGATGGAAAAGTTTACTTCTTCCAAGTATCATGAAGACTTAGATACACAAATTTTTAAAATATAAGAAATACTGAGACTTTATCTAGGTAGTTTTGTTAGCAGGTAGGATGAGGGGTTTTCTGAGGCCCCCAAACCGTGTATGCTTTAAGTAGGTTCTGCCATTCACCACATAAAGACAAAGTATGCTCTTAGTGTATAAGACCTTCAAAAGAAAAGAACGAATATAGAATTAGTGTGCACAGCATAAAGATAAGAGAGAAAGGATAATAGTTTCCCAATGAAACACCCAAAGTTACGCATCCCCTTGTGAATAAATGTCCAGCCCAACAGGGTTAGCCCAAAGCAGGGCCGTTGAGACCCAAAAACTTGCCACAATCTAAGGCACCTTCTCGTGGGGATCATAGGAATGGGGCAGAAAGGACCAGATAAGACTGGAAGGAAAGGAGCAAAATCAAAATACAAATCAAAATAAAGGCTTCCATTGTCAGCCTCTTCCCAGATCTGCCATCTATATCCCTTCCAAGTGTCTACTTCCATGTTCCCCACGTCCGGGCCATAAGTCCAATGCTGAGAAGAAAGCATGGCTTCTTCTTCACATGTCTCTGCTCCACATGACTCTTCTGAGTCTTCTCCTTCAAGTTTCTTCTCTCTGGTCCTTTTTAGCTTCTCTTAGATGCTCAGCTGCCCCCTTCATTGGGTGTGGCAGGGAACACAGAACCTCCCCTTTTTAAATTACCACTGTTATAGATTATCTTCCAAAAGATAAGCTATATATAGCTTGTATATATATATAGCTTATATAAGTCCAGTACACATTCTTTCCCCAATTGTTAATCAGTTTTTCTGATTCCTTCAATTGGCATAAAGAATAAGAGAAAATGAGATAAAGCATGGAAATCTATTAGCAAAACTTTGGGGCTCTATAACAGCCATCAAGTCTTGCATATGACATTGACCCAGACACTGTCATGTATTGTATTTAAATCACATTTTGCCATCTTTCAAAATAGGTAGTTTTCCTGATAAGGAAACTGAAGCTCAGACTAATAGAGTTTTGTGTCCAAGGTCACACCACTAAGGATTAAAGACCTAGGCTCACAACTAAGTTGCTTAAGTTTCAATTTTTTTTTAAAGATTTATTTATTTATTTATTTATGCAAGCACTGGGTACAGTCAGAAGCACGGGAGGGTGAGAGAATTCACCAGAGCCAGAGCAGGGAACAGAACAGGCAGACTGACAAAATACACTGCTGAGGGGAGCAGCAGGTGAGACAAGAGAGATCTGTGCGCCATGTGGGACCCTCGCCGGCGGCCAGGGATTGAACTGGTGCTGCAGAGACTGCGGGCAGCTTCGCAGCCCAGCGTTCAACCGCTGTGCCACCGGGGAGGCCCTTAAGTTTCAATTTTTTAATGACTGTCAAATTAATGAATTCAAGGGAAATTTTAAGGAAAAAGAGAAGTTTCCTTTAAACTCTGGAATATTATCTGAATATTCTGCCAAAGGGAAGCAAGCATTTCTCCCTTGTAAATGGATTGTTAACATTACTGACACTACTATATCATTTAAGTATGTAACACCTGATGTCTTATCCTTGCGCTACCAGCATATCTCATGATTTTGATCTGACACCATATTCTGGGATCTTCTGGAGGTATGGTTTGGAGGAGAAAGTGGGTTTTGTCATTGTTCCTAACACTGGCTTCTTGTCATTGGGAGGTAAAACCTAGAGGTGTTGTGACCTAAGCAAAGACCTTCTTTGGACAACATCCGCCATTGAATTTGACTGAAGATTGTATCTGTAAGAGAATCCATCTGTGCGGTCTCCTCAGGAGGGGTCACATATTTACCTCCAGAGGATTTGACACAAGCCATTTGTCAGCCATGGTCACACATGCTTGCTCTTGCCACACTTTATCCTTTTAGTCAAAGCAATAATTCCTCTTTGTAAGAGAGCAACTGTGGGGTGCCAGGTGTTGATATTTTAGAAGCAAACAGTGGTGGGGACAGCTGTGGTGGCAGGTTTCATTTTTGTCAGCCAAGTGGCGAGAACATGGTATGCCAGATGAAATTAAGGAGCTTCGGATGTGAAGTCTTAGCATCGCCACAATAATGTGTGATTTGTGAGGACCTTGTTCTGAGGGCCTCCCTATGGAATTTACCTTCATGTCGAGGGACAGTGCTTCAAAGACAGGCTGTGCAGAGGCACTTCTACTTCCTAAATGCGGCCAAGGTCATCCCTAGAATTGCCTTGTGCTGAAGCTCACCCCCATTGTACTGCTCTCTGGTCATCATCATTCATCAAACGCCCACTTCCTTGTCAATTCAAATTCAATGTGACACTTGCTTTCACTTTCCTGTGTGGGTCAATGTCCTTCTGAGCCTCACAAGTGCTGTCCATGGCATAATTACTACCCTTTGGGTCACAGTCACTTGTATGTTCTGATTTCATTAAGAGGAAAATAATCACTGAAAGAGATTTGTATGGCTTCTCTTGTTTCTCAGGGAAAAGCAGTGCAGAGCTAACAAAAATCAGTCCTCCAGATTCTTTCATCGGTAGTAAAACAGGCCGTCAAATTTCAGTTCCATTCAGGACTAGTAGGACACTACAATTTTAATAGTTTAGTTTAGTGGTTTTAGAGCATTCAATGTTCTCATTGATGCTTAACCTTTCTGACAATTTGATGAAAGCCACATGCCTTTTTCCAGAAAACAGATGCACAGAAGCTCAAAGTTTTGTCTGTACTTTCAGGGTTTGTTTCATGGATCCAGGCAAAGCATTACAATGTATGCTCTAGTCAGTGTTGTCTAAGAGAGTGTTCTGGGGTGCAATGTTCTGTGTCTGTGCTGTCCCTTGGCCACATGTGACTAACAAGCAGTTGAAACACAGCAGGTGCAATTGGGGAACTGAATTTTAATTTAATTAAATAAATTAATTTATATAGAGAGTCATTTGTGACTAGTGCTACTGTGCAGGACAGTTGGCTCTAGACTACAGGTCCAGAAACATAAAATTAAGAATGCATTTTCATACAGATTCACTTAAAAATAGTTTTATTGAGATATGATTCCTATAGTATTCATTTTGTTCATATACAACATATAATTCGATGGTGTTTATCATATTTACCAGTATACAACTGTCACCATGATAAATCTGAAAATATTTATTCTCCCTAAAGAAATCCCAAATCTATTAGAAATCATTCTCTATTTCCCACATTCTTCTTAGCACTGATCTACAAATTTTTCCTCTATAGATTTGCCTATTCTAGACATTCCATGTAAATAGAACAGCTATTATATGATTCTTTGTGACTGGCTTCTTTATATCATTCTTTAAATGATTCTCTATATTGCTTTCAAGTTTCAACCATGATGCAATATCAGTGATATTGATCATTATGTATCAGTGATAGTAATTATGATCTATTAGCACTTTGTTTCTTGATATTGACAAATAATATTCTATTGTGTGAATGGACACATTTTGGAAATGCTTTCACTTCTTGACTTTTGTGAATAATATTGTGCAAGTATTTGTTGACTTTTTTTTTTATTTCTCTTGGATACCTAAGAGTGAATTTGAGGGCATATAAGCAACTTCATCTATAATATTTTTAGGAATTGCCAAGTTTTTTTCTAAGTAGCTATATCAATTTATATCCCACCAGCAACATATGAGGACTTCAATTTCTCCACCTTCACAAACAGTAATTATTTGCCTTTAAAATTGTAGCCACCCTACCGGAGGCGAAGTAGAATTTTATCATGATTTTGGCTTGTATTTCCATCATAGTTTATGAAACTTAGTATCTTTTTATGTGCTTTTTGGAAATTTGCATTTTTTTTTGAAAAATATCAGTTCAAATACTTTGTCCATTTTTGATTGGGTTATCTGTCTTTTTATTTTTGAGTTTAAAAGGTTGTTACAGGGCCTCCCTGGTGGCGCAGCGGTTGAGCGCTGGGTTGCGAACCTGCCCGCAGCCTCTGCGGCGCCAGTTCGATCCCCGGCTGCTCCCCAGCCACCGGAGGAGGGTCCCACATGGCGCGCAGACCTCTCCTGCCGCCCGCTGCTCCCCTCAGCAGTGTACTTCGGTCCTTCTGCCTGCTCTGCTCCCCGCTCTGGCTCTGGTGAATTCTCTCACCCTCCCGCGCTTCTGACTGTACCCAGTGCATGTATAAACAAAACAAGCAAACAAATAAATAAATAAAAACATGCCTCTATTAAAAAAAATAAAAAATAAAAAAATAAAATAAAAAAAATAAAAGGTTGTTACATACAACATTTTAACGTACTGTATGTGTGTGTATACATGTTGTGTGTATATATATATATCTCCATATATATCTCCACTCACACACACACACACACACACAAACACACACACACATATATATATAAAACAGAATAACATGACTAGCTTAACAATATTTTGGTCAATAACAGACTACATAAATGACAGTGGTCTCAACAAGCTGTATCACACACCTCAGTGTGTAGTGGGATAGACCATCTATCCATCTATGCTGTGCAACCACATTTGATGACTTGTACAACAACCAAATTGCATAATGAGCATTTCTCAGAACATATTTCCATCATTAAGTGGTATGAAGTTTGTCGATATAGTCTCTGAATTGTGGTTTTACTTTTTATTTTTTTAAATTTATTTATTTATGCATACAAGAGCTGGGGTACAGGCCAGAGGTGTGGGGGGTGAGAGGATTCACCAGAGACAGTGGGGAACAGAACAGGCAGATTGACTGAAGTACAGTGCTAAGGGGAGCAGCGGGCGAGTCAGTAGACGTATGCTGCACCATGTGGGTTGCTCCCTGCCCTGCCAGGGATCAAACTTGTGCTGCAGAGGCTGCGGACAGCTTCATAGGTTGCATCTTAACCCCTTGTGCCACCAAGGAGGCCCTGGTTTTACTTATTAAATGGTGTTTTTAACATAAACATTTTTAATTTTAATGAAGTTCAGTTTATCTATTTTTTTGTCAGTTATACCTTTGATGCCTATCAAAGAAAGCACTGCTTCATCCAAGGTCATAAATATTTACTCCTATATTTTCTTCTGACCATTACATAGCTTTAGCTCATAGATTATGGTCTATGATCCACTTAACTCTAACTTTCAGTTAATTTGCCTGTATGGTGGGAGAGAGAGGTCTACTTCATTCTTTTGCATGTGGATAATCAATTGTCCCAGTATCCTATCTTGAAAAGAGTATTTTTTTTTTCCTGTTGAATTATCTTGGCGTCCAAGTCAAAAATCAATTGACCTTAAATATAAAGGTTTATTTCTGGACTCTCAATTCTAGTAACCTCTGTTTATCTTTAAGTCAGTACCACTCTTGTGTAGTTTTGTATTGAGTTTTGAAAGTATGAGTTCCTTTTCAGGATTATTTTGACTATTCTGAGTCCCTTTCATTTCCATTAAAAGAGGTGGGCAGCAACAATGAGCCCTCCTCTTTCTGTTCTCACTTCTTTTCTGTTCAGTACATTTGCCTCCAGTTTTAATCTCCTGCCTTCTGATTCTGGTCTTCCATGGCTCCTCTATATGTGGATTTGATGGTTTCACTGGTTGAAATTTTCTATGACTCACCATTACCTTATAAGATAGTGTCCATATTCTTTAAGTCACCTTGCAATCTTTCTACAATGAACATGTCTGGCATCTTCTACTGCCATCCCCTTTACACACATTGCACCTCTGGAATCTAGATTGATTACTCATTCCCCAAATAAGGCAATGTTCTACTCTCTTATGTATTTGCACACTGTCCCCACTGCCCTCAATATATTTATTGACCAGTAGCAAATCCATTCATCCTTTACAACCCACTTGTAACTACTGAGAAATGGCCTCAGTCCCAGCTTTCATTCTATGTTTCTTCCATTGTTCTTCTTCAGAATTATACACAAACCTCTAATGTAGTTGCCACACTTTAATATAGTAATATTAAATTTATATGTCTTCATTATCAGACTGTGAGCATTTTAAAGGCAAGAAACGCCTCGTCTACATAATTCCAGCATGGAGCATAGGACTTAGCACTCAATAGATCTGGCTGAGTAAACAAATTTGATCAAAAGATAAATGGTTTCAGACTAAGAAACTATTAACTGTATCTACAGAGTTCTACATTCATTCTCAAAGCTCCCCATGTGTCTGATTTCCACAGTAAATAATATATATGCTTTGACTTAGACTTATATTTGTTTTTGGGATTGTGAGTTCCTCAAAAGGGCAAGTGCTCCAGCGCATTTATCTTGGTATCTCTCAGCTCACATAGGAGTTCTTCCATACAGAAAACATTCTGTAAAATTCTACAGAACTGAAATAAGCTTAACTAGCTTCTCAGGTTTTAGTCAAGTTATTATAAACCTCCCACAACTCTGGGGAATCAATTATATCTAACACAGGAGAGATGGATCTATTGCAATGTTGTCTGATGTTATACACTCTCACATTCAATGGCAGGAGATACCTTCAAAATAGATGGGCGTGCTGTTTACTCTGACTATACTGGGCAACACCAGGCCCAGATGGCAACAATACAAAGAGTGTGAAAAGAGAAGCATCATTTTAGAAGGCAGAAGTCCATTGAAGAAGTAGTAATGATTCACAGAGGGAAATGTATTTCAATTTGAAGCAGTGTTCACACTCCACTCTTTTTCTCTTGTAAATTGAGCTTGTGAATATCAGAACATGGCTGTTTAATGACTTCTTCATATAGCAGCCTCTGGCAACTTCAAACTCTCTTTTCTCATGTACCATTCTGCAAGCATTTACTGAGCATCAGCTAAGCATGAGGAACTGTGCTAGGCAATACTAAAACAGAAGATGAGGTAAAGAAAATGTAGAAGCAGAAAACATTATTTGGTGCTTTAAAATAATATTTTCAAAATATCAAATCAAGAATGATTATCTGTAAGCAACAAGAATCACCCCAGTAGACATGTTAGGCCATACGGGCTTTTAAGCTCAAACTTGCTGTTGTATATTGCAAAATCAATAGCTGAGATAATCATTCTAATGGTTATATATTATCAACATTTGCTTCTCTAGGACAGTGATAATTGAAATTAATGTAACTGCTCCTAGGATGAAGACAAATATTAATATGGTCTCTACCTTCTTCATCAGCTTCATGTCTTACCACAATTGTCCTCTCTTCCACACACTGTAATCACACTGGGCTTTGTTCTCTTGTGAACACTTTCTGTTCCCATGATAAGATTTGCTCATGTTTTCCCTCTTCCTGGAACATTCTTATTTTCTCTCCAGCCACATGAATAACCCTTTTTATCCTTTATATCCCAGCTCAGTATCACTTCCTCAAAAGTCACCTGTCTAACTTTCTCAACTAGGTTAGATTCTGTCTCAATATACCTCCTGCATCATATACCTCTCCTTTTGTTATTTATTTTTATTAAAAAAAATCTTTCTTATTTACCTACCTAGCACCTCTATTAGACTATAAATTTCACGAAAGTAGGGATACAATTTCATTTTGTTTACCACTGGCTCCCAAGTGCTCAGTAAAGTGTAGACACTCAATTAAAAACAATTTTTAATAAATAAATGAAAATCAGGTTGAGGCATAATGAAAAATGTCAGTAGTGACTTATTATAATATTAGAGTGTTTATAAATGATTTTATGTTAGGAGAAGGATATGAAAATTTTTTTTTACAAACTTTATCTTTTTTTTTAAAGATTTGTTTTTTATTTATACAAGAACCAGGGTACAAGCCAGAGGCGCAGGAGGGTGAGAAGATTTGCCAGAGGCAGAGCAGGGAGCAGAATAGGCAGATGACCGAAATACACTGCTGAGGGGAGCAGTGGGTGCGACAGGAGAGGTCTGCCATGCCATGTGGGAATCTCCCTGGCCAGCTGGGAATTGAACCAGCGCTGCAGAGGCCTTGGACAACTTCACAGCGCTGTGCTCAACCCAATGTGCCACAGGGGAGGCCCAAGGATATGAAAACTTTTGAAATAAATGAAAGAAAAAAGCATGGAACAGGATTGTTGGAAAAGAATTTCAAATGGTACAAGGAGCATCTTTGTCTACTGAATTTTCTTGAGACCCTTGTCAAAAGTCAACTGATGGGAGGGTTTATCTCTGGACTTTCAATTCCATTCCATTGATCTATATGCCTATATTTATGAAATATATACTGTCTCCCAATATTGTAACTTTATAGTGAATTTTGAAATCGGAAACTGTGATTTCTCTAGCTTTGGTCTTTTTTAAAGATCATTTTGGGGCCTCCCTCGTGGCGCAAGGGGTTAAGACGCAACCTATGAAGCTATTCGCAGCCAATGCAGCGCAAGTTCAATCCCTGGCCAGTGAGTTACCCACATGGCGCAGGAGACCTCTCCTGACTCACCCGCTGCTCCCCTTAGCAGTGTACTTCGGTCAATCTGCCTTCTGTTCCCCACTCTGTCTCTGGTGAATCCTCTCACACCCCACACCTCTGGCCTGTACCTCTGTTCTTGTATGCATAAGTAAATAAATCTTTAAAAAAAAAAAAAAGATCATTTTGGCTACTCTGGTCCTTGAACTTTAGATGAATTTTAGGATGAGCTTGACAATTTCTACAAAAATGGCAGTTAAAATTTTGATAGGGATTGCATTGAATTTGCAATTCAAAACTTTGATTTTAGCGAACCAAGGAACTAGGTAGTGACTTAGGAGATCCTGAACTGGTTGCAACTCTCAGTTTGGCTCTTAATGCTTAAGAACAAAACATGAGTACTAGTGTAACAGGGTGGTCCCCAGGAAAGGAGGAGGTTCCAGGTTCCCTGCCCCTCCTAAAATAGGGTGGAGCTGAGCATGGAGGAAGCTAGAGAGGAGACTGGAGAAGGAAGGAAACAGGATGCAGGGCAAAGAGTCCTGGAAGAGGCATGTGGAACAGAGAGACTTGTGAAGAAACTCTACTTGTTTCTGGGTCCTGGAGTGGTTGAAACAGATGTGGGTGAGAGGCCTGTGGGGAAGTTAACAATGGCAGCTTTTATCTAGATTTTGATTTTGCTCCTGTCTGACTGTTTCTGACCCTTTTCTATGGGTCCCGCCGGAAGGTGCTTTAGACTTACAGCAGACTTTCGGGCCTTGCTTTCAGCCAACCCTGTTTGGGTGGACTTTTACCCACGAGGGGATGGGTAACTTCAGGTGCTTGATTTGAAAGCTATATTCTTTGTCTTTTCTGTATTAGACACTAATTGTATTAAAGTTCTTTCCGTTAAAGGTCTGTATGTTTTGTCTTCATGTAGCGGATGGCAGAACCTATTTACAGCAAGCAGGTTTGGGGGTTCTGGGTGCCCCTCTCCCTGTCCTATAACACTAGGGCCTGATATACTGGGTAGAGAGAACCAAACTTTGCTAGTATACTCTATACTAGAGTATAATTCTAGTGCAAAAAGGACAAATAATCTGTGCCCACCAGTGCAGGGAAGTGATAGGGGAGTTTTTGTGTCTTGGCTGTGAGTGAGAAAAAAGTTAAAATTTCATGATTTTGTACTGCTTGTATATTCAGAGTCAAATTATGTACAACTCAAGTAGAACAGGAGAACCTGTTTTGCTCCACCTGAGAAAAGAACAGAAGCTGATGGTATCATTTCAGAAAATCCAGTGAATATAAAAGTCATATTGCAAGGGCACCTCAATTACTACTCAAGATACACAAAACAACCTACATTTAATGAATACACAGTCATGTATTTAAAAAAAATAAGAGAAAGAAAATGATCCACCTTGAACAAGAATCAGCAATCAAAAACAAAACAGGAGGACTGGATCCAAAAAAGACTTCTAATAAAGCTATAATATAATATAGACATTAAATCAAATCTATTTAAAAAATGGGTAAAGTGATGAACTAAGGAATTGAAACCAAAAGGAAAGAACATATGAGAAATGATCTCATGAAAGAGAAGAGAACAGGTTCCTAGCTACTTGGAGAGAATGGGGGACAGAAGGAGAGGGAAAGCCACCTGGGTTTTAAAAAAAAAATGTATCTCTGTCAGTAGTTGTATTTTATTTTCAAGGTATTAGTAAACACAATCCCTTTTCATTTTCATTAACTCGAACAGCTGATTTTCCTCAGTGATTAGCAAGGAATCCTATATTAGAACACCACTATATTTGCTGGATCAGAAGTCAGAAAAGGGCACCCAGGTGTGACAATCAGTTGGTTCCTCCTATTTGGGCATCATATACCACTGATGTTGCCCTCCCTACTCATAATGGCCCACTTCATCTCAGATTACCACTGTCTAAATCAAATCTGTTCTTTCCTCGCTACTGTTAATTTTAAAAAGCCAATAGGGCATAGACATTGCTTTATTTTTTAATGCATTCCTTTTTTAGAAGGTGGTACAAAGTCTCCTAACTTGGAAACATTCAAGTTTCTATTTTAGGTATTTTCATATTTCTACAATCTCCGGAATTCTTCAGTGCAGAGATCTGTATACAGTGATTTATAACCCTTTATGGCTATTCAGGTCTTGGTCACACATTTCAAAATCTGGCATTTTACTTTTTTTGTACCATTAATGCTACCACTTCCTTATTTACTCCTTCTTTCCCCTCAAAGTCAATTTGGGTCATTTACTCTCTGTTCTATTTAAAAAATAATGGAAAAATACTGATTGTTCTTTAAGAAACTTATGGTTGCTTGTGAATACATGAAATACATTTTTTCTTAGAGAAAACCTATATCTCCCAAATGTTAATTATTGGTTGAGGTTGATTCATAAGGAAGATTCTCAATATTCACTTTTCTACTTTGTATTCTTTAGAAATGTCAGTCAACAATTCAAACTAATAGCTCCTCAGAGTCATTTCTTTATAATTTACATGAGGACAAGATATGCCTTTCCCCCATAGAAGATCCTCAATTCTCTAAGAGTTACAACTCAGACCTTTTCTTTCCAGATACTTGTCGATTTTCTTATTAGTAACACAGTCACAGAAACTAATCATGTACCAGTGATTGGGTATTGAAAATCTTATTGCCTGGAACTAGATTTGTAAATGAACACTTTTGATCATGAGGGTAGATAAGTCAGCATGTAAAATCTCTAGAAGCCAGTAAGCTTTCTAACTACTCACAAATAAGTTCTTTATTAATCCAATAAGCGGGCATTCTGTTCTGTCAGAGAAGGGCCTGGGTTCTCATGAATCACTTTCTTTGTTGGGCCTGTGAATGCATCTGTTGGGCCAACTAGATTGAGACAATAAAATAGGGGCACCTGCGTAATTATGCCAAAATAAAATATTGATGCTTCAATTCTCCATTAAAAATAACTTACATGAAGAAATTTCAGAAAGAGAGTAAAGTCCTCTGAAAATCTGTTAACCCATACAAGTCATGAAAATACTAGTAAAATAGTCAAAATCAACATTTTAAGAACTCTGGAAATATAGCAAAGGCTTGCAACAACTGAAGGAGCAAGAAGAATGGAAGATGTCAGTAAGAACACTGAGTTTTATGGCATTTATCTTGTCCTAGTCATGCTCCTCCTTCAAGTTCCACGGTATCCAAGAAAACAGAGTCTCATAAGCAGAATAGCTGTGAAAATTAGTAAATGAACAGTCATTGGAAGGGATGGAACGGGTTTAGAACTCCTAAAAAACTTCATTCCTAGAGTATTTTTCTATATTTAACCTGTCTGGTTATTTCTCTGGGAATCCCCACTTTCAGGGCTCATGTTTAACTTGATTCAGAGTTTGCTCAGTGCAAACAGCTTTTCCCTGAGGCATTTGTTGAAAATCATCAGTGGCAACTGTTTAACATCATTGCTTCTTGAAGTGAGATTATCAGTTAATGTGAAGTAGACACTGACCAGAAAAACTAAAATGAAAAACAGGGCAATGAGATTTCTATAGAGGGTTTATAAAAAACTGCAACATAATCCAGGGAATCTAGAAACTTGCATTCATGTGTTGGGCCATAAACATGCCCAGAACTGAGTCCTGTGGAGACCCTAATCTTTCACTTCTAGCTGACACTACTCTGCACTAGTGGAAAGTGAAGGTTAAAACAGGGTTGTAAATTGCCTGAAAAGGCAGAGAAGGCGTGTCCCCAACAAGCACCCACCGTTCATCAGCAAAAGTCAAGGGACTTTTTTTGTTAAAATGCTTTAAGGAAATTTCTATCTAATCATTAACTAACTACTAAATTAACAGAGCTGAGATTTCAGTGGCAACACATGACAAAGAATACAGAATTAGTTTGGAAAATTCTCTAAAACAAACAGCAATAACAGCAAGATTAACAAAAAATAGTAAAAGAAAAAAACCCTGCAAAAGGGGCTGCCTCATTACATTATTTGAAACACTGTTTTCAACAACAAAAAAAGGTGATTGTCCAATTCAATTTTTTTTAATCAATAGAACGTTAGAATTGTTAGATTAGATCAGGTTTCAAGATTTTTTTCCCCCTGTTGGTTAAAATCAAGGAAGCACATTCAAACCTCTTCCCTATTTGCCTGTACCAAATGTTGGTCTTTGTTAAGAGCAACTCACCTGGGGCCTCCCTAGTGGCACAAGGGGTTGAGACAACCTATGAGGCTATCTGTAGCCACTATGGTGTGAGTTTGATCCCTGGCCAGGGAGATACCCACATGACTCAGCAGGCCTCTCCTGACTCGCCTGCTGCTCCTCTCAGCAGTGTGTTTCAGTCAATCTGCCTGTTCTGTTTCCCACTCTGTGTCTGGTGAGTCCTGTCACTCCCCCTCCCCCGCCCCGGGTCTCTGGTGTGTACCCCAGTTCTTGTATGCATAAATAAATAAATCTTTTTTTAAAAAAAAGAGCAACTCATCTGGACTCCTAAATTATGGATTGCTGACTACCAAAACATTAGGCTAACAAGCTTCCTAGGATAAGTAATGAAATAAATATTTCATGAATGGAGAGTTGTAGGCCTAGATCACTAACTCCAATTTCAGATTTCATTTCCCTGCTTTCTTTCCTTTTGACTTCTTAGATTAAATAGACATAGTGAAGAAGGGGAAAAAAGCCCACGGCTATTTGAAGAAACCAGTTATCACATACTGAGAGATTCTTTTAAGGTGTCTTATATTTTTTGGAGAGGATATTGTAGGAAAAGTTTTTTGCAGAGTGAAGTTTATTGTAAAAATAAACCAAAAATCAGGAGCTAAATAATTATTTTAACTTGTTATTTTTAGAAAAGATGCTATTGAGTTTGAATTAATCCATTCAAGCCTCTCATCATGGATAACTGGCACCAGGATCAGAATCTTCACAGAGAAGTGTCAATCACAAGACATCTAATTATAGATCTGGCATATGATCTGTATCAGTTAAGGTTAGTGCAGTGGTACATACCACCAGCAATGAGGACTAATAAGCAATGCCAACTGAAAGAAGACTCCCTTATGTTAACAAAGGTCAGATACATATAAACAAACGCACATATTTAAAGACATGCCCCAGAAAAGGGTGGAGGTAAGGATGGTGGTTTTGTGAACACTTTATGTGGAATCATTCCTAAACTGGAAAACTATTTACCTGCCATTTACTGAATTCTTCCTACATGCTAACGCTTCATGCATATTATTTTATGTGGATAGATGCCATTATCTCCATTTTAAAGACAAAGAAACTAAAGCTTACAGAGATTTATTAATTAACTCCAGGTGATCAAGTTGGTAATGTTTATCTGAGATTTGCACCAAGATGTAAAATTCTAAAGTCCATATATTTGGCCATGATTCGATAATATCATCGAAGCTAAATATGGGTCTCATCTAGTGAAAATCTCTATTAGAAGGACAAAGGTAGAACATCCTTCCTTTATTTGTCTTTTCTAAGTATTAACAGTGTGTATAATATTCTTTCATTCTACAAATATGTAATAGGTGCCTACTATGTGCTTGAAACAATATATAAAACACTGTATTTTGAATATTTATACAAGTGAGTAAGTTGAGAAGTCAGGAGGTATAACACTGTATCATTTGAATTATTTTGAGTCATCACTCTAGCTAGATTTTATGCTAAGGATTACTTTACAAATAGGGTTATTGCTGGGCCTCCCCTGGTGGCGCAGTGGTTGAGTGCTGGGCTGCGAAGCTGCCCGCAGCCCTTGCAGCGCTGGTTCGATTCCCGGCCACCGGCAAGGATTCCACATGGTGCACAGACCTCTCTTGCCACGCCCACTGCTCCCCTCAGCAGTGTGTTTCCTCGGTCTGCCTGTTCTGTTCCCTGTTCTGGCTCTGGTGAATTCTCTCACCGTCCCGTGCTTCTGACTGTACCCAGTGATTGTATAAATCAATAAATAAGTCTTAAAAAAAAAACAAATAGGGTTATTGCTAACAATTCTGAAGGATAATAAAGTAATCTTTTTTCTGTACCACAATGATTTTTACATATAAGTGTTCTTCTGCAACTTTGGATTGTTATATAATACATACACAATTTTTAGTTACCTCTTAAAAGACAACAATTGGCCTTCTTGCTAAGGGGCAGGCTGAGGGGCACCCTGGGACACCCAAACCTTGCACACTCTAAGTTCTGCATCCACCGCAGGGACAAAACATTTTTAGTGCATGACTTTCAACAGAAGCAACAACAACTTACTAGAATTAGTGTGCAATAGAAAGAAGAGAAGAAAGATAATAGTTTTCAATTAAATACCCAAAGTTACCCATCCCCTCATGGGTAAATGCCCAGCCAAACAGTGTTGGCCCAAAGGGGTCCCAGTGAGGCCGGAAAGATTGCCACAAGTCTAAGGCACCTATTGGCAGGAAGCCATAGGAAAGAGGCAGAAGGGGGCAGACAAGTCTGGAAGGAAAGGAGCAAAATCAAAATACAAGCTGTAGGGTAAGGTAAAAGTATCAGGCTTTTCTGCCCTCCCGCCTTTAGGATAGATGACGAAACCCTGGGGTCCTGAATGCATGCCTGATGGCGGGCACCTGGAGTAGGGTGTGGGCCTACGTAGATGGGATTCACCTGGGCTAAGACTGGGCTTATAAGGGCGGCGTCACGGGGACACCAGCAGAGCAAAACAGAAAAGCAGGAGAGCCCAAAAAGAGTGAAGTCTTGTCACCCTCCCAGCCCCCTGACACCCCTACCTGCCATGTACCCGGTAAATCCCAATAAAAACCTGAAAAGCCACCGAGGACTCTCTAGGACTCCTTCTTTACCGGGTCTGCTGGATCAGAAAACCTGCCCTGTGCCCATTCCTGCCCCTACATGGTACCTCCCTTTTTAGATATCACTGTTACATTCTGATAGCATTGTAACGGGGGACACCAAAAAGGGATTGATAGGTTTATAACCAGTTCTCCTGTAGAATAACTACTTAAAGCAAATTAGATGGTTGACAATGTTCATGTTATTATTTTGGGCTTTTCTCCCTCCAAATTCCTAACATATGTATGATGGAAAATTATTAACCAAAACTCAGGCTTGAAAAGATGTAAATTCTTTGTGTTGAAGTACACAACAAAAGCATTTCATTCATTCTCCTTAAATCCTCTGCAGTTTGAAAATCTGCCCACGTGCATAGTGGAAGGAAAACAGCTTTTATCTGACAGGCTGTTTAAGAAGTTTGACCTCTGGATTCCTTTATATTGCTGGAACTTAACTTTTCATATAGTAAGTGTCCAGTGTACTTTTATTTTCATGCAAATTTCCTTGTCAAACTACAAACGGACATTTGATCAAAGGTCAGTCCTCTTTTGTATTCCTGTTTGATAAAGAAAATTTTATTTCATCTTTGGCTTTCAGGCCAGTTTGAGAAAGTGCTAGCTTTAAAGTTTTTCCACTTTTTTCTTCTTTTAAATCTAATGAGCATTTTATTTTGAGTATGTTTTTACTTTTTAATGTGATACTTAAATTAGCTGTGGAAGGAAGCGGAACTTTTGGCTGCTTGTGAACAGGTTGAATAACTGGTAGATAAGGCTGCAACTGATAGGACAATCATCAACCTTTATTACCGGCAGTTTTACTTTAGACTTAACTTGTAGAACTTGTGTGTATATGCCTAAATAAAGTCAATACCTAGGTCCAAATAAAACCCTTTTCTTCTTCAAACACATATTTGTCTTTCTTTCTGAGAAGAATAAAGAAAGGAGGAACAAAATTTTCCTTAAGTAGTTTGTATAAACATACCACTATTCCCTAGTCTGTGGATTTACATTGCAAACTCGAGTTTAAACAGAGATGTTCATTCAATTAATGAATTTTCAATCATTGAAGGGAAGGTTAACTATGAGATGCTACAGATAGGCAAATTTTCATCTGGACTGTCTCATCTAGTTGTAAATGTTGAACAACTTGATAAGATGTGAAAGCACAGTTATTGAAACATTATATTGCAACTGTTTCAGTGTAAAGATTATGTTTAAAGAGAAAACATTCCTGACTACAACATAAAGCAATCAAACAAAGAAGAAATTGTCAAATGAATATTGGGCAAACTAAGTAATGTTGCCCTACATAGAATACTTCGCTGTTTAATAACTGAAAGGGACAGTGACCACTGGAAGAAAGAGTTTGAAAGGAGACAGACGGGTTTGAACCTTAGTCCTACCACTTCCTAGATATTTGACCTTGCTTAACTTAATGGCTTTCCTAAGAAGCAACTTGCACATCAATAAAATGAGGATAATTAAAGCTCTTTACTCAGGAGAACACAATCTATGCTACATTTTCTTCCTTTTTTTTTTTTACTTAGAGTTAAATATGTACATATAGTAGATCTATGTAACAAATCAATATAGTAATAATGTGAGAAAGGCAGGTGAAATACTTTCCTTCAATAGTGTGCAAAAATGAAAAAAGATGTAAAATATATAAAATTTTAAAAATAAAAGGAAAAAATAAAAAAGGAAAGCTTAGGGAGATTAGTGGACTTGTCTAGCTAAGAAGTGGGTCAAGGATTTGTGCTCAGACCTTCTCTCTCCCCAAGTAAAGAGTGTTCCATTCTGTTTTGTTAAGAGAAAAAAGAGAAAAAAGGACTTTTAGAATGCCTATGTATTAAGGACTCATGAAATCTTCTCCAACATAAATATTTTGTCTATTTCTATTCTAAATGTTTTATCAATTTACCGAGCATTTTATCAAGTAAGCTGTTATTAGTCCTGTCCAATTTTACTTATTTAGAAGATCAGATTCTTGAGTACCAACAACAAAGATTGCTATCCTTTAGGTAAGTGGAATGACTATATTTCCCCTCCAGGATTCTAAAGCTCTCTGCTTGCTGGGCTAAATGTACCCCCAATTACTCTTTTAAAACAGATTTAAGGGGTCCTCTTAGCAGACACATCCAGAGAGAATCCTTGACCCCTGTGGTCCGTCTTGGGGTATAACAGCGTAATCCCCATAGAAAGGAGGGGGGGGTTCCAGGTTCACTGTCCCACACTAGGAAGCATGGAGCTGAGCAGGGGAAGCTAAAAAAGGACTTGGGAGAGAAGGCTAGAGGAAGAGCAGACTTGAGGAGGCGCATGGAGCAGAGACATGTGAAGAAGAATCCACGCTTGCTTCTTGGCCTTGGGACTTGCACCAGGGACTTAGGGGACATGGAAGAAGATACTTGAAAGAGATGAAGGTGAGAGATCCGTGGGGAGGGTGATAATGGCAGCCTTTACATTGACTTGTATTTTGATTTTGCTCCTTGCCTTCCTGTCTTGCCTTCCCTTCTGCCGCTTTCTTATGGTTCCCCGCTAAAAGATGCCTTAGACTTGTAGCAAGCTTTCAGGCCTCAGTGGCCCCCATTTGGGCCAACACTGTTTGGCTGGGCATTATTTAGCCATGAGGCGATGGGTAACACTGAGTGTGTAACTGGAAACTATTATCTTCTCTTCTTTCTATTGCACACTAATTGTATTAAAGTTCTTTTCTATTGAGAGTCTTATTCAATGTTTTGTCTATGTGTTGGATGGCAGAAACTATTTAGAGCATGTAAGGATTGGGGGGTCTCGGTGTGCCCCTCATCTGCCTGCTAACAAAGGTAGAATTTGGGGCAGAGACAACAGACCCACAACTCAACATACTGTTTGGAGCTCAAATCCCTTATTTTATCTTTTAGAGCTCAGGAATATAGGAGGGGCCTCTATAGTACATCCTACATGACCTCCCTTCTTTCTGTTCCACCCACCCCTTATCCTGCATGCCATCACCCCCAAGCCCCTTGGCCCTAGAGCATACAGCTCCCCACTCCCACTCCATCGTCCCTTTATCCCTTTGGTTTTTTATTGTGTAGGTTTATAATGTATCCTTAATTTTTTTTTTTTTATTGAGGAAAGATTGGTTTACAACACAATCCATAGGTCATACTTCTTCCATCCTCCCTATTTCAAGAGGCAAGCAGGGAGAAAAAACTTACATTTCTGGGATTCTCTTCCCAAAGCTGGGATAGTAGGGAGAGGCTCAGAGAAAGCCCCTTTACATGTGGGGTCTCCCTGGTGGCGCAGGGGTTAAGTCTATATACTATCAAGCTATCACCAGCCACTGCTGCATGAGTGTGATCCCTGGCCAATGAGCTAACCCACATGGCACAGCAGACCTCTCCTGTCTCACCTGCTGCTCCCCTCAGCAGTGTTTTTGCAGTATATCAGCCTGTTCTGCTCCACACTCTGTCTCTGGTGAATCCTCTCAGCCCTGCTCTGCACCTCTGGCCTACACCCTAGTTCTTGTATGCATAAATAAATAAAATAAATCTTAAAAGTCCCTTCACATGAGATTGATACAAGCCCTGCTATTGTGACATACATCAGCTCCACTTTTGTGGCAAGGAAAGAAAATGTTGGTGATAGGCCAGCTTAGGACAGGGATGCACCCTTGAGCAATCATAAATGAATGAGGTCAGAGGTGGGGAGAGATAGGAAATTTGCTTCCAGTCCGATGTTTAGGGAGAAATTATTCAAGATACAGAAGTAATGGGACCAGCAGAAGCCAATCATCAAAGGTCTTGACAAGCTAATCATCTTTTTTGTTTGTTTGTTTGTTTGACGTCTCTTCCTTGAGTGAGCTGAGGTTCATTTTGAGTCCCAGTTTTTCAACACTGACATCGCCCTCCAACCATATACAGCTTCAGTACAGTGACATGGATAGGAAGGGGATGAACAGTCCTCTGGTGGTGGAGGTGAAATACCTTTTTCTTCTCTTTCTTTTTCCTTTCATTTTTTTGGGAATTAGGAAAATGACTGTGTATTGGGAGGCAATGGGATGACTGAAATGGCCTGAGACATCTGGATGTGGCCCCATTAACATCTTTCAGATGACCTGGTGCTGGATGTCTTTCTTTCCTTTTTTTTTGGGAAGGAATGGGAAGAGTCTGATTTCACACAGAGCTGCTGCTAGGCTTCCTATCTAATGGTGCTCAGTGACCCTGTGCCTAATAGCAGCAATCTGAGAGAGAACACCTCTCAGAACACTTATGCACCCATGAGAACATGCAAGTGAATACTAAGCAGCACTACATGAACAATTACTGGTTGTGGGTTTGGTAAGTAGCAGTGTGTTATCTACTGCTTACTGCAAGTGTGTTCTATTTGGATAAGCAAGCTAAATAATTCTAATGGCATTTTTTTAAAATCACAGCTTTATGGTAATATATTTCATATATCATAGAACTCAACCATTCAAAGTATAGAATTCAATGGTTTTTAGCATATTCACAGCATTGTGCAAAAAGCACCACTATTTTAGACATTTTCATCACCCTAAATGAAACCCTGCACCTATTAGCAGTCACTTTCCATTTCTCCCATCCTTTCCCCCCATCGTCCCCAGCCCTAAGAAACCTCTAATTAATTTTCCATAGCCCTATAATGGGATTCACTCAACTCCTGCTTTTTAACTCAATGAAAGGAAATCTATAGTTCATAGACTGAGGAGCACAGACAGCGTTAGAACTAGGGTCAAGCACATGGCTCAGAAGAAATGAGTCTCAGTGAACTAAGAGCTCAGCACCTAGGAAGACAAACTTGGAGTTAAGTCTGGGCTTTGCATAGGCAGCTGTGTGTTTTCAGATAAGTTAATTTCTTTGAATCTGTTTTGTTAATGACAAAATGGGAATGATAATAATTCCTCCTTTAAGGACTTGTTTTGTGTAACAAAGAGAATGAACATAAAGCATTTAGCAAGATTCCTGAAATATCATAAGTGTTCATTATAGATTGATTATATTTATCCTCATCACTTACAAAACTCTACAGAATGGATTCTGGTTCTTCTCACAACACACCCTGCCACAACTTAACTGCTCCACTTCACTTCTTCTAAGATGACTGAAGTTGTCCCTTAACTAGTCAATTGCGAGAATGACTTTAGAGTGGAGGAGAGAGAGATGCCAGCCACAGTGAGATGGGGAGTAAATGAGAGTTGAGAAAGGCAGGTAGCAAAAGCAGACTCCTTTTTCAAGAAATTGGGCCTTGCCTTGAGAAAGAGGGTCTCTGTAAGCAGGTATCTGTAGACCTCTGGGAAGGAACCAATAAAAGGGGTGAGGCTAGAGGTAACAGAGAAAAGAGAGTCAGTGTCATGGGAACTTTTAGAATTTCTACGAGGACCAGTAAAGAGTCAGGTGCATCCTGGAAGTGGACATGTTATATGAATAACTGGTTAGGCATTTTTCGAAGCCACAGCTAAAAAAAAAAAAAAAAAAAAAAATAATGTCTTATCTTGGTTTACCCTGAAAGTAAGCCTGAAATGAAGACCTGAGAGCATGTAGTTTATTTGGGAAGATGATCCCAGGGAGCAGGAAGGATGGAGGGGCAGGAAGGAAGTAAAGGAAGTATATATAAGGGGTTGACCTCCTTTACAGGAAATCAGCGCTTAATTCCACAGACTTATTTCTTTATTTCCCTCTCATGGACCATCTGAGAATCTCATAAAACCTGTTTCAGAGCTGCACTTCAAGGGCCAGAAAGGAAACATTTGACTTTTGTCTCTCTTTCTCCTAGGTCAAAGATGGTCCATAGGAATAATTCCTTTGCATTTCTGGGATGAGAAATTATGAAAGCCAAGCAGGTTTTCAAGGGTGTTCCAAGCATCCAAGAAATTTCAGAGTTGAAAACAAAATGTACAGGACTTTGGTCCTGTGAGGATTGTGCCATTAAATGTGGGAAGCCTGTCACAGCATGTGAGAGCTTGTCCCCATGAAGTGGCTGCATTGAGACGCAGGACTGAGTGGCCTTACCATGAGAGATATGAGATATCCCACACAGACAGCCATCTGAGGATCACCTTGCATTGCAAATAAGAACACTGGGGCCCAGAAACTTAAGTGGCCAAATTGAGCTATGAAGTGGCAAAACCGGGAGACAGGATCCAGCTTATAAGCTCCCAACCATTGCACTGCACATCCTTGGAGAGAACTGGGGTATGTGAAGTTGGGGCAGGGGTATGTATGCATATGGCAGGGGGGTATCCCATTCATTCACATTTCTTTAGTTCCCTCCCCTCAAAGCTCATAAGCAACTCTACTGAACTCCAGGCACAATTTATTCCTATCTAGATTTCCCATGATGATATTTAACTTAAGTCTCCCCTCCCCTTGTTCCCTAAGTAAAAGAAACCCAAAGGAGACCCAGCTTTCTGACTCAGGCTTAACTTGGAGTCCCTTTGAACTTCGAGGTCTCCTGGTCATTTATTCCTCATTGAATTCTATTGAAGTCATTGGTGATCACCAATAAAAGTCATTTCCAAAGTATATGTAAGAAAGTTAGCCTAAATTGAAAAATAACTTAAGCATTATAATACACCTAGGAGGGCCTCCCTGGTGATGCAAGGGGTTAAGCACAGCACTGCGAAGCTATCCACAACCTCTGCAGCACAATTTCAATCCCCAGCTGGCCAGAGAGCAACCCACATGGCGCAGCAGACCTCTCCTGTCTTGCCTGCTGCTCCTCTCAGCAGTGTATTTCAGTCAATCTGTCTGTTCCGCTCCCCACTCTGTCTCTGGTGAATCCTTTCACCCTCTGCATCTCTGGCCTGTACCCCATCTCTTGTAGGCATAAATAAATAAATCTTTAAAAAAAAATACACCTAAGAAAAACTGAAAAATGAAACTGTAGCCATTACTACATTTGAAAATTGAGTACTTGACATGTGTTAGATCAAACTGAGGTGTGCCGAGTGTGAGATACACATCCAACTTGAAAGATTTAATACAGAAAAAAGTATCCCATATTTATTACATGCTCAAATGATACAAGCTACATAAACTGGATTAAATAAAATATATTATTAAAACCAATTTCATCTTTTTTTTTTTTTTTTTTACTTTTTTGAAGTCGTGGCAACTAGATTTAAAATTGCAGATGTGACTCCATTGGCACTGCTCTGGATAATCCAACCCCTTTCCTAGTCACCACACTTCAGTTATTAGCCTTGTTTTCCCTAAATCACTCCCAACATGTTCCTACCACAGGGTCTTTACAGTTGTCATTTCCTCTGCCTGGAACTTCTCCCACTTTCCCTCATAGCTACTTAATTCATTTCATTTTTTTTTTTATTTTTTAAGATTGATTGATTGATTGATTGATTTATACAAGCACTGGGTACAGTCAGAAGCGCGGGAGGGCGAGAGAATTCACCAGAGCCAGAGCGGGGAGCAGAGCAGGCAGAAGGACCGAAGTACACTGCTGAGGGGAGCAGCGGGCGGCAGGAGAGGTCTGCGCGCCATGTGGGACCCTCCTCTGGTGGCCGGGGAGCAGCCGGGGATCGAACCGGTGCCTTAGAGGCTTCGGGCAGCTTCACAACCCAGCGCTCAACCGCTGCGCCACCGGGGAGGCCCTTCATTTCATTCTTGACGTCTTCAGAGGAATGGTCCCTAACTTCCCTATTTGGGCAATATTTCTATCACTCCATCTGCTCTGATCAGCTGTATTTTTCTTTATAAGAGTTAAACTGCTATTGTGCCCTCTGCCATTGCTCTGTTCACTTTAGAGTGGAAACAAATGGATGGATGGATGGATGGACGGAATGGGTTTTGTGTGTCTTGTAACGTTCATTCTGGATAGTGCCTAATTAAATAAGAATTGCCCCTGTGGATGGACTTAAATCTTTCAGCCATGGCACTGCAAACCTGACAACTCCCTCACAAGTGTGCCCTTGTCTTCCAGTTAGGTTGACGGACTGACTTGTTGCTAAAGGATCGTTCAAGGTCTTTTCCCTCAAAAGCGATGTTGACGGTCTGGTCGTCCACCCAGGAGGGATCCTCTGCAGTTTACAGATCTTAAAGAGATTTTTCTGTTTGTGTCCTCTGCTTTCAGTGGCAGTAGAGGGCAGCAGAGTCCTTCCCACCCATGCGTTTTCGGCACAGACCAGCTAAGACTGCAGTCTGTGCAGAGTTAAAGTCAAACCCCTTTCAGAGAGAAATGCCTAATGCGTCCTATTATGTCTAGGATGGTACTGAATGTGCTGGCATATTTTCTTCCATCTCTAGTTATATAATTTGAAATTCTGAAGACATTGAATTGGCGTATTTGGAAGTTAGAGAATTTTAGCTACCTTGTCTGAAAAAATATCTTAGTATTATTTATTTTATATTCCCAAACTTCCTTATTAAATATTTATTTTATTTGGGTTTTTATTTCCTCCTTTCCATTTTATTTAAAGTTTAAGGGTTGGCTAAGGGGTTGTAGGACTGGAGTAAGCTATATCAGTGGATTCATACTTATTTGATCTTTGTCTCATTCTGGACTCAGAAATGTAAGCTGCCTTCTTGTGGCATATAATATTTATATTTTTTCTGTAATGATTACTCTGAAGGACAGATGGTCTTAATAATTTCTACATAAACCAGAAATAAGCATCAGGACTAATAATCCATTACCATTATAGCATTGAGAATATTGAATAAAAAACAGGGATATAAGACAAGTGATTAATAACCCCTGAAAACGAGGCAAATAAAATGCTTATGAATTTTTCAATTATGTTTGTCAGTCATGCAGATGTGCTTCCTAAGACTATAAGCAGAAAGATCCAATTTCCCAAAATGCATTTTTAAAAATCTCTAGGTAGTGAGGATGCGTCTAAGGAATTACAAAGTGTTCTGGGCAATTAGTGATTGTAGAGTTAACGCTTAGCTAGGAATGTCAGTTAACCAGCAGCTTAATAACCATGTTTTATTTGCTCAATCTATTTATTTTTAATTTTTTAAACTTTATTTACATTTACAAAGGATGACAATTATCTTTTATTTCATATCTCATGGACAAAGAATGAGTTGGGAAATACCACCTGACCTTGGCATTTTGGTCATGAACGTTAGCACCTAATGCCAGAAATGTCCCCCTTTAACTGTACTCAGTAGGATTTCATCTAGATGCTGGTTTGCTGTGTCTTGGTGACAGAGTTGTTTTTTTAATAGACTTAGACAATTTATTGTTTATATGGACAATGAAAAGATTAGGCCAAGGATGCTGGTTCCCAGTGATTCTCTCTCTCTTTTTTTTTTTTCTGATTTTTTTTTTTTTTTTTTTTTTGATTTATACAAGCACTGGGTAAAGTCAGAAGCACGGGAGGGTGAGAGGTTTCACCAGAGCCAGGGCGGGGAGCAGAACAGGCAGAACTGACTAGTACACTGCTGAGGGGAGCAGCGGGCGGCACGAGAGGTCTGCATGCTATGTGGGACCTTCCCCGGCAGTCGGGATTGAACTGGCGCTGCAGAGGCTGCAGGCAGCTTCACAGCCCAGCGCTCAACCGCTGCGCCGCCGGGGAGGCCCCCCAGTGATTATTTTCTCACACACCAAAAAAGGATGACACTGAAACAAAAGGTGCTAGATGACTCAATGTGATCTGTTGGACAGACCGTTGCTAAGGAGTCAGATATAAACAACAGTTAAGTGGGTTTCCTTGATGACACAATTTGGAAGTGAGTGGAGTAGAAAACTGAGACCTTATCAAAATCATTATGGCCCCCCCAGTGGTAGGAAATAAAGGGAAGCAAGAAATGGCTTTGTAGAAGCCCCTGACTACCTCCCTTCCTCTCTTGCTCTAGAGGAAACATAAGGCAATCTGCCAGTTCCCATGAGCTTGGGTTGGAATCTCATCTACATGTATATTTGGAAGTCAACAGAGCACCATGGTGGAGTTGCTTCCCTCACAGTTAACACCTTATCTGTTTTTCTGGCAGCTTAAAGTTCACAGACCTTATAGCAGTGGAATGTACCTCCAATAGTCCTATACAAAAATAGCAATGACCGCTTTGTTATCCCAAATGTCAGTCACAGAGTTTTGATTTTTTAAAAAATTTTTTCAAAAGATTTTTTTTTTATTATTTATTTATGCATACAAGAGCCAGAGATGCGGGGGGTGAGAGACTTCACCAGAGACAGAGTGAGGAGCAGAACAGGCAGATTGACAGAAGTAGACTGCTGAGGGGAGCAGCGGGCGAGTCAGGAGATGTCTGCATTGCCATGTGGGTTGCTCGCTGGCCGAAATGGGGATCGAACTCGTGCTGCAGAGGCTGCGGACAGCTTCATAGTGTGGTGCTTAACCCCTTGTGCCACCAGGGAGGCCCAGAGTTTTGATTCTTAACTGAACTGATTTTCAATTTGTGTCCTACTGTTTTGATACTTCATTCTTACATGGATACCCTCTATCAGGTTCAGGTTTCTTTTTTTGTGACTATAACATTCCTTCAAATCCTGCTTAGGAAAAGCAGCTGCTATGCTTAGGGCCAGAGGAGCGAGATTTGACTTTGCTAAGCTGCAATCACAGTGATTATACCAACAGCCACTGGAAGATTTTGCTACTGGTTATGGCCACACAAATCAGTCTCAGGTTGAATTGCTTTGGCTTTGTTTGAATTTAATATTTAACTTTGAACTCTAGGTTTTGAAATTTTCTTCTCAGTCTCGGGAATATAACCTTAAGAAATTGGATTCTCAAGAAATTGCAGAAGTTAGTGTTGAGCATGCCATTTTAGATAAAAAACAGGATTAAAAAGGTCCATCTTGTTGAAATTATTTGCCATTGGAGTTTTTTAATCAAAATGTACTTCTAAAAGCAGTAAACCTTAAGGCAGTATGTGAAGGATAAGAAAAGATTTATATTATATACATATATATATGAGATAGTAAAAAAAGAGATGAGAAAAACACAAGAAAATATAAAATGGATGGAAGATTGATATTCCCTTTTGAATATATGAAGATACTGTTAGTGGGAAAGTCTATTTTCACTTACAATAATTCTATGCAACTCACATAAACCAAGTAACTCTGATTTGAAAATCTAATCCTGGTTTAAGAAGTTGGAAAAGATCTTTGCATCCTGAATCTGTCCTTGCAGTGAGAAAGAACTGATTTATGATTTGAACTCCTATTGATAGATCTGAACTCAGGAAACACACAGGACATTTAAAGTATATATTTGATAAAAATTAAATGAACCCTTCCTTGTTTCTGATGTGGTATTAGATGCTATGGGTGTAAAATGGCATGACAGAGAAAAACTTTCTCTCTTGGGTCTGGTGGGGAAGACCGAACATTTATATAACAAATAACCATGGTACACTACCATACATGCAATAGCCAAAATACAGGCAAATGATTGCAGGAACAGGAACAAAAAGGAGAGAACTTCTAAGACAACTTTACATACTATCCACTGAAAGTTTGTATTGAACAAAAATCAGCAGGTCTTGATGGAGGACAAGAATAGGAAAAAAACTAAAAAAGGAGGCAGCACAAGACCAGAAACCTGGCTCACACAAGGAGGTGGGGGCAGAAGAGATTAGCATAACCATTTACACAGTTGCAGAAACTAGTATCCCGAGGCAGGGATGACGCTAGTATCCGGTGGACACCTAGATTACAAAGCATAACATCCAAGCAGATATCAGACTGCTGTCTACAGCACAGGCCAAAAGGTAAAGATATGGAGATTGAACCCAACAGACCCCAAAGGTAAAGATACGGAGATTGAACCCATTGTAGAATCTCTGGTCCCTTTCAAATTCTACATAGTTATCCAAAATTAGCAACCGACAGCTCACAAGGAGTGGCCCCTCCCAAACAGAAGATGACTATATCAGCAAAGTCTCTGCACAGGCTTGGGGCAGCAATCCCATTGCCCACCTGTGATTATGCAGGTGCCTCCTTTCACCAACTCTCTCCCTCTGCAGGGCAGCAGCTTCCCTGTCTGCCCGTGACCTGTCAAGGCTGCCCGCCTGCAACCATGCAGGCCTCTCTTAGCAAACCTGTCCCTTCTGGGGCAGCTCTTCCTGCCCACTTGTGTCTATGCAAGTGTCCTTTATTCTTCTGTCCCCTTTCCTAATAAACCTGCCCTTTAAATATAACTAATGTCTCTGTCTCGTGGAGAAACTTGCCTGGGAAACTTGGGTGTCACTGAAATGGGAGCTCTGGGGAAATCTTTCCCAAAGTGAACCCAAGGACCCCACATTCCAAATCCACAGATTCCAAAAACCACAACAGGTCTCATCTTGTAATTTTTCCCCTCTAGGCATGGTGTTTTCTAAAACTACAAAAGATACTGTTTATTTCACAAACCACCCTTTGCAGGTAATATAAGTTGCTAAGTACAGAGGAAAACACCCATCCAGGCAGGTACCATCAACAGTGATTTCCTGTGAGTATATTACTGGCAGGATTTGACAATAGTTCTGTTTTGAATTCTAAAACAAATATTTAATGAGCTCCTACAGCTCTAAGATATACTATTCAAAGTACACTGTGCAAAAAACTATATGTTTGTGTGTATACATATTTGCTCAAAAAATTTAGCATCTACTTAGAGACAAATAATATATCAATATACAAAAAATTAACCAATTTAGAGGTATGGTATATTTAATAAGTACCAATGATAGGCTAGAACACTAATTCTAGGAGGGCAGAGATTTTTATCTATTTTGAAGAGTAACACATATTTGGTGTTCAGTAAAATCCTTTACTGAATGGATAAGCAGCACAGGCAATAGGTATGATGGAGTTCTGTCTGGAAGGACTGCACAGGTTCTCAAAGGCACCCATGCAGGAGGGGAGGTTCAGTCTGAGTCTTAAAATACACAGAGTTTGTGTGGACTTATTCAATCTAGTGTCTTATTTATTCAATGTCTCCTGTAGGGGGATGTCACTTTGAGGGGTGGCCGTGCTGGGAGCGGCACAGAACAGAGGAAAGACAACTCAAAGTCCAAATAGTGTGTGTGAGAGAGACCTAGAGGAGATCACACTTACGGAGATGCAGCACCTTCTCCCCCTAAATCCTCCGCCCCACCCGGCCCCAGCCACTCTCACATTTATTTTGTATCAGATTCAGGGAAGGTGGGCAACTATAGAGGAATGTGTGAAGAAATTTAGGTGGTGGGCATGTGGATTGGAAATGCATGATAGTCTGGCACAAGCTAGTGGGGAGTGAATAGGGGCTATTGCCTGGGGGTGCTCCATTGTTGTTGCTGATCAAAACATCGCATCTCTAGTTCCTATTTACACTTAACTTCCTGTCAAGGTGATCTAGCTGGTTATGCTAATCTGGCCATAATATCTGCCTGTGGTTTTCAGCAGATATCCTCATAACATGACTTTTGTCCTGGTGAGAGGTCCCCTGGCTGACTCTACATTTTAGCTTGACCAACAGCAACTCTGGGTGCCAAGACAACATCCCGAGAAAAAGGGGGGGTGGGGAATCAACAGGGGAGCTAAGTGCAAAAAGCAAATCTATCACTGATCAAGGATGATCCTGAGAATTAACTCATAGTCTAATATCCAGCCCTGTCTGCAAAATAGTTCTTATAATTTACAACATCTATGAAAATGTAAAACTCGAGTGAAATAATTAAGAAACAGTCACTAGTCTGAGAGAAGATAATGTAGTGGTAGAAAAGGAGAGTGTACTAAGTCCCTTTTCTGGCCTGCTATTTTCTTTCCTTTCTTTCTTGACATGGCTCAAAAGTACTGGAAAGGAGGGGAAATCTGAAGGGACAGACACACTGAACTCTTTGTCACTGCATTGTAGAATGGATTCCCTGACTTTGTTTTCCATCCTGGAGTGTGGTCTTGCTGTTTGTCTAATGCCCAGTTTCACTGCCCTCCTCCTCCCAACCCATTCCAGCACCAATGCCAGCTGAAGTCCACAAAATACAACACACACTCACTGAGTTCCTAGAAAACCAACTTGTTTGTACTTAGTCATTTCTCTCACAAAACTAAAAATTACCAAGCAGTTATGGACTTTGGAGAGTTGGTGGGGGTGGGGGAGGGGGAACTGGGAGGCCTGAAAAACACAGATACCTTCTACCATCAGCTCATTAAGTAGGAAAGCAGGTGCATGATGCTAGATCTTTGATGGCAGGGATCTCTCTGTTCTTACTGTTCTCTGCAGCTAACAATTTAACTGACTTCTTAGATGTAGAAATTCAATGCAAATCATTTCCTCATGTTGCTGAACTCATGCTTTGCAAAAAAAATAACACAGCTCTCTTTTTCTTTCTCTCCCTGCCACCTAGACCCCTGCCTTTCTTCTGAACTGCTCTAGTTGTTTGGCTTTACTTAGAAACAAGGTGAAGTTGGGAAGCCTGTGTGACATACAGTCAAGGCCCTGAGTTTTAGACTCCAACAGACTTAGTTTATTCCTAGGTCCTCTCTGCAGTACATGTGGTTAAACCATCTCTGTCCCCCCTATATATCGAGGGATATCAACACCTCCTCATAGCACTGTTGTGGCAATTAGCTGGAATCACCTAATACGCAGCTAATAATCCCTAAAGTAGTATGGATATTAATAAAAGTTAGCACTTATTATTATTATTCTCTTTTGTTTTCCAGGCTTGAGCCTGAGCTCAAGTTTAATCACTTTAGTCTAACTTTCTTTGTTGTTTATCCTTATTATTTAGGCCAAAGATCTTAGGGCAAGATTTCTAAACTTCAGCATGACTGACATGTAGGATGAGATAATTCTTTTGGGAGCTGCCCAATACTTTGTAGTATCTTTAACAGCATCCCTGGCCTCTACCACTAGGTACCAGTAGCAAACTATCCCCCTGTTCCCCAACCATAATAACCTAAACTGTCTCTAGACATTGGCATGTATCCTGTGGGGGCAAATCACCCTGGTTCAGAACCACATTCTTGACTGTCTTTTTTTGTGCATGCTCCCACTGAATCCATCAACAAATGTGTTAACTCTACAAGGAACATGACTTTTTTTTCTCTTTCCCTGGTTATCACCCTAAGCCAAGCCACTGGCATCTCTCCATGGCATTACAGCTTCCGGCTCCTTGCTGTAAGCTCCTCTCTAGCTCTCACCCCAACCTCATTCAGCCTGGGCACTCTGGCCTCCTGGCTGTTGCTTCAACACAACAGGCAGGTCTTCACCCTTGAGTGGCTGTTCTTTCTGTGTGACCTGCTCTTCCTCACATTATCTCCAAGTCTCACTCCCTCATCTACCTCCACTCTGGCAACTCTGACACTTCCCATCCCCCCACTTGTTGCTCTATTTTTTCTCCATCTAATAACATAAATTTAATTTATTTTGTCTTCACTAGGCTGTCAACTCTACAAAGGTACGATTTTCTGCTTGGTGAATCATTGATTGTGCTTTCCCACACCTGAATAGTATCTGGCCCTTAGCAGGCATGCAAATATTTGTGAAATGAATGAGTGTTTTATCATCATTTTAAAACTTTAAAAAATTGTGGTAAAATAGAAACAACTTAAATTTGGCCATCTTAACTAAGTATATCTTATAAGTGGAATAAAACAGCATTTATCTTTCTGTAACTGACTTAGTTCACTTACCATAACAACCTCAAGGTTCATCCATGTGTCAGAATTTCCTTCCTTTTATATTATATAAATAACACTGATTGATTACTAATTAATGGTTTTATTAAGAATAATTATTGGGCCTCCCCGGTGGCGCAGCGGTGGAGCGCTGGGTTGTGAAGCTGCCCGCAGCCTCTGTGGTGCTGGTTCGATCCCCGGCTGCTCCCTGGCCACCGGCGGAGGGTCCCACATGGCGCGCAGACCTCTCCTGCCGCCCACTGCTCCCCTCAGCAGTGTACTTCGGTCCTTCTGCCTGCTCTGCTCCCCGCTCTGGCTCTGGTGAATTCTCTCACCCTCCCGTGCTTCTGACTGTACCCAGTGCATGTATAAACAAAACAAACAAACAAATAAATAAATAAATAAAACATGCCTCTATTAAAAAAAGAAAAATTATTATTAATAATAATTAATGGCTTACTAATTAATGGTTTTATTAATAATACATAAAATAATATAATGTCTAAGTAATGTGTCATTATATGTATCTATATAACACATCTTAAAATCCATCATCTGTCAATAGACAGTAGAGCTCCTAATTCCTGTGGTAATTCTGTTTTTAATCTCTGAAGGAGCCACCATGTTGTTTTCCATAATGGCTGTACTATTCTACATTCTCACCATGAGGATTCCAACTTCTCTACACCTTCACCAACATTTGTTATTTTTTTAAATCATGATGTGAGCTGGGTTATCATTGTGGGTTTGATTACATTTCCTTCACACAATGCTGAGTGTTTTTCATATGTATCACTACTGTTTTGACATCTCGGTCCTCCTTCTTCACAAGGATTTGTGGCTCGTGCAAGTAGTGTCCTATAAATCTCCATCTCTCATACCGACTGCTTGCTTTACTCTATGTACCTGGCGCTCTATCTCAGTCTGTGTTCACTGGGTGTACTTTACCAGTTACTGAGGGAGGAAGTGACCTGTTAGCATTTGAGAACACAAGAGAAACCTGTGGATTAAAGTCCTCTTTTGTCCTTCCTCTGACATCAATTTTTATGCTTCCACAGACAATTATCTCATAGTCAAGTTACAAGGGTAAGCAATTAGATGCTCAAATTAGGATGATTAATGGTAAGACTTTCAGAAGTTCTCTCAATAGATGACTCACTCTATTGACTCACATATAATTCCAATGTAACACTTGTCAATCAGATGTTTAACCTGAAAACAGGCTTTCCTTCCCCTCTATTTCCATTTTTCTTTTCTTTTTTGCTCTTGGGACATCTCATCTCAATTTTGAAGAGTTATTGGCAGTCCCTGACTTATTTCAGTTATATCCCATATATATATATATATATATATATATATATATATATATATATATGTGTCTGTGTGTGTGTGTGTGTGTGTGTGTATGTCCATATTACCTAGTAAAGACCTCTTCAGTAAAATGTGGAACAAGGTCATGTGTGCTCAATAGAAGGCTAGCATAGATAAGTAAATAATAAGGAACAAACCTCACATGGATAAAATATTAATGAAATAATTAATAAAGAATCTCATATCCTCACTTTAATGTTTTCTATTTAGCTTTGACGACTTCCTCTAACAAACTCCAAATTGCACTTTTCCAAGAAATAGCAATTTGTGTTTAGAAAAATTCAAATTGGATCTTTCCCTGAGAGCTCATTCCTATCATTGCTTGCTCTTTTTTCACTATGAGCCTAAGGTTGTGTTGCAACAACAAAACAAGGGGGATTATACTGTCACATAACAATATAAACTAACGGTACTTGAGGCTTAGGATATGTGACTTTCCAGAAACTAGATGGTATTGTCATCTTTCTTCACTATTTTTTTTTTTCCCTGAATTCTCCTTGAAAAACTCCTTTGGTTTTTCTCTAAGATGCAGTTTTCCATTTTATCTTGCAGAGAGCTCCTTTTCCTTCTCTTTTTGTTTTCTCTAGTTCTCTTACCCTTTAACTATAGCGGGTCCTCCAGTCTCTTTGCTCAGTCTGTTCATTCTTTTTGTTGTCATCCCCATTCATTTCAAACTTCTATTTCCATCTCTCTACACAAAATCAAGATTCACACCCCCAGCTTTGGCCTGTCCTGAGCTCCTGTCAAATCCCCAGTGCTGGCATCATCTTGTCAACACCACCAAATCACCCTTTTTTTGTTTATTGACTTAACCATCCTATTAATCTCAGCTTCTAATTTCACTTTAAGGAACTTAAATATCTTTTCCATTTTTATTTCCACTGTCAACAGGAAGTAGATAGTGCTTCAAACAATTACAGGAGGGAAGGACTGTTTTGGCTGAGGGTCTCAGGGCATGCTGCAAAAAAAGATATGACTTTTGGGCTCCACATCTCTGAGAGATGGGGAGAAGATTATGCTGGGGAGAAGATTATGTTAGGTAGTGATGAGGGTCAAAGAGAGTTTTTCAGACAAAGAATGAAAGAGGCACAGAGGTCATGTTTCAGGAAACAGATAGTTGACTGGACTGGCAAACCTGTAGAGAGGAAAGTTGTTTAATGTCGACATCATGGAGAATCATTAGTTTATAGCAAGGAGTTTGACTTGAAGTGAGAAGCGCCAAGAATCTAGTAAAAATATGAAGATTCCCTAGTATGAATAATATCATATGGACTTGTAATCTCTTCTGTTGTATTTCCAATTTTACCTTCCCTGGAAAACTCTAAATTCTTGGATAATCTCTCTCTCTCTCTCTCTCTCTCTCTCTCTCTCTCTCTCTCTCTCCCTGTCCCCATTTCTTTATCTCTCCTGCATATTAACATTGGAATCATTACTGTTTGATAAATGGATACATAAGATAATGGTGCAAATATAATGGCATTATGAACACAGACAATAAACTGCTACAAAAATAAAATTTTGTTTATTACTTAATCTTAAGCTTTGAGGATTCCCCCCTAACCTCCCAACCTCTCACTCATGCAGCCTCCCTTCTCTCACTCAGCTAACCATACTGTTGACTTGTATATCAGATACTGTAAATGTAAGAGTAAGACCTCAAAAAATTACCTGTTGGAAACAGAATGACATGTAAGCAAACTCTGAAAGCTGCTGTAAAGAGGGCATTAAGGAAAGATGTCTAAAGTTATATGAAAACACATGAAAAAGAACAGCTGTCTACCTAGAATGACATCTGAGCCTCACAGACCATTCATCCAAAAAGTATCATCTCTTATATACTATCACTTAACCATCCCACTATTCCTTAGACATCTCAGTCTAATCAATAGTAAAATATTCTAATTTATTGGGCAACTACTTTATACAATGGCTCCTCACAGAAACAGCTTTAGAGAAGATAGGTAACTTGCCCAATTGGAGTTGGGGTTTGTTGCAAAGCTCATGCTCTGTTTACTACACAAAGCCTCTCAGGAACAGTAAGTAGAATGTTATACAAAGTTATGAAGATATAAAGAGGGTTAAGCAGGAGATTATTAGGGAAGTCCTCCTGGAAGATACAGGAATTTATAGCAGAATAGCCACAGGGTGGCTGCTACCTTTTATTTCCTCCAATGAAAAAATAATTAATAGCAAGCTCTAGTTGGAAGAGTTTTCACCAATCCTGATATGACCTCAGAGGAGCACAAAGGTGCTCTGGTTCCACCTGGATACCCAAGGTTACATGTAGAACTGATTCAGGGGTGACCTTTCCAGAAGGGTTTATTTGCCAGAACAGAAATCTGTTGCCTGGGGTCTCTTCTTTCTTGTTCTGGGATGACAACAAAAATGTTTGGGGCTCAAAGTCCACTACATTTTGTTTCAGAAAACAAAGCCAGGACACTAGGGAGAATTGGTTCATCTTCTCCCCTTGCAAACATTGCTCAACAGATGTAAATCAATTTATTTGCACTGGGCTTGAGATAAGATATCTGAGCCTCACGTGTAGAAAAGGCAAGTCACAATATCCCCAGCCTGAGTAATTCACATTGTAACAACTGTGTTAAGCTTGTCTGTTAAACTAAAAGGTGAGCTTTTCCTTTTTTCTTCCTTAATTAAACCTTATTTTCACTCAGCTTTGAATAATCCCTCAAGTTGTGCTGTTCAACTATTTGGTTCAGTATTTTGGGGACTTGGAAGCGGGTTGTGCCTGGTTCTTGGGCTCCCTATATTTCTCAATAGAAGGCTATTTTCTAATTTCTCAAGGGTCTCTTTACGAACTAATTTTCTCTTTATCAGATGTTATTTACTGAGTAACTCCCATCAACTTCTATGGAATTATAGGTTGCTGTGATTCGAGCAGATAACAAATGTCTCCCTGGGGAGGGGGAGAGATCCAAGCTGCAAATTTAATAATACTGTTTGTTTGAAATTGGCTATACTTTTATCATACTGACTCTCACAGGGGCAAGACCTTTATTCAGTGATCTTGATAAGATCCCTGGGGTCTCTGTTGGTGTTGCTAGAATTTGCCATGAGTGTGTGAGAAGAAAAGATTTCAAAGATCTAAGAAACAAAGCAATCTATTGTCTTGGAAATCATATTTTCTGTATTAAAGACACAATAGGAAAATTCCTGTTCAATCTTTCAAAGATATGGGAACAAATATGTTAAATTAATATGTCATACAGAGCCTGGCAAGAAAGAATCATTTCTGCCTGGACGGTAGAAAGATTAAAATGGGAAGTCACAGAAGGCGAATGTGTGGAAGGCAAGTCATGGTGCCCCTTTGAAAACACAGTAAACATTATATCTCAAGTAAAGCACTCTCAAGATGAGCTCAGATGCAGGTTAGACTCCTTCTCAACACTGTCAAGAAGCCAACCCATCAGAAGCTGTCCAAAAGCAGGGACAGTTATAGACCAGTCCAAGAGGTGGCCTTAAAGGTACTATTAAACTCCATGCTAAAATAACTGAACAAATGGCAGGGGCAGGAGGAGGAAGAAGGGAAGGTGGTAGTCCAATCAATTATGGCAGCACTGGTAGTATGCTATGGTTTGTGTTACAGTGGGCTCTTCAAGATAGCTCAGTAATAGTATTTTATCTAGTTAAATGCCCAGTCAACTAGTTTACTTCATTAATAGCTATTTTAACTTTTGATCACAGGCTCTTACCTACTTTGCAGTTTTGGTCAACATCTCTGTGCAGTGTCCCTGACTTTTGATGGCCTCATCCTTGAACTTTACCACCCATGCCTTATACATTATAAGTTCTAAGCTATATGAACCTCAAATCCTTTATACCTGACATACAAAGAATGGTTCCTGTTTCTCTGTGTGAATTTCAGGCAAGCAAGGGATAATATATATATTACCATTTTATAGTCTAAAATATGTAGGTGTTTTTCTATTATTTTGAAGTCTAAATGTGGTAGCTCTTCATCTGCATTTTAATTTCTCTCTGCCTTTAAGCATAACATCTCATGGTAGTTATGTAAAAATCTCATATCAAACACCAGTTGCTTCATGTGTGTTAATACTTGCTCTCCCAAGTTTATAGCTCTTGGAGAATTGAGGGAAGAACTAGTTTCCCTATTTTCCTTCTGAGTTTTTGTTTTTCTGCATTTATGAAAAACAACTGAGAGAAGACTACAACTTATTCAAATCAGTGATAGAGGATATTTTAAAAACTAGTCACATTAGTAACATCAAATGTCACTCTCACAGAACTGAGGTAATACCTCACTGTGGTTTTGATTTGCATTTCCCTCCTAATAATTGATGCTCAAAAACTTTTTATGTGCCTGTAGGCCACTGAATGTCTTTTTTTTTTAAGATTTATTTATTTATACAAGCGCGGGAGGGTGAGAGAATTCACCAGAGCCACAGAGGGGAACAGAACAGTCAGACTGATGAAGAAAACACTGCTGAGGGGAGCAGCGGGCGCGGCAGGAGAGGTCTGCGCGCCATGTAGGACCCTCGCCGGTGGCCGGGGATCCAACCGGCGCTGCATTGACTGCAGGCAGCTTCTCAGCCCAACGCTCAACCACTGCGCCACCGGGGAGGCCCCTGAATGTTTTTTTTTTTTTTTTAATTGTCTATTTAAGTCTTTCGCCATTTTTTAAATTGGGATATTTGTTGTTGTTGTTGTTGGATTGCATAAGTATATATTTTGGAAACTGACCCCTTGTCAGGTGTGTGATGTGCAAATATCCTCCCAATCTCTAGCTTGCCTTTTGTTGTTGTGATGGTTGCTTTTGATGCCTTTGGTTATCAAGAGGAATGCAAATAACAATTATTGGTGAGGATGTAGAAAAAAGCAACTCTACGGCTGATGGAAATGCAATTTGGTACAGCTCCTATAAACAATGGTATGGAAATACCTTAAAAAATAAAGATAGAAATTCCATATGATCGTAAATACCACTGTGAGGTATCTGCCCCAAATAATATAAAACACTAATACAAAAGGAAAAATATGTACTCCTATATCCATAGTAGCATTATCCACAAATGCCAAGTCATGGAACAAACATAAGTGTCCAATGACAGATGACAGGATAAAGATAATAGTGGAATATATGTGCAATGGAATACTATTCAGTTATTTTAAGAGATGAAATAGTGTCTTCTGAGACAAAATGGATTGACCTTGAAATGATCATGCTAAGTAAAATCATAAACCATAAAGTAAAAGATAATGGATAGTTTCACTTTTCTGTGAAATCTTAAATAACCTAAAAACACATAATGGAGAATCATGGCTAAAACAATTTTTAGACTCTGAGAAAAATATTCTGGTTACCAGAGGGAACAAAGGAGAAGGTGGAGGGAATAGAGGAAGGAAGGATGTAGGGCTTTGTCCCAGGACATTTGGTGGGGGTAAGGACACATATGGAAGTGTAAAAATGTAACCACAAAATTATAAAATAAGGTAAATAGACGACAAATTAATATAATACAATAATATCAAGTGTCAACTCAAGAGGAGTACAATATAAGTGTGGAAGTGCACATTAACTCCAGTATAATGGATTTCTTCCATTTGCCACCTGCAAATAAACAAGTATGTCCACTGATCTATTGTTAATGACCTCACTATCAGCCTTCAAAGGTCTCTTCTGTTCTACAGAGGAAATGTCAGGGTCTAATGCCCAGATCGCCTTCCCCATATAGCCTGGACTAGAGTTGGCCATCCAGAAGCACGTAGAAGCTCTAGAAGGTGTATAAGATCTAGAAGGTGAATGAGAAAGTGAAGCCTCTATTCCCTCGAGGCAGTTTACATCAGATTTGTAGGCAGAGCTAATTCACAGTACCTTCCTGGTAAGGTCCTGAAAAACACACAACACGACTGCAGAGGAAGTTGGTGGGACTTTCCCAGAGACCTGAGAATTTCAGCAGGCTCAGGTGAGTTCTACAGATCTACCTGCTTCAAAGCTTTAGGCTGAGATCACTGTGCCCTGCTCAATCTTTACTTCCCTGCAGCTCCTAACATCTGTATAAGTTCCTAATTCTTCTCTTAAATTTATCATACCTGAAACAGAAAGTGGTGTTTCTCCCTATCTGAAACTCTCCTAACATAATAAGTAAATGAGTGCATGCTCAGAACATATACCATAGCATTATTCTATAGACCGATCATAACGTGAAAGCAACTGAGATAGATATTTGCTGCAAATCAAATATTTATGAGTTTCCCAAATTTCCAATCTCCCTTGCAGTTGGTTGGGGCCATGTGACTAATTCTGGTTACAAGGCCTGCCTATAAGAAAAATGATGGATCCTTTTACCAAAGCTTCTCATGATACACTCTCTTACACAAGACCTTTGTCCTCCCACAAAGAAGTAAAACTGTTTTGCTCATCTACACTAAAGATGTAACATGAACAAGAAAGAAAACTTTGTTGTGTGAAAACTGCAAAGATTCTGGTTAAATTTGTTACTACAACTGACCCAAGCATAGTCTGACTTTTTCACAGCATACTAACTACTTTTCAAAAACACAATAGAGTCTATTCTCTAATGCTGACTTTTATTAAATTCACACAAATGCAAGTCAAAAAGTAAAAAATTAGTAGTGTCTGCAGACACACAAAGTGTCCATATCATTTTTAAGATATACAAAATAACTAATTAATACATGGATAGAGGAAACAAAAATATAATTCACACAGTGAAAATATTAATACAAAACAAACAGTATTTTGTTTGGAAAGTATTTTTCTTGATGAGTAATAAATATGCTGATTGATTTAACCTGTCACTTTGAAGTTATGAGAGTATCGGTTTAATTTTTCATTTTAAAAGGATAATGCCTCAAGTTGATTGGGCTATGATAGGAAAACATGCTTAAGGCTTTGGAAAGTAATTTGGCAAAAATAAAACATGAAAATAATCCTAATCTTTGCCCTAATAACTATACTCTGGTGAAAAATTGAGAAGTGGAAGAAAGTCCTACATATAGGAACAAGCTTGTTGCCAACAATGCATGTAACAGAAATAAAATCATAACAATAACCACTATCCCATGTTAATATGATATGAAGCTCTACACTATTGAAAAAGAAAATACAAAGGAGATCCTCAAAACTGAGCATGCATCAGAATCACACATTGCAGCATTCAAGTTCCAGAGGTTCTGATTTAGGGGATCTGGGATAGGAGCTAAGAATTTGAATCTCTAAATTCTCAGATGCTACTGGTGATGCTGATCCATGGGCTATATTCTGAGATCACCTGACACAAGAGTTGCAACATGCATAGCAATAATTACAATATGATGTAAAGGAAGAAAATGAAGCCTTGAAATGCTGACCTAAAATGTACCTCCTCATTAATGCAAACAGACATTATAGTGAAATGATGGATAAAAGCACAGGATGAAGGCCTCCCTGGTGGCACAAGGGGTTAAGACGCAGCCTGTGAAGCTGTCCGCAGCCTCTGCAGCACAAATTTGATCCCTGGCCAGCCAGGGAGCAACCCACATGGCGCAGCAGACCTCTCCTGACTCGCCTACTGCTCCCCTCAGCAGTGTACTTTGGTAGATCTGCCTGTTCTGTTCCCTGCTCTGTCTCTGGTGAATCCTCTCACCCCACAACCCACAACTCTGGCCTGTACTCCAGCTCTTGTATGCATAAATAAATATTTTTTTAAAAAAAGAGCACAGGACGAGGAGTTGGTCAGTCTCATTGGAATTCTAGCTCTGACAGTAGGTACTAACTATGTCCTACTACAAAACTCTGGTCCTATAAACTCTTCGAGGTTCTGTAAAAACATCTTGAGAAGAAAAAAAGGACAACCAAATATAAAGATAAGATAGAAATTAGTAAGTACTTAAAGTCAATTATACATAATTTGTTTAAAGATGTGTGTGCATTTACATATACTTGCTATGGCTGAGTGGGGTTGGTGAAAGAAAAGAAACTGTCTTCAATAGCTTTTTCACACCAGTCTCAACTGGTTCAACATTAATCAGTGACAAAAGGAGAGTTTGTGTTACCTTCGCCCCACTATCATTTATCAGTAGGCTTCATTCATCCCACATCATGCCCAATAAATGGTGTTGGTTACTCTTTATTCCATGTAAGATCTATTCTTCCACATAACAACCACAATAGATTAAATCAGATATATCACCAATTAGAATTCTCCAATGGTGTCCTACAGAAATTTGAAGGAAAGAAAAAAATCCAAGCTCTAGAAGTGCTATGATCACATGCCCTGGTTTGCCTGACTCAGACATGGTTTTCACTGCTGCCCAGGGGTAGATGCCAAAAACACCCTCTCATTCAAGTGTTCTAGCTTAGACAATAATGACAAGGATAGGTTTGCCAGATGAAATGCAAAATCAAATATTGCATGGGATTTACTAATTTTTAATTGTTTATCTGAAATTCAAATTGAACATTTCAGTACTTTCATTGGCTAAATCTGGCAAACCAATTAATGCTGTGCAATGGCACTGTGTAAGGAAGAGTGCCCACGTTCCAACCCCACATGCCTTGAGCACCCAAGCTCATTGTCTCCTCTGGATCCTGTACCTGCCCTTTGGACTTCCTAGTTTATTCACCTATTTATCTTCATTTAGCTGACTTCTTCTAGGCAAGAAGTTCTCAGCAGATGTCAGCCCAGAAAGATCTACCCTGACCACCTCAGTAGAAGAAGTCCTGTATCTCCCCCTCTTCCTTCACTACCTAAAAACATAGTATTTGTTTTCATGGCTTTTCTCCCCATTAGGATGGCTATTCCGTGAGATCTTTCCTGATGACAGCTAGTAGGTTATTCCTGCCACTCAATGACTAACTGCTAAATATTAAGTGGAGGAAGACATGTATTAAAATGCAGTCTTGAGTTTCTTGGCATTGAGTACACAAATATATTTTCCCTAGAAAGAGGGTCTTATTTCTTTGGAAGGAATTAAGTCTTGAATCTGAGCTATTTCCAAATATGCAGTGGTAGTGCATATGGTAATGGTTTCATAAAGTATGTTAATCAAGAAAACACAAAAATCATTTAATCTAGGAGGTTTCCTCACCACCAGCAAATACTGATTATATTTACATAGAAATTGACTCATTATCACGCAGCTGATAAACATTGCTGAAGGGAGAGGCTGCAGAAGTGTATTTGCCAGAGAGAATCTCCAATTCCAACTGTTGACAAGAAATAATCATTTTAAAGATTGCCACACAAAAAAGTGACATTCCTGTGTCATCCTATTTCCTTTCCCTATAGTAGAAGCAAAGATTAATAAAGTTAATAAAAACAAAGCCTCCATGCTAAAAAAATAAAATGCTGAGGGTTTAGATAAGTATGATGCTAGATGTTGTCATAACATCTCAAATAATGACCTAAAATGACTATTCGAAGTAATGAAAAATCTATTTAGGGTGTTAATGTGTTATAAACATTTTAAAAGATGGGGAATAATTATATGACTCTATGCATCCTTTAGATGAATGTGTATATGTGAAATCATTTTCTAATTGTGTATGTAAATACACACAGATGGTTACACTTGCAGTAAGATTCTGCTGTCTATATTTAAATTTAAACAAAGGTTATGAAATGTATATTTAAACATCCAAGCATCTATTTTCAGTCTGATTTACATTCTCTCATTCTCTCATGAATTTTATTTTAAAATAAGCTTCCTCTCCATTGTTGCTGCAGGTAATTTTTTTTAAAGATTTATTTATTTATGCATCAGAGCTGAGGTGTAGGCCTGAGCTGCAGGGTTTTGGTGGGGAGCATGAGAAGATGCACCAGAGAAAGAGTGGGGAGCAGAACAGGTGGACTGACGGAAATGCACTGCTGAGGGGAGCAGTGGGTGAGACAGGAGGGGTCTGCTTTGAGGGATGGAACTCCTGCTGCAGTAGCTGGTGCTAGCTTGATAGTGCTGAGACTTAACCCCTTGCACCCTAAGGAAGGCCCAGTGCAGATAATTTTAAAGAGCACAAACAACCCCAATGAATGTGAAACTAATACAAAGGCATCACACCAGGGTCCTATCTCTCAGCGGGCTTCCCTGCCCTATTCATATCCAGGATACAGACCCTGTGGTTGAAGGGCTGCCATGTGGCACATCAGATAAGGCTACCTCTGCAAAGATCTCAGGGTGGAGTGAAATCTACAGCCCCTTCTTGTCCTAGAGAACAAATAACATTACTTTGTGTTGAGCAGCTAAACTAATTACCACAATGCAAAATTTTTAAAAAGTTATCTGACAAAATTTTAAGACTTAAGCAGGAAACATGCAATTACTAGGCAAAATAGTAACTTTAGAAAATAATTTGTTGATTATAAGTAATTAGTTCACGATTATATAAAGGGGATTTCTATAAACTCTGCCTTCAGTTACACTAAAAATGGCAGTGAAAAGTGCCCACAAAATTGCTGAGGATAAATTAAACATTGTTCTGCAGCAAGCCAGAAAGAACACCCTGTAATTTAATGTATTGCTCATCTATTTCAATTTCTACTCTGGAATGATTGCGTTAATTTAGAACACCTCGATTGAATATACAGAGCATGAGGGTGGCCTCTTGTTTAACTCTGGATAATGGAAGATATTTTTGTGTACTTTTGTTTATCTAATCAAGGTATCTCTAGCTGACATTGTCAATGACTACGCATACTTTCAGGGCAGAAATTGTATCCTATTTGATTTTATTCTTAAGCTATGCAATCATGTAGTTAAATTCAATGTAAGGTAAGCATGTTCTCACAGGTAGCCGAAACAACTCTTGCCTCATTCACCTGAACTCTATTTAATATGATTAAAGCACAAGGTAGATATGGAGTGTTAAGTAGAGGCAGGAAAATACTGAGTGGCAGACTTTACGGATTCAGTCAGGAAAGAAACTGCTTTGAAACTTTATGAACAATGAATTGTTCGATGAAATCAAAAGCTCTTTCTCTGAAATCAGTACAATTTATAAAGTTAATCAAGGCAAAAAAGAGAAGAAACAACCAATATTAAAAATGAAACTGGGGCATTACTTATGCCCCTAAAGATATTAGGGGAAAAATTAGAGAATACTGTGAACAACTTTTGCCAATAAATTCTGAAAAAAATTAAAAAATAAAAATTTCAGTTATTAAAAAAAGTCTGACATTTGTAACAACTTGTGTATTGCAAACAACAAAGTAACACATACAACTGATAAAAATTCAGGCTGTTCCAAGGACCTCAGTATCCCACCCCCAAGCCTAGTTCCCTGGTTGTGTACTCAAAACATGTAAGAATAGAGCTTCCTTTTTTAAAACACAGTGCTTATACAGTATTAATTGGTCTACCACTTTTTTCTTTTTTCATTAAATATATCTTGAATATATTTATATGGCAGCACAATACATTTATTTTAGGTATTATGTTTTCCATTTGAATAATGAATGGTTATCAGTCTTCTAGTGATAGACATTTATGCGCTTTCAAATCTTTTCTCCTAATGAACAATGCTGCAATGTACATCCTTGCACCAATATCTTTGGGTATGTATCTATTTATATTTTCAGTTTTTGAAAATTAATATTAAAATCTTAAGTAGCTCCAGTTAAGTAGAATGTGAAAAGAAAGCTACATAAAAGACATTTTATCCTAGCTGTTAATTATTTTTGAACCATACAATATAAGAGTAAAAGTGCTAGGATAGTTTTATCCAAACACTAGATTCTGTGTAGATTCATCTTCATAACATTGAAGGAAGGTCAATAAGGCAGGTCAAAACAATTTTATTGACAAAGCCAGTGCTAGCAGCACCCCATGCATCCAGACTGGGCTCCACACAGGATTAAATAAATACCACAGGAGCAATAGCCTAAGCTGTAGGAGGTACCTTCTCATTATTTTCTCAGTATCACTTTAGTTCTACCTGGTACAAGTAAGACCCTGAGTTGAAATCAGGCTAAACTTTTTGTTCCTGTTCTATTTGTCTCCCAGTGTTAAATCAATGACTTTGTTTTCAACACTTAATTATCTTTATCATCCCCAAATACATCACATTTAATGAAAGACAAGATCAATAAGGAAGAGGAAGATCAATAAAGATAAAACTGAAAATAGGACTTTAACAATGAAGTCACCCAGGGAAGAGGATTTGAAAATAAAACAAAAAAAAGGTAAAAGTGGTTCAAAGGGCAAATTACCTTATAGGAATTGTAAGATAAGACCACTGGAATATAAAAGATGTAGATAAATTGGGGGCTTATGGAGGTATATATATTTTCCATATATATTTTTTTATAGATTTATTTATTTATTTATACACGCACTGGGTACAGTCAGAAGCGTGGGAGGGTGAGAGAACATGCCAGAGTTAGAGCGGAGAGCAGAGCAGGCAGACTGACGAAGCACACTGCTGAGGGGAGCAGTGGGTGGCAGAGGAGTTCTGCATGCCATGCGGGACCCTCACCTGGCAGCCGAGGATCGAACCGACCTGCAGAGGCTGAGGGCAGCCTCCCAACCAGGCGCTTAACCCCTGCGCCACCAGGGAGGCCCCCAGATATAATTTTGAATAAAAAAAGCAGAGATATCAGGGAAGAAGAAAAAAAGGAAAAGCCCTGGCTTGTTATCCTGTACCATTAATATTTATTTTACCAAATCATTTCCCATTAACTCTTCTTAAATCTCAAGCTGAGCAGTTATATTGGATTGCATCAATTAACCGTCACTTAAAATTACTGCTCATCATATGCTTGTCTCAACTAAATACAGAGGGAAAAGTACTATAGGAATAAAATATAAAGTGTAATATCACAAGGAAGAACCCCCATCATAAAAAAGCAACTATTTGACATATTAACATACTCTTAATTTATGAAAAAGAATTTTTAAAAAAGTATTTTAGTAACATGTGCCATTGATCCATCATTTGTCATAGCAACATGAAGAAATTTTTAAGTAATTTTTTTGTAATTGATGTTTCATGATTCTTTAGTGCGTAACAAACTCAGGGGACTGCATAGTCCTTATGATATCCTTACACCTTGCCAACAGATTTATAAACAGTTCCTTTATGAAACTCTTCTTAAATTATCCCAGTTCCTTTGTGCCAGCTCTTTGCTGCTGGACCCTTGATGATATAGAGTGTGAGTGTCGAAGTGTTTTTTCAGCGAGTTTGGTTGTAAAGGAAGGGCAGTGGTAGGTATAGTAGAGGATGAAACTGGGTGAAGTCATCTCTTTATACTTTCAATCTATCAGAAAATATCTGCATCCTATCATGTTACTGAGAGTGCAAAAAACCAATGCCCTATTTTAAAGATGCTTACAATGACATCTGGCTCTAGTTTTACTATGGGGCTAGGGGAAGCCTGTGAGAGCAACTCCAGTCTTGCAAGTTCCAAAAAGGCAAATCCTTCTTCTGTCTCTGGGCATTAGTATGGCAGAGGTTTCTTCCCCAGACATGTGGTCCTTTTGGAAGTATGCTCTCAAGGCCTCACACACCACCCCACAGCTCCTCTCTCCAAGTCATACCCCCTGTGATGCACTGTGCCACAGGCCACCACCACGTGGTGACCCAGTACCCCACTTCCCCTTCCTCGTAACTAGAATTCCTTTCTCACCATTTCTGGACTAAAGGTCAAAATGATTTCTCAGTAGATTCCAGATAAATGGGAAAAACATACAATATTTTCTTACATTCCACATTTAAGACTGCCTCCAGAAGTCCAATTCTAACATTAGGCCTGATCACATCACTCTCTAGCTACCTCATGAACTTTTATTAACTTTAAGCTAAAACAGGAGTATGAAATAGAGGACTCAGAATCCTACCTCCAGTCTAACTTTCCTGCTTTATCTTTGACTACTCACTATCTTTCCTCACCAATAAACAGTCTATATTCAGCTGATCATCCCCAACAGTAAGAGTAACAGAAGAAATAATGAGCATCTATGATGTGCCTGTGCCTGGAGTTTGCAATATATCTTATTTTACCAGCACAGTCAAGATGGTTAAGGCTTAAGCACATTAAGTTTCTTATCCAAGAACTGAGAGTCAGTAAGTGGTGGTAAAGTTGCTGAGCTGGGCCCAGTGTTTCTGACATGGTGTGACTCCAAGATTCCAGAGCTACAGGAAAAGCTCTGCCATGTGGAATGCTCTTTCCATCTCCATCTGGTGGAACCCTGTGTTCCCCTAAAGCCAAGCCTGGACTGTCATCTCCCCTGAACTCTTCCATGTCAGTATCTTCCACAACTACAGTAAACAGGGTTGGTCCCTTTTCCCTCTTGGATTCCACAGCATGTTCTTATCACATGGCAGGTTCATTACCCGTGCTTGTGCTGGTCTGTGATAATGAATTACAGGGAGCTTGGGGGAACCAGCACTGAAGGTATATTGTTCACCTTTGATCTTCAGTTGTTGAGTCGTGCTTGGTAAGTACAAGACACTGTATCAGTATTTGATAGTGGAAGAAAGGAGGAAAACATGAATATACATGAAATGGAAAACCATGCTTCTAACCATATACTATCTCAACATGCCAGACAATGTGATATACCATGACACTGGGAACAAAAGACTTGATTAAAAATGTCTGTGAAAATAACATTTATTGACAATACTATTAAAAACAATGGCAAAAGAGCATCATGCTTTTTGGTTCTTCATGAGATATAAACCCAATTAACCAAGTGACTCAAACCTCAGACTTCCATGAGTGGTGGTAAAAAGGCTTACCAGAAAAGAAAAAACTTTTAGTTAAGGAAAAAGATAAGATAAAGTCCATAGACTTGTGAAAATAGAAGACTGAAAGAAAAGTAAACCATTTAAGATCACAGATAACTTCTCTAAGACTCTAAAGTTCAATAGGAACTTTAGAAGGTAGGTTGCAGTGGTATATGTTACCTTATATATTTTCATAATTGAGGTAACATTGTTTTACAATATTGTATATGATTTAGTGGTTTACATTCACATCTTCATTGCGATGGACCACACCACACCCACACTGTGGCACACATAAACCCCCAGCCTTCCCCACTGTGCCCCATGCCCACTTTGCTCTCCCCTACTCCTTACAATTATCTTAATGGTAATTGAGATTAATAAAATTTAGCAGGAATAACACAATTAAAATCTAAAATTGTTAGTTTTGTGTTCTAATCTAGAATTAGAAGAAAAAGATGAAAAAATATTTCAGCAGCTGTTTATTAGATATGCTATATATAGTATTGGTAAGATCTCATTTAAGAGATGTAGAAAAAATTGATTTCTTTCTGAGGAACAGAGTAGAATCTACTTACTCTAGTCAACACAACATGAGTCACTGTTTTAATAAAATCCCTTTAGTTTTCTGCCTGTACATTTGTATGAAATACTAAAAAAGTTAATTAATGTCAAATGGATACACACAAATGGTAATTATTACAAGGATAATATTCAAAATTCAATACTCTTTGTCTTTTCGCTGATTACATTAAGCATAAAATAGAAACCAACAATTCTCTGAAAAAGTAGAACTGTCAGTTTCAGAAGGCTATGGAGAGTGGTTCAATGGTTAGAAAAAGGAAATGCTGCTGACCACAAGGCAAGATATCTAAGTACTAACTTCAAGGTAATTTAGTTATTTTGCATTTAATTAATCATTAGAAGAGTCAAGGATGATTATTTTAATCTTGCATAGAGTTAATCAGTTGATTTCAAGAATCTTCTTAAAAGTAACCAAGTACAAAACAGGCATATTTTTACTGAGACACTAAGTCCCTGAGCTAATTACCATACAGTGAATAAACTTGGAATATATGAAAGAAGATGTGAAAGTGTTTTATTCAGAGAGAGTTTAAGAACTTTTGTTTAAGGAACAGTTTCTGACTCTAAGGCAATGGCATATGTGCAGTGATTATAAAATAACTACATTCAAGACAGTGAGTAATCTTTTCCAGTTACTGATTTTATCCACTAAAACTAAATTGGACACTTGGTTTTAAGGGTGACACCATTAAGTCTTTTACTACACGGTAATAACGATTACTACACAGTTATTGCTCCATTTTGAGACGATATCTATTAAAACTTATGCTATTAGAAGTTAACATAATAAGATCCAAACAGACTAGACTGTGTTCAACAAGTCTTATTTGTAAAGCTCTTTTAAAAGAGACGCTGGAACTCTACCACAACATGTCAGAGTAGGAAGTTCCCGATAAACCTTTCCCCTAAGCATAATTAGTAATAATTAAATTTTGCTAACAGAAAATTTTACAGCTCATTTCTGATGATAGAGAACTAAACCACAAATACTTTACTCTGAGGCTGATGGCTCACTGCGGAGGCAGAATAGGGAGAGGGTGAGGGAGCAGCAACTGGGGTGGTGGCCATACCAGTCAGGGAGCAAAGAACAAGATGAGGACCAGCTCGGGCTGTGCAGATGCCGGACTAAGTGAGGGGGGAGCACACTGGCACTGGCACTGGGGCTATTGGTTCAGCCTTTGGGAATCTGGGCGCGCGGGGGCTGCTTCCTCCACCCAGCTGGAAGATTGGAGAGACAGACCTGCTTTGCTTCAAGTTCTGCACACTGCAGAGAGGAGAGGCGAGGAGCCACAGCCCTGTAATTTGGATTCCATGAAGCAGTTAACAGTATTTACTCTGGAGAACAAGAGAAGAAAAGGAAATATAAATCTCTCCACCTAGAATAAGATCAAATCTTTGGATGCCAACTTCTCCTCTCCCTCACCTGCCACCAAATTAAACAAAGAACATAAACAAAGTTAAAGTCACAACACCTCAACTGGAAAAAGCAAATAAGGAAACACACACTAAGAAAACAAGGAACAGCTGAACACAAAATGGAAAAGTTGAAAAAGAATAATATTCGTCCGGAGATGTATATAATGGACACAGAATTGGAGGACATATCAAAGATTTTAGAAAAGAGATCCATGAACAAAGAGTTTACTAAAGGGAGTGAGTGTGTGTGTGTGTGTGTGTGTGTGTAGATAGATACAGATATATTTAAGGGTATGAATACACACAAATGCTAAATGAAATAAGAACAGATATAGAAAATGTATTAAGAACAGTTAAGTGAGCAGAAGATAGAATTTTGGAAAATGATTATACAAAGGTACAAATGACCCAAGATTTAGAAAAATGAAGAAACTCTCCCAGATATATCAGATTCATACAAAAATAACTCAAAATGGATTAAAGACTTGGATATAAGACCTAGAATAATAAATAAAATACATACAAAGAAAACATGGGTGGTACACTCATGGATATCATCTGAGAAATATATTTGGGGATGCAACTCTAGTGGCATCTAAATGTCCACCTCGAAATGTCCAATGCCAGATGACTGGATAAAGAAATTGTAAATTTCTACTCATTGGAATACTACTCAGTTATTTAAAAAGATAAAATAGTGTAGTTTAGGGCAAGATGCATGGACCTTGATGTTAGAAAATGAAAGACAATTACTGAACAGTGTCTCTCATTTGCAGAATACAAATAACCAAAGAAAACAAACTGGCAAACTGTAACACCAATAATTTCTAGATTCTGCGAAAAATACACTGGGGAATTCCCTCACTGGAATCCAGGTTGGGAGTCATAGAGTGTGTGGGAGGGAAGGTGAGAGGGTTTTTTCATGGGAGTATTGATGGAGGGTGAGTGAGGCTCATGTACAGGTGGAGATGTAAAAATGTACTCCCCAAAGAATAGTTATATCGGGCCTCCCCGGTGGCGCAGCGGTTGCGTGCTGGGTTGCGAAGCTGCCCGCGGCCTCTGCGGGGCTGGTTCGATCCCCGGCTGCTCCCCGGCCACCGGAGGAGGGTCCCGCATGGCGCGCAGACCTCTCCTGCCGCCCGCTGCTCCCTCAGCAGTGTACTTCGGTCCTTCTGCCTGCTCTGCTCCCCGCTCTGCCTCTGGTGAATTCTCTCACCCTCCCGCACTTCTGACTGTACCCAGTGCATGTATAAACAAAACAAACAAACAAATAAAATAAATAAATAGAACATGCCTCTATTTAAAAAAAAAAAAAAAGAATAGTTATATCAATTATTGGCAAATCAATAACATTTGAGGAAAAAAATTTAAAAGAATGAAAAGGGATGTTGCAGGGGCCTCCCTGGTGTCAAAAGGGGTTAAGACGCAGCCACTGCAGCATGACTTCTGGCCAGGGAGTTGACCCACATGCAGCAGACCTCTCCTGACTCGCCCGCTGCTCCCCCCAGCAGTGTATTTCAGTCAGTCTGCCTGTTCTGTTCCCCACTCTGTCTCTGGTGAATCCTCTCACCCTCCACCCCTTTGGTCTGTACCCCAGTTCTTGCATACATAAAATAAATATACCTTTAAAAAAAGAAAAAGAAAAGGGATGTTGCAACTTCCTTTATGATTTCAGCTTTAAAATAAAGTCTCCAAAAGAGGAAAGTTATTTTAAATGCTATTCATATATTCTTTTTAGTAGATTCAGTCAAACTTAACACCAAATTTCCATAACCATCCTCTTTAGTAAAGAAAGTTTAGTAGTCTAAAAAAATTGTCTTTAGAAATATAGAAAGTGCAATAAGTTTGGGTGATTATTTATGCCATTGTTTCACTGGTTTGTTCATTCATTCATTATTTCTTGAACACTCATTCAGGATGCAGGAGGGGGTGCTAAGACAGAGACAGAGCAGCAAACACTGCAAATTTTATCTCTGCTCTCATGGAGCTAATAGCTTGGTGGGGAAGAAAGATGGAAAGTAATATTTGTACAAAAATATATTTCTTATATGCAAGGTGGCAAAATAGAAAACTCTCAAGCTTCAGATCTAGGCAATCCTGAGCTCAGATCCTACTTAATGGTAGGAAAGCTCGTGACTGCATTTTGGCAAAATAACAATTGTGACACTCGCCACATAGAATTCTTCTGAAGACTAATTGGAATATGGCCTGACAATTAATAAGTATGTAAATCATTCCCTTTTATTATGCTCAGTGAAATAATTCAGAAGGAAAGAGAAAAAACCTCAGATGGTTTCACTTATAGGAGGAACATAGGGGGAAGAAGAGGGGGGTCAGGAGGAAAAAAAGATAAAAATAGCAGGCAAACTATAAATCTGAGACATTCAGGTGGGGAGAAGGAGGAAGTGGAACCAAGGCAGGAAGGAAGAGCACAAGAGACTGATGAGGGTTCACAGGGGGTGTTGGTGGTAATTTTATGGGGATTACACCTGGGAGGAGAATGACTTTGCTATGCTAATTTTAACTCTGCAAAATAAATAAATAAATAAATCATTCCCTTTTCCTTCCTTATTCATATTCTGTTTCCCTTATTTTTCATTCCTAGAGGCTGGATAATGAAAATATGGTGGGGAAAAACCCTTTACCTCTATTAAATTTTAAAAGTTACTTAATTAAAAAATTCACTTCAAAACGATAAAATAATTTTCTCAGCTAGTGAAGAAGTTACCTATATTGTGAATAAGTATATATTGAATTTTGTTATCAAGATTCTATCTATTCTCAGTGTTCATCCAATTTCCCTATAATAGGAAGCACTAAAAAAAGGGGGGTAATATTTTCATTGCCTCAGGGACAACTTAATTTTACATTTAAAATAACAAAGCCCATAGGAAGCAAAGAATAAAGTAGATGTACTCTGAACTATTTCCTCTTAAGAAAACCAAGTTTATGGAATTAAAATTATTTAGGTCTATGCAATCAATATGAATTTGAACAAAGCTAATGCAATTAAGGAAATTATCAGTAGTTTAGGAGAATAACAAAATTAGCGTTGCTTACCAGGGTGGTTGGGTAGAATAAAATATTCATCTTCATTGGAAACATTCATGGATATTAAATTTTCTCTAAGGTTTTCTTTTAACTATACTTTAAGACATTAAGTAGAAGGTTTAATCTTGCTTGTGACATTATGAAGAATGACAAGCATACTCGTTCTTGTTTCTCTTCAGTTTCCGACAGCGCTTATTTAAATCCTGTAGACTTAACTTTGAGTATTTGAATTTATTACAGTTCATTTTAATATGACCTTCCTTGAAAGAAGTTTAACATTTTGCTCATAATCTAAAATTCTGATGAGGAAGAGAATTCTGCTCCCTTTTATTCTCGAAATGTAAAGAAAGAAAACAGATGTCATAACTTCTAAGAAATAGCACCTTGTTATAGTAAGAGAGCTTCAGAGAAATAACTTAGACCAATACCCTTGTTATATTGCTGGGAAAACTCAGGAGGTTTATGGTCCTATTTTAAGTCAGTAGCAGAATGAAGAACAGCGCCCTGTAGGTGGTCCACAAGTGCGGGTGACTTTGAGGGTATGGCATGTGTCCGCGGAGAGGGAGTTCCACATGTCTGTATAATCTTGAGTTTCCCTATTTCTTCCTTGTATTGAGTGCAAACTACACACTTCAAAATTTTGTTTTATTGAAGGATGAGAAGGAGAATTTTGCTACTAAGCATAAATTAATTTTTTAAAATAAATTTTATTTTTATATTCCCCATACAATTGCAACCCCCTTATTTTGACCCCAATCCCTCCCCTCCCCGCCCCCCACCCCCCATAGAGTGTCTCTGGTTCATAGTTTTTGTTGATTTTGATTTTCATTTTCTTATAGTTATTCATTTTCCTGGTCCCTTATTTAAGTTTTCTAGATTCCTGCTATGAGTAATTCCATCTGGTATTTTTCTTTTTCTTTCTGGCTTATTTCGCTGAGCATGATCCCTTCCAGCGCCATCCATGTTGCTGCAAATTGCATGTGTTTATCTTTTTTGAATGCTGAGTAATATTCCACGGTGTACATGTACCACATCTTCTTGATCCAGTCATCTGTTTTTGGGCATTTGGGTTGTTTCCAAAGCTTAGCTATTGTTAATAGTGCTGCTATAAACATAGGGGTGGAGGTGCTCTTTGGAATTGATGTTTCCGTGTCCTTTGGGTAAATACCTAGGAGTGGAATTGCTGGATCATATGGAAGCTCTATCTTTAGTAGGTTGAGGAATCTCCATACAGCTTTCCATAGTGGTTGGACCAGTTTGCACTCCCACCAGCAGTGCAAGAGAGTTCCTTTTTCTCCACATCCTCGCCAACATTTGCTGTTGCTAGTTTTTTTAATATGTGCCATTCTCACTGGTGTAAGATGGTATCTCATGGTAGTTTTGATTTGCATTTCCCTGATGACAAGTGATGTTGAACATTTTTTCATATGCCTGTTGGCCATTTGCATTTCCTCTTCAGAGAAGTTTCTTTTTAGCTCTTCTGCCCATTTTTTGACAGGATTATTTTCTTTGTTGTTGTTGAGTCTCATCAGCTCTTTGCAGATTTTTGTGACCAGTCCTTTATCATTAGTGTTGTGTGCAAAAATGTTCGTTTTTGTTATTGTCTCTTTTGCTGTGCAGAAGCTCTTTAATTTGATGTAGTCCCAGCTGTTTATCTTTGCCTTCACTATCACTGCTTTGGGTGAAAACATAAATTAGTTTTGAATCCAAGTCGAGGATAACAATACCACCTGATGGACTGAGTGCAAATTAAATGAGATAATACAGGGAAAGGAAGAGCACCAGGGACTATGCTGATGGTTCATGGGAGATGTGGTAGTATGGGGACGAAACCTAAGGGGAGAAATCAAACATTGTACAAAAATGAACAACGATGTAAAAAATTTAAAAAAAATTAAAAATAATGATAATATATGCAGAAGTTATGTCAAGCATCTAGTAAATTCTCTTATTATTGTCATCACCATTATTTATTTTGGAACTGTGTCTTTAGGGCTACAACAAATTGAAACAATGCACTACAATCCCACATAGCAAATAGAATATATTTTACGTGAAAAGTACGTTCACATAAATATTTTTGTCTCTTAATACATATGTCTGGAATAGTTTTATAAAACAATGTAATTCCTTAGATGGACAAAGAAGTTAAAAAATTATTGTTTTTAATGTAAAGCACATACTTAATATAATGATAATATTTCTATAGGAAGAGCTGTCTCCTGACATGGAAGATTGGAAGTTGTTTTCAGCTATAGTCAGATATGTAGTAATTAGCATAACCTGCCTGAGTTCTTGAAACTGTGATGGCATGAGCCCTATTAAATCTGTTAAGGCCATCATTTTTAGATTAACTTTTCAGGTGACTTTTGCATGTGATTTTATTATTTTTTTCAACATCAAATTTTATTATTTGGGAAAGCTTTCTTCCTCCCACCAAAATACAGGCAATCTGTCTGCTTAAACAAAGTTATTCCCACTAAAATTCCCAACAAACTTCCCAATAAAATTATCTCTACTACTAAAAAATGACATTTATTGAGATTAGTAAATAGATTCACAGTAAATTTGGAGTTTCTCTTTCAACCCACCACTCATACATTCAGGTCAAATCCATTGTGCTGTGTGTGATAATCAAAAAATCACTACTGTATCCCATGGAGTTCACAGTGAACATAGGAAAATGAGCTGAAAGTTCCAAAGATAACTTCTTTTTCAAGCTACTATACATTTAAGTTTGTGCATAAAATTGTTATAGTGTTTAGTTAATTGTACCACTTTAAAATTACTCAAAAGCAGATTCAAAAGATAAGGATTACATAGTGCTTTTCCTGTTTAGAGTGAAACACATTTATAACTTTCTTAGGCATGCTTCCTAAATAAATAGAAATATATAACAGCAATCATCACGGCAATTATATAGAGATAAAGAGTTCCCCTGCCAAGTAGAGGTCAAGGAAACAAGTCTCCAGAGACTTGAACGACACACACAATACTCAAGCTAAAGGAGCCTCTGGTTATATGAAAATCAGAAACGTGGGGCTTTTCTGTATCTGTTAAACAGAAAGCCTGAAGAACGAAGCATCATATTTTCCACCCAAACATTTTTAAAACCAAACCCAGGTATCTAAGACTGCAGGTTAAGGTTCAAACATTGCCTTGGAGTTTTCAGACTTCATTTTTATTCAACCTAATACTTATTACATAAAAGGACAAGAGCCACCGTTGAGGTCTTATGAAAGGAATCGGCATTGCACTGTCAAAGGGTCAGCTCTGACACTGAAACTGATTCCAAGTTCAGATTTACGTGCACATAAATGAAATCCAACATGATTGAATTTTACTTCTTGATGCACTATAATATCAAAGCTCATTTTCCAAAATACCAAGACCTCGCCAAATTTCAAAAGCAGAGAAAAGTACTCGGAGATGACTAACTTTAACATAACACAAACAATACGCCTTACAAAAGACAATTGGAGTGCTTGTCCCCAGAAATTTACTAGAACGAGCGTTACTTGCTTCAGAACAGCGCTAGGTGGCAGAAGAGAGTCGATTAGGTGCCAACACTCAGGTCAGCTCTGGCTGGATGTGCGGCCCCTGTGGTCTCTGGGACTCAACCTCACCTTCCCTCTGCTATCAAAGGGAAGTCTTCAGGCTTCCATGAGTTCCAACAGTGGTCTGTTCGTAAACTAAATGCAACTTTGAATTCGTTCGTTGTTGCTTATTTGACTGGTGGGATTAAATCTACATTAAAGGGACTTAACTGGCCAGCCTGATTCTTCAGTCCAGCAAGTCACATGTCATGATATAGCATTCTCCTCCCTCTCTCCTACCCCCATGGGAGAAACACGCCTTCAGGAAGGCTGTTGAAGGATTGATCCCTTTCCCCTGCTGCTGGACTGCTTTCAAATGCCGAATCTCCTGAGAAAAACTGGCCTACTGCAAACTGGAAAGTCTCAACTAAAACTGATTTAAAGCTTGATTGGAAGGTCCCCTCAGGGCAGGAGCTCAGAGAGGACATGTTTGGCTGCTATCGCTATGATCCCTTTGTATGGTGTCCACAAACCTAAGGAAGAGGTTCTTTTAAGAATCAGGCTTCAGTACCTACCTAACCCAACTAAACACCATTTTCTTTGTTTCAAAGGAGGTAGTAATAACTGTCTATTTCAAGGTTGTTGTGAGGAGTAAATGAGACCCGGGATCTTGAAAAGTGCTTTGTGTGGTACCTGTCAATAAAGCACCCAGCCAAGGTTAGCTATGGATGTCACCACTATCTAATCAGACAGGGAATGGGAAGGTTTCATAAAACAACCATTGTTGTATCATTTTTACACTCTCCTCAGACCTCAGTGCTTCATCCAAGCCAGCAGACTTGTTGTTTTGTAAGGGCCACCCCGGAATTTATCCCCTCTCTTCACTGTTTAAAGCATAATGTTTACAACTCTTGCTATAGAATCATGTCTAATGGTAAATCTTACTGGGCCATTCACCAGCTACTAACTTTGAGCCCCTGGTTTCATCTTCCTGAACCTCAGTTTCTCTACCTGATAGGAATAGGTCTTTTCTCTACAGGTTATTTTTGTTTTTTTTTTTGTTTTTTTTTTAATAGAGGCATGTTTTATTTATCCATCTGTCTGTTTGTTTGTTCGTTCTGTTCATACATGCACTGGGTACAGTCAGAAGCGTGGGAGGGTGAGAGAATTCACCAGAGCCAGAGTGGGGAGCAGAGCAGGCAGAAGGACCCAAGTACACTGCTGAGGGGAGCAGCGGGCGGCAGGAGAGGTCTGCGCGCCATGTGGGACCCTCCTCCGGTGGCCGGGGAGCAGCCAGGGATCGAACCGGCGCTGCAGAGGTCGCCGGCAGCTTCGCAACCCAGCGCTCAACCGCTGTGCCTCCGGGGAGGCCCTCCACAGGTTATTTTTGAAAGTAAGATGGTATAGAGTAAGAATTCACCAAATGTTAGCTCATATTCCTAGTAATAGGATTAATAGGACTACTATTCATTTTGCAAGCAGGATCCTCCTTATCTAAAACTGATTTTAAGATTTAGTTTAAAAACAGTCTTTGTTTATCCACATTTCAATTTCTTCATTTAACACCTTCTCATCTTACTTTCATATTCTGGAGCATTATGAAATGGATTGGACATAGTCCCTGTTATCAAGGAGTGCCTAGTATGGGAGCAGAAATATGTTAGGTGGACAATCTTCTTTGTGCAATATAGAGTTAAGTGGCTAAAGAGGGATTTACTTTAAAAGATGTTAATTTCACCAAGGAAAATGTAGGAAGGAAGATGATGTTGGGATCATGATTGGAAGCTTGGAGTTTTGTGTTTTGGAGATCTGGAGTTAGGTGTCAGCTTTGCCATTTGCTGACTAGATAAACTATTTTCTCTGAGCCTCAATTAATCTGCATGATGGAGGGTGGAGTGAAGATTATATGCACAAGTCTACTTAAAGTGCTTCAAAAGTTTCAATAAAGGTTAGCTATTACTAATAGTAATGATGTTAATGTAAGTGATATTATAGAGTCTTAGTGGTAGGGATAGTGAATGTGTTTCTTGAATTATGAGTAGGATTTAAAAACAGGGAATTGGGGGCCTCCCCTGGTGGTGCAGGCAGTTGAGTGCCACACTGTGAAGCTGTCTGCAGCTTCTGCAGCGCGGGTTCGATCCCAGCCGGTTGGCGAGGGTCCCACATGGTGTGGCAGACCTCTCCTGTCGTGCCTGCTGCTCCCCTCTGCAGTGTATTTCAGTCAGTCTGCTTGTTGTGTTCCCCATTCTGTCTCTGGTGAATCCTCTCACCCTCCCACGCATCTGGCCTGTACCACGGTTCTTGTATGTATAAATAAATAAATAAATAAATAAATAAATAAATAAATAAATAAATAAAAAACAGGGAATTGGGTTGAGACAAAAAATGCAGAAATAAGGAACCAGACAGTGGCCAGTCTGGCGTCATGCCACTCTGGAATGTGTGATTTGGTGTAATTATCTGTCCCGATTTGCGTGGTACCAAAGGGTTCGCCAAGAAAGTAGGACTTTCAGTACCAAAGCTGGGAGAGCCCTGGGAAAACCAAGATGGGTTGAGAAGACCACAGTCTTTTCACGTTCCTAAAAACCACGGGAAGGGGGTTTAGCTGTAATTGAAGGCAGTAGGGAAGATATGAAAGTTCCTGAGTAGGAGAGGAATGGCTCTGAAGTGTGATTCAGGCAATGCATCTACAACGTGAAAGTTCTAGTACTTATTCCTTCCAAGTCAGTCTCCTCCTTGAGGATTCCTCCCACAGTCCTTTACTTATTGTCTAGCATTTATCACATGGTTTTTTCTGTGTTAAAGATGTGTGTGTGTGTGTGTCCTCATAATTTTACAATAGAAAGGCTGGGTCTTCACTACTTTAACTTTGTTTTGTCTTATGTCTAACATAAGTCAATATGTATTGAATTAAATTGATTAAAGTCTATGGTTCTATGCAACACAACGGAATTGTATTTTACTATTCATCAGTTCAAAATTGAGCAGCAGGTTACTGTGTGCCTAGCAATTATTCCTCTAGTGACATATGAAGTCAATCTATTAAAATATTGATTGGTAAATCTGCACACAAAATAATTCTCTGTAAGATGTAAAGGAATATTCTTCTCACTGCTAAAATTTTAAATTGAAGAAACTTTACTTATTCACTCACCCATTGATCCAACCAGCAAATGTAGTTTTGTTGTAGTCTGTTCTGGTTCCTGTCGTGGGACTTGGCATTCAGTAAGAAATTGATATTCTCCACCTTCTTAGCTGGCCGGTTAAATCCCTCTAAGGGAGAGTTTCCATGCAAAGTTCAAATTAGCTTGGAATAATTTGCAATGCTCACCTTTTCTTATGAAAAGGTCTCTTCAAGTCAAAAGTATTCATTGACTTTTATGCATGAGGAATTGTGATGGAAAACAAGATATGTTAGCCAGTGAGAAAATACAGCACAGTGGTTTTATACCAGGGGTTCAAAGTCCAGAAAGACACAGGTTCAAGTCCCAGCTCTGCATCTCAAGATATTATCTGTTTGGCAAGATATTAGTTTCTTTATGTTCAAAATGGGAATAAAACTGTGTTTACCTCATAAGGTTGTTATAAGAATAAAATGAGATGAATGTAAAACACTTGGTGTCAGGAACACATTCTAATGCAATGAATATATTTCTGAAGCCCTCAAATAATCTAAGACTGACCCGGAAAAGGGATGCAGTGTGTTTCAATTTACTGACTAAAGAGGGACTTCCTTGTAGTCAGTTCATTCATTTATTCACTTACATGGAACTTTCATACAAAACTTTGTTGACCAAGTTTTGAAATTATGTGACTCTTGACAAATTTTGGGTTCCTGGTTTTGTTTTTGTTTTTTGTTTGGTTTTTATTTTTTTTAGAGATTTATTTTTACTTATTTATACAAGCACTGGGTACAGTCAGAAGCACGGGAGGGTGAGAGAATTCACCAGAGCCAGAGCGGAGAGCAGAGCAGGCAGAAGGACAGAAGTACACTGCTGAGGGGAGCAGCGGGCGGCAGGAGAGGTCTGCGCGCCATGTGGGACCCTCCCTCCGGTGGCCGGGGAGCAGCCGGGGATCGAACTGGCACTGCAGAGGCTGCGGGCAGCTTCGCAACCCAGCACTCAACCGCTGCGCCACCAGGGAGGCCCGAGTTCCTGGTTTTGAGTTAGGTTGGGTACCCCAGAAGGCAGACTCTGGGCAGAGGTGAGCATTGGAGAGATTTATTAAGGAATGGTGTTGGGATCTATATCTACAAAAGAAGGGAAGCTTTCAATCACAATAAAGAACCCATTCAACCCCAGAGGATGCCCAGATGCTGAGATGGCCCCTTTAGGACATCTAATATTAGGGCAAAGATACCAGGTTTCATGGCCCTGTTTAACCATACGTTGGCCAGACTAGGTATGGTCTTGTGCAGGTCAGTGGAGACAATCTGTACAGAACGCTGACTTGAGTCCTGTCAGTCCATTTCCTTCCCATCAAGCATGTGAGTAAATCCTGCAGGAGTTGGGGATCCTGGCAAGGTTGCTCTCCACCCACTTGTGTGGTTGTCATGATTTCACATATTGTATATAAAATGAAAGTTTCTATTTTTATGTGACAATTTCAAAATCGTATATACCATTAACTTACTTTATATATTCCCTATTACTAGCACTGTCACCTTTAACTAATTCTTAATTTGTCATCTATTTAAAGGTGTCTATCTCATGATTTTTTGGCAAGGACTAAAAAATCATATAACGTACATAAAGTACTTTGCAAAGTTCCTGGCACATTGCAAATGCCTGGTATGTGTTAGCTGTTTTCATTAAGAGAAGGTCTCAGAACACAGAAGGACTCAGTAATAAATGAAGAAAAGGAAACTATGTTAATATTCTAAGACTTAAAGACTGACTTAAAGCACTGAGCAAGTCCCTGGCAAAGTTTACATTATGGTATTTGACTAGTGGGTGTCTCTGTCTAGCTTTATGTCAACATTAAATAAAGGTTTGGGTTTTGGCACCTAGTGGGAAGTCTCAGCTAGAGTGAAAAGTCTTCTCTTCCTCTGGTGAGATGGAAATTTGAAAATGTAAAAATGATACTTATTCATTTGAGGAATGATTGTAAAACATGGTAACAAGATATGGATAGAACGAAGATATAACAAAGGATCTAAATTTGAGATCATGTATTTATCTACCAAGTAGGGCATGGCACCAAACATTTTTTAAAATATTATCTCACTTGAATTCTTAAAAAAATGTAGTTCTCTTGAGCAGTGACATTTCTCCCACTGATTTTTAACTTACTGAATATAATATCAGCACTGATGGACAAAATGATAATGTTCCCTTTGGTGGTCTTTGTAAAAAGAATGGCTATTAAAAAATATACATTCATGGAACTATTTGTAAAGTTTGGTTCAAAACAAAGCCTCTACAGTTGCCCTGCTCCTAACACCAACCCAAAAATAGGGTTCAAATGTTTATTTAGGGATCAGGAACCATGTCTAATCCTGATTTTGTTTTTGTCTCCACGAGTATATAGAAGAGAGTGCACAGAATGCCGAGGGTATGCAATAAAAAATGACTGAATGAATGAATTTCAGAGCCGGAAAGGACACTGGAGATAATGTGGTCCTCATTTTAGAAAAGTGTTCGAAGACTGAGGCAGGAGGGGCCAGGGCTGTTTTGAATCAGAGTGGGGAGCTGGAACTCCCCAGCAATCGTCTTTCTATAACACCACATTCTGCCTATTGTACTTCTTGTACCCAAGTAAGTCTGCTCAGAACACTGCTTGCCAGTCACTCCTGCCTAGGACACTCATTTTCTTGGAGATACTTGCTTCTCTAGAACTAGAAGTAACACAAGGCATGCTTTCCTTATTTAGAGTCTCTGAAATGTTATGTCCTGAAACTTCACACTTTTATTTTTTATATCTTTGTGAAACTTCCGTTTATTTGGAGGCTGTATCAGATGCCTTTTTAAATCACTCCTCACTGTTCTGAGATTCCTCTAAATTATCTAATCAATTTCACTAATCTGGATTTGGTCTAGGCCCTGCATATAGAAAATTAGGACAAGGGCAAGTTTGAGAGGTAGTTTCAAAAATATTTATTGTTCAAAACTATTTTACTCAATATTTGAAAAAAATATTTTTTGAAAACCGTCTATGATAGCACTACTCTTACATAATGATGACAATAGTTTTCTGGTAAATTTCTGTACAGTCTTTTTCTCCTACATATTTTTACATAGTTATTATCAGAGTAAACTGATATTTGCGAATTCCTCGTTTTCATGCAACATCATATAACAAGCATTTTCATGTTTCAGCATAATCTTTGTAAGTATTATGTTTATTGGTTGTACAACAGTCCATTGAGTGCATACATCACAACTGACATAACAGCTTCCTAAAGTTGACCTAATGCTTTCTCCAATCATTTGAAATGTGCACTTGGTGCACATTGAAGTGGGATTAAGGGTTTCTTCTTTGTACTCAGTGCATCTGAGTACAAAGTAAACATCTGCATGTTTAATTCAGTAGAAAGGGACCCCCATCTGTCTTTAACCACACACCTCATTATTGACTGTTTCTGACAAATTATTATTTGTCATTATTGACAAATAGGCCATTTCTTTTTTGCATGTTTATTCGTCAAAGCAAATGATACTTTATGATGTTCCAGAAAGTGGCTGCCACCAATAAGGAATTAATAATACCTCTTAGCATTTGCACATGCTTCACAATTTTACAAGTGTTTCACACACATTACCTTCACAAGAAACTTGAGAGTAAAAATACTGTTTTTACTCCCATATTACAGATAAAACAGTGAAGGCTCAGTAGCATCAAATGACTTTCCTTCAATCCAGCCAGCAAGAGGCTGAATCATGACTAAAATTTCTGTCTTTGATCCCAAGTCCTGTATACTTGTTTCCCTCATCATTACAAAGCACCAATCACAAAAATTTATTAGGTAACTGTTAAAAATCCTGGAGTCACATCAAAGTAATCCCCTGAAAATGAGACTTAAAGCTGACAGAAGATGCAACGAAATGATAAAAACTTGGATCTGTACTTTCAGAGAGCCCAAAGCAATACAGAAAACTGGGGAAGAGAGTAAGTTCCAAATTACATGTGCAGCTACTGTTGAAGTCAAGGAAGATAGTGTAAACAGAAGAGCCTGGATCATGTCCTAAAATACCCACACCTTGTCCATTAAAACAGCCTTTCCCCACATCCAATTACTAATCATTTCAGAGGACTAAGACCTCACAGTAAAGATTTCATAAGTGCAAACATTCTGTGCTATCTTTAAGTCATCACTGTATTCTTTGGGATGGTCTTATATTAAGAAACTGCTACAGATTATCCGAGTCAGCCATCAGCTTCCTGTCTTAGACATAAGGTAAAAAACTATCCAGAATGAGAAGAAAGTTCTTTGAAGAAAAAGAGCAGCAAAGAAAATGATAATATGTATAAATATAAGAAAACCCTAATCGCGTAAAGCCATAATAGTAATAATGGGGCTCCCTGGTAGTGCAGGTGGTTGAGCTCTGCACTGTGACGCTGTCAGCAGCCTCTGCAGTGTGGGTTCGATCCCTGCAGGCCAGGAATAATCCCACATGGTGCAGCAGACCTCTCCTGTTTCGCCCGCTGCTCCCCTCAGCAGTGTATTTTGTCAGTCTGCCTGTTCTGTTCCCCACTCTGTCTCTGGTGAATACTCTCACCCTCCGGCGCCTCTGGCCAGTACCCCGGTTCTTGTATAAATAAATAAATCTTGAAAAATAATAATAATAATGTGTGGTTTCAATTAGATCAAAGAAAATCCCTGTGATACTGCCATCTATATCAATTAAGACACAAATGGTGTTAAAATATTTCTACAGACTTCACATTTTCTGGAGAAAGGGAAAAAAGCAATGATTAAGAGTACACCTTTATAAGCCTATATGTATCTTACGTATTTAATATTTTATAATGACTAAGATTATTACTGAAAGAAATGAAAAAAGTGTTTATAACTGCAAACCAAATAGAGGAGAGAAAATGGAAGGATTAAAAAATACTTTATCAATTAAAAAGAATAGGATATACATGATAAGAAAATATATGCACATGTAATATGTCATATTTAAATTAATCACCACAATTACACTAAATCTAGAAGAACTAACCTTTCAAATTAAAGCTTTTCAGACTTAAACATATGTGTTATTATAGGGTAAATGATTTTCAGGCTTTTCTGCCCTCCCACCATTAGGATTGCATGTAGGAAGGTGGGCACCTGCATTTGTTACATTGTTTTAGGTTGTGTTGTTTATTGAGATATTTGCCAAGAGAAGGATAGAGAGGCAGAAGAGAGAAGGAGAGAAAGAACAGGAAACAAAGCCAGAAGAGAGAGAGAGAAGCCTAGAGTGAAGACCTGCCAGGGGCTTGGAGACACCCTCCCTCTCTCCAATGTACCTATTTTGCCACACTACATGTAAAAGCTCAATCAAAGCCGGAGAAAGCCACAGAGGGCTCCAGGTCTCTCCTTTACCCGTCTGGTCTGCGTAGGATCTTAGAAAACCTGCCCTGTGGCCATCCTGCCCCTACAGCTAGTTATATTAAAAATATGTGCCAACTTAAATGTCAGATAGTAAGATTGAAAGGAAAAGGAGAAAAAGACCATGTAAACACCAAAAGAAGAAGAAACACAAAAAACCCACATTGGCTATATTAGTACTAGATAAACAGATTTAAAGATAAAGGCACTATAACTCGAACAGGGAATGTCACTTTGTAATGAAAAAGGTTGAATTTTCTAGAAAGATAAAGTAATTAAGAATTATTTTATACCCCAAAGTATTATACCCCAAAGCAGAAGACATATTTACCAAATTTATTTGATACGTATTTTAGTTATAAATATATTCAAGTCTTCATATATATGTATATATTTAACTATGTATTTATTTTTGCATATAAATAATAAATATACATATTTCAATATGTCAAAACGAGAGTTATTAGGTGACAAAGTATTCCAAAATAAAAACGAATATTTATTTTTGGTGTTCAATCTTCTTGCTTTATTTAATCCATGTCCTAACCTACAGGATCCACTTCATTAGTATGTGTGGTAAGTGAAAGTACCCCCAAAATTTGATACTTTATTTCTTTATGCATCCATTTTAAACCATTTATTCACTAGGTAGAGACAGCTTCAGAAATGTCAGGAAGGTTGAATTTGGTTAAAAGGTATATTATGGGCAAGCTGCAGTGTTTATGTGATAGAAAAAATAGTATGAAAAATAAAAAAAATGCCATAGAGAATCTATTAGTAATTAAAATCATGTAAGAAATCATTTGTTTCCTTCATTTATTTTTGAGAGACACTTATTGCTATTTCCTTTCATACTTTTTCCCCTAGTATAACAAATAAGCATAGACTTAATTCTTAGAATAATGTGAAGATATTGAGTGTCCATATGACACTTGGTATATAGTTCTTTCTGTGTTGGCAAACTGTGTTACGGTTTTTCAAAGTTACAGTGTTAGAATATACCATGGCTTGACTTCAGTGTATATTGCAATTTTATTTTTCAACCAGTACTATGTCAGTTCTATGATAAAAGATTCAAAAGATAAAATTGCTTCCACCTTTCTATACCAGTTAATTTACATACATATGTGTACATGTTTAATATTCTATACCAGTCCCTATACCCCCAGTTAATGATAGTTTTAACTTTATCTATGATGTCTGTAGAACATTAATTCACATTAGCACCATATGCTTTGAATAATTATAACAAAATGTTATCACATATATTATTTTAATTTATTTGCTGCATCACTAGTCCTCCCCTGACTGGTAGAGATGTGCGGGAGGAGGCTGAACTCTCTGGTGTCTTTTACAAGGGCACTAGTCACTTCACAGGCATCCTGTAACAGGATGGTCCCCAGGGAAAAGAGAGGTTTCAGCTTCCCTGCTCCACCCAAGGGAGGGTGGAGCTGAGCAGGGAGGAGGAGAAGCTAGAGAGAAGACTGGGGAAGGAATAAAGCAGGATGGAGAGCAAGAAGGAGACCTGGAGGAGGCACATGGAACAGAGACATGTGAAGGAGCTGAGCTGACCTCTTGCCTTGGACTTGTACCAGGGACTTGAGGGACATGTAAGGAAACACTTGAAACAGACATGGGTTAGAGACCCATGGGGAGGTTAACATAGGCAGCTTTTATCTTGATTTTTCTTTCGCTTTTTCCCTTCCAGACTTGTCTGGCTGTTTCTGTCCCTTTCCCCAACAGAAGGTGCCTTAGACTTGTGACTGGCTTTCAGGCCTCAGTAGCCCTGCTTTGGGCCAACACTGTTTAGCTGGGCACTTACCCACGAGGAAATGGGTAACTTTGGGTGCTTGATTTCAAAACTATATTCTTTCCCTTCTCTTTATTGCACACTAATTTTTATTAAAGTTCATTTCCATGAAAGGTCTTATGCACTAGAGTATGTTTTGTGTTGATGTGGTGGATGGCAGAACCTATCTAATGTGGGCTGGTTTGGGTTTCTTGGGTTAACCTTATCCTGCCCTATAACAGTCCCTCCCTCATGAACCCATATAAATCTAATTACCTCTCAAAGGCCCCATGTCCAAATACCATCACCCTGGAATTTATGGTTTCAACATATGAATTTTGAGGGAGAACAATTCAGTTCATACCATCAGTCGACAAGGAAGTTCCCAAGGTACAATGCACTACAATGAACTGTTAGGTCTCATAAGCCAAGAATGCTAATTAAACACTTTTTCTCTCATACAATATAAAGTGAGTTAGCCGAACAATAGAAATCCCAGTGCTGATGAATCAAAGTCAACTCAAAGTAAGTCATCATAAACCCATCTTTATTTTCACATCCTGAACATGCCACCTTTGTGGTAAGAAAGGAACCAGTTGACATTGTGTGACTATATAAGGAATTCATCATCACTCTTTGGACAAATGCCCTAAAGGGTGAGGCATCATCAACTTCATGCAGAAAGATTTAAATAGTGCAGTTTATCATAACCTAATACTCACCCTGCCGCTTTTCTTTAAAAACTAAAACAATTTTCATTGCCATCTCATTCCAAGATTTTAAGCTTTGATAGAAAAATCTCCTTTTTGTTATACATATCTTTTTCTGTTTGCACTTTTTTTATTTGAAAATGTTTAAACTTGCAAGAATGTACAATGACTTCTCAAAAGCTCTTCAATTTATCAAAAGATTAACACGTTGCCATTTTTGCTTTATTCCTGGGTATGTATTTGCTTTTATACTTATTATTCATGCCAGACTATTTGAAAATAAGTTGAGGGAATCATGACCCTTCACTCCCAAAGACTTGAGCCTGGGTCCTTTTGGAACAAATACATTTACTAAATAAAGGGCGCCCAGAGACTGAAAGAAAGGAATGACTAGTATTCACCAAGGCAGGTGAAAGAGGTCTCATTTTTTATGAAGAATTTGCATAGCAGTTAAATTTCCCCTGACTGTGGAAAGCTAGTAAATAAAAGAATTCCAAACTGTACTTAGCCATGCTCCTTTGACCTGTTGTAGCCTGAGTAATTAAAAAAGTGTTTGGATTGTATTTGCACTACAGCCTTTGACAAGCTCTCCCTAACCCCATTCCTGCTGAGCAGTTAGTGGGTTAACACAGCTGGAAAAATTAGCAATTTATTGATTTGGTACATTCCAAACATACCTAATGTTCCCAAGTTGTTTCCGAGACCCCAAGCTGGGTACATTCTTATAAATGATTATATTGGCACCCTATCAGCCACCACGATTGACATATTGCTGAGCTAGAATTTGCCTCTGATTACAGGTTAATAATCCACAAACAGCCTTTCTCCAGTCATGTCATCTTCCATTTTCAGGCTCAAGACTCATAACTTTAAACTCAAAATCAAACATAAATTGATGCTGGAATGTCAACATTTCCTCAGTGTAACTTACTTTCAGCTCCGACCTTTAAATATAAACATTTATTGCACATGCTCTCTTTTCTCTGCCTTCACTTGCGTTTGACAAAGCTTGTTTCACAAACTCAGTTGGTGGGGTTGAGCTTTACCACACCCCACTCCTTGGTCACTCCCCTTCACTGTTTTCTGCCTGTTCCAGTCTATCACAGAAGACTGTTCTCAGAAAAAGTAGCTCCTGTCAGGAGACAATAGCCTCACATAAAGTTTACTATCCGAGGTCAGCATCTAACGATGTCATGCCAGGTCTTTTTTTTTTTTTTTTCTTTTCCTGTTGGGACTAAAACTTGCTTAATCAAATTGGCAGATATATTTGTGGTACTGTCTGTTTTGAAGAACAATGTTTTAAATTTGTACATCAAAGTCTTTTTGAAAAAGTAAAAACAAAGTCAACTCTCATGAATCTCAAAGAGGGTTGAAAATTCACACTTTAGAATGAAAATGCCACACACCTGAACATGAAAGGTATGCCAGTAGAGCACACCGGGGCAATGATAATGGGAAGCTCACTCTCCCCACATGATCAGAATAGGCCTCATAAAATGTGCCACCCTGGCATGTGCATATTTTACGCAAAGGTCCATCAAGGTCCTGCGAGTTCAAGAGAAACTATTACTATTACTTTAATTACTTAAAATAATGAAGATTGGGGATATTGCTTAGATTTAGGGTTATCTCCAGAAATAAGATTACTATCAGAGAAACTTACCAATGTGGCAGGATAAACATCTAGCTATATAACATCTTGTTTGTGTCATATAAGTCACCCTCCTCTCTCCTTCTGGCCCCAGCCTCCTATCCCGTAGGGGCCTTTTTTTTGTGTGTCATTGTAGGGTAAAGAAAATGTCAGGCTTTTCTGCCCTCCCGCCATCAGGATAGATGATGGATCCTTGAGGTCCTGAACGCATGCCTGATGGCGGGCACCTGGAGTAGGGTGTGGGTATAGGTAGATGGGATTCACCTGGGCTAAGACTGGGCTTTTTAAGGGCGGCGTCACGGGGACGCCAGCAGAAGCTAAGAAGCAGGAGAAGCCGAAGAGCAGCCAAGAGAGAAGCAAAGAAGCAGAAGCAGAGAACGCTAGAGAGCCCAGAGAGAGTGCGGATTTGCTGGGGGCTGGGAGGACTGCCAGCCTCCGGCCCCCCAGCACCCCTGCCTGCCGTGTACCTGGTAATCCCAATAAAAGCCTGCAAAACCACTGAGGACTCTGACTCCTCCTTTACCCGGTCTGCATGGGATCAGAAAACCTGCACTGTGTCCAGTTCTGCCTTTACAGTCATTTACTCTAGAATTTACAGCCATGTAGATTCTCCATACATATGTAACTAAATTTGTTCTTTTTCTCCCACTAATCTGCTGGATATTAATTTGATTGCTCAACCAGCCTGAAAAGAGCCCAAAGGGATGGAGGGAAATGTCCTCCCTCTTCCTGCAATAAACAGTATCAGTCATTGAAATTTCAAAGGCATTCTTTTCATTTCTGTAGATTTAGGATTTTGTGTGAGAAAAGTATGAAAATTGCACACAGCAGAGTCAACCTCAGCACTACTGAAATTTGGACCAGAGAATTCTTTGATGGGAGGAGAAGCTGTTCTGTGAATTGTAGATATTCACAGCATCTCTGGCACCTGTTACTTGATGGTAGTCACACCCAAGGTCCTAAAATGTGATAACCAACAATGCTTTTAGACATTGCTAAATATTCACTGGAAGACAAAGTCATCCTGATGGAGAAACCCTGCAATAGATGGGTTTGGTTTCTTTCCCCAGGTAATTAGGGTAAACTAACCTGAGCAACTGCCGACTTATTTTAATGTCTTGTATGTTTATGTCACAGATTGCCTTTTTAATGCCAAGTCACTGAGTGTAGGTACTAAGTTTTATCATTTCTCGCATCACTATGAGTATGTAGCCCAGTACTTGTGTGGTATATTTGCGATTGATGCTGACTCCAATAATTTCTGATAGAACTGGACTTCCTATCCTATTTCCAACTAGGGGTGGTTCCATGATGACCTTTGATGAAGGCTAAGAGCAGAAAATTTAAGATGGAGCCATCACAAGACCAGAAATTGGAGGTGGGGGCAGAAATGATGAACATAGTGTTAAATCACCTACAGAAATGAAAAATCCTTAGGAGCCAACTGTTACAAGTATCAGATGCTACAGAAAGTATCCTGATGGGCAGCCAAGAGATAGGGATGTGGAGATGGAGGGTCATTATAGAGAATCACTGGTTCTCATAAATCAGCTAAGTCACATCCTAGAAGTAATTAACTTAATAACAGACAACAATTCCACAAAGGAATGAACCCTTCCCTAAAAGAATATTATATCAGTACAACCTTTGCACTGGCGAGATGCAGCTGTACTCCCAAGACTGCCCACCTGTGTCTATGTAGGTATCTCTTTTAACAAACCTGTCTTTTTTGGAGGCAGCTCTTCCTTTCTGCCTGTCTCTGTATCTTTTTCTTCTTTTATATGATCAACCCTCCCTTTTGGATATGACCAAAAGTCTCTGTCTCATGGGGAAACCTGCCATGTGCTGCTTAAAGGGGAGCTCTGGTGACACTTTTCTCAGAGTTACCTAAGGACCCCACTCACTGAACCCAACCCTCCCCAAATGACATCATTTTTGACCAATAAAATGGGAATGAAAGTGATGTATGTGCCTCCAGGTGGAAACTTAAAGAGCCAGTGCACAATGTACAACATGCTTGCTAACCTTTTGGCATGGTGACAAAGAACATTTGTGATGGTGCCAGCTCTATCGGTCTGTTTCTGAGGGATTACAATGAGCAGAGAACCCTGCTGGCCTGGGTTGGACATAAGCATAAGCGAAAAACAAAATTTTGGTGATTTAAGTCACTGGACACACAGGATTATTTGCTATCACATATATTTTTTGTCTATTCTAACACATAAATGCTGGTTTTAGTACCACAGAAAACCAAAGTCATTTTGTTCTCTTACCCTCAATAAAGCTCGAGATCACTGATGATGAGTCTGTGTTTATAATATTGAAGTAAGAAGAAAGCTGCATTCCTGCTCAGGTCTAACTATGATTAATCTGCAAACTGGGCAATATGATTTAAAGAATAAAAATTAATTGCAGTAATTACCTGGAAAATTAAACTGAATATTCATTTTACTATCAGCATATTACTATTAATAGGTAATATTGACTGAGCGATTTCTCTGTGCAGTCACTACTTAGTAATTTGCATAAATCTTCATATATTATCCCCGAATTGCCGAGGAAATGCTCTTATTAGCCCAATATTAGGGCTAAAGAAATGAAGATAAGAAGTTACCTGCTTGTTCTAGGTCATAGCTAGAAAGTGGTTCAACAAGAATTTAGTTCTCCACTAGTTACCACCATTCTTCAGTTTGAATTCTGAAGGGACATAGACATTCAGTCTCCATCTTTCTTCAAACCCTCCCCTACTCTGTCTCTGTCTATCTTTGCCTTCATCTCTATTTTGATCTCTATTATATATAGCTATGTTTTTTGGTAACAGTCAAATTATACAGTGCCTGCCCAAAATGCATTTTGCGGAAGGGAGATAAATATTTTTGAGGAAGTGAATAACCGTGCTACTGGTTTTATACACATACACACACACACACACACACACACACACATGCACGCACACATATATATATATTTCAATATATATGTTATATATATTTATGTATATACTAAATTACAAATACTTAAAAGACAAATTGATGTTTAAATATTTACTAGTATGATAAAATTCAGCAACTCACAAAATTCATTCTTCTAATTATTAGCATACTGAATCTTCATAGAACTTCAAAGGGAAAAAAATTAAAACAAAATAAAGGCCAGTAATGTCCAATCAGTGACTCTGATGTTAACATCTGTTTAGAGGCTGGTACTTAAAAGAATCTAAGTCAAAAGAAACTATGTGCAATATGTTTCTAGAAATAACACTTTTTCTATATCTGATATATTAAATTTGTATTCAAGTAATCACTTTTGTTGCTTCATTTCAGGTATTAATGTAGCCAGGATAGGCTTTAGCAAGGGGAAATGTCACATTTTGTTGTGGCTGTAGCCTGAAAAGGATGTCATTTGGTAAAAGGTAAGAGTCACAGGTATTCTCTCTTTACTTTCATTTTATATAGCTCAGGTCAATTTCACAGCCACAGCCAGTACCGAAAGGGGGAAATTGGAAAATGGCAGAATCTATTTGCAGTAGTGAAGTCCTATTTTCTTTTACACCTTCTTCATCAGGGTTTCTATCATTCTTGTGTTGTGTGGTATTATTATCGACAGTACCCTGAGTACAGCTGATAATTGCTAAAAGTCGTTCTCCTAAAGTGGAAGTAGAAAAAAATAACAAACAAGGTAACTGGGCAATTTTCTCATTTTCTAAATTTGCTACTTTTGTAATCCTTCATTTTTTTCTAGAATTTAAATGTAAAGACTTTTCTACTCTCAAACTATCATTTTGATTATAAGAAGATTATAGCAATCTTCTTTGCTTTTGGCTCAGGAGAAATACATATTAAAATAATAAAGCTCTCAATGCCCACTTTGGACTAAATATAGGTCCTTCAAACATTCTGATTTGCATTTTCAATGTTTTCTTTACAAAATTTCACTTTGACTTGTAAATATATGAGAAATTGCTTCAGAGGACATTATAGTACCTAATACATTAAGAAGAAAACTGGTTTAGTTTTGCTGTTGCCTTTCTGGATTGGGAGTAGGTTCTTATTAAATTTCACATTAGAGCTATTTGAAAACAAAGCTTTGACTATTTAGTATCAACCATGAAACAAAATCTCCTTTGTATTGTTAAACATCATTGAGAATGAATAGTGTGGGACTTCTGGCTCAACTTTTACATCCTCCTAATTATTCTGGTTTTCTTTTTAATGCATTTCTAATGATGATGAAATCTTTACTGTGTAATGCCATCTGCCCACTAGAATGGAGTCTATTTACTGTCATATAAATGGCAATGTTGAATTATAAATCTTCATTCAACCCCCTCCTATTTTTATATAGATTTGTTTTTGTTCTTTTTATTCTGCCCACTTCCAATTTCAGAAATTTTAATGGGTCAAAGAATCATTAAGTAAACTTTCTTTTAATTAGTTAAATATTTGCAACTCTACTTGTTAAGGTGAAAATTAAATGAAAAAGAAAACTGGCCAAATTTCATAAGACTAGATAGGTGGCTAGAACAAAAACAAAACACAAAAAAGAAAAACCTTTATTTTAATAAGTTCGAAAGGCGGCCAGATAAAATACAAACCACCCAAATAAATTTCAATTTCAGATAAACAACAAATGATATTTTACTGTAAATATGTCCCAAACATTTCATATTCTGTATTTTTATTTTGTAATTCTAGTGACCAGAGGATTGACTGTTGTGACTGGAACCCCTAGTATTTCCATAAATTAGAAATCATAACATTGAATTCATAAAAAATGGAAATTTAAATATATCAGTGACAAAAGTTAATTCTGTTTCATCCATGCGGAACTATGTAGATAGGGTTTTTATAAGGAGGATATTATATCGATAGCTATACATCCCCGTCCCTAGGAAAGACCAAATCTCATTAACTTGCATGAAATTACAGTACTTTGAGCTCTAATTTTTCAGCAGATATAGAGGACATGACTGAATTGTTTTTTTCATCATTCTTTCTCAATCTCTACTTAAATTTCAAGATCCCTAAATGAAGAAATTCAACCGCTTGATCTTTTTAGTGTTTCAAAAGCAATGTGTGTGGACAAACTATATTTCCATTAACAATTCCTTCCTGTTCACTGATAATGTTTCCTTACATTTCAAAGATGAAATAGCATTTTCCAGGTTGGCTTATTTGTGCCTTACATTGACTTTCAAAATATTAAGTATCTATAATATGCCAGGCACCCTATTAGATGCTAAAACACAACTAAATAATAACTTGTCAGCAGTAAAATAAAATACCTAGTTTCAAAAGACTTGCAGTCTATGAGGCAGATAGAATAGGCATTTTTATTCACAGGTTACAAGTAAAGGATCTTAGTGCTCAAGAATTAAAGGGTGTTAGCTAGGACTCCACATTTAATAAGTAATCCTCCCTTCCTCCAGGCTCAGGGTACTCTCCAATATGTTTTCAAAGGAAATTCTAAAGTACTTAGTGTCGGTTTTTTTTTAATTTTCTTGTTATTTATATATATTTTTACGTCATTGTTCATTTTTAAACAATGTTTGCTCCCCCCAACCCCTTGGTGTCTTAATCCCTCCATTTTCCCAAGAGCAAAAAGGAAAGAATCTAGAATCCCTCTAGAATGTACTCGCGTCCTTTGAAAGTGAAACAGGTGTTCTCTGAGTGTGCGAGGAAAAGCAAGGCATGAGTGGGAGTTAAAGATCCTGAGCAGCCTTGTAACCAGACCAAGTTAAAACTGTGGAAACCAGAGCCCTTGGCCAAGGCGACGCTATTTCAATTGGGTGTCACAGGTGACTCATCAGAGATGAGGCTTGCTTTTGGGCCTCCTGATATTTTTCTTCAGGGTGGGGTGTCAGATTTCCTTGCATTTTTGGACAACAGTCCTCTTGTCTATTTCCAAATTTTTCTGGTTTCACAGTCCTCACGCACAGTTCGCTTTCATACCAGAAGCTAGTCATTGGCAGGAGGTTTAGGGAATGAAGAACATGGTAAGAAAAAAAAAAAAAATAAAAGAGCTGGGGGCCTGGGGAGAGGCCTAAAATGGGGAAATTTGCACATGAAGAGCTTTCCCTACCCTAGCCCCTTAGAATGACAGCTCTGCTCAGCCAGAAGACTACTTCTTCCGGCAGGCACTGCGCGCCCCGCGGACACAGGCTGGCGGACCCCCAGCGCTCCACCTTCGCGCGAACTAGCCAATAGGAATTCCCGCGCCGGGCCTCCTCCCCACCCGGACCACGCGGGAGCCAGGGCAATAAAACTACATTACCCGAAGGGCCCGTGCGCGCGCTGCGACCAATCGGCGTCCAGAATTCTGAGACTGGGGGCGGAGCCGCGTGCATAGACCTCCCCATTGGCTAGAGGACGCTTAGAAGAGCCGGAACCCGGGAGAGAGAGAAGCGAAATGACATTTCCTCTTTAAATAGCTAGAGCCAGGGCTCGGTTGAGAAATGGCCGCGTCGGCAGGTGGGTAGTGTGGTGGCTAGGGAGGGGTGGGTGGGGGGAGGGGGATTCTGGGCCCGGGCCAAGCTCGGGCTGCGAGCTGAGAGGTGGCTCGGAGGCGCTCCGGCGAGGGATGGAGAGGTGGCGAGGCAGGAGGGGAGCGAGAATGGGTGGCGTGGAGGACGGTGGGCGGTCCGGCTGGACAGGGATGGGGAGGCCGGGTACCCGCCGCCGCTCCCACCCGCTCGGGAGGCGGTTGAGGGGCCACGGGGGGCCGCCATCCATGGAGCTTCCCTCGTGAGGCTCCAGCCCTCCGCTTTCAGTGGGATGTGCCGGCACTCGGCGGAGGCGCCGCAGACACCTCGCCGGCTCTGCCCGCACCGTCCCTCCGCGAGCGCGGGGCTTCGGGCTCGCCGGGCTCCCCGAGGAGCAGGCTGCTGCTGGAACTTGCATCACAGCTCGCTTTCTGCTCGCTCTGCCCTACACCCTGCCTCGCGGTCCCATTTGTGGATTTGTTGCCTGTATGTACATGTGTATGTGTATTTATGTCTAAATGCATTTTTTGGAAGGGTGGGGGTGGGGGAAGAAGCCAAGCAAGCAAACCCCGCGACGCCGTCACTGGCTCGGACCTTGTGGTGGTTGTACGATTTTTCTCCTCCTAGATTTAAATAAGTCTTCCCCAACACCGAATGGGATTCCATCTTCAGACACAGCCAGCGATGCCATGGACCCCTTCCATGCTTGCAGTATTCTTAAGCAACTCAAAACAATGTACGATGAAGGACAGTTGACAGACATTGTAGTGGAAGTGGATCACGGGAAAACATTTTCCTGTCATAGAAACGTTCTTGCTGCAATCAGCCCTTACTTCAGGTATGATGATGGTAGAAACTTCTATTGGTAACTGCACGGAGCGCCCTTTCCCCTCAGTATTGCCCACTTGATTATTATGCTGAGTTACTACAATGAAATGAACCCGTGAGTTTGTTTCCTGAAAATATATAGCAGACCCTATTTCATTAAACCCTTGTTTTTGACTTAATGGATTCTTCTAGAATTCAAGTGGTTGGTTTCTAAGTTAGTGATTTTTTTTTTTTTTTTTTTTTGGTCTCAGGTAAATGCCAGAAAATTTAGAATTGTGCTGCCCAATGTGGCAGCCACTGTAACAGGTGGCCACTTAAACTTCTGTTTAAAATTAAATAAAATTAAGAATTCAGTTCCTCAGGCACATTAACCATATTTAAAGTGCTCTGTAGTTACATATAGGTAGTGGCTGCCATATTGTACAGCCCAGGTATAGAGCATTTCCATCATCAAGAGTTTCACTGGCTAGTGCCTATCTAGAATTTGTTCCAAAAAGTTATCTATAATGCATATTTCTTTAGTGCATGTAACTCTTTTAGAGTTTGAAACATAATAGCCTGTTTTTTGAGAAACATTCAATAGATTGTTTTAATGCCATGGGACAAGAGCAATGAAATAAACTGAATGAAAGTCAGTTTCCATGCATCTTAGGTCTCAGAATAGAGATTTTTTCCTAAGATTTCCAGCAGTATGTTTAACCTAAGTTTTACTGTTCATTTTTCAGCTTTGTGTATCATAAAATTTTGAAAATTAAAAAAAATTGGATTGAAAGCTGATAAAGGCAGTTCCTACCACTTTTGTTACAATTGCTCACCTTTTAAGCCTTTCAATATTCAAAAATGGTGCATGAATAACAGTGAAATAATTTTCTCAACCACACCCTAAATATATATTTTTCCATTTGAAGGTGCTGACTTTTGTAGGACATATAGTAGTGTAGTGTGCCAGACAGTAGTTTCTAGTTCTTCTTTTCTCAGAATACTGAGTTAAATATAGATGTAACCATTCAGACTTGCCTAGCATAAGTCATTTGACTATTAAGTATTAAACATCACAAGACAGTGAGCCATACTGAAAAAAAGAAATTTATATATACAGAAGGTATGGAGTTTAGCCTAGTAATGGGAACTGCCTTTGAGATGCACTTATCCAAACTAGCCATTAGATATGATTGGGCCAATATAAGTCACAGTGAATACTTATTAAATACTTATCAAACTTACTTTACACAGAATGCTATATATAAAATTTTTACAATACTGTCTCTGCAGGTTGTTATTCCCATTTTACATGTGAAAAAAACAGGCTTAGGGAGGTTAGGCGACCTTCTTTTAAAGCTCTTTCCAACTAGTAAGTGACAGAGGATGGACATGATTTCAGAGCTAGGTTTCTTTGTCACTGTATGACTTAAGGAACAAGAGTCGTATCTCTTTAAGTTGCCTTTCAGAAGTTTTTATTATATATTTTTAACATAAAACTTAAAAGTGAAAATGTCTGTATCTTACTGAAATTTAATATCACAATTAATTTTGAAGACCTAGAAAAATCACTTTACAAGAAGTATATTAAAGTCATACTGGTTTCTTTTTTTAATTTCCATATGCTAAGGAAAGTTTAGAAAACTTCCTAAGATAAATGAATTCAAATGAAGCTATTTGAGTAGAAAACTTAAGGTAAGGTTTTTATCTCTTGCCTAGAGGTTTTTATACTGAAGTTTCTTGGCACAGGTGCTGCTCCTTATGTGAGACTGAAGTCATACTTAATAATTTCTAAATCTTGCATCACTAGTAAAAGTATGAGAATAGTTTGAAATCTGGCGTGGCAGTTTTGTGATCCCAATGACTTGTCAATTAAATTTTGTATGAGTATTAGAAACTTTCTGCTGCTCAGGATTTTGTGATGAAGAGTTCTCCCACTTACAGAGTTTACATAAAGAACCTATCAAGTGTCACACTATTCTTGTGTCTGAGACCAGTCTATTCAAGTCAGAGGTAGTTCCCATGATAAAGGGATATGTGGTAATGTTCTCCTTTGGGAGTTAATCTTTGTCTAATGAAGGGCCTTATTTTTCTTTTTAATTGGTGGCTGTATAGCTGAGTTCTTTACCACCTGAACTGAAAACCACCTTATACATTGAAACATCTACTTTTCAGTCATAAAAAAAAATCTGTGTGATATTCACATTGTAGAAGTAAAAATAGGACTCAAAGATTGGTAACCTAGGCAGCAAGCTGGGTTATATGTATTGTACCCTCATGTACTTCATATTTCTCATATTGCATTTTAAAATTAATTCTATGTATTTGATGGAGTCTTCAAATATTCCTGACAATCTGCCCATTCAAGGATATTTTTTTGACTATCACACTTAAAAAATATAGGAGAGATCTGGATTTGAAGAATCAACTTTATCACCAGTGTTAGGTTAATTTCTTCAAAAGATATCTATTAAGCATCTATTAAGAGCATACAGCCCTTTTCTCAGCAGGCTTTTAAAGAACTTTTGATTTGATTTTTATATTTAATTTTAAGAGCACTTAGAAAGAAACCTTAAGGGATGGAAAAAAATCAAATAATATTTGTTAATGACTAATAAGTGCCAGGCTTTTGGCTACTGTATGTTTTGGCCAAGAGTCTCATAAATGCATAAATATTTTAATTTAAAAAAAGGCAAAAATTTTATCTCTAAAATATCAGTTAATCACCATACATAGTTGCCATTGTTTTTCTTGTGATGAGAACTTCAAGATCTTGCTTAGCAACTTTCAATTATACAATACAGTATTGTTAACTATAGTCACCATATTATATATGACATCTCCAGGAGTTATTTCTCTTATAAGTGAATCTTTGTACCTTTTGTTCAACTTGCTGAATTTTGCTATTGTGTTTTTATAAAATTAATATTCTGGGTATAAATTACATTGTAAATTTTCACTAGAACTTGAGAAGGTTTAGAAGATAGTCTCTTCGTTTACCGATATATCATATTGACATCCTACAGGTGTTCTTAAACCTTCTGTCTGACCTGCTGACTTAAGATCTCACATTCCTAGGGCAATTTGACCAGAACCCAGGATAGAAGTGCCAAGGAAAACGAGGTGTTCTGGAATAGTCCATGTACCTTTTGGGGTGCTTTAATTAGATGTACTCTCCTTTTTTCAGAGTTGGCACAAAGTGGTCCTGAGAATAGGGAGATTAGCCAGACTAAATCCTTTTGCTAGATTATCAAGTATTATTTCCATTCAGAATATCAGGAAACACATTCAGAAAGACTTTACAGTTTGAAAGAGTTATTTTTGTGGTAACTTTTTACTATTAAAAATTTGCCACAGTAATTTCATTTGTAGAACACACATAACATTAACCACTCTTTCCTTCTTAGATCCATGTTCACTAGTGGCCTTACAGAAAGTACTCAAAAAGAAGTTCGAATAGTCGGTGTTGAAGCTGAATCAATGGATTTAGTGCTGAACTATGCTTACACCTCCAGAGTTGTTCTGACAGAGGCCAATGTTCAAGCCTTGTTCACTGCAGCCAGCATCTTCCAGATTCCTTCCATCCAAGACCAGTGTGCTAAGTATATGATCAGTCATTTGGACCCACAAAATTCTATTGGGGTCTTCATCTTTGCTGATCATTATGGTCATCAGGAACTTGGAGATCGATCAAAAGAATATATTCGTAAAAAGTTCCTGTGTGTCACCAAAGAACAAGAGTTTCTCCAGTTGACAAAAGACCAACTGATAAGCATACTAGACAGTGATGATTTAAACGTAGACCGAGAAGAACATGTTTATGAAAGCATTATAAGGTGGTTTGAACATGAACAGAATGAAAGAGAAGTGTACCTTCCAGAAATTTTTGCCAAATGCATACGTTTTCCTCTGATGGAAGATACCTTTATAGAGAAAATTCCACCTCAGTTTGCACAAGCTATAGCGAAAAGTTACGTAGAAAAGGGATCATCCAGTACCAATGGCTGTACACAGAGACTTGGAATGACTGCATCTGAAATGATTATATGTTTTGATGCTGCCCATAAACACTCAGGAAAGAAGCAAACAGTGCCTTGTCTAGATATAGTCACAGGAAGAGTGTTTAAACTATGCAAACCACCAAATGATTTAAGAGAAGTTGGGATTCTTGTATCACCAGATAATGACATTTACATTGCAGGAGGGTATAGGCCAAGCAGCAGTGAGGTATCCATCGACCATAAGGCAGAAAATGATTTCTGGATGTATGACCATTCCACCAATAGGTGGCTATCCAAACCCTCCTTGCTTCGAGCCAGAATAGGCTGCAAACTGGTGCACTGCTGTGGTAAGATGTATGCAATTGGAGGTCGTGTTTATGAAGGCGATGGGAGAAACTCACTCAAATCTGTGGAGTGCTACGACAGCAGAGAGAATTGCTGGACAACTGTTTGTGCGATGCCTGTTGCGATGGAGTTTCACAACGCTGTGGAGTACAAGGAGAAGATTTATGTTTTGCAGGGTAGGTACCTAAGCAATCTGGTTCTTTATGAAAGGGCAGCATGTCAAATTGTGACTTCTATTAAAAGAGGTGTTTGTGCTTGTTAATTGAAGAATACCTCTGGCTTTCTTATCATCACTATTAGAATAGTCTTTTTTTAAAAGGCCTATAAGAAAATAAAATTTTATATCAAAAAGGCAGGTATTTTTAAGTTACTAAAGTGATACTGCAAGTTGTTAATGCTCTTACTGTGTTTTGACATCTTGTGGAGTACGTACTTGTCTTAACTCATCTGACTCATTTCACTAGGCTTAATACTCTCGAGGTCCATTCATGTTGTTGTAAATAGCAGAAATTTCATCTTGTTTTTTGTTTCAGAGCTGAGTAGTAATTCAGCATGGGGTGTGTGTGTGTGTGGGGGGGGTGTATCTATCCAGCTGTCTGTGCACTGACACTTAGATTCTTTCTAACTCTTGGCTGTTCTAAATAATGGTGCCGTAAACATGGGGGTGCATATATATTTTTTTAAATAATGTTTCTGTGTAAATAATGTTTTGGCCAAATACCCAGAAAACAAGATAACTAGATCATACTGAATTTCTTTTTTGTAATAATTTGAGTGCTCTTCATACTAATTTCCATAATGATTACTTCAGTTTACATTCTTACTAACAATGCACAAGGGTCTTTTTTTCTCCACATGCAGCCATTTTTAAATGGAAAAAATTAATTGAAGTAACATCAACTATAATAAGTTTCAATTATGATCATTATTAACATGTGTCTATAGTACATTACATTCACTGCCAAAAATCCAGTCTATCCTTCACTCTACCATCTTTCCCTATTTACCCATCCCTATTCTGGTACCCACTATAACAACTAATTGTTTTTATAGTCTAAAAGAATATTTTCATTTTATTTAGTTATCTGTTTTCTGTATCTACCATATATGAATGAAATCGAACTGTGTTTGTTGTCTTTTGTCTGGCTTATTTAATTAAGTATAATTTCCTCTAGGTCCATCCATGTTGCCACAAATGGCAGGATTTCATCATTTATAGCTGAATAGTATTCCATTATTTATAAATACCATATCTTTATCCATCCTTTGTTGATGGGCACTTCATTTGTTTCCAGTTCTTGGCTAATGTAAACAATGCTGCAGTAAACATGCATGAAGGGGCATTATCATTATCTCTTCTTACTACTGTTTTTGTGTTTTGGATGTGAAAACCTAGGAATAGGAAAACTGGATCATATGAAATTACCATTTTTAATTTTTGAGGACTTTTCAAACTGCTTTCCATAATGGGTACACCAGGATACATTCCCATCAACACTGTGTAAAGGGTGCTATCTCTTCACAGCCTCTCCAAAATTTTTGTTTCTTTTCTTTTGGATAATAGCCCATTCTCACAGGTTTTGATTTGCACTGCCCTAATAATGAGATGATGAACATCTTTTTATGTGTCTATGGCCATCTATATTTCTTCTTTGGAGATATGTCTAGTCCAATCCTCTGTCCATTTTTTGTTTTCTATTGCTGAGTTTTTTTAGCTCTTTGTCTATTTTGGATATTAACCCTTTGTTGGACAAAAGGTATGCAAATATCTTCTGCATACCTTTTTTGTTTTGATACAGGTTTCTTTTGCTCTGCAGAACCTTTTTAGATAATTGTAGTCCCGTTTTTTTTTTTCTTTTTTCTTTTCTTTTTTTTTGGTTTTGTTTCCCTTGCTGTTGGTGTTGAGTTCCCAAACATATATCGAAGGCCAAAGCATATTATCTGTGTTTCTTCTATGTGTTTTATGATTTATCTTCTATGTTTTATGGTTTCAGGTCTAACATCCAACTCTTTTATCCAGTTTGGATTTATTTTTGTATGTGGTATTAGTGGTCTAGTTTCAGTCTTTTCCATGTGACTTGTTCAGTTTTCACACTACTTTTTGTGTAGACTTTTGTAACTCTGTATTCACTTTGCCCTTTTGTGGTAAATTAGTTCTCCAAATATGTGTCATTTTATTGCTGGCTCTCAGTTCTGTTCCATTAATCTGTCTGTGTGTCTTTATTCCAGTACCAACCTGTGTTTTAGTACTCTAGCTTTTTAAGTCAGGGAGTATGACACCTCCATTTTTTTTTCTTTTTTGTGGGACCCTCACCGGTGGCCAGGGAACGAACCGAACCTGTGCTACAGAGGCTGCAGGCAGCCTCGCAGCCCAGCACTCAACGGCTGCGCCACCAGGGGAGGCCCGACACCTCCATTTTTATGCCTTTTTTCTCAACAGTGTTTTTGCTACGTAAGGTCTTAATGTAGTTTCAAATAATTGTCACGATTTTTTTCTATTTCTGTGAAGACTGTCATAAAGATTTTAATAGGGATTACATTAAACATATATATAATATATATAGTACATTATATATATATTACTCTAGGTTGTAAAGTCATTTTAATAATGTTAATGCAATAGCTAACCACCTCTGTGTCTTCTATTTCTTTTTGTTTTCTATTTTTTTGTGCAAACGATATTCAAAGTTATAATGGTTTTCTTAATTGTCCACCATTGTTTTCAATTTATTAAAGTAGACTTTAGTTTTTTTACTTACTTATTTTTATTTAAGAAATGTACACATGAAATTAGAAACTCAAACTACAAAAGGTGTGCAGGTAAGAAAATGTCTGCTTGTAGCTTTCTGATGTAGACTTTCACTTTTTCTAAGTGGAATAAGCTATTATCATTTTCTAATCTCCTTTTTCAGATATGTTTTATCCATGCTCAGATGTATCTGTACATGTGTATTATTCTCTGCCTTTTAAAACTTACTTGAAATAATTTTAGACTTAACATAAAAGTTGCAAATATAGGGTCTCCCCTGGTGGCTCAGGCGGCTGAGCTCAGCCCTGTGAAGCTGTCCGCAGCCTCTGCAGCGCCGGTTTGATCTTGGCCCTCTGGCGAGGGTTGCACATGGCACAGCAGACCTCTCCTGTCGCGCCTGCTGCTCCCCTCTGCAGTGTATTTCAGTCAATCTGCCTGTTCTGTTCCTCACTCAGTCTCTGGTGAATCCTCTCACCCTCCCGTGAATCTGGCCTGTACCCTGGTTCTTGTATAATTAAATAATTAAACGAACAAACAAACAAATAAATAATCTTTTAAAAAAAGGTTGCAAATATAGCTCAAACAAAATGGTGACATATACATACTATTCTGCACCTTACTTTTTTTTTAACCTAACATTATTTTGGAACTATTGATAGGCCATGTATAGAGACCATTCTCATTTTTTTGACAAAACTGAGGTAGAATGTAACTAATATTTATCACTTTAACCACTTTTAGTATGTAATTCAGTGGCATTGACTGCATTCACATTATTGTGCAACCAACACTACCATTTATCTTTCAGATTAGTGTTTTTGTAGATACCTACAATTTGAATTATCTTCAGAACATTTTTGTCTTCCCAAACTGAAACTCAGTACCCATAAAACAATTATTCCCATTATCTCCTACTTCCAACCCCTGGCAATCACTATTCTACTTTCTGAAGACTTTAATTTTTAAAAATTAACATTATGTGTTATCTTTACTTTCTATAAGAGAATTATAGAGGTATAATTCAGAAAGTTAAATTCCTATCTTCTTTACTAAGAATCCAGTTATGAATTTGAAGGTAAGAGTAGGTAATATGTAAGCAAAAACTGGGAGTTTAACAATTTTAAGAAAAATGAAAAGTAAAGTGTCACTGTGATTAAGTAGGTGGTTGCATTTGCAGTTAAGGGTAAACCTAGTTTCAAGTAATTTTCAAGGGTAAGTACAATTTAGAAGTATGTATGTTTAATCTAAACAAAGTCTTTATGTAACTAAATAAGAGGAAACATATGTTGTACTACTTTGGCTATTGATGTATCATTTAGTGTGTTCATGAAGGGTTAAAATTTTTATCTCAGGGATTTTATACAAATGCTTAGTTAGCAAAAACATGCATTTTCACTGGTTTAATTCTATCAGATATTTTGTGTTGGTAGTCTGACTCAGCACACTCTCTTATGGTCAAAAGAGAATTGAAACTGACTCAGTCAACTTGATATTTACCTCTGCATTACAGAAACACTAATGGAAGCACATTGATGACCCAGAGACATACATCTGAAATATTCTGTGTATTACATTCTAATTAATTAACACACAAACTTAGAGTAGTTTGTTTACGATGACGCTAGATGCGCATTTTGATCTTACCATTAGTAATTCTTACCATTAGTAATAACGAGGTTTTAGAGCTGGCTTAAAATAAGTTTTCTCAAGCACATTAATGGACAGAACAAAAGAAATCAAGCTCTTAACTCTTATTCTGCTATCAAGCCAAAGTAACTCCTTATATTTCCCCAAGTATGAACATCCTAAATCAGGTCCACTGTAATATTATGTGTGTTGTACCATAGAATGAAAAAGTTTTAAGGTACTTTTTAACTTCATGTTAATGTATCTCTGGGAATTATGAGAAAAATTTTAGAGAGTGATATATTTGGAAATTATGCTCTTTAGTCTTCAACATATATCCACAAATTGGTCATAAAATGTACGTATTCTTGTTTTCTTTTTTTTTTAGGAGAATTTTTTCTCTTCTATGAACCTCAAAAAGACTACTGGGGTTTTTTAACCCCCATGACTGTGCCTAGAATCCAGGGCTTAGCAGCTGTATACAAGGACTCTATATACTACATAGCTGGAACCTGTGGAAATCACCAACGTATGTTTACTGTAGAAGCCTATGACATTGAGCTAAATAAATGGACTCGCAAGAAGGACTTTCCATGTGATGAGTCCATAAATCCATACCTTAAACTGGTACTTTTCCAGAATAAACTCCATTTATTTGTTCGAGCTACTCAAGTGACCGTTGAAGAACATGTCTTCAGAACCAGCAGAAAAAATTCCCTTTACCAATATGATGACATTGCTGACCAATGGATGAAAGTGTATGAGACCCCAGATAGACTCTGGGACCTTGGCCGGCATTTTGAATGTGCTGTGGCTAAACTCTATCCTCAGTGTCTTCAGAAAGTACTTTAATGAGGAGCAGGCCTTAGTGAGCTCACTGGCATCTTGTATTTGAGGAAACCTAGTCTTTCAATGATACAAGAAGTGCTGTCAGTATTCAAGAAAGCTGAGAGAGTTTGTAAACAGAAATGGGTGCTCTTTAAGATTACAGTGTAGGAACAGATTACTTTTCATCCTTGTGATGTTTTCATTTCAGTAAGCAAAAGGTAACAAAGTGCAATTATCAGCATTTTTTTTTTCTGGTATAAAAGTAATATTATTTTAGAATTTTGTGAAAAGTGGTCACTGAGAGAGGTAACTATGCACTCTGCTAAGAACCTTTAGGATATTATTGGTTAGAGACATCCAAACTAGTTTGATGTGACTTTTTGTTTTAAATACGGGTAAAAATCTGAGGCAATATCACTAGAACTTTAGCTGTGACCTCTCTAATGCAGAGAAGTACTAACTTAGATCCTCATTCTTAATATATAGATATATATATATATAGATAGATAGATATATTTGTGTACTGTTTTCAAGTGTACTGAGATTTAAGTGTGTTTTGTTATTAGAGTAGATTGAAAGGAAAGCAGATCAGTCTCAGAAAGAACATTTAGTTTGATTCATATTTTTCTGTGTAACTTTAAGTTAAGCTAAAGTTTTAAAGTAGCAGTTTTCTGTTGATAAGCTTTATAAGTGCTAACACTGTCTCATTTTTTAAAATCCCAAAAAGGGCTCGAATTCACAGGTAGCTGGTGCTAGTATAAATTAGTTCATGTGCATAGCTAGGCAGATTTAAATTGTCTGAGCCTACACTTATCTTCAAATTGGGATGTTGATTTTGTGGCCATAATAGATTACCTGTTGAATTCTTGTGATTTTACAAGATTCTCTACTCACAAGATATGGCCAGTTATTGGTCTAACTGGACTCAGTCTTAGAATAGTGAAACCATTATTCTTAGTTTGCACTAACACGGGTCATTTTGTTGCTTGACCTCCTTCCTTGTCTCTACCTATCCATTCATTTTGGTACATTGAAAAGTAACTCATTTTTCTTCTGCACAGAACATAATGTGAAGTTTTACAGCTACTTTTAAAATTCTGTTTTTCAGAAACATAAAACTCCTTCCATGGCCTGATTTAATGGCTTTTACATTATATATGACAATTGAAACCTCATTTTTTTTCATTTTTTTGCACTTAACATTGATGGATATTTTCATATTGAAAACCCTGTCTAGCTGAAGTTGACTGAGAAGGTAAAGAATGTCAGAACCATAGCATTTTAGGTACTAAATCGTTTTTCATAGATAACTGGTGAATTCCTAATAATAAGTTAGGAATATTAACATAAAGTACAAACCAATTGATATGTAATACCTAAGGCAGATATTTGAACTAGTAACTTATTTTTTACTATGCCTAGAATAATTGATAAAGACTGTAAGTATAGCCTAGAGTCTGTCCTAAACTAGAACATTTTGATTCTCTTAAAGAAAACAAACTAGCATGGTTTGTATTTAAAACTCTTGCACAAATTGTAATGTGATACTGTGAAACAAATTTAAAACATTGCCTCTTTGCATCACATACCTCGTTTTTCAGAAACTTTTCAAATTACTTGTAGACCTTTACAAGTAGGAATGTTTTCTGAAGCAGAATTTAAAGTGGACAGCATTTATAGAATTCACAGTTTAAAATCTAGGCTTGGGAGGCTAGGAATGTGTGGTTTCTTCTTTGGGCCTTGAAAGTATATCTATAATCTCTTTATAAATTTTGTCAACCAATAACCTATTTTTTTCTCTGCAGTTTTTTCTGTATTTCTGTTTTCTTTATGTTTTGAGGTTATTTCTGTGTGTTTTTTGAAGCGTCCTTACAGTGTTGCATTGCAGAGGGGATGAAAAAACAAAAAAAGTCAACTTTTGTGAGAGATGTTCGTGTAATTTATTTTTGAGAGCTTTTTTGAATATCTAAGATTTCCTGCCGCTTTTGGACAATCTTCTGTTTTTATATAGAAATATGTGTTACTTGAAAACATGACATAGAACTTTGAGTTGGCAACTTACTTGTGCCGTATGATATATAGAAGTACAACACACTGTGGTTAATTCTGCAGCAGATTTATTCTTTTGATCTGCATAACAGTTGATCCTTTTGCTATAACAATTTATATTGAGGGTGTGATCTAAGTATAGTGTATCAATGTCAAGGTTTAGAATTTGCTATGGGAGTAGAATATATATTACATTTTGTATGAAGAACTATTTGTTTAAATTATATAGCTGGGATATTTTGCCACTTTTAAAATGATTTCAGAAGAGGTCCTAGAAATCTAAGATTAGTAATATGTATGGGTATATGTTTAGATATTTAAGGTACATTTGCATAGTATGATAATACAAGTAAAAGGCACAATGGGTACTAAAGAATTAAAATATAGTTTCACACATGCCAGTCCCACTTTAACCTTGTTTTGCATTTGAAGAATGTATGTAGCACTTTCCTATATATTTTTTACACATTGAAAATTGTATTTGGTATAACTATGTTATAGGAAAGTAGAAATTGTATTCTTTATTGTCCATCTTTGTTTTCTGTTATCCTACAAAGTTGATACTTAAGCATCAAGCTGATTTCATTGGTGCATGAGAAAAGTTGATGTGCTCTGCGAGGAATCAGATTCCCTATGTGAAGCAATTTAAAATGGCATTCAATGTTCAGTGCTCAGGTATGTAGTAAGTACTGTAGTCCTATGGGGGCAAGTGTATAGATATTTTAAAACATTTTGCCATAATTGCACAAAATTTTTTGCATTTTTACCTGATTGTTTCTTATAATAAAACATTTTCTGATTGGAAATGTCTATTGTAAACTGACCTCTGATTAGTGAGTTTTGCAGAATTAAAATTTGGTTAAAATCATGAAATAACTGTTATGGTGAAATGGAATGAACTTTTAATCTATGATATATTTGGCTTTTGATAAAAAATGACCTTAAAAAACACCTTATATAAGGCTTTTTAAATTCTAAAGCAAGCTCACTTATATCAGTAATGCTTTGTTCCATTTGTTCAGGTCTAACTCTTGTTATTCCACTTTCTTCTCTCATACATCATTTCCTGTCTACCAGAAAATCCTGTTCCCTCTTCCTTCAAAATATACCTAGACTGACCACATACCACTTGTATACTGTAACCCTATCTGGTCTGCCTTAACATATTGTCACTGAACTGTTCTATCAACCTTTACTCTTCATAATCTATCCTGTGCAGTAGCCAGAGTAAACCTATTAAAGCATAAGTTAGATTATGTTTCTCTTCTGCTCAGACCCATCCAGTGACCCCCATCTTCCTTCATATGAGAGTCAAACTCCTTCCTTAAATGATCTACACACCCAACCCTAGCTATTGGACTTCACTGCCATTTTGCCGGCACATTCTTCTCCAGCCACACACTGCAGTTCCTCAAATGTGCCAAGTACCTCCAACACCAGGGCCTTTGCCTCTGCTGTGTCTTTTACTAAGCTGTTAACAAGTAAGTTGTAAGCCCTCATTATTTTATTCAAGACCGTCTATTATAAAATACAACACCCTCCTTCCATCTCTATTCCCACTGATAGCACCTGTCTTTGTGATTTATTTTTCATGTATCTTCCCCCATTGAAATGTAAGCTCCATGAAGACAAGGAATTTATTTTATTCATTATGCTCCCCCCCCCCCGATCAATGCCTAGTATATATATAAATGTCTGTATAAATTAATGAAACTATGTCTTAGAGCACCCTGAGAAGAGGTAGAACCAACACTGTCATTCCTATTTTATCAAGTAGGAAACACAAAGACTAAGAATTGCTGAAGGTTATCACAGAGATTAAGTGAATTACTGAGTGCCTCATCTGGAATCACAGACTGGATTTCCACATAAACCTCTACCTAGTTCCTATGTGCCACACTCGTTCAAAGCAAAACTCATAGAAAATGCAGGTTCTTTGTTAAATTTATGTTTAAGTTTAGATCTTACCTTTTCTTCAATAGTATTATGTAAAATTCTGTAATTTGTAACTCTGATTCTCAATGGGAATAGATGAAGTAAGAAAATACCTTCTCTTTGTCGTCCCACCACCACATTATAACATTATACTAATATATATATAATATATAATAGTATGCCACTGTTATGAGTTCTGTCCCTTAAATAAGTTCAAGAAAAACAAGAAACAGTGCTTTAGAGTGCTAGTATTTTGGTTTATGAGTAAACTTAAAATGACTTGCCATTAATACTTGGATGTATGCCTGTGTTTTTTAATTGAAAGTTTAGAATACAAAAATTAAAAGTAAATGGTCTAGGATCTCTAATTCTTTGGAAAAACTAAATAATATTTCTTAGCCCCCCCCCAGTGAAAATTAGCATTTTATATAGTGGATTTGAATAGGGGGAAATGACTCACCTTCATTTTATATAATGAGGATTTATGTGATAAAGTTTTTTGACTTGGGTAGACAGAATTAAAAGGTTTCAACAATAAACATGAAGATGTTGCATTAATTTTTAAACTTCTCTACTATTAGCTTCAGGTAAGGATCAAGTTGATGAACACTTAATTCTCATTTTCCATGCTTTCTTTTGACTGTAGGTCTCTAGAAAATTTAGAACCTTGAAAGTTGGGTATCTGACTCATGGGTTAGCTGACTTTCTTTCCCCTTTGGGTAACCTGCTTTAAGCTCAGTTTATTGGTATGTATGCCTAAGGAAACTACCCCAGTTTCTTCCCAAGATGGGGAAAGAGGCATGTTCTACAGTTTCCTAGAGTTCTCCCATGTTAATGAGTGCTAGTTGCCACAATAACCTCCCCTGACTCAGTTTCCTACTCTCCTATAAATGTTTCATGTGGTCCTCCCTCCCCGTCTAATGAGATACACGTGCTCAAAAATATTGCTCAGGATTGGCTTCTGCAAGAGCCCAATGTGACTATAGAATATTTATTCAATTCCTTAAGGCTCCTAGTGAACTTTGCTTGTCCTGTTTCCTGGAAACTTCTTTCTCCTGTTTTCTTTGCATAACCATTTAATGCTTATCTTTCAAATCTCAAAGAGATCTTCCTTGATAAACCGCACTAAAATAAATGCCCCTGTAATGCTGGATTTCACCATCCAAAGTGTTTCCCCCCACCAAAAAAAAAAAAACCTTTATTTTTTTCTGTATCCTCACTAAACAGTACCATGAAGGCAGGGGACCAGGTTTATTTGCTGTACAATGTGTTCCTAGTACATAGAAAAGTGCCCACATATAGTAAGCTTTAAAAAAAAAAATTCAGGCCTCTCTGGTGGCACAAGGGGTTAAGCACTGCACTATGAAGCAATCTGCAGCCTCTTCAGCACAAGTTCAATTCCTGGCAGGCCAGGGAGAAACCCACATGGCGAGGCAGACCTCTCCTGTCTCGCCCTCTGCTCCCCTCAGCAGTGTATTTCGGCCAATCTGCCTGTTCTGTTCCCCACTCTGTCTCTGGTGGATCCTCTCACCGCCCCACATCTCTGGCCTGTGCCCCAGCACTTGTATGCATAAATATATAAATCTTTAAAAAAATTCAAAATAGTTCCAATTTACAAAAAAGTTGCAAATATAGAGAATTCCTACATATCTTATACCCAGTTTCCTCTATTATTAAATCTATTAATGATTCAATTTTGGATTCATTATTAACTAAATCAAATAGTTCATTGAAAAATCCTTAGTTTTAACATAATGTTCTACTTAAGTTCCAGGATCTCTTCCAGCATTCATAACTTTAGTTTGTCATGCCTCTGTAGGTGCCTTTGTCCATGGCAATTTCTCAGACTTTCCTTATTTTTGATGACTTTGACAGTAATTGTCAGATGTTTTGCAGATTTTTCTTTAGTTGCAATTTGACATTTTTCTCAAATTTAGACTGAAGTTACAGGTTCGGAAGGAAGACACAGAGAGATACAGTACCATTCTATCCTATGTCAAAGGTATATACTCTCAATATGACTTATGACTGTTGTTAACTTTGATAACCTGGAGGAGACTGTGTTTTTTGTGCTTCTCCAGTGTAAGTTAGTTTTCCTGACGACTCACCACTATCCTCTTTGGAAGGAAGTCACTGTGTGCAACCCACACATAAGGAGTGAGGACTTATGCTCCACCTCTTGTAGAGCTGAGTATTTACATAAATTATTTGGAATTTTTCTGTGAAGATTTGTCCCTCCTCCCTATTTTTTTAATTTGTTTATATCAGTATGGGCCCATAATTGTTCAATTTATACTTCATTTTTGTGGTTCAAATTATTCTAGCTTTGGATATTGGGAGCTCTTCCTATTGGCTGCTATGTGCCTTTGACATACCCCGATTAATGCCAGCATTTTTAAAGAAATATTTTTGAGCAGTTTTTCACTTTACAAGATGTTCCAGGCATATCTTATATGTTTCTTTTTTTTCTTTTTTTTTTTTTATAGAGGCATGTTTTATTTCTTTCTTTATTATTTTATTTGTTTGTTTGTGTTTGTTTATACATGCACTGGGTACAGTCAGAAGCGCGGGAGGGTGAGAGAATTCATCAGAGCCAGAGCAGGGAACAGAACAGGCAGAAGGACCGAAGTACACTGCTGAGGGGAGCAGCGGGCGGCAAGAGAGGTCTGCGCGCCATGTGGGACCCTTCTCCCATGGCCGGGGAGCAGCTGGGGATTGAACCGGCGTCGCAGAGGCCGCGGGCAGCTTCGCAACCCAGCGCTCAACCGCTGCGCCACCGGGGAGGCCCCATATCTTATATGTTTCTTTCCCCAGTCCTAGAATCAGCCATTTTCCCAAGGACATTTAGTTCTTTATATTAGAGATCTACGGAAGAGGTATGCTCTTTGCTACCGGAGTGAATAAGTAGTATGTATTTGTACTCTAACTCCTTTATATATATATACACACTTAAAAAAAAATTTCTGTGTAAGCTACTTATGTCAATATGAGGCTAACTTTTAGTTATAATGATGTCTCCTAATTGAATCCATTGCTACATGGAACATTCTAGCTTTTCCTTTGCCATTTGTTATCTCCCACTCCAACAAGTGAAAAATCTGGTTCACACCATTCATAATCCATTTACTTATTACTTAAGGTGGAAACTTAGATTACTGATTTGAGATTGTTCTTCTTTTTATAATATATGCATTTAGTGCTATCAACTTCCCTTTAAGCACTGTTTCTGATGCATCTAACAAAATTTTATATACTGCATTTTCACTTTTTTAAATTCAAAATACCTTTATCACACCTTCGTGGAGATTGACCTTTTCGTAATTAAATTTCTCAGCCTGGCTCGGGGATGGCAGTTATTTCCTATCTCAGTCTGGAATTCAGTGATAATCTCTTCTATAAGGAAGTCCAGGTGATCTGACCTCATTCAGGCTACAGCTGTACTGTGTTAAGAGACTCGAATTCAGGCCTCCCTGGTGGCTTAGGCGTTAAGTCTCAGTGCTATCACCACTAAGGCCTGAGTTCATTCCTAGTCCATGGAGCTAACCCACATACTGCACAGAAGACCTCTCCTGTCTGGCCTGCTGCTCCCCTCAGCAGTGTATTTCAGTCAATCTGCCTGTTCTGCTCCCTGCTCTGTCTCTAGTGAATCCCCTCACTCCTCTATACTTCTGGCCTACACCACCAGTTCTTCTATGGAAAAATAAAAAAAGAAACTGAAAAAAAGAGCCTCAAGTTCAAAGAAGTAGTCCTCATTCTGTGCCCTCACCTCTGTAGCTCTCCCACAATGCTACTCTGTCCTGAGTAGCTGGTCATGCATCCCCTTATTCAGTGCATTGCTGGGCTTTAGAAACTCCGATGTTGGCATGTACCAAGGTTAATAGCTTTAGGGGACTGCACCACAGCTACTCCTTCCTCTTTTATTTTAGTATATTTTTTATTTTTTATTAAGGCAACATTAGCTTACAACATGATATGGTTTAGAGATATAGGATCACTCCCTTCGGGTGTATACTACTATACCTCACCCACCCACCCAGGTAACTGTTATGCTCCATTATAGTCCACTGTATCTCTTCCTCCCTCACACACTCTAGTGGCCTCAATTCTACAGTAAGAGTTCTAGGGTTTGCTAGTTGATTGGTTTTTACCTGGCCTTTTGAAGGAGAAAGGCCTTTCTCCTTCTGACTTACTTGGCTTATCATAATCCCCATTAGTTCTATCCATGTTGTTGCAAATGGCAAGAGTTTATCTGTTTTTGAAGCTGAGTAGTGTTTGATTGTGTATATATACACCACATCCCCCTAATCCACTTATCTGTCTTTGGGCACCAAGGTTATTGCCATAATTTGGCTATTATATCGTGCTGCAATGAATGTATGAGTACATACATCTGTTTCAATTAATTCTTTTTCATTCTTAGTGTAGATGCATAAGAGTGGAATTGCTGGATCACATGGCTGATCTATTTTTAATATTTTGAGGTTTTATACTGTTTTCCATAGGGCTATTCTCCTATACTGTAAAAGATAATTTAAAGTATACTTTAAAAGATAATTTTACTACACCTAGAAATCTAGGTTTTGTTTTTTTTTTTAACCTTTTCAATATCTCCTTCTCTCTTGTTTGCATAGTTTTCAAAGAGAGGTAATGGTATCATTCTTACTCTTCTATCTAGGTAAGGCGTATTGTTTTTACCCTGCTTCTTTAAATAATTTCTTTCTCTTGGATATTCTAAAGTTTGAATATGATATTCCCAGATGAAGTTTTTGCATTTCTCCTGCTTCATGTTTTCTGAGCTCCCCAGACATATAGTGTTTGTCAATAAGTTTGAAAAATTCTCAACCATTTTTAACTCAAATATTTCTTGAAGTCCTTCCTCCCTTTCTTTTCCTTCTGATATTCCAATTATGAATAGGTTATACTTTTTGTAATTGTTTCACAGTCCTTGGGTACTCTATTCCATCATTTTATTTTTTTCTTTTCATTCCAGTATGCAGTTTCTTCTGACAGATATTCGAGATCAGTGATTCTTTCCTCAAAGACTTAAGAAATTTTTATAGTTGTCTTTTATAACCGTTTTTAAATTTTCTACTTCTAATTTTCCTTTTGATTTTTATTAGAATATCCATCTTTGTCTCCAATATCCATTTTTTTCTTGCATGTTGATGTTCTTTCCAATAAAATCCTCATCTAATAATCAGAGCAAGTTTAAATTCCCACTTGAAAATTCAAATATCTCAGACATATCTGAGTTTTGTTCTGGTGTTTGGTTTTTATCTCCACGCTGTGTTTTTCCTGCCTTTTAACATGTCATAATTTTTACTGAAAGTAGAAATGATTCATCAGGTAATAGGAACTGAGGTAAATAGACCTTTAATGTGAGGATTTATGTGATTGTGACTAGGAATTGGGCTATGTTTACTGATTGCTGTATCTTTTGGTACCAGGGGTATGGAATTTCTCTAGCACTTTTGTTTTCCCTCCTTTCTTTCCTTTGGGCTTCTCCAAGTTCTTCTCAGAGAGAGTCTGTGTCCTGCAGTCTTTAATCTATTGTATAATTCACTCTTATTATATGGAAACTGAGGTTATATTAAAACTCAGGGGTCTGTGTCTTAGATCTGTAACATTAAAGATATTCTCTAGTGTTATCTTTATTTTCCCTTGCCTCATCCTCCCTTCATGGTAGAGTTTTCCCAATCTACTTCCTTGAAATGCTTACCCTTAGTGTTTACTCCTTTCCCCCTTAAGATGGATAGGAAGGCTTGTTTTAACTTTTATCAAGTTCATCAATATTTTTACCCCTGAGACTAGGCCTTTGTTATGGAAAAGGCTCTAGGTGTTTCTCAGAATTATTCCTTTTCTCTTTCTAAAGTCACTAAAAGATCTTTATCAGATCTTTGCACAAGACTCTGCTGGGGTGCATATGGGTAAAGCCACAAAAGTGTCTGGCTCCTCTAAGACTATAGCTCCCAGAATTTCCTCATTCTTATGCTAACCTAATATTCAGCCTCCATCAATTTATCAAAATTACCTTTTAAGTGTTTTTTTTTTTTACCATTTATGGCTCCTGGATTTTGTGGTTTAGGAGAACGAATTTTGACTGTAACAATCTGCATTCACCTGGACTCCATATTTCTGGGTTACAATTTTGCCACACAACTGATTTCTCTGATGAATCGAAGACAAGTCATCAATTCTCAGTTTGAACAGATTTATCTTATAACATTGGGAGTGACAACTTCTAAGCTCTTTCTTTAGATTTTAGTGCTGAATTTGAAAGTCCCTATGATAAGCTTCTAATACATATTTGTTGACTGTATGAAGTGTTACTCTTTACTTCATTCATACATATTGTATGCCCTCTTTCATGTGTATATTTCACAATAAAAAATGAGTAAAAAAATTACTCTCACTTTATAAAACATATTCATTTACTTAAATATATTTATAAATCTTTTGTTTGTAATTTATATAGTCATGGAATCATTTAAAATACACTTTAGTGAGTGTTCACTCTTGAGTACCTAATTACCCAAATTTCTAGCTCCAAATTAAAATTATATGAAATATTTTAATTAAAATCATCAATCGCTTTGATATATTTAAAATCATGGTATTAAAACTAAATTGAACATTACAGTATTACAATTTTAAATTATCCTTATGCATATACTGAACATTATTTATTGGTTAGTTTGTTAGAACGAAATGAGACTTAATCATTTTCATCCTTTCTTCTACAAATACATGCACGACTAAATGATTTGGTGAAGAAAAGTTATACATGAATATTGACAATAGAAAATGTATAAACTATGTCTTTTACATTGGTCTCATGAACAGGAATAATAGCGACTATGGTCACCATAGGTAGATTTTTTGAACCTCTCAGAACTTCAATTTTCTCACATAATACAATCTACTTTATAGACTTTTTGTGAGGATCAAATAAGTGAAAATAACTCTTATCAAGGTCCCTGCACATAATGAATACTCTTTAAGTGTTTGTTATTGTTAATAATTATAATGCTGTCTTTTAGATACAGTTAAAACAAGGCTTTGTAGAACAATACTTTCTTAGTAGTTAATACAACATATGCTAAGAAAAAGGTAGCCATTTGCACTCTTATTAAGGAGATTCTGCCCATAATCCCTGCATGAAAACAATTTTCACAGTTTCACAGTCACACAGTTCTCACTTTCACTTCTGCACTTTGCATTTCTAAATGACTGAAATGAAATGAATAGTACTTAGAGTAATTTACACAAGACTTGTAATCTGCTGGAAAGACAAAAATAAGGTCTTTTTTTCCTGTTATTTGTTTTTAAGAACTGAAAAGTTTCTGTCCTTAACATTTATCTTATCCCCTCTTCTCATTTAGTGATAAGGATCTAATTAGAGTTCAGTTCTTGAAACATTTAATTCCAAAGATCCTTTACAAATAACAAGATGAGGTCAAAATACAGCACACAAACACTTAGATTAGGATGTCTGAGACCTATTCATAAATCAGGTAGCCAGAGTCAAGTTCAAGCCTATTCATAAATCAGGTACTCAGAGAAACCAACAAAACACAGAAATGCTTCCTTATAGTCAGTGAGAATCAAAGATGGCAAGAAATCCACAGGAGCTTCTGACAATTGGTCTGAAGTTCAAGAGTTAGGTGAAGGCTTGCAATGGAACTAAGAAGTCTGGCATCTTTCAAGCAGGTTTTAGCTGAATTTTAGTAAATTAAACAAAAAGTAACTAAGGACAGAATCTGAGAAATCCTATTGAAGGGGCAGAAGAAAGACAATAAGAACTGGAGAAGTCATCAGAGGAGACAGGGAACCACAAAGAATTAGAACTGAGGAGAGAATTTCAGAATCAGATCCATAGAGAGTAAGGGAAATGTGAAATGAAAAGAGCTCCTTACATGGCAAATTAAAGATCAGAAATGGAAGAGTTTCAGCAGAGTACAAGGGATGGAAACCAAATTGCTATGAATTAAGATATAAAGGCTGTAAATGGGTTGTGTCTAGAAGTGGAGAGACACTGAGACATGTGGGTGCTAGAGACATGGAGTTAAAAAAAATCAGAGCACTCCATGCTTTTTCAATGAAAACAGGAAATGTGAAATACTCATGCAAAAATTTATAACCTATCCCATTTCTAGACTATTCTCAGTGCATAGTTCTGCAATAGCCCTCCCTCCCGCAACCCCCACCTCCAGGAAAATAATGAAAACTACAGAGATGGACACACCACTCATATACGCAAAGTCTAGACTCATGAAAATCAACATCCTAGAAATAGAAGCCTAATGTAAAAGGACAGAGAAAAACAGATACACTCTTTATAGCATCTCATATTTCTACAAGAGGATGCAAAGGTTAACAGTTTTTGCAACTTACTGCTACTTTGCCCCACAGGCCAGATAAAATTCAGCTGAGAGCCAAATCTGATTCCCACCCCTGACCCAAAACATCTGGTTTGTGATAAGTACTCAAAATATCCTGTGCTTACTAAAGTATGTGGTGGGTGTGGTGATGGCAGGAGTCACAGGCAGAAGAATGAATGAGCTAATCAGAGCCTGCATATGTGAAGGTGGAGAAACCTCAGATCCTTTCACATGGTGTCTGTGTTGCAGGAGAGGCCATGGAGATGGCACCCTATCATTAGGGTTGTCCCATAGAGATTGGGATTTCCCTGGATCTCAACTGCAGGTTGTTCAGTATATGCCTAGGGATTCTGCCCTGGAACAATTGCAGCCCTCAATTCATAAAATTACAGTAAAAGTATGACTGGGAGTAGGAGAAAGAGGAAGACAATTTTGGCTCATGGATATATATACTTTTGCCATCTTACGTAAATATGATATATATCAAATATGCACCTGTGTCTTTCTTGAATCTTCTAAGAGAAGGTTATGAATGTCTCTTGAACCCATTTTTCACTCTTCCAATATAAAATACTGTCCACACTTGACAGGGCACTGACTGTGCAAGTTTGATTTGTCGTTCAGCATGACAAATTCCATATTTTAAGTCCACGTGTCCTATTTTTCATGCTCATATATGACAATAGCCTCCCATGTGAAAAATCTTTCAATGTTTATGAGCCACTGGCTAACATCTTGTTCTTACATGACATTTTCTCCTTCTTGTAACACTTGCATATGTTTTATTTTTCACTGATCCTACCCTTGAAGCCATCTATCATTGCCTTTGTTTTTTGTTGAGGAAACAAACTGAAAGGGAACTGTTACACTCATTAGGTCAGATGTAGCTGGATATGAAAGTAGATAAACTCAGTTCTTTCCAGTCCCCAGTGAGTGGGGACTCAGAAGGATGGCCCAGATAGGTTATGTTCAGAAAGAAAGCAGGAGGTGCTAGGCCTGCAGAAAGAAAGTGGTGTGGTATGTGAAGTGAGTTCACTTTTGGAAGAGCTGAGTTTTAAGTGACAGTGGGATAAGTATGCATAGATTTCTGTGCAAGAAACAGCCCAGATGGGTGTGGAGACAGGGAAACGAATGAAGGTGATAGGTCAGGAACATGTGCATTTGGCAGGCATCCCTAAGCTGATCAGAGGCTGAAGTTGGAAGCTTGGAAGCTGTGAGTGCTCACGGAGGGAGTGTGGGGAGAAGGGCGCAGGGAAAAGCCAAGCCTTGGAGGGCCCAAGTGAGGCCACAGGAAGGGAAGACAGGCTCCTTCTAGGGAGCCAAGAACACAGAGGTCCTGAGAACCAGGACAATAGAGCTGAGAGAGGAAAGAGGCCCTGTTGTCAAATGAAAACTGGGACTGACAGTGACTCCTGAAATAAGCTTTTTGTTCATTAGTTCACTATTTAATTAAGGTTTTTAATTCTGACTTTGAAAAGTTCTTTATTCATATAGAATAACCAGTGAAAGGGAATACTTCATTCCCTAACCAATATGGCTTACAGGAACTTTGCTGTTTTTTAATGAATGTTGCCTAACTGTCCTCTTAAACCTCTGCACCCTCCACAGCAGCAGGTCCTCCTTTCTTTCCCTAATGGGATTGAAGGTCCACAAGAGCAGAGACCACATGCATTTCATCCGCCAGTGTGTACCAAGAGAGGAGCTGTGTGCCCCGAGTAAGGAGCTGTGTGCCTGGCACGTAGGAGTCCCTCAGCTCTTTGAAGAAGGAAGACATGTATGTCTTCTTTTACTTACCATGGGTTTATTTTTTTTCCTCTCTAGGACTTTCTCACTCCACATTTACCCATTGTTTGGAAAGATACATATTTAGGATTAACAGTGATTGGCAAACATTTTTATATGGTATTTAACATCCGGGGAAGTTGTGAAATCAATTTTCTGCAGATAAAGATGGACAGATGGAAATATCTGGTGCTTTTCTACACATGTGCAATATGCATAATGAGATCATTGCTTATTGTGGTACACTTGAGCTCTGTTCAAGAGTTTTAGGAAGAGAATTGCCTTTTGTTTTGGAGCATGAACACGAGGGTGGAAATACTAGCTCCTGACTGAAAAGAGAACTGGGCAGGCTATTTATCAATATTGAGCTTTCATTCACCTTTTTCTGAAAGTTTATCAAATATTTTTTTGAGAATTTAGATTTCCACCTCATTCAAAAATTGGTATTTTATTATGTTGTATGTGGTAGAAGGGGTGGACAAAAAATAAAATTAACAGAGTTGGGAGAAGGGGAAGGAACATATTTTAAAATTACATGTAGAAGCCCATCTTGGAAGCTAAAGGATCTGTGTGTAATGTGAAACAGCTTGCAGAATGTTAATATTAAGTCAATTTAACATATATATATATATTACTTTCTACATTATATGGTATATGATATATAATTTAATGTGTAACTCATATATTCAGGTAATAATAATTTCCACTATATTGAACTCAATCAGGCTATTCTTTTGGGTCCCTACTTACTGGGCAGTGGGAAGAAGTTAAAAATGTCCACTTTCATTAAAGCTAAGTTTGAGTCAGTAAGTTTAATAAGTCCCTTTTAGGCACTCTCCATTTCTCAGGTGAACAAGCCCAGTTTTATCTCTGCCCAACCAAATCTTTGGTAGTTGTTCTACCAAATCTCTGATGCCATGTTTTGGGTTGGTGTGGGGACAACCCAAGGGACAAGATTGTCTAGAATCCTCAATGAGGATGGAGGGTGAGCTCTGTTATGGATGCTGCTGCCATATCCCTAACACATCCTCTTTTCTCTTTGAGAGGCAGATAATGATACAGTCATTGTGATCACTGAGATCCTTTCCTTCTCGTGTACTTCTCTTCACTCTCTCTCTCCTCTTGAAGTTCTGTCTTATGGAAACCTCTATATTCCAAGTGAATAAGTGTGGCATTAGGTAACATGAGAGCCCAATGGAGGCCTTTCCCTCAAGAGAGACACTGAGCTTGCAAGATTAATTTTTAAGAGCATAATCCTATTTTGCATGTCATGACCAAGTACTGCTCTATTTGTTCTCGCTGCAGTCTTCCCCTAAGAAATGCAAACCATCTTAGGAGACAGTTCACTCCTAGGTGCAAGTAAAATTATGAAACGACAAAAGAAAATAACATCCCAATCATGCTCAGCGAAATAAGCCAGAATGAAAAAGAAAAATACCGGATGGTCTCACTCATAGCAGGAATTCAGAAAACCTAAATAAGGGACCAGGAAAAAGACTAATTATAATAAAGTAAAAATCAAAATCAACAAGCAACTATAAACCAGAGACACATTGGTGGGGAGTGGGGTGAGGGAAGGGGAGGAGGGATTCAGGTCAAAACAAGGGGGGTGGGAATTGTATGGAGACTATAACCAAGATGAAAATGCATATATTGTGGAAAAGTGAAAAATGATGTAAAAGTATATAAAAGAAAATAAAGAAAATAACATCACAATTTAAATATATATTCCTATTTTTTTCCTATTTCCTATTATTTTGGATGATCTTCTTTTCTTTGTCTCCATCTCTCTTTTCCTACAGATGTCAACCAAGCATCCCAGAATTCTCCATACTCCTGCCCCCAAAGCACCCTATGCATTGTCATTTTAGGACTATTTTTTGTTCAGTCACTCTTGTGAGGGTTTAGGAGAATGACCTGGGCTATGCAAATACCCAACTGGCAGCCTTAGACTATGTGTTTTCCCTTTGAATATATTGAATTCCTTGCTGTAAGAGTCAACTCTGTTATAAGGGAGGGTAATTATAACCCCTAACAAGGGAACTCTTCAAATTTGAGGTTAAGTGCCACTTTGGTAAGAAACTGGGTTAGAATTACAGCTGACAGGTCTTTGTTAGATGGTTTAATAGCTCTATTCTGTTTATTTACCTGCATAGCTGTGTCCTGAAGTTAAAAACACTGACAGATGACCACCTCAGGTCTCACTTTTTCTGAAAAGGTGAGAAGCAGAGGAAAGTACCAGAACATGGTGATGGCAATTTTCACCAGTCCTGATAACACTTCTGATCCATATATGCTGAGGTATCTGGAGCCGGCGTTTTTCCCACAAACATCATCCTACTGCAATCTTTCCTGATGTTTCTAATTTCCAGAATAAAGCTAAAAACATACAGGTTTTAGAATGAAGCAGAAACTGGTTATTTACAGAGGAACAAGAAATAAATTGACATTTATTAGTCTTATCTATGACAGTCAATGCTAGGTGATAATGTATAAAAACTTTTTTTTTTAAACTTTTTTTTTTAATATAGAGGCATGTTTTTCTTTGTTTGTTTGTTTGTTTGTTTTGTTTATACATGCACTGGGTACAGTCAGAAGCGCGGGAGGGTGAGAGAATTCGCCAGAGCCAGAGCGGGGAGCAGAGCAGGCAGAAGGACAGAAGTACACTGCTGAGGGGAGCAGCGGGCGGCAGGAGAGGTCTGCACGCCATGTGGGACCCTCCTCCGGTAGCCAGGGAGCAGCTGGGGATTGAACCGGCGCTGCAGAGGCTGCGGGCAGCTTCGCAACCCAGCGCTCAACCGCTGCGCCACCGGGGAGGCCCTAGGTGATAATGTATAAATGCTCATAAAGTTCTAAGAATTAGGGGTGGTGAAGCTCCACAATTAAAGGCAAGGGTAATATAAAAACATAAAAATAATTTCTGATATGCAAGGATTCAAATGATCAACTCTTCATGAGCATATCACTTTAAGAGTGATGTCAGAAAGAGAACCATAAGTGTAAGCAAGAATATTGTCTTGCATGTGTTGTCTTACATTGTTGTCTTGTTTAATGTTGTCTCATACTTGAGACAACAGAACACTAAAGAGGAGGGGAAAAATCAGAATTTGTGAAATTAAACAATAAGTGGGTACCAGTTCATAAAAGACATTCTCAGACATAGACAGTTTAATATAACCCTCATGGTAACCACAAAACAAAAATAGAGAATAGAGACACATAGAAAAAGAAATGAAGAAACTAAGAGAACCACCAGGGAAATACGTCAATGAAAAAGCAGGGAGAAACACATGGAAAAAGAAACAACAAAAAGATAAAATGATCAAAAAACAGAAGATAGAACGATGGGAAATATGACTCCCATATCATTAATGCCCTTAAATATGAGTGATCTGAACTCACCAATGAAAAGGCACAAAATGAAATATTTGGCTTAAAAAGTATCAACCATCTATAATTAGCATGCAAAGAACTCATTCAAAACCTAAAGACAAAAGTAAACTTTTTTTTAAAAAGATTTATTTATTTATACAAGAAGTAGGGTACAGGTGAGAGGCAGGGGAGGGTGACAGAATTCACCAGAGAGAGCGGGGAGCAGAACAGGCAGAGGGACTGAAGACATTGCTGAGGGGAGCAGCAGGTGAGGCAGGAGAAGTCTGCTTCCCAATGTGAGTTTCTTCCTGGTCAACTGGGAATCCAACCCATACTGCAGAGGCTGTGGACACAGCTCAGCACTCAACCCTCTGCGCCACCAGGGAGGCCCTGACAAATGCAAACTTAATGTGAAAAGCTAGACTAAGATACTTCAAACCCAGAATACAGAGGGAAAAAGCACTGTTTTAGACCTGTTATTCTCATATCTGATAAACTACACTTTCAGCCAAAAGAAGTAATCAGAGACAAAGAAGGCCACTATATAGTGCTCAAGGGAACAATTCATTGAGAAGATATGTTAATTAACATTTATGCAATAACAAAAGGGCACCCAATTATATAAAACAAGTATTAACCTAAAGCAACACATTGGTAAAACATAACAGTGGATTGGGACTTCAAGATCCCATTTACTCAGAGGGATAGATCATCCAGGCAGAAAGTGAAAAAGGAAAAGAAGGCCTGAAACAGTCTTGGGCCAAACGGACATAATAGATATTGATAGTCTTCTATTTCAAAAGAATGAATACTTATTCTTCTCCAGTGCACATGGAACATTCTCAAGGATCAATCACATGTTGGGACACATTATATGTTTCAAAAAATATATGAATAGCACTTACAGCAAGTGGGTACAAAGTTATGTGTTTCATGGAATTATACCAGAATTGAATAAATTGATTTTTATCTCCATTTTCCTGTTATTCCTTCATTTTTAATGGAAAACATAGGATGCACTACTTAAAACAAATACCAATCTGTTTTCTAGGAATTTAGAATTTTACCTCACTTTTAACCTTTTATCCATTGTATGATTTTCCCCAAATTTTATTACTTTTTAATTTTATGTAATAACTCTCACAACCAGAGGGCTGCAGAATTCTTTTCAGCAGCCCACTGTAAAAGAAATCATTTATCTTTTGTTTAGAAAAGTACTTTGAACTTCTAGGCATGTATTGTTATGCATACATCTAAGAGAAGCAGTGTAGATTTTTATGGTTACACTTTTGTCACAATGTTAAATGTTAACTTTCAAAACCCAAATAGTTTCTCCTCTAGCTCAGGAACAATGTTAACCTGAGAACCTGAAGGATCTCTCTAGCATGGAGCTTTCTATCCAGTTTTAGAAAGTGCTGTGTTTTCAGCATATTCCATGGTAAGAATTCTGACAAGAGGTCACATTAATGAGAGTGAGTGCTGTAATAGCTCCTTTCAAATTAGGATTCATAATATCACTTTAATTCTTTTATTTGAAGAATAATATTGTGAAACTCAAGAGGATTTTAAGATGTCTATTATAATTAAAAATAAAAATTTATCATATATTCTGTCATATTTATTCATTCTTAGTTATTTCAAATCTGAAGCTAATCAAATTTGGGGCCTGACCACAGAAAAGGCTAAATTTGCTTTTTGTAGATTTGGACATAGCATTAATCATCATTTTCATAATTAATTTGGTAGCAGATACAAAGCTTAATGGCAAATGAATATCTCATAATTCCAAAAATGTACAATATATACTGATGGAGGTTTTTCCTAAACTTTATTTTTCTTTTAAGAAGAATAATCTTGGGTTTTTTTGTTTGTTTGTTTTCAGTATTTGGAGATCAAGATAAATGAAGCAATTCTAACTGTAAAAACTTAACAATGGAGACATTATTAAATATCTCCTTTTCAGAAATATTTAGAGTGGAACTAACCTCACTATCCAGTTAATTGGAATTCTTTAGCGTTGGAAAACAGAAAAGTCAGAGATATATGTCAAAATTTGATTATTAATGATTTCACTTTATGAACTTTCAGACACACAAGATACATTTCAAAACTTTTCAGTATAATTTTATTTTTTTTAATGATTTATTTATTTATTTATACAAGCACTGGGTACAGTCAGAAGCACAGGAGGGTGAGAGAATTCACCAGAGCCAGAGCGGGGAATAGAACAGGCAGACTGACAAAATACACTGCTGAGGGGAGCAGCAGACATGGCAGGAGAGGTCTGCGCTCCATGTGGGACCCTCGCCGGCCACCAGGGATCAAACCAGCACTGCATAGGCTGCAGGCAGCTTCGCAGCCCAGCGCTCAACCGCTGCGCCACCGGGGAGGTCCTCTTTTCACTATAATTTTATAGCAATTGTCTATATTTATTTTAAATTAGATGACAAAGTGTCAATCACTTTTTCATATTTTACCCATTTTTACATTAGTGATAAAGGCACAGTCTTGAAAGTGCATTTTGGTCTTGGATCATCAAATCCTGACTCTGCAAAGGGTCCTTGAGAGAGCAGCTCAGACTCTTCAGGTGGATGAACATCTGATTAGCAGAGAGAGAGAGGGTGATTTTCTCTTCCGAGGATCTCTGGGGAGGCCATGCATCACCTGAAACCCAGTCTTCCCTGCAGTTTCTTTAACATATGTTCATTTCTTCCTGTTGATGTAATGGGCATGGAGAAAATCTAATCAGCATCTTTTCTGTGAGCCTTTCACATAACTGAAAAGGGTAATTGTGATGGTTAATTTTATATGTCAGTTTGACTGGGCTCAGGGATGCCCACATAGCTGGTAAACATTATCTTGAGGTGTGCTCGTTAGGGTGTTTCTGGAAGAACTTAGCATTTGATTCAGTACGCTGAATAAAGAAGATCTTCCCTCACCAATATGGGTGGGCATCATGAAATTCACTGAGGATCTTAACAATGTGAGGAAGGGAGAATTCTCCCTCTTCTTGAGTTGGCACATCCATCTTCTCCTGTTTTGGGACATCAGAACTCCTGGTTTTAAAGTCTTCAGACTTGGACTGAATTATATCACCAGTTTTCCTGGTTCTTTAGCTTGTACACAGCACATCAAATCATGGAACTTCTGGGCCTTCATAACTGCGGGAACCAAATTCTATAATAAAACTCATATATCCTGTTGGTTCTGTTTCAGTAGTAACCACTGGTTCTGGAGTTTGCTGACTAAAATTATAACCATGCTATTTCTTTATTCTTTTCCTATATTTTATCCCTTTGAAAAATTGCATTCCTTACTCTGGTCTTAAAAGTTTACTGAGCCTAAACTAAATATTCGACTAGTGTACTTACATGGTAATCAGAGTTTTGCAGATATGACCAATTTAAGAATCTGATGATGGGGAGATTATCCTGTATTATCAGCATGGGTCCAGTATAATCACATGGGCCCTTACATAAAAGGGAGGCAAGATTCTCAGAGTGAGAAAGAGAAGATGGAAGCAGGGATCAGAGAGAAGATGCTATTCTGCTGACTTTGAAGATAGAAGGGGTCACAAGCCAAGAAATGTGGGTGGCCTCTAGAAGCTGGAAAATGCAAGGAAAAAGATTCTTACCTAGAACCTGCAGAAGGAGTATAGACCAAATGACACCTTGGTCTTAGCCCCTTAATCCTGATTTCAGATTTCTGACTTTCAGCACTGGAAGGTAATAAATTCATGTTGCTTTAAGTCACTGAGTTTGTGATAATTTGTTACAGTAGCAAGAGGAAACTAATATAAACCTGTTAAGCGCCCTTTTATTTGCCCTTTCAGCATCCCTCTTTTCTTTGGGTCCTTCTTCCAAGTGTAAATGACTTGAGTTTCCCTAGAATATGAGCTCCTTTATTTTTTAGGACAGTTCTTCACAATCATCCTGCTTATTGGTTACACACCTTTACACCTACTTGTTCCTACAAGCTTTGTTCCTACAAACAGTTCCTGCCTAACAGACACTGCAATTTCTCTTTGGAATTTAATTTACAGACTTATACTCCACAGGCCTATCCTTTGACTTCCTTGTCAATATTTAGGCAATACTGATAAAGTGAATTTCTCAAACGAAAATCTGTTTTGAAAATAGATTTTGCATTTTCAAATGATCTAAAAAACATAGTACAGAGAATTTCCATATACCCCCAAATCAGTTTTTCTCACTATTAACATTAATATAGTATTTATGTTTGATAGTTTATAAAACATTATTGATGTATTATTACCAGTTAAATTGTATATTTTATGCACATTTCCTTCATTTTTACCTAAGATTTTTTTCTATTCCAGAATCCTATCTAAGATATCACCTTATATTTTGTTGTCATATCTTGTATGGCTCCTTTTGGTTGTAACAGTTTCTACACTTTCCTCATTTTTATGATCTTGCCAGTTTTGAGGATTCTGAGTCAGGTATTTTGTACAATCTCCTACCATTTGAGTGTGTACACACTCTAACACAACCATCATCAACACCAATTACTGAATGACAGATATTTTAATCATTATTATAGAGACTAAAATTAACAGATGTGGCTCCAGTCAACCAAAGTGAAGGTATACTCTTCACTGTTAAATATAAATTACCAAATATTACAGCTTTACCTCCAAATAAATCTGCTCAGTTATCAAAATATGTCCCATAAATACTTCTTTTGAGCATTATCTAATCTCCTAGAGTTCCCCAATTTCTGAGTCAACACCATTACAAACACACAGAGACACAGATATAAACACGCACACAGATAATACTTCTCTGTGAGTTTATGTAGCATCCTGTTCATTACAATGCATGGGACTTTCTGTGCTAAAGTATAGTACTTTGTATACATGTTCTTATCCCTCACCAGACTAGTAGAGCCTCCAGACAAGTGCTGTGTTACCTCTTATCTCTTATTATGCTCACATAGAGCGGACACTCATAAACCATTTTAACAGGTTACCTTACTTTGCCTGGAGTGAAGTCTTTGAAGCTAGAAACAGGCAATAATTACCATTAACATTGTCTATGTGCCATTAGTACTATTAAGAATGAACTGTAGTTTGTGTCCAATTGAGTATACATCAAATAATTATGTTTGGTATGTAAGTACCGTTTGAAACTATTTTCTTTATACTAGAAAAATTGTTAGTGATAAGAACCAAAGTGAAATATATAACCCAACATGTCTAAGTCTATTAAGTTGCTTTTATTTAGTAGTGTTTTAAATCCTCTGTCAGTCAAGATCTTTTAAGCACCTGTTATTTTATTATACAAAATAGCCATGGTTTTAGAGTTGAACTTCTAAGTAGTATTTCTCTTTTGTGTACTTTCCAAAATTCATTTCAGACATAATTTTCAATTTTGATGAATAACAGTTAAGATCAACCCCAAGGTAAAAGTTGTAGGACAACATAAAAAATGAAGTCACTTTTAGAGTGCTTCCCATTGGCAAATTACTCGTTTTTTTTTTTTCCTGCCACCAAGCTTCATCTAATGATGTGACCTTTACCATGCTAATAAACAGCAAACAAAAATCTGCCAAATTGTGATAAAATATAGGCTTTAAATATAAAATGAATTAAGCTAAGAAGATTTATAGAGGTCAAGAGCATGGAAAGAATTAAATTGAAACAGTGATTTGTGTGTCTGACACATGTTTTACCAGGTTTTCTCCAAGGTTATTTTTTGAAATCTTAATGTTTAATAACTACATCAGGAAATGTTTTTTTTTTAAAGTAACACTGTAATAGTATTGACTAATGTTTATATGGGTTAAAATATTAGTTGTTCAACAGCTAATGTGTCCCAGGCAAGAAGACAACTAACAAAGAAGTAACTTGATAAAAATGATCTCTCTTGAAACTTATGGTTTAGTATGAGACACAGATAAGCAAAAATTGACCTACTCCACACAATCAGTTTATTCTGTGAAAGGGGGATGCTGGTGGAAGAGGTACCTCCCTCACTCAGACTTCTAAATTGAATCGGAAAGAAAAGATGGAGTTCACCAGCATCAAGAAGTGGGAAGAACATTGCCCACAGAAAGAGCACAAAAATTACAAAAGTACAACTGGTCCTCACATAACATGATTTCATTCAATATTGTTTTAATTAACTTAGATGAGGGGGAAAAAATCAATTCCTACCAGTGACTCCCATCCATGTGGTTGACTGAGTGTTCTGCCCACATGTGGTTTTCTCCCACATTCCAAACAAGTGCATGTGAGGTTTACTGGCGTGTCCCAATGTAAGTGAGTGTGTGAATGTGTCCTGCACTAGAAGGGTAGCCTGCCCATGTTGGTTCTGCCTTGTGTCCAGAGCTGCCAGGATGGTTTCTAGCCATTTGTGATCCTAAACTAAAACAAACTGTTGGAAAATGAGTGAATGAATACCACTGATTGTTTAATGTTAGAAGTATCTTGGGTCTTTATTTAGAAGTTTGGTGATGTTCTTGTGACCACAAATATGCTGTGGAAACTTGATTATATCAATTAATCTATGATAAATTGGTTACATGATATGTTATTTGGTTAAAGTCAAAGTTTCAATGTCAAGTTAGGACTCACTGCACAGAGAAGAAAGAATGGTGTACATTCTAAAACTGAAAGTTGACCATGGGTGGAGAATGAAATTTGAAGGTATAGAAGACTATACATTGTTGCTTCTCAATCAGGGGAGATTTTGGCCCCTAGAGACATTTCTGTGTGCCACACTGTGTGCAGGGGAGACTACTGGCATCTAATGAGTAGAGGTCAGGGATTCTGCTAAACATCCTATGATGCATAGGACAGACCTCACAATAAAGAATAATGTTGACCCCAATGTCGACAGAGCCAGAAACCCTGTTGTAGGTGTATCCAGAGACATAAGTTGGGGTGAGGTCACAAAGCAAACTGACAGAATTTGGGATGTGTTCTGGGAGTCACAGGTAGCACTGAAGGATTTAAGCCCATGCTATTTTCTCCGAGAACCACTTTGGCATGATGTCTGAAGTTAGGTATCCATTTCTGTGGAGTCTTACTCACATAAGAAATTTGTGCTTACTAGGAATGACATGTGCCAGCCTGAGTTGGAAGAGCCTTATTGTGGAAGGTTTGCTCAAAGGTGAAAAACAAAGAGAAAGATGACTAATTCTTTGGTCCTTGTCAGTTAAATTTTTTTTTTAAATGTGTGTGTTTATTTATTGGACTTTCTCTGCTATGTAGAGTTAAGCACAGCATTTCCTCTTGTGATTCAGAAGCACTGTTGGCAATCAGTAGAACGTACATTGGGCCATGCTACCTTTCAACTGGGAAAAGCTTGTTCATTTGGGACAAAGAGGTAGCAGTGAAAGCCCCAGAGCAAGAATTAATTTTTTTTTTTGCTCCAGTCCCTTTTGAACATCTGATGACAGTTATGGCTCTCTATTGCAGAAAGGTACATTTATCCTCCCCCAAACACAGCATCTAACTCCATGGGTTCATATACCCTACAAAATAAAGTAATTTTTTACATGATGCTGATGTTCCCAGAAATACCTCAAGATCATATTTATAGCAACAAAATTTGTCAAAGGAAATATAGTACAATTTGGAATCATCCAGACCATATTTTAATCACGGAGAAATTCTTTTCAAAAATGTCCATCAAGATACAATTTGGGGCCTCCCCCGTGGCGCAGTGGTTGAGCGCTGGGTTGCGAGGCTGCCTGCAGCCTCTGCAGCACCGGTTTGATTCCCGGCCACAGGGCGAGGGTCCCACATGGCGTGCAGACCTCTCCTGCCGCCCGCTGCTCCCCTCAGCAGTGTACTTCGTCACTCTGCCTGTTCTGTTCCCCTCTCCGGCTCTGGTGAATTCTCTCACCCTCCCGCGCTTCTGATTGTACCCAGTGCTTGTATAAATGTATAAATAAATAAATAAATCTTTAAAAAAAAAAAACTTTATAAAAAAAAGATACAATTTGCATCATCTTATAAAATATAAGTAATATTACATCATAGCAAAAAAAGAAAATCAAAGGAAATGGCCCATTTTTCTTATGACCCATAATGAAGACAAAATACTCCAGTTATGACCTCTGTGATGAACAATCATGCAAACCATGAGCTTAATCACTACTCTCTCAAAAATCAGTGATTGATTATAGAATCAGTATTTTGCAAATGGGGAAAAGGGGCTAATTAATCTGATTTTGGGTTCATTACTGTTATTCTACAATCAAGACCAAACTTTCAATTATCTTTGTGCCAATCACCTTAGGCAAAAGTGTCCCCTGAACATCCACACGATCATGAACACACACATTCACACACAAACACACATAAATCTCACCGGTGCTTGGGCAGAGGTGCTTATTTAAAGGTTTCTATCTCTATTGAGGCCGTCACTGCTAATCCCACTGTAAGGGCAGGAAAGGCCACTGAGCAGGTTTTCTGATCCAGCAGTCCGGGTAAAGGAGGGGTCCTGGAACCCTCTGTGGGTTTTGCAGGCTTTTATTGGGATTTACCAGGCACATGGCAGGCAGGGGGCTGGGGGGCCAGGAGGCTGGCAGGCCTCCCAGCCCCCAGCAAGTCTTCACTCTATCTGGGCTCTCCGGCCTTCTCTCGTGTTCTCTCTGCTTCTCTGCTCTTCTGCTTCTTTCTCAGCTTCTGTTCGTTCTTGGCTTCTGCTGGTGTCCCTGTGATGCTGCCCTTATAAACTCAGTCTCTCAGCCCAGGTATACCCACTTCAGGTGTCCACCATCAGACATGCATTCAGGGCCACAGGGTTCCCTCTTCTAGCCTAATGGCGGGAGGGCAGAAAAGCCTGATACTTTTACCTTACCCTACATCCACTAATCCAGTGTATTTTCTACCTCTTGTTTGCCATTATGCATTCATCATTTTTCTCACTTGTTTGTTATATACAAAGAATCTGAGTGTCCACTTTATCTCCGATACTTGCTGAGATTTCCTGTAATTTATTCACTTGAACCAAATAACAAGATGATAAGCCACATGTTCCTGGGTGTTCTTTAGATTGGGGTTTTGCGTACTCCATAAACATTAGGCAGAAATTAACATTTAATCAGGGTCAAGGTACCAGAGGGGCTGCAGTTCTCATCTGGGACTCAGTGTTACTTACAAGCTCATTGGTTGTTCTCAGAGCTAATTTCCTTCTCAGGCTTTTCACATAGATTGGTTCTATCTTTAAACCAGCAATGACAGAGTCCTTTCTAGGCTTCTAACCAATCTGAGTTCATTTTCTGCGTCATTTCTTTGACTCCAGCTGGAGAAATTTCCCTATTTTTAAGGCTAGTGTGATTAAATTTAGCCCACCTGAATAACAGAGCATACACACTCTCTAGCTTAAGGTTCCCATCCTTAATTACTTCTGCAAAGTGCCTCTGCCATGTAAAGAACATATTCATGGGTTACAAGGATCAGGGTGGGGACACATGGGTGCTACACAGAGACCTAAAGGTAAAGATCTAATGGTGAAATATGCAAGACTTACACGAAGAAACTTTTAAAACACTATTAAAGTGTTTTATGACTTGAACTAATAGAGATATATTATGTTCTGGATTAAGGAGACTTAATATCCTAAAGCTATCAACTCTTCCTATCTTAATTTAAAATTTAATGTTATAATACAAAGAAAAATGTTGTCTTCTTTTTATTTACTGAAAAACCTGAATGCAAAATTTACATGGCAAAATAGACAAGAACATCCAAAATAAAATTTTTAAAAAAGAAAAGTGGAGACCAACCATATCAGGCAGTAAATCACCCATAATATTTCAATAATTTGAATATGATAGACCCAAATGCATGCCATATGATAAAATATTCATGTAAGCTCACTGGCAAAATATATGAATTAATGAATGGCAGTGGGACAACTGATGGCTATGTAGTAAAAAGTTACATCTATATCTCACACTGATCTACACGATATTTTCCACATGGAACAAAAATATAAATGCAAAATGGGAAATCATAAAAGCACTGGAAGAATACACATGAAAATTCCTTTTTGATCCTGGAAGATCAGAAACCATAAGAAAAGTATATATGATTACATTGAAAATGTGTTCAAAGGTGAAAGCAATGTAAACAGTCAAAAAAGAAAATAGCAGAGACCTCCTTGGTGGCACAGTGGTTAAAGTCTCAGAGCTATCAAGCTATCACCAGCCGCTAAGGTATGGAATGATTCCATTCCCCAACCAGGGAGCTAACCCACATCTGGCAAGGCAGACCTCTCCTTTCTTGCCCACTGCTTCCCTCAGCAGTGTATTTCAGTAGATCTGCCTGTTCTGTTCCCCACTCTGTTTCTGGTGGATTCTCTTCCCTCCACTACTCTAGCCTACACCCCAGTTCTTGCATGCATGCATAAATAAAAAAATAAATCTTAAAAAAAAAGAAATTAGTCAATTGGTAAACATACTGAAATAGCAAAAATACTGGAAATAGTTTGAAAAATCATCTGTAGGGGGTAGTTAATAAATCATCCTTATCCACACAATGGAATACTATGTGGCTATGGAAAAGAATAAAAGAGTTCTCAATGTATTCACAAAGAAAGAATGCCAAAATAGATTATGAAGTGAAATAAAAATGCAAAACATTGTTATAATAATGTTATTTTTATAGAAAGAGGGGGAAATTAAGGAAAAATATATATTCATATTTACTCCCATAGAAATTTTGTGAGTATATACAAAAAAAATAAGTAGTAGTTCTTATCTGGAGGTGGGGAAACTGGGATCAGAGGGACTCAGGGGAGAGTAAAATGTTTCTCTGAACCTCTTTTAAACTATTAATCTATTATCCAAATTTTTCAATTAAACAGTCTAATATTTTAATTTTCTTAGGTAGTACTAATTCATTTGATAGAATTTTGTTTTACTAAGTTATAGGGAATATATACCATCCACAGAATTCCTTTGAGGAATCAAATTTTATGCCATCTACATAAGAGAAACTGTTTCAGTAAAAGGTGCTAACATCCAAGAATGCTTAAGCAATGCCTTTTGGATTTTGCGCTTCCATAGCTCTCATGACCACTTAGGAATAGTAGTCTCATTCTTGAAGCCCACTAAATCCAACCTTTGGGTTATAAAATAAAACTCTAGCGATCTGGTAAGCCAGCCAGTGGGCTCTGGGAACAGGACTTGAGCAAGTCAATCCGTGACTAGGATGTAGAGTTGGCAAACAGAAGAGACACACACCCCAAACTTTGGCCTGGATCCCTGCTCTGCATTTGTCTGTGCTCCTTTAGCCTCTTTGACTCTATCCTGGCCTCTTGCCTTTCCAGAGCCCTGTGAACTCCAATAACCATAGAGTGAGAAGAGACAGGAAATTAAAGAGAAAGGGAGAAAATTGCCATTTTCAGTTGTTTTGTGCTCAAGTGATATGTTTGGTTTATGAGATGCTATGGAGAAAGTGCCTTCGAGTTTCATTTAAAACTACGTTCATATTGCCTTTTTTCTTTTTTGTTCATATTGTTTTTAAGTGTCTCTTTCTTTAAAAATTTAAATTTTGGAAAAGAGGCCTGGATTCTTTCAAATAGGGCAAGCTGGGACTCTGAAGATCATTTATGTGCATGAGAAGGGCAGGTGGCAGAAAGAGCAGGCAAGTCTGAATAAATGAAAGTCCACTCTAATTAAAAGGGATCTTTGGAAGCACCTCAAACAAGATAAAATTACTGTCATGTCTGCTGATATTTTAATCTTTCCTCTTCTGTTGGATGAGAGGCAAATAAAGGAGCAGAAAAATAAGACAAGTAACTTGAGAAGGCAAATGAAGTTTTCTTTTTTCTTTATAATTTTTAAGTCAAATGAAACTGCTGAAGTTGAGATGTGTTTACCATACAAATGATTTGAGAAGAACAAAGGCTATAATGGTTTTGATAACTGACCATGGTAAGGTAAGGCTTTAATTCCTTAGAGAAGCCCTGAAAAATAGCAGACAATCAGATTGAAAGGAACTCACTCAAGCTTTGAAAGGAAATCAAGGTTACATTTAGTATTTTGTTTTGTTTGCACAATAGGAATAAAATCCTAATTCATTGAATAGAAGCAAATTAACACTTTTCTAAACCATTCATTTACATACCCAGAGTGCCATACAACTCAACTGATTTGAAAACACCACAAAGAATGGTAGCTGTTTTCCTATTATTTCATTAACACTCTCTAAACTATTACTCACCTAATTCAAAGGGTAAGTGTTCAAATTTCAGCAGTTGACAATCAGGTTTAGTCATTTTTTCCTAAAAACTCTTTCAAAGTTTATAAGAAATCTTTTGTGTATTTCAATGGTTGTCTCTACTAAATAGAGAACCACTTAAAGTTTCAAAATAGTATCAGAAGAGATGGATTTTGTTTTGCATGTGAAGATGAAAATTTTATTTCATTGCTAATATTGTCTGTATATGTAAGGATGATATTACTGCAACCTGAAGAGACTAATGAAGCTTATTCCTGTTGTAAAAATTATTGGTGGAAGCAAAGTGATTCCAAATATATGATTTAATGAACAGACATGCACAATCCTAAATAATTAATGAAATACACACACATGCTAAGCTACATATTTTTAAGAATAATACTGCATTTGTAAGTTCAACTCTATGCAAGAAAATGACAAGGCAAAAGTTATTTTTTTTTTTTTTTTTTTTTAAATATTAAATTTTTTTTTTATATTCCCCCATACAATTGCAAACGACCCATTCTGACCCCAATCCTTCCCTCCCGCCCCCCACCCCCAAAAAGTGTCTCTGGTTCATAGTTTTTTGTTGATTTTGATTTTCACTTTCTTATATTCATTTTCCTGGTCCCTTATTTAAGTTTTCTAGATTCCTGCTATGAGTGAGACCATCCGGTATTTTTCTTTTTCTTTTTGGCTTATTTCGCTGAGCATGATCCCTTCCAGCGCCATCCATGTTGCTGCAAATTGCATGTGTTTATCTTTTTTGAATGCTGAGTAATATTCCATGGTATATATGTACCACATCTTCTTGATCCAGTCATCTATTTTTGGGCATTTGGGTTGTTTCCAAAGCTTAGCTATTGTAAACAGTGCTGCTATAAACATAGGAGTGCAGGTGCTCTTTGGAATTGATGTTTCTGTGTCCTTTGGGTAAATACCTAGGAGTGGAATTGCTGGATCATATGGAAGCTCTATGTTTAGTAGGTCCAGAAATCTCCACACAGCTCTCCATAGTGGTTGGACCAGTTTGCACTCCCACCAACAGTGCACAAGAGTTCCTTTTTCTCCACACCCTCGCCAACATTTGTTGTTGCTAGTTTTTTTAATATGTGCCATTCTCACTGGTGTGAGATGGTATCTCATGGTAGTTTTGATTTGCATTTCCCTGATTACAAGTGATGTTGAACATTTTTTCATATGTCTGTTGGCCATTTGCATTTCCTCTTCAGAGAAGTTTCTTTTTAGCTCTTCTGCCCATTTTTTGACTGGATTATATTCTTTGTTGTTGCTGAGTCTCATCAGCTCTTTGCAGATTTTTGTGATCAGTCCTTTATCATTAGTGTTGGGTGCAAAAATGTTCTCCCAGTTGGTGGGGTTTCTCTTTGTTTTTGTTATTGTCTCTTTTGCTGTGCAGAAGCTCTTTAATTTGATGTAGTCCCAGCTGTTTATCTTTGCCTTCACTATCACTGCTTTGGGTGATGTGTCTGTAAAGATGTCTTTGATGTGCAAATCCCGTAGTGTTTCGCCTATATTTCCTTCTATGTATTTTATGGTTTCAGGTCTTATGTCTAGTTCTTTAATCCATTTTGAGTTGATTTTTGTGTATGGTGTGAGGTAGTGGTCAAGCTTCATTCTTTTGCATGTAGCGACCCAGTTTTCCCAGCACCATTTATTGAACAAACTTTCTTTGCTCCAATGCATAGTCTTTGCTCCTTTGTCAAAGATTAGTTGACCATAAATCTGTGGGTTATTTCTGGATTTTCTATTCGATTCCATTGGTCTGTATGTCTGTTCTTGTTCCAATACCATGCAGTTTTGATGATTATGGCTTTGTAGTATAGTTTGAAGTCTGGGAGTGTGATGCCTCCATTTCCGTCTTTTTTTTTCAGTAGAGCTTTGGCTATTCGGGGTTTTTGGTGATTCCATATGAATTTCATCAATAATTGTTCTATTTCTTTGAAGAATGCCATTGAGATTTTGATTGGAATAGCATTGAATCTGTATATTGCTTTTGGAAGGATGGCCATTTTAATAATGTTTATTCTTCCAATCCATGAGCAGGGGATGTCTTTCCATTTCTTTGTGTCTTCTTCTATTTCTTTTAACAGTGTTTTATAGTTTTCTTTGTATAGGTCCTTTACCTCTTTTGTTAGATTTATTCCCAAATATTTGATTTTTTTGTTTCGATAATAAAAGGGGTGGTTTTTTTGATTTCTTCTTCTTCAGATTTATTGTTTGTGTATAGGAAGGCTACTGACTTTTGCGTGTTGATTTTGTATCCTGCCACTTTACTGAATTGATTGATGAGTTGAATTAGTTTTTCTGTGGAGATTTTGGGGTTCTCTATGTATATTATCATATCATCTGCAAATAGTGATAGTTTGACTTCTTCTTTTCCTATTGGATTCCTTGGATGTCTTTCTCTTGTCTTATTGCTCTGGCTAGGACTTCCAGTATTATATTGAAAAGCAGTGGTGAGAGTGGACATCCTTGTCTTGTTCCAGATCTTAATGGAATTGCTTTCAGCTTTTCACCATTGAGAATGATACTGGCTGTTGGCTTGTCATAGATGGCCTTTATGATGTTGAGGTATGTTCCTTGTATCCAAGAATTTCAAGGGCTTTTATCATGAATGGGTGTTGCACTTTGTCGAAAGCTTTCTCAGCATCTATTGATATTATCATATGGTTTTTATATTTCTTTTTGTTGATGTGTTGGATAACGTTGATTGATTTTCGGATGTTAAACCATCCTTGTGCCCCTGGAATGAATCCAACTTGGTCGTGGTGAATTATCTTATGGATACATTGTTGGATTCTGATAGCTAAAATTTTATTGAGGATTTTTGCATCAGTGTTCATTAGGGAGATTGGCCTATAGTTTTCCTTTTTTGTGTTGTCCTTATTCGGTTTTGGTATTAGTGTAATATTGGCTTCATAGAACGTGTTTGGTATTGTCCCTTCCTTCTCAATTTTTTGGAAGAGTTTGTGAAGGATAGGCACTAATTCGTCTCTGAATGTTTGGTAGAATTCATTTGTAAATCCATCAGGTCCTGGGCTTTTGTTTTTGGGGAGGTTTTTAATTACCATTTCAATTTCGCTGCTTGTAATTGGTCTGTTTAGGTGTTCTATTTCTTCTTTATCTAGCTTTGGGTGATTGTAGAGTTGTAGGAATTTGTCCATCTCCTCTAGATTGTTGAACTTGTTTCCATATAACTGTTCATAGTAGTTACTGATTATTCTTTTGATTTCTGCTCCGTGTCCGTTGTGATTTCTCCTCTTTCATTTATGATTCTGTGTATTTGTGCTTTCTCCTTTTTTCCTTTGTGAGCCTGGCTAGGGGTTTGTCTATTTTATTTATTTTTTCAAAGAACCAGCTCTTGGTTTCATTGATCTTTTGGATTGTTTTTTTAGTTTCAATTTCATTTATTTCTGCTTTGGTTTTTATTATTTCTTTTCTTCTACTGGTTCTGGGGTTTTTTTTGTTGTTCTTTTTCTAGATCTTTGAGCTTCGAGATTAGGTTGTTTCTTTGAGTTCTTTCTTGTTTTTTGATGTGAGCTTCTATTGCTATATATTTTCCTCTTATTACTGCTTTTGCTGCATCCCATACATTTAGGATATTGGTGTCCTCCTTGTCATTCAATTCAAAGAATTTTTTAATTTCTTCTTTGATCTCCTCGTTAGTCCAGTGGTCTTCCAGTAGTGTGGCTTTTAATCTCCATGAGGTAGGATAGTTCCTTGCCTTCTTTTTATGATTTATTTCTAGTTTGATGCCTTCGTGGTCAGAAAAGATGGTTGGTATGATTTCAATCTTGGTGTATCTGTTGATGTTTGTCTTGTGCCCCAGTATGTGATCGATCCTGGAGAATGATCCATGTGCGCTTGAGAAAAATGTGTACTCCGTTTTTTTTGGTTTAGTGTTCTATAGATGTCTGTTAAGCCCAAATGCTCTAGGTCCTTATTTAGAGCTTAGTTTCTTTACTTATTTTTTGTCTTGTTGATCTATCCATTGTTGATAGTGGTGTGTTGAAGTCTCCCACTACATATGTGTTTTCTTGATGTCTGTTTTCAGAGAGGACAACAGTTGTCTGATATATTTTGGTGCTCTTTCGTTTGGTGAGTATATGTTAATGAGTGTTATTTCTTCTTGAAGTATTGTCCCCTTAATCATAATGTAGTGACCATTGGGGTCTCTTTTATTTTTTTGAGTTTGAAGTCTGTTTTATCTGATATAAGTATAGCTGTTCCTGCTTTCTTTTTTGGCCCATTTGCTTGCAGGATTGTTTTCCATCCTTTGACTTTGAGCCTATTTTTATCTTTTGTAGCTAAATGTGTTTCCTGGAGACAGCAAAAGGTTGGGTTTTGTTTCTTAATCCAGGCTGCAACTCTGTGTCTTTTTATTGAAGAGTTTAGTCCATTTACATTTAGAGTTAATATTGATATGTTAGCATCTGTATTTGCCATTATGTTTGTCTTTCCTTTGATTTTATTTATTTATTCTTTAATAACTTTTTTTTTTTTTTTTTGGTCTTCTTTCGTTGTTATTCGTCCCTCTGAGGTTCTGGCTTTAGGATTCCTTGTAGTATTTTTTGGAGTGGGGGTTTAGTCGCAATGAAATTCCGGAGTTTCTCTTTGTCTGGGAAGGTCCATATTCTTTCTTCATGGAGGAAAGAGAGCTTTGCGGGATAGAGTATTCTTGGTTGGCATCTGTTTTCTTGGAGTCTGTTGACTATGTCCCTCCACTCTCTCCTTGCCCGTAGTGTTTCTTCAGAGAAGTCTGATGTCAGCCTGATTGGTTTTCCTTTGAATGTTATCTGTTTCTTCCCTCTTGTCAGCTTCATTATTTTTTCCTTGTCCTGGATTCTTGGGAGCTTTACTATTATGTGTCTTGCTGTGTTTTTCCTTTCGTCGTGGAAGTTTGGTGTTCTTCTTGCTTCTTGTATATCAATTTTCAGCTCCTTCTTCTCATTTGGGAAGTTCTCTTCAATTATATCCATGAATATTTTCTCTGTTCCTACATCTCTCTCCTCTCCTTCTGGAATTCCTATAACTCTTATATTTCCTTTCCTCATGGAGTCAGATAGTTCCCGAAGTCTTTCTTCATTCTTTTTCCTTCGTACTTCTCTTTCCTTTTCTGTTTTGGTTCTTTTATTTCTGTGTCTTCAAGATTACTTATTCGTTCTTCCATTTCATCTATTCTGCTTTCATTGCTTTTCCCAGAGTTCTTTAGTTCCTCCATTAATTCTTTGATCTCCTGCATTTCTCTTACTTCCCTCTTTAGGGACTCAATTTCCTTCTTCTGATCTATCACTTTTTTAATCATGGCAATTTTAAATTCTCTTTCTGGAAGGCTCAGAAGTTCTTCCAAGTTGCTGTCGTTGCAATCTGGGGAGTGGTTTTCTTTTTGTGGTGTGCTTCTTTCCTGAGGAGTTGTTAGGTTGCGTGTGGTTCTTCTACTCCCTACTGTCTGTTTTCTAATTTGTCGTATGCGTTGGGACACTGTGTTGCTCGGACTGACTGACATCTTGGGTGAACTTCTCCGCTCCCCTCTGGCTCTTCCAGGAGCCATCTCTGTCTTCTGGGGGAGCTTTCTGCTGGATTTAGGCAGTTTTTACTGAAGAAATGTCCCTGTTCTCAAATGGCGAAGCGGGATGCAGTCCCTGCGCCTCCGGTTTCAGGCACACTCTTCTGCGCACCCGGTCTGCCCCGGACGTGGGTGCCTGCTCCCTCTGTGGGCTCAGACTGCTGGTCGGAAGGGGCCTGGCGTGGAATAACTTCCCGGCTGGCCACTGGGTCCTCCAGAAACCTGCCCTTTTCAAGCAGTCTTAAGAAATGTCCTGTTTTATAGGGTGTTAGTGACTTTTTTTTTCCTGGTCGCTAGGTGGCGCCAGAGATCTCTCCTATTGTCCTTGGGGGGCTGTTTTTCGCCTCCCCCCACCCCGTGGGACAGAGAACAGAGCAGGAATGGTAGGGTACACCTCAACAGCTTTGGGGTGCTGTGTCTGCCTTGTGCCCCACCGTCGTGGAGAAACCACGCCCCGAATTTTCGTGCCCCGGGTCTCAGTTCAAAGCCCTCAGTTCCAGGACGCGGGCTGTAGCCCAGTTCAGTGGCGCGGGAATGGCGCCTTTTGCACCGCTCCCGTGCCTGGGCGCCTGGTTCCTGCTCACTCAGGGAGGGACCTTCACCTCAGTGAGGACCTCCGCGCGTCTCCCCGCAAGCCTAGGTCGTCTCCCCGCAAGCCTAGGTCGCAGGCGCGGGGACCTGGGCAGCCGCGATCCAGGTCTGCACTTGCTTTTCAAGTGCGCCGAGCGCGCCACTCTCCGCGCAAGCTTACCAGCAGCCCGGGCTGTGTGCGCGTCTCCCGGGGTCTTTGTTCTTCTCTAATGGCGCCCGGAGCTCACCGCCGCGGCGGATCCTGCAGGGTTCTCCACAGCTCCCGTTCACGGGGTGTGGTGGCTGCAATAGTTCCTTTCCGCTCACAGTCCCGCTTGCTGCGTCGTTTGTTCTTGTGGGCCGTTTTGGTTTGTTGTTTCCTCCTCTCTGCCGGTCGGAGAGTGCCGCCTCTGTGGCGCGGGGAGGGGAGCAGGGTTCTGCGCTTCCCTCCCTTCTAGTCCTCTTTTATGGCCACTTTCTTCTTCGGGCAGTTCGCTGGCGTCACCCGTTTATCTTCCGTGTCCCAGTTCTCACTGGGACCTGCCGCTTTTCCTCCCTATTAACTTTTTTTAATGGGAGATCTTACTCGCAGCGTCTCCTCACCGCCATGTTGCTCCGCCCCCCTCTGTCGGCAAAAGTTATTTTGAGAGTTGTACTTCAATGATTTTACCTAAAGCAAGAGAACTAGAATTAATGCTTCTAACACATTAAAATTTGGCATTCAACATTTTCAGGTGGGTTTGTTTGTATTTTGCAGTTTCAATAACATATTAAAAAGGATAAAATATTTTCAAATCAAATAATTGTGAGTCTCCTGAAGCACATTTTGAAATATCTTTGAAAATATCTCAATAGTGATTCAGAGTTTTGGGACCCAGGGTTGGAAACAATTAGTACAAGCCTAAAATCCTGAGCTTTCATGTCAGTGTATAAATCCCATAAATCTCTTAATCACTCCTAGAGTAAGCTTTCATCTAGTTTTCCCAAGAGAGAGTTATCAAAGCAATTCTTCGAACTGAATTAGGGCATGTTGGAGTTCTTCGGGGGATAAACTTCATATACTTCTAATAAATCAATTATGTATCCCAGGCTTTTCTAATGTAATAACTGTATTAAATTCATTTCTTCAGAATGTTGTGCTATGACATTCTGTCTTTATACTGTCTTTTACAAAATGTAAAGGTGAACATGCAAGTAAATAGTAAAGAATATTTTATAAGACTGCCCCACAGTAAATTTTTCTGGTTTGGTTTTTAGTTAATTTTACCTGTTATCTTTATCAACTAAAGGTATTTTATTACATGAACTACAATAATTGACGAAGATGCCACTCCCTAACTTTTCTCAGTAGGCAAGTAAGACATTAGGAAACATAAAACACATTAATGCATGTATCCTTGATATCACTAATTTGATTTAGAGGCAAAATACCACTCTAATTATAGCCCAATTAAACTTTCACTTTCCATGCCAATTAGATAGCAGGAAATGAAACCTATTAAAAAAAATCTTCATCTCTCAGTTTGTTCTCCCTATTGTTCTATTTTAGAAGAGTAATAAAATCTTCTCACCATAAGCAGGCAAAGTAAAACTAGTCAGTTTCTTCTAAAGTGTTCATACTAGTGATTTTAACCACTTTTGAGTTTTGGCTTGTACTCATATTTCCATCATTATAATAATCTATCAAGAAATCTGTAAACACCACCATCGTGCCATTTACCAGCTGACTGTGAAAACTGTAGTGGCACCTGTCATTTTATTTTGTCCTAAGGTTGATCTGTGCAAGCACTAAGATAAATAAATGATTTTGAAATAATATGTGTTATTGTGGTGAGAACATGTAACATGAAACAAACCTTATTTTTTAAAAATGCACAGTAGGTTACTGTTGACTGCCGTACTATGTTGTATAAGTTTTGCCCCTGCACTTTAGTGCAGAGGGGAAGATTCCACAAGGGGTGGCACCATCTTGCCTGTGCTTAATGTTCAGGGGAGGCAAAGAGAACTTTAAGAGGGTGGCATGGAAGATTCCCCATGGGCCAGATGTACCCTGTATTAAAATTGAGTTCACCTAAGGATTCTCTGAACAGCCAGATTCAACAGCCAAATTTAGCCTTCTTGCTCAGATATGATTTAGCTGGATAGAAAAAAAAAACTTATGAAATATCTACTCAATGACCCACATCTCAGACAATGGGGAACAGTTGTTTCAGCAGATTCCTGATACTATTTCTTCTTACCGAGGCACAATGAAAAGCCTCTGCCATACACTTAGTTCATATTTAGTGCTGATCTAGTAAATGATTAGCAGAGATTCTACAAATCCAAATGGGGAAAATCTAAATAGCTATTTATTCTTGTTTTGGGAATGTATTTACATAAATACATTGTAATGTGTCCTTCATTCTGTAGGACATGTTACTCACAAAAGTAATAAATCTACACTAAACTGAGGTTAAATGGTAGTCAAACTAAGGTTATTTGACTCAAGAGGCAAAAAATTTATCTGTTTTCTATTCTTTGATGACCAGTTCCCCCAGTTCTAACCAAGCATGGCATTAACAGAAGCAAAGAAGCAGCCTTAAGAGTTGACAACAGGTAACTATAAACCAGAGACATTCTGCAGCAGGGGAGAAGGGGGGTAGGATCAAAACAAGGGTGGGAAGAGCACAGGGGACCATGGTGATAGTTCATGGGTGAATGGGTGGTGGGAATTTCATGGGGACTATAACCAAGATGAAAATGCATACATTGTACAAAAATGAAAAATGATGTAAAAATATATAAAATAATAAAAAAGAGCTGATCTGTTTCTTTCCAATTACTAGCACTCCTCACCTTATCTATCATGTAGGAAAAATAAAGTACTTTGTCTTCTATTTCCGCTTTCAGAATAAAATTATGGACAGGAAGAATACAAACCAATCTCAGAATAGAGGTTGCCTCTGGGGAGAGAAACATGAAGATGACTAGGTCTAGAGGAATAGAGAGTGGGTTTCAAATTTATCTGTAAGTTTTATTTCTTTACAAACAAGCTTGACAAAAAATTGGCCGTTGTCATTTCTGGGTCATGACTATATGAATGCATATCTTATTTTTCTCTATACTTGTCTGCTTATTATAATCCATCTATAGCTAAATGATGAAATGACAGCTATATATTATTAAAGGTAATAAAAGGAATTAATAAACAATCATACCACTTAAAAATTATAAATTATCTCCCACAATAATTATTGGTAAAAATATTTTTAAAATAATACCAACTAAGAATAATGAAAACAGAACATTATGTAGTAGAGCTTATGGGATGTGGCCTATATACTGTCTAGACATAAAAGATGACTCTCTTTAATGCATTTATTTTTGGAGTTAGTTCAAAACAACTGCTATAAAACCTGAGGCCAGTAACTAAAGAGAGTAGTGAGGATGATTATAGAAATTAATGATTTCAAAATTACATCTTAAAAAAAAGCAAATGGACAAATATCTACAAAATATAATTAGTGAAAAATACATAATAAGTTAAATTATAAGGAAAAAATATGTAATTGTAGACATAACCAAAGAGTAAAAATAAAGTACTCTGCATGCTGGTAAACACATTTGAAGACATAATAAAGGGAATGATTTTTCTGAAAAAATATAAATATAAAATCTTTTCCAAGAAGAAATAGGAAACCCAAATAAAAGTTAACCGAGGGAGAAATTAAGGAAGTTATCAAAAAGCACTTGTCACAAATAATATTGCGAATGAATTCTTTAAAATAAAGCAATAAATAATTTTGTGTGCTATAAACTACTCTGGACCAGGGAAAAATATGGAAATCTACCTAAGGTCATTTTCCATAGTCAACAAACCCTGAAATCTACTTGTCAAAGACAGTATTAAAATGTATTCTGCAGATCCGTTTCTCTTATGGCATAGAGTACACTTAAAAAAAACTAAGAATAAAATTAAACAATATATAAAATAGCTTATCATGATACCAGCATGCTAACTTATCACAAGAGAAATAAGAAAAAACATAAAGCAGTCTCAATAGGTACTTAATGGTCACTTTGATGAAATTTAATCAGTCTAGAGGAATGAGGCAAATGGAGTCCAAAAATATTATTGATAAAACTGACATCACATAATGTGAGTGGGTGATGCAAGCTGGTGAATTTCCTAATACAACCCAGTATTAGATAGTTCTTGACTAGTCTCCGTACTAGCGGAAATGACTGTGTGGTCATCCTTTGCTGAAGAGGAGAGAAAAAGGGTTGGACCTCTGAAGCAGTAAAAGAGAATGTTCACCTGTGGTTTAGTCATACAAATAATACTATTTAGCACTGAAAAGGAATAAATTGCAGCCATAATCATCAAGGATAAACCTCAAAGCCATAATGCTAGCTAAAGAAGTTACTCACAGAAGAATTCAAGCTGTATACTTCATTTATATAAAGTTCAAAACAGACAAGGCTACACAGTATATTGTCCAGAGATATGTTCATTAGAAGTTTTCATTTTTTATTGAAGTACCATTGGTTTACACTGTTGTCAATATTTTGAAAGTGTAGGATCTCTCCCTTCAGGTAGTTACTACAGCACACCCATCATCAAAGACCACTGTGCTCTCTCCCCCATTTAAAAAAAAAAATTATTAATGTTGGTTTACATCACTGGCAGTATAGAATTCCCCCTTCAGGTGTTATCAGCATAGAGCACCCACCACCAAAGCACCCATAGGCCATCACCATAGTCCATTGTGCCCCCTCCCTAGCTTGTTCTCACCCTTTCCCTTTTCCCCAGCTCCCACCCCCCAGATTCTCCAGTTCCTCAGTTCTATACTCAGGGCTTTCCAGGGTTAGTTTTTAAATCTGGCTTTACTGACTGTAAAGAAACTTTTTAAGTCCAGGAATGATTATGAAGCATAGGAATCAAAAGTCAGGAGAGTGACTGTCTCTGAAGGCAGAGGGGCTCTTGAATAACAATCACAAATAGGGGCCTTGTAAGGTACTGGTTATATTCAACTTCTTGAGTGATCCATGCATATGCATTTTATATATTCTCTGGTATGCATATTTTAAACAGAAAGAAAAACGGAGACAGGGTATGAAAACTATGAACTGCAAAAGCCTTCCATCTATCACACCTGTATCTTGATTTTCCTAAGCAAAGTGTCACAATTAATTGAACTTTTAGCTGCCTCTTTTGGAAAGACATCAGTTGACCCCTTCCCATCTTTTGCCTCATTTTTTTTTAGTTAAAAATAATTATTGATTCATCGGAAGCTGCAAAAGTTATGTATCCTTTACCTGGATTCCCTCAATGGTTATATCTTTTTTTTTTTTTTTTTTTTTTTAAATATTAAATTTTATTTTTATATTCCCCCATACAATTGCAAACGCCCCATTCTGACCCCAATCCTTCCCCTCCCGCCCCCCACCCCCCAAAAAGTGTCTCTGGTTCATAGTTTTTTGTTGATTTTGATTTTCACTTTCTTATATTCATTTTCCTGGTCCCTTATTTAAGTTTTCTAGATTCCTGCTATGAGTGAGACCATCCGGTATTTTTCTTTTTCTTTTTGGCTTATTTCGCTGAGCATGATCCCTTCCAGTGCCATCCATGTTGCTGCAAATTGCATGTGTTTATCTTTTTTGAATGCTGAGTAATATTCCATGGTATATATGTACCACATCTTCTTGATCCAGTCATCTATTTTTGGGCATTTGGGTTGTTTCCAAAGCTTAGCTATTGTAAACAGTGCTGCTATAAACATAGGAGTGCAGGTGCTCTTTGGAATTGATGTTTCTGTGTCCTTTGGGTAAATACCTAGGAGTGGAATTGCTGGATCATATGGAAGCTCTATGTTTAGTAGGTCCAGAAATCTCCACACAGCTCTCCATAGTGGTTGGACCAGTTTGCACTCCCACCAACAGTGCAGGAGAGTTCCTTTTTCTCCACATCCTCGCCAACATTTGTTGTTGCTAGTTTTTTTAATATGTGCCATTCTCACTGGTGTGAGATGGTATCTCATGGTAGTTTTGATTTGCATTTCCCTGATTACAAGTGATGTTGAACATTTTTTCATATGTCTGTTGGCCATTTGCATTTCCTCTTCAGAGAAGTTTCTTTTTAGCTCTTCTGCCCATTTTTTGACTGGATTATTTTCTTTGTTGTTGCTGAGTCTCATCAGCTCTTTGCAGATTTTTGTGATCAGTCCTTTATCATTAGTGTTGGGTGCAAAAATGTTCTCCCAGTTGGTGGGGTTTCTCTTTGTTTTTGTTATTGTCTCTTTTGCTGTGCAGAAGCTCTTTAATTTGATGTAGTCCCAGCTGTTTATCTTTCTCTTCACTATCACTGCTTTGGGTGATGTGTCTGTAAAGATGTCTTTGCTGTGCAAATCCCGTAGTGTTTCGCCTATATTTCCTTCTATGTATTTTATGGTTTCAGGTCTTATGTCTAGTTCTTTAATCCATTTTGAGTTGATTTTTGTGTATGGTGTGAGGTAGTGGTCAAGCTTCATTCTTTTGCATGTAGCGACCCAGTTTTCCCAGCACCATTTATTGAACAAACTTTCTTTGCTCCAATGCATAGTCTTCGCTCCTTTGTCAAAGATTAGTTGACCATAAATCTGTGGGTTTATTTCTGGATTTTCTATTCGATTCCATTGGTCTGTATGTCTGTTCTTGTTCCAATACCATGCAGTTTTGATGATTATGGCTTTGTAGTATAGTTTGAAGTCTGGGAGTGTGATGCCTCCATTTCCTTCTTTTTTTTTCAGTAGAGCTTTGGCTATTCGGGGTTTTTGGTGATTCCATATGAATTTCATCAATAATTGCTCTATTTCTTTGAAGAATGCCATTGAGATTTTGATTGGAATAGCATTGAATCTGTATATTGCTTTTGGTAGGATGGCCATTTTAATAATGTTTATTCTTCCAATCCATGAGCAGGGGATGTCTTTCCATTTCTTTGTGTCTTCTTCTATTTCTTTTAACAGTGTTTTATAGTTTTCTTTGTATAGGTCCTTTACCTCTTTTGTTAGATTTATTCCCAAATATTTGATTTTTTTTGTTTCGATAATAAAAGGGGTGGTTTTTTTGATTTCTTCTTCTTCAGATTTATTGTTTGTGTATAGGAAGGCTACTGACTTTTGCGTGTTGATTTTGTATCCTGCCACTTTACTGAATTGATTGATGAGTTGAATTAGTTTTTCTGTGGAGATTTTGGGGTTCTCTATGTATATTATCATATCATCTGCAAATAGTGATAGTTTGACTTCTTCTTTTCCTATTTGGATTCCTTGGATGTCTTTCTCTTGTCTTATTGCTCTGGCTAGGACTTCCAGTATTATATTGAAAAGCAGTGGTGAGAGTGGACATCCTTGTCTTGTTCCAGATCTTAATGGAATTGCTTTCAGCTTTTCACCACTCAATGGTTATATCTTAAGAAACAATAGTACACTAAGTACAATGAAAATTTTTCCTTTCCTTGTCCTCTCCCATTTACAACAGAAAACATTGTGAATAGTACTTCACAGCCTGGAGTTGCACAATCGGAAAACCAAATAGGACTATTTTGGTTAGAGATTTAAAGTTCTAAGGGTGAGATATAAAGTGCAAGAATAGTTAAATTTTCCCAAGTCAACTGACTGTTAAAGGACTAGCCTGGGAAGATATTAGAAGGTCTATTGAAATAATCTAATGACATAACTCTTCTTCAGTAGGAGCTAAATACTGAAATTATAAATTCCAGCTTAGTGACATGGTTACCTGCAGTAACTACTGGCCTGTAACTGAATACATACACAAAACCATTTGCAATAGAACCTTATAGAAAGAAAATAATGTTTTTATTTTTGTATTCCCTATACAATTGCAACCCCAATTTTGACCCCAATCCCTCCTCCCCCCCCCCCAAGAGTGTCTCTGGTTCATAGTTGTTTGTTGATTTTGATTTTTTTCTTTCTTATAGTTATTCTTTTTCCTGGTCCATATTTAGGTTTTCTAGATTCCTGTTATGAGTGAGACCATCTGGTATTTTTCTTTTTCTTTCTGGCTTATTTCGCTGAGCATGATCCCTTCCAGCTCCATCCATGTTACTGCAAATTGCATGTGATTATCTTTTTTGAATGCTGAGTAATATTCCATTGTGAGAAAATAATTTTTTTAAGGTTTATTTTATTTATACAATAGCTGGGGTACAGGCCAGAGGCGCAGGCGGGTGAGAAGATTCACTAGAGACAGAGCAGGGAGCAGAACAGGCAGGCAGACTGAAAGCACTGCTGAGGGGAGCAGGAGGCGAGACAGGAGAGGCCTGCCACACCATGTGGGTATCTCCCTGGCCAGCTGGGAATTGAACCTGTGCTGCAGAGGCTGCGGACAGCTTCACAGCACTGGGCTCAACCCACTGCGCCACCGGGGAGGCCCAAGAAAATAAATTTTAATTAAATATTGAAATGTTATTAGGCTCAATTATTGAAATGTTATTAAAAGTAATTTATAGATTGTTATACTTCTGGGAAGTTAGAGTAGACATAGTTTGGCCTATTCCTTCCACTAGGCACATCTAAAAATCCTGGATAATATATAAGAAAGAGACATAAGAGGAGCATGAAAGGTGGGCACAAAAAGGTAGATAGAGATGGTTCACAAAGTGCTATGGTGGTGGAAGAATTACAGGGATACACCTGAAGGGAGAACAATGATGTAAGAAAATAAACAAATTTTTTAAATGCTATAAAATAATTTTATCATTAAATGATATAGAATAAACATAAAAAAGGCAAATGGGCTAGTGTTCTCAGACATAAGGATGGCACAACCACTTCAATATGAAATCCTCATACACAAAGGGACAATTTGATCTCAATTTGAATAAGAAAAGACACTCAACTTCTGCCAACACTAAGATGACACCATTGTTAGAATTATCAGACGAGGAATTTAAAGCATTCATCATAAAATGTTTTTGAGCAATTACTTACACACTTGAAACAGATGAAATAATAGAAAGTGTCAGTAAAGAAAGAGAAATTGTTAGCAAATGAACTGTTATCTAAACCTTACACCTTATACAAAAATTAACTCATGGAAGAAAGTATAAAACGCAAATTGTTAAAGTTTTAAAATAGGCAAATTTTCCATCTAAGGCTGGGTAAAGACTTCTTCTGCTTGATACCAGAAGTGTGGTTCAGAGCAATCAATCAACAAATTGGACTTGAAACTCTCTGACTTTGCTCTGCCCTGGAAGGGGAGTTGCATAAATGAGCACTGGACAGCCACCTACATACTCTTCTCCACTGGAGGAGAAATAGTTGTTTGAAGAGATTATGAACAATTCCAAGAATTTTCCTCAGAGATATTCTTCACTGAGAATGATTTCAAAATACTTAAAAAACAAGGTCATCTGTTAAAGGCATTGCAAAGACAGGGAGTCTGGTGGTACTGGCCTTTCTTCTTCACTTTGACTGTGTAATGCCATAGGGAGAGCTAGAGGGGTTTTTCATCACTTAGGTAGAATTCCTTTTAATTGTTGAGTTGCAGGAGTTCTTTAAAGTCCTATCAACCTAAAGGTGAAGAAATCAAGGTCAATGCTGTGACCAGTGGTTCTAATGAAATGAAATCGCACCAACACAAAGACACATTGCTCCTTTATTATTGGCAACTTCTTAGACCTTATTTTTTAAAGCACGGAACTTACTGGGGCAGGAGCTACATGTGTGTGTTGGGGCATGATGTCAACAGTCAGGCTGGTAGTTTAAAACTCCTGCCTTAACGTTCACTTCTCAGGTCAGCCCAAAGTGAGAGGAAATGTCCTTCTCAGTTCTTCCCTAAAGAGACACACGGTCCTGTACATGCTCATGTTCTTCTAGATTCCCAATAACATGTCTGAGATTTTCAGTCTCCTGTAGACATCTAATTACCCAGTTTTTCCTTTGTTTCTGTCAGGCTGTTGTTAGCCCCATCTAGTATCACTGCCTGAGGCAACAGTGATGATTGCAGATGATTTTTTTTTTTTTTACCAATTTCCATAAAGTGAGCTCTGAATTAAATAATGATGTAGCGTCAAATAAAGGAAAACCTAAAAATGGGGCTTCTCTAGGGAGTTTTCAAACAAGTCAATTATTGACAGTTCTCTGGGGGTTAGTGCTTCATGGGGGACACCAAACCTGTTCTATCTTCTAGTTACTGCCAGGCTGCTGTTTCCACAGCTACTGTAGTGGTTGTGAGGCTGTTGCATTTTGTGGCTACAGTAGAACTGGGAATATGGGGATAAGAATTGGAGAGATTGAAGTTCACAGTTTTAAAGATATTCAGTAGGCTTTTTTGCATAGTGCATAAATAACTAAAGAAGTACTGTAGGCTTTTGGTTAATACCTAGAGTTCTGAAAAGGCTGTTCCATGATTTTTGCCAGTGTTCTCATTACTTTATTGGGGGAGCATGTTCTTGGAAGTTCTCACTCCACCATGCCAGACAGGCTTCTCCTGAGTTGTGTATAGTATTTGATGTGATTGACTCACTTTTATTTGAAACTCGCAATTGTGGTGAGAGCTCCCTGGCATACAAGCACTCAGGGAGCCATGTTGCTGAGAAGGTTCTGCTGTCCTTACTTGATGCTCAATTTTCTTTATTCCTCTTCTCTTAATGTAGCTATAAATGGTGAATAAATGAAGGAAGTTCTGCCACGATATAAGAAAATGGATACTAAATTATTTAAGCAGAAACTCCAAAGAAGGAAACTGATCATCTCTTCAGATACCAAAAAAAATGGAAAAGATTCAATTGTTAATCACTTTCAGGTAAATAGAGTTTTCTTCAAAGATCATTTGAAGTGAAAAATACCGTCACTTTTAAAAATAGCATTGCAAGATCACATTGGTTAGAATGAAGGCAAAGGTTTTGCTTTTGATTTTTTCCTTATTTTAAAAATTCAGTGCTTCTGTATATTTTTCTTAAAATAGCATGATATTATGATAAGATTTTGACATTAGGGCATTTATATAACACAAACAAATATTTATTAAAGCCCGGATAGACTTCAGGGACTTGATTATATTAAATATAGTAGTAATAATTTAGCAATGTTTTAATAGAAAGAAGATTATTTGGTAGTAGTTCCTATAATTTACAACAGCTAGCCTTGCTATAAAGTTATGAAATAGTGAATGTTTTATATCACACTAGGTATCATAGTCCATATTATATAAGACACTTCCTATTAACAAGCTAACAGTTAAAGGAAGTGAAATAATTAAATATCTATATTAATGCTACAGAACAACTAAATACAGACCATTATAATTTAAAATGTCATTATTCTCACTAGGGTGAGCCCAAGATTTTCTTTACTCTCTTTATCTTTAGAAGAAATGCTTGCAGCGCAAGTTAATTGAATAAGTAAATCCTCAGGAATAAACTATAAAATATAAGCATATAAAAATCATTAATATACTAATTGAAATTATTATTACTTATTCATTAAGCAGGTCAGAAAAATTCTCCATTTTGAAATACTTTAATAACTTGTATTAAGGTATGTGCTTGGCCATTCATTTTTCTGATATACATTTATTTAATGCCAACTAGATGCTAGACTTGCAATGCAACTCTGAATAGATATGAACTTCATGACACAAGATAGAAGATCAGCCTTTCTCTTCATTCCACCACTCCACCATCACTAAAGGCAACAAAAATCAAGCAGGTGCAAACTAAAATAATATAAAGGAACTAAAAGAGGGTGAGATTAAAAAAAAAAAACCCTTTGAGTGAAAAGTATCCACTGCAAACAATGCAGTCATGGAAAGCTGAGTCTTCATGGATGAGAAATGCTAGGTGATCGAAGGACACTATATTAACTAGGCAGGGAACATCCTGACCAAAAGTCCTGAGACTGAAAAAAGACCTGGATCCCAGAAACTGACAAACAATGCCAACAGTGCATAGTAAGAAATTGGTGGAGAAAGTGTGAAGGGTGAATGATAAGATAAAGCTGGGGAGAGAGGCCAGGTCTTGATTAAGCAAGGCCTCCTAGGTCCTGGTATCAATGAAGTTCAGGATTTTCCTCCAGGAAATAGTTCTTACACTCATCCAGCAAATAAAGTGGGAATATTTGGGTTTCAATGGAATGGAAAATTTTTAGGGGTTGAGTCCTTTTCAACTAATACAAAAATAGTGCTTCCCCCCAAAAAATATCTTTGTTAAAGAAGTAGATACATTTGCAATCTCTCTTTTGGTGAATGGAAACATTTCCATTTATCTATGGTAGCTCAAGAGACTACCAAGTCAGATTCTCTGAGCTAAAACATCTTGGATAATTTCATACTGAGATAGGCAGTTTTAGGCTGAAAATCAAGGTCTCAATAACAAGAATAGCTAATACTTATTGAGTATGTACTGTAAGTCAAGCAGTGTTATCAGTCCCTGACCTGAATTAACTCATTCATATACCCATGTAACTACTATCATCCTCATTTTAAACATGTGGAAACAAAGCCAGAAAGAAATCACATAGGGTTTTTATCATGGGACAGCTTTGGAAGATTTTACACAGAATGGCATCACTTGTATTTGAAAGGACCATGTGGCTCCTTGACAAAATATTGTGCAGCTGGGAAGGGGAGAAAAAGGTGAATGAATTAGGAGGCTATTACACTAATCCAGATGAGTGGTGAAGATGGCTCAAATGAAGGTGACAGCACTAGAAGTTTTCGGGGAGCTGGCAAGACAGGATGTAGTTTAAAGACATAGCTGATAGGACTTGCCATGAAGTAGAAGTGGGTGCCAGGAAAAGAAGTCAAGCATAATACTATTATTATTATTATTATTTTTTTTTTTGCCAAAGCACATGAAAGAAATGAATTTGCATTAACTACAGGAGGAGTAGGTTTTGGGAAGAAAGTCTAGAATCTCAGTTTTGGACTCCTGGACTTCCATGTGGAGAAGTCTAGAGGTAGCTGAGTTTGTCGGGCTCTACGGTAGAGGGGTGGAGATAGAAATGTGAACATCATCAGAATATAGGAGCCATTTAAAATCATGAAATTGGATGTGATCAAAGAGAAGAGGTTATAGATGGAAAAGAAGAGATTAAAGGATTGGGCCATAGATGAACCCTCCTCTAACAATCTGGGAGATGAAGAGGGACAGGAGAACGAGCCCTTGAGAAAGTGGCAACACATAGAGAGCCAAACATCCTTGCACATTGCTCAGGCCTCTGTGGTTTAGGTGCTACATCCTGGTATCCTCATACTTGCAAAATATAAGCCCACTCTGGGAATACCAAAGGGTACCTTCATATAATAAAATGAGAACAGCTCACTTTTACTGGGTGCTTATAGATGCCAGGAATCATGCTAAACAAACACAGGAATTTGGACCTACTTTTACCTTTGCTTTACACATGAGAAATGTATTAAATAGATTGCTTTGTATGCGAGAAAGGGATGAAAACAACTTTTGGAAAAAATGAAGACCACTTTTGGGGTCAGACCACTAACATGGTAAAACATGGTAAATTCAGGCAATATGCCTTCTGAACCTGAGGAAGCTGGCACTTAATTGATACCAAAATGAACACACACCAATCAGGATCACATCTCTAGTGTCTGGATAAATTGGTTCTGCCATTTACTCATTAATTCTTAGGACTTTGGGGATGTGGTTAACCTGGAACTTTAATCTCCTCATCTGTAAACAGGTCAAGTCTAGCCTGCATGGCTCGGCAGCATCTAACAGATGGAATCTCTTATTATTCCTGAGCGTGAGCTTTGCCTTCTCCCACCTCACCAAAACCCAATCACTTTTCAACTTTCATTGTCAACCTTCTGACTGAGGCTTGATTATATCTTTCTCTCTTTCCCCACATTATCTCAGATTACTATTTCAGTTTTCTCCTGACCCCCCCACCTTTCTCCATCTCTCTTTCCCTTAAGTCTGTTAACACAGTAGCCAGAGTGATCGTCTAAAATGCAGATCAGAATAGGTGAGCCACACTGGTTCAAACCCTCAAATGACTCCCTGCCGTCCTCAGGAGAGACCAGTTCGGAGGTCACCTCTGAAAGCTTTTCCTAACTCAGGCTGTGATAGGCTCCTTCTGTACTTTCCACAAGGTAACACTTTGGGAGATGGCCTGACACTTTTAATTTACAAACTGGGACGCCCCCTCTCCTTCCATATGCCCTCTAGAATACAGTTAATCTCCACGTAGGCAGGAGAATCTGGATCACATGCCAGTGAATTTCCTGTGTCTAGTACACAGCATGACAGGGAGTAAATATTTCTGTAAGAATGACACCAAGTTAAGTGTTGCTGATTAATACAAAACATTGCTGGATGAGGGACATAATATTGTTGAAAGAATTTTAAAAAATGAATGAGAAGGAATATGACCAGGCATAGACCACTCATTAAAATTTAATCTGTGAAAGACAGAAGTCAGCATTTGAGGATATAAAACTAGGGATGCTTCAAAACCAATGCCAAAATTGCAATGATAAAGCATGAGAGAGAGGAAAGAGGGGGCGGGGTCTATACTGAAGAATCAGGAGTAAATATTACTTAAAGGACTTTTGATCCTAAGGCTGGGTTAGAAATGAGCTATGTAGGACCCACATTTCTGCCCTGTTTGCTCATTTTGTTCTGGATCTCTGAGCTTAAAGGTAGCATAACTAGGTGGGTATAATCCTTGGTCCCAAGAAAGGCAGCTTAGTACCAGGGCAAAATGCTGGCAGGTTAGCACCTCCTACACACTCTCCCTTCATGCAAGTATTTGGGCATCATGCCTATAGTTGACATTGAAAACTGTCACCCTACTCCAAGGAAAAGAGAAGGACAAAGCCCTAATGAGCAGCTTTAGAGAACTTTGAACTGGTGGTTATGATGACATTGGAGAACTGGAAATGAATGATATACCTGCCTCCATAAATTGATGGGGAATGCTTTAGGTTTGCAGGCTGCACCCCCTCTTGGAAGCTCTGCTACACTGAGGAATTCTGTATGTTCCTGACCAACCTGCATGTTTCTAGATTTTCCTCCTTGTGTTTCCATGAGAGTTGAGCATGATTTGGGGTTTACCTCAAAGCATGGTCCAAGGATCAGCAGCACTGGCTCTATCTAGGAAGTCATCAGAAATTCAGAATCTGCATTTTAACAACATGCTTAAGTGATTGGTGTGCATGTTAAATTTTGTTATTTTTGAGAACTACCGAGAAAGAACAAGACATCAAAGTGGTCCTTGCACCAGCAGCATCAACATCATCTGGCAACTTGCTATCAGTAGAAATACAAATTCTTAGCACTATGTGAATCAGAAGCACTGGGGTGAGACCCAATAATCTGTGTTACAACTGACCTTCCAGTTGATGCTGATACTCGAGAACAGTTGAGAACCCCCAAACCAGGCAGACTGTCAGTCATCAGTCGAGAGACTATGGACTTGTGGACATACATAGCAGGCAGAAGAGGAGGCTGGATATCCTGCCAGCTGCAGTTCATTAGCTGTGACCTTGGGGAAAGAACATCCTAAGTAACTAGATTTAGTTTTCTTAGCCACATAGAGAAAGGATGAAAGTTCTTTGGAGTAAAAGTTCTTAAAATGTGGTTTGTAGAAATCCAGTTTTTCAAAGATAAAACTAATAACACATACAATAAAAATAATAGGTGAAAATACATCTTGCTTAAAAATATTAGATGATTTTGTGCTATGAGAATAGCCAAATAAGGCTGGTCCGTTCACCTCAGCTAACTTTTAGTTAACAGGGTACAGGCAACTTCTCTAATGAATTTTCATTTCTTTTAGTTTTTACATTTACATTTGTATAATTTCCCATTTTCATCTGTTGTGATTCTACTATATTATAATCGCAATTTGTAAAAAATGATTCAATGTCTTATAGATGGTTCATTGATATATTAAAGTGCCAATGCAATAACTGCATAAATGCTACTGCAGAATACTCTTGTGGATATAATGAATAACATTTTGTGTGAGCATAGGATTTGAACCTACTTATGTAGGGACAATGGGAATTAACATAAGGTTTTTTTTTCAGGCTAGAGAATATCTGTGAATATAAACTAAAAGGATAATCTAAATATTTTCTTAGGTTTTGCCACATTGTTTGTTAATTAATCTGAGAATACCCCTGTTGTTTATTTGCATTCCTAATTACCAATATGAACAAATGTCATACACTATCTAAGAACCTTATAAATACAACATTAATGCCATGTAATATTTGAGTGATAAAGAGAAAAATGTCTTGGTTGATTCATTTTTGACAGTGTTAGACAATAATACAATCTAAGTGACATACAATGTAGAACAGCAGCTACAAGTGTGTATGTGCTAAATTGGATATAAGTGCTAAGTGACAGCATAGGAGTCTCCTCTGTGTGCACATACATGGTGCATGGACAACAAAGTACTGGTGACTTTTATTCTGCTTCTCACCTGCCACTCATGCCATATAAGAAGATATTTCTCATGTACCCAATGCTCATTTTGCTTGTCAAATGTATACTAGAAAAGGGACGCCATGTCAGTGAGGATGGAAAGTAAGAGCCAAAGGGAACAAAAGTGTGCCTGCTGCACATTGCTTCATTCATGGGGAAGGACCAACATTCAGCCATGTGCCTTCTGATCTTGATTCATCATTGATGGTAAAACAACAATTGTAAACAGGATTAAAATATGATCATTGAATGAATGCATGTTCAGAAAGGGAAGGAACGAGCAATTCATTGGAGAATCTTTTTCCATATGAAAACATTCTGGTTATCTATGGCAAATGTGCTTGTGTAAATTTTTTTATGTTTACTGGGGTATAATTTTCAGCCATCCATAGTTGCAATCATGATACAGAACATTTCCATCACTTCCAAAATGTCCCTCTGCCCCTTTGTACTCAATTCTTCCATTTAATCTGATCATCCTGGGTCTCCCTGGTGGCATAGCAGTTGAGCACTGGACTGCGAAGCTGCCCACACCCTCTGCACCGCCAGTTTGATCCCTGGCAGCCGGTGAGGGTCCCACATGGCGCGCAGACCTCTCCTGCCAAGCCCGCTGCTCCCATCAGCAGCATGTTTCGTCAGTCTGCCTGTTCTATTCCCCGCTCTGACTCTGGTGAATTCTCTCACCCTCCAGCGCTTCTGACTGTACTCAGTGTTTGTATAAATAAACAAACAAACAAACAAACAAACAAACAAACAAATAAATAAATAAATCTTTAATCTGATCATCCTGACTGATCGTTTTTTCAATCCTAGCATTGCTTTTTCTAGAATGTCATACAGTACGCAATTTTGGGTCCTGGCTTCTTCTTAATTATATGGGAACATTTGGATAAATGATAATATTAGACACTTTTTAAAAGGCAGTAGTGTTTTGTTTTGTTTTTAATTTCATACGGTATGCTCAAGAGTAGAATCTCAGTAGACTATTAGATCTCCAGGACCCAAATGTATTACTTCACAGCCAAAACACTAGGACTTACTAAGATCAAACTGTGAAACAGATACCTTGATTGGCAAAACTCTGACTCTTCCATGATTTAGTGGTTTCATCTTTTTTGAGAAATTTAAATTATGATCTTATTGACTTATTGACTTATACACACAAATGTTGCAACAGAGTATGAAGAATGTTTTTCAGATCATCAAAACAGCCAGCAAGTAGATAAAGAATCCATTATTTATCATTTTCAAATTACTTATTTAAATTCTGCAGCATTTGATTCTGATGTGCATGCGATAGTACTATGAATGGTCTTCTGTGAGAATCCTGGACATAATTTCTTGGTTTATCTATGTTCAATGAGAATATCTAAAGCTGCTTATTAGCACAATCACTAGCCATAATTTTTACCTTTAGTTTCATATTCATATTTCATCCATAGTTTAAAAAACTTGCCCTTCATTTTAGTTTTTCCTTAATTTATTTTTTTACCATCAGAATTATTTTTTATTTTCCTGTGTGGCACAGACATTTAATATAATTAGCATGGCCTACAGTGTCTTCAAAGAAACCAAGGATTTCTTTATAGTTTGAGGCTGCTTTCCTATTTCAGTTTTTCCTATGGACTTAAATAAATAAAAGCTTTCATTTGAGAGTTTCAGGAAACCATCCAACTACTGGCTGATTCAATGAGTTGCCATGAGAAATTGAATAGGCAAATCATTTTTACACTCACACTTTTGTAGAAAAACACCTGCACATCTGGGTTCCCAGCAGCCCTTGTTGATTAATATGCATGTAACCCAGAACTGACTGGGTAATAAGGATTTAAAATGCACTTGGCTCATTTTCAAGGAAATGCCTAGTATAGCATTTAAAAGGGCCAGGTTAGATGCTCATTTTATATCAAATCAACTTCTTGCCCTGTAGAAGCGTTTCACTCTCGTGTTCAATGTGTACTTTTTTCTTTACTTTGGTAAACACAATGACTTCGCTTAGCAGCTAAGAATAGACTTTACAATGCAAAGAAAACCATCTGGTGAACTAGAATATTTTACAGAATTTTTTTTTTAATGTAGGGGAGATGGCTCCTGCCAAACAACAGCTGAATGCCTAAATGTAAGTGAAAAACACAAGCAGCTGGAAGGGTTGCACATGAATGATCTCTCCTTTTGTGTGGAGTACTTGGAAAGTTCAAACTGTACATGAATCATTTCACTTCGGCATCTACAAGACCTTGGAGGTTGGTAGCAACAATAGTTAATAGATTCTGAGTTGGAGAGATTGAGACTAAACATCCCAGTGTCCTAGTCAAAACCTTCCAAGAAGGTGGAAGTAAAGGTCCAAAGTCAAATTCAATATAAACCGTTTCCTTTGCTTGGACCTCTGCCTTCATGGGCTGTTCTTTTTTGGTAGTGCTCACTCTTCTGTAGAACATTTACTCTGTTAGAACATTTATTCTATTTTGCCAAACAAAAACTTTACTCTAGGACCTTTTAATTTAAATAAAATCAGTTACATTTGGAAAAACAGGTCTCTAGAAGTCTCCCTGAAGAAAACCTTCAGGAATTAATTACCTGTCACACCAGTCTCTGAAAAATAGCAAGTTCAAACTAGATGTTACTTGCAGGAGGGATTACCAAATAAGACAAAGAAATATTTAGTAGTTTAACCTGACATATCACATACCAGCCACTAAGAAAGCATAGTTAGTGTGATGATTTTACTTTAGGAAATTATTCTTTTTGTACCTAAGTAATACCATTTACAATCTGTCATTGAAACCTTATATTAATATGAGACAATACTAATAGAGCTTGGTTCATGTGCACTGGGGGCTTTATATAAATGTTTTCCATATGTTGAGAAAAACATACACCATTTCATTTGTTTAATTTATCTCCAAAACAACTTAAAGAGATAAATTGTATTACTACTGACTCTTGAACTACAAGGATATTAGGAGTAGCAACACCCTTACAATCGGAAACCCAGGTATAACTTCTGATACTCCAAAAACTTAACTATGGTCACATATTGGTATCCACAGGGGATTGGCTTCAAGACCCCCTACCATACCAAAACCAATACCCTCCCACCCCCACAATATCAAAATCTATGGATTCTCAAGTTCCTTATAATTGACCCTTTATGTCTATGGATTCTGCATTCTCAGATTCAACCAACTGCTTCTGTTAGTTGAATCTGTGAATGTAGAACCCCAGTTGAGAAAATCAATGCAAGTAGAATAGCACAATTCAAATTATTGTTGTTCAAGGATTGACTGTATTTCCATTTTACATATGAGGGAAGTAAGACTAAGACAGTGTGAGTCACTTTGCAGTTTTACTTAGCTTTAAACTGTTCTTCCCAACCCTGCCAGCAAGGGTATTTTTTCATGGCTCCTTCTTTCATACATGTCACCTTGCACTTACATACATAATACCATCATTTCTCTGAACTTAAGCAAGCATACATGATATAGTGAAGGAAAAGTAGTGAACAAAAGCTGTCAATATTTAGTTCAAAAATTAAGCAGGTTCATTAAAGAATATGAAAGGAGAGGATGAGAGCAATAAAATATTCTATAGATATGGTTCTTGTCTTTATACCACTTTAGTCTCCCATTTATAACCACACTTTCATACTTGCTAGTGACATTTTTCACATTTCTAACACTATACATTAAGACATTTTACTCTTAGACTGAAACCTCTGTTCCTTCCAATTCTTTCCATTCTTCCTAAGAACTCAGCCCTTTGTTCCATATTGAGATCTACAATTCTTTCGATTCCCCTCTCCACTTTTTTCTGCCTTAATTACTTTCACTATTCACTGTCAAGCTTAGAATTTGTCTTTCTTCAATCAATATCTTGCAAATGTTCTTAACCTCTTTGACCTCCTGTTCTTTTCTTACACTTGACTGATTAAAACTCCATCCACATTTAAATGAGTCCCAGAGTCCATCTCCACTAGACCCAGATTACTAAGAAGTGCTGAATACAACTGTGCAAACTGGGGCTAGTATTAATATCTGATCACTGATCTCAAAGAGCTTGTACATTTTCTCCATCAATCCTATATTCTATTCTTAATCAGTTCATGCTCATTTTCCATATTTACATCAAGCATTCTCTACTCTTGACAAGGGTTCAATTCCCCATCTAATCATCATCTTATCCTATCTGATACTTTCTTCTCCTGTATTGCACTGTATCAGTTGGAGTCCCTTAAAATCAAATCCTGAAGCTTTGATTGCTAACACTTTACATGGAAGTGAAATCCCAGGACAGTGGGGGTGATGGAAAGGGGTGTAAGTAGTCAGGGAAGGATAGAAAGGAAAATAAAAGATGCATCACTCAGTTGCCCCTCCTTCATAAGATGAAAAGAGACATAGCCAGCCACTCCCCCCAAGTGAGTTTTCTCTTGAAAGGCTGTACAGAATACAGTAAGTCCTCTTTGCTCAAGTTCTTGCCTTAGCTTTAAAGTGAAATGCCATATAATTAAATCAATTTCACCATAAGCTAATATATAGAAACAAGAGTTAATTGCCTAATACATATTTCTGACCACAGAAACATTGCTAAGACCTCAAAACACTTCTAATATTAAACAATCATTTGTATTCATTTATATTCCTACTGACTTATTCCAGGTCAGGGTCAAATGTTGCTGAAGCTATCCAGGAAGTTCAGACTGCAAGGGAGGGACAGCTTTGGACAAGACACCAGTTCATCACAGGATGCATGCATACACACACACACACACACACACACACACACACACACACACACCCTCACTCATTCACTCACTCAGACTGGCACAAAGGAGACTGAATGTCAGTTATTGAAACTGACATTCAATGACATGGCATTAGCTAAGGATCTACTGCACAAGTATTTCAGAATAGTACAATGGAAAATGGCATGGGGCAGGAGAAGGGAAGTTTCCAGTGTTTCCTGCTTGTTTCTTAACTTTCACTGGCCAAAGTTTGCCACAAGCCCTCTATTTTTTTCCCTTGTGGCACATGGCACATTTTCAAAGTGGGTCAAGTTATTTTTTCTATCTTCTCCTTTATCTTTTCTTTTTGGGACTCTATTTACACATGGTTTGGCTATCTGAAGTTTCCCACAGATCATTGATAACCTATCAATTTTTATGGCTATTTATCTCTATATAATTTATTTTGGTAGTTTCTCTTATTATGTATTCAAGTTCACTAGTGTTTCCTAATGCATTGTGTATTTTATAATTATTTTCCTACCCTTTATATTTTTTCATCTCAAATATTATAGTATTATCTCTAGAAGTCTGATTTAGTTTTTACTAAGTCCCTAGTTAAAATGTCCAATCTTTCCTTTAGCTTCTTGAATATATAGAATAGCTAACTATTTTAATGTCCATATCTGGATAGCCTATCATTTATGTTATTTCCAGATGAGCCTTGATATTTTTCTTGTCTTTCTGGTTACATTTTTTTCTGTCCTTTTTGCCAGCTTGGTCACTATTGATTGGATGCCAGATACTGTGAATTTTGGTTTGTTGGATGATGGATCTTTCTTTTCCTCCAGAAAATTACTCTTCAGTCCTCTTTTGAGACTTGATTAAATTGCTTTGAAACAATATGACCCTTTCTAGGCTTGCTTTGAAGCTTTGTTAGGAAGGCTTAGAGCAATGTGAGGTCTAGGGTTAATTTTCCCACTATAACTGATGCTTTTAGTTCCTCATATGTCTTCACATATCCCTGCCCCACACCCTGCCTCACAAAAAGAAATAAAAGATACAGTAGGACTAAGTTAGGTACTTGTGCAGAGTCCCCAAGACACCCTGAGGTTCTATAATTTGTTTACTCATAGTTAAGATGTGTTGTAAAAAACATAGAAATCAAAATCAAAAAAGGGAAAAAGGTAAATGAAGGCAAGTCTGGAGGAAAGCAGGTACCAGCATCTATGGGTCTTCCTTATGGAGTCACACAAAACAGCTTCATTCTCCCATGAAGAAGTCATGAGAACACATGTGAAATGTTGTCCATGAGAGGAGCTCATTAGAGACTAAATACAGGGATTTTATTGGGGGCTGATCACATATGCTGCCTCTGCCCAGTGTGTACCAAGATTCCAGACCTCCGGAAGGAAAGCATGTGTCCAGCAAAAACTACATTAATTATTGAGTAGTTTAGACACAATGAGCCATTACTATCAGGAATAGTTAGAAACTTCATAAAATCCCAGGGTCCACTTGTAAAATAGACCTTTTAGGGATAAACAGTCTCAGCTCCGCTAAATTAACTCCACCGCACAGTGCTAATTTCTTAAGCTTCTGTAGCATCCTATATTACTATAGGATGTTCAAACTGTTCAAACTGTTCACTTGTTCAAACTGCCTGTCTTCCACAGACAGTACACTCTGTGAAAGAAGAAGAAACTATATTTGGCTGATATTGTTTTTCCTGTGCCTACCAAAAAGTATAGCATGAGGTAGATGCTAAAAAAATTCTTGTGAAATATGGACAATAGGTTAATATTGTGAGGATATATAGCATTCTTAAATTTATGAAGAAAAATGGGCAAAAAACGTAAACAAACATTTCTTTTTTTTTTTTTTTTAAAGATTTATTTATTTATTTATACAAGCACTGGGTACAGTCAGAAACGCGGGAGGGTGAGAGAATTCACCAGAGCCAGAGCGGGGAATAGAACAGGCAGACTGACAAAATACACTGCTGAGGGGAGCAGCAGGAATGTCAGGAGAGGTCTGCACGCCATGTGGGACCCTCGCCAGCGGCCAGGGATCCAACTGGCGCTGCAGAGGCTGCGGGCAGCTTTGCAGCCCAGCGCTCAACCGCTGCGCCACCAGGGGAGACCCAACAAACATTTCTTAATAAGTAAATAAATCTTAAGTTTTAAACCTAAGAGATTTTTTCATGTACCAAAGTGACAAAAGTTAAATATCTTAATAATTTTAAGAATGTGATTAAATAGTAGTTTTATATATTGCTAACAATAATATGTAAGTTATATAAGTGAGAAATTAAGTTATGTATGTCAAGTTTTACAATGTTCAAAATCATATCTCAGATAATTCCACTTCTATTAGTGTTTCATGAGAAACCAATCAAGACATAAAAAAAACAATAAATAAGGATGCTAATTGCAGCATTATTTATAATGACAAATATCTGCAAATATCATAAATGTCCAATGGTAGAGGAGTGTTAAATAAATTATGGGACATAAATAAAATGAGATATTAAGAAGTAACTAGATTGTTTTCCATAAATATTTTATGACATGGAAAAACACTCATAAATATAATTAGCTAAAAACTCAGGATATCAAAGTGTTTATATCTTTTGATTCAAAGTTAGTGTATATGTGGATTTATAAATATATATATGGTTTATTTTAAAATAAATCTGGGTTACATATGCTAAGATATTAATAATAACTACTCCTGAAGTGTTTCTTTATGGGGTCACTGCTCTTTTTCTATTCTTATTTTTATGTGCTTTCTAAAGTACATATTTTGTAAATAAGTTACTCACATTTACAAATGACTATCTTTCCTAATTTTCTTTTTTTAAAAAGATTTATTTATTTTATGTATTCCCATAAGAACTGGGATATAGGCCAGAGGTGTGGGTGGGAGCATGGTAAGAAGTTTCACCAGAGACAGAGTGGGGAACAGAACATGCAGATTGACTGAAATACACTGCTGAGGAGAGCAGCAGGCAAGTCAGGAGAAGTCTGCTATGCCATGTGGGTCACCTCCCTGGCCAGGGAGATTGAACTCATGCTGCAGAGGCTACAAACAGCCCCATAGGCTGCATCTTAATGCCTTGCACCACCAGGGAGGCCCCTATCTTTCTTAATTTTCTTCATTATTTCATCACTGGACAATAACTGCTGATGGGAGGATATCAGACATCATATGTGAAGTGAATATAAAATAAACTTGTAAACATGAAAGGCCAATTATTATGAGAACATTGGGGGAAATTCACTGGTTCTTAGCCGATGTTAACCTGGTACTACTTACTATTATTAATATATTTTATTTAAAGTTATGCTTTTGACAGTGTAATTGTTTCATTCAGTAATTACTTTTTCACCTCTTTTTTTACTCATTTTTATGATCTTAGAGTTATTTATGTCTATTTCTGAAGTTTGGTGTATTAAAGTATTCACAATATTTTATATTGCCTTTCAAATTTTTATTTTGCTATCATTCCTGTTTTAAATTTTAAAGTATTTGCTTTAAAATATGTGTGAAATATGCAATCATCAAAGGTTAATTAAATTTCTCCAATCTGGAAATCTGAATATTCTGAATATTTATGTAGGATTAAAGGATTTGGGAACACATAAAGCCAGACTTATAATTTTGGCTCTAAAATCCTCATAGGGAAGGCTATATAATTTCATGACAAATGATTTATTAAAGAGAATTTTCCTGACAAGTCATATTCTCTGAAACATCTGTCATTTTTCTATTTGATTATAATGTTTGTATTTCATTCAAACTAATATATGCAGTAGATGTTTCGATTAGCAGAGTTGGGGTGCTGAATAATCTCTAAAACCAGGCCGCCTTCATCTTGGTTTTTGCCCCTCCTAAAGCAAACTATGAGCCAAGGAGTTGGGTACAAGCAGCTTAGTTCAGAGGTAATCCCAGGAGACATGGAGGAGAGTGGGAAGTTAAGACAAGGAAGGAGGAATGCTAATAAAGCAGGTATTAATGATCAGGCTACTTTTGAAAACAATCAGAGTTCATTCTTGCTGGAGACCCTCTGACAGACTGTGTAGAATATGCTTCAGAAACATCCCACCTGGGCCTCCCCAGTGGCGCAGTGGGTTGAGCGCAGCACTGTGAAGCTGTCCGCAGCCTCTGCAGCGTGAGTTCGATTCCCGGCCGGCCAGGGAGAGACCCACATGGCGTGGCAGACCTCTCCTGTCTCACGCGCTGCTCCCCTCAACAGTGTATTTCGGTCAATCTGCCTATTCTGCTCCCCGTTCTGTGTCTGGTGAATTCTCTCACCCTCCCCTGCTTCTGGCCTGTGCCCAGTTCTTGTATAAATAAAAATAAATCTTTAAAAAAAAAAGAAAAAGAAAAAGAAACGCCCCACTTAAGGGCAGAAAGCTGGAGTATAAATTCTATTTATCCATCAGTACTTGGATGTCATTTCTTGAAGGTCATCTCAGGGACATTAACTTTTAGACATATCCAGACATCCTCATGGGCAGCCCACACCTTCCCATAGAAAGAGAGAAGCAAAAGATGTTCTGTGGGTTCTTTGTCTCTGCAAGGACAGAGGCACCATATATACCCTCTGTGTAGATCAAGATGTGGTGAGGGAGAGGTGGTCACTTTTTGGCTACTTTTCTTGACCAAAGATCACAAAATCATTCTAGAGGGAAAAAACCATACAAATGCATTAAACGTGGCAAAGCTTTCCATTAGATCATATACCTTATGCACCACCAGAGAAGCTGTTTGGAGCTAAATCTTCTAAGTGTAATGAACGTGGGAAAACCTTTCATCAGAGAGCATGCCCCACGCAGCATCAGAAAATTCATTCAGTGGAGAATACTTATACATGTACTGAATTCAATAAAGTGTTCAATTAGAACACTTTCCTCATGGAAGACAGGAGGACTCATGCTGGAGATAAGCTTCATAAATGAAGTGAGTATCAGAAAACTTTCTGCAAGCAAGCACACCTTAGGAATACTGCAGGATTTACATGGGAGAAAAATCTTGTAGAGGCTTTAGAACCCAGAGGCACTGGTTTTGACTCATGTGCCTTTGAGCCAGTTACATAACCTCCCCAAACCTATTTTCTCATCCGGACTAAAGTTTTATCATTGAAAGTATCTGAAATTTAGAAATAGGCAAAAGGAATACAAAATGTTATTTTAAGTGCAGTGTTGGATTTGATTCTCTGTTGACTGCTTTTTTACAAGTCTGTAGAGCAGAGGTTAATTTGTATATTTTGTCCTGTAGAGAAGCAAATTATTTTTGTCTGGTAAAAGTGATCATCCCATAAGCAACAGTAACATCTCTCTTGTACATTACCCTATTTTGCATCTCATTCAGGAATCATTCTAACCTTACCTATAAGCATCTGACTTTAAAAATGCTCTATAGGCTGGCTTTAGTATCTCAATGACTCTTATTAATTACTGGATTGAATAGAATATTTAACACATACTAATTTTATATTTATAGGAGAGTCATGGGATTTTCCCATTTTAAAACTGATACTTGAGCAGTTTTAAAATCTCGTGTTGGGCCTCCCTGGTGGTGCAAGGGGCTAAGCGCCACACTATGAAGCAATCCGCAGCCTCTACAGCACAAGTGTGATCCCCGGCCAGCCACAGAGAAACCCACATGGCAAAGCAGACCTCTCCTGTCTCGCCCACAGCTCCCCTCAGCAGTGTATGTCAGTCAGTCTGCCTTTTCTGTTCCCCACTCTGTCCCTGGTGAATCCTCTCACCCTCCGCATCTCTGGCCTATACCCCAGCTCTTGTATGCATAAATAAATAAATCTTAAAATTTTTTTTAAATAAATAAAATAAAATCTCATGTTAGCTGTGAAATTCTCATGCCTAAGCTGAGACAGACCAAACATTTGTAAAACACAGGAGTGTGCAGGGAGTGGGACACAGCCATGCCTGCTCCACCCCCCCAATGCAAGTGTCTTGTCTGATGTTCTGAGTTGAGTGGTCCAAGAACTCTCCTAAGGGATCCCCAGGTCCCTTCTTGCTGTTTTATTTTCTTCCAAAACCCTCTTTTACAGAAGAGAAAGCTGGAAACCAACAAAGACCTGCTCAACAAGAACAAAGGCTCTGTATTGAGAGCTCACTGCAAAAGGGAGCCAGTTCCCATTTCCTGCATTTGGTAGAGACAACAGATTTGCAGAATTGCGGAAAAGTTCATAGTGGAAAAAGGGAAGTCTTCTGCTGTGCTTGGGTTGGAGAAGCTGAATATTGGCTAACTAGAAGCGGAACATCCTCTGTGATTGGTCTGGACCACATAAGGCTTTCTCTATCTGGTTCTAAGTTGGAAGCTTGGGCCAAATATAAGAGAGTTGACAGTTATAGATTAAGTATGGAATATATGGGATTGATTGCTACAGAAACTGTGGTTTGGTTTCCTGGCTTGGTTGCTGTAGATTGTGGATCAGAGTTCTATTTTTATATACGTTCTGACCCATTTGTTTATTTAGTCTCTTAATACTGAGGTATATTAAGTTGCTGGAGGTCCCATGCACAGTGGCTAAGGTAAGACTCCATATCTCATGAATTCCAGTTTTATTTTCACTGTAAAGAGCTGAAGTTCCTTTGGTTAGGAAGTTAACACTAATCACTGAGGCCCAGGCCAACTGCCAGCAAATAGCAACAACTTAGAGGGCTCAATGGGAGAATTGGAGAGGGCAGCTTTGAATGGATGTGAGAAATTTCAAGGCCTTTGGGACTTCAAAAGGGGCAGGAAGGCTAAAAACTGAGGCATTGCCTGACATGGGCAAAACTCTTGGTATCTGAGTGACCGCTGAAACCCCAAACTAGTGGGACCCATTGGGATGAAGGCTAAATCTATATTTATACTCCAATTCCTCCCCCTGGATCAACCATGTTCCTTCCTCTGAAATCTGTAAATAGCCCTTCCATCAGCTTTGGCTTTTTCCCTTATCTAAAAGCAGCATTACAAAAATAATAAAAGTAGATATTGCCATGGAGATGGATTGAAAGAGTGTTTGATCAGTCATTCTACTCACATGAGGTACCTTGAAACCTGGGATGGTAATGAAAGTAATTTAACATACATCTATAATTAATTTGTTACACTTTTCTTGCTGCTAGCAAATCATACTATTTTAGAAAAGTTCATGGAATTAATCTCCCAGAAGAGAGATGAGATGGAAAGTCTTCAGAAATAAATGGTTTTGTTTACTCCCAAACATGTGAGTCTTAAGAGACAATTTTGGCTATAAGTCAGGGTTAATTTAGTGTTTCAAATTTGTTTTTTAGAAAATTATATAAAGTCAAAGATCTTTATCCCACAAGATATCCAAGAGGTCTGTAGCATAAAAACCATTTTCACTCTCAAACGGTTCCCTTGATCTGGTAAGGGCAACAGATATTGGTTTTTTTTTTTTTTTTTTAACATGAAGACAATATAAAGGTAAGATATGTTAGAGAAAACTTACCTTTATTCATTCAGTGTGTCTTGAGAGTAAAAAGACTCCAGTGCATCCCTGGTATAGTTATTATGTGATTTAAGTGACAAAAGTGAATGCTCATTAAGTTTAAAGGTGACCAAAATTTGGCCAGATTGGTAAGCAACATTACCAACTCATCCTGGTTTGCTCAAGATGTTCCTGGTTATCACACTGAAAGTCTTGCATCCTGAGAAACTCTTCAGCAAACTGGGATGATTGATCAGACTACCTACAATTTCAAAGGATGTGAGTTTAAACTAATTCAATTTTGAAAAATGATAAATAGTGCAATGTGGAAATGAATCAATATAAGTCCTAGGCTAAAGTTCCAAAATCATATGATTTGCCAAGGGTAGTGTCCTTTAGAAAAGAAAACAGATTTATCAAACAGGGGCTAGTGAAAATTTGATTGGAGAATATAGGGATCAGAGAGATCACAAACTGCATATAAGATTCCTTGAATTACAAATTTGAAGAAATCATTTAGGAGTAACAGATCATTTAAAATCTAGCTAGCAATCCAAGATAAGGTAAGATATGACTTAGATTCTTTGACCCTCCTCTCTGCTTCTTCTGTCCTACTAATTTTTTGCTTGTTTGTTTCTAAGAAAATCTAGAGCAGTGGTTCTCAAAATGTGTTGTGTAGATCAGCAGTGGCAACGTAAATTGGACACTAATTAGAAGTGCTACTGAATCTGACAATGTGGAGGAGCAGCACATATCTGTTTTTAAAAACCCTCCACGTGATTTTGATGCAAGTTAAATATTGAGAACCACTGACCCAGAACAACTCCTTCTAAACTTATATCATGGGAAATATCAAAATAATTTTGAGATAACATATAGGGCAAACTTGGGGCCTGTGTCAACGGACTTAAATGTCATTTTATCAGTCTATCTACAATTAGGCATTCAGAGCTCAAGATCTGGCAGGCAGAGCGGAAGGGAATAGATGGCTATGTGTACTTTCTCCTTTGCATTTCCCTGTCATTCTGTCCTGCCTGCAATACCAGTCGGTAGCCAGTAAACAATATGCAGTAATGAATAACTGACTCTTCCATGTTTCTGATGTTTGAAATTTCAGTAAATAACTTCAAAATTCCCTTCTACCAACAGACAATAAATACTGAAAGCAACCTATATAATAGATCACTGTCTCAACTATCCTCCTGGAAAGAGACACCCTAAATCCTGGGGCATTCTGTAGAAAAATTTAGTCAAAAAACAATGAAAATTGAGCCAATAGAACAGATGAATCATGCCTTGGTTTTTGAGCACCGTTGTACAGTATCCTCTGTTTAATTCTTGTGTTTTAAGGAAAATAGTTCTTTTTTTTCAGTATCCCAAGGAGACTTTGCCCCAAATGTCTGATAGTGGGTACTTTACTCATCAACAAATCTGGAACTTTATCCCATTGACAACCAGAAACTGGCAGGAGTCATTGCGTTCCAAAGAGCAATGGGCTGAAAAACATCTCAATAGAACTCAATTTCTTGTCCTAAGGATCTCAACTTCACAGAAAAATAAATGATTTGCATGAACTGACTTATAATTTAGGATCTATGGTGTCAATCTATTTACCAACATATATTTATATGAGGAAATGTGTCAGAATATACTTAGACTTAAACTAAAAATTTAGATGTTCTTATATTGAAAACTGTCCAGATATATTTTAAAAGTTAACAACCACAGCCAACTCCTTCCAGAGAGGCCTGAGCTTATTTAGCACATGACTTTGTTAAAATATATGTGGACCAAGAATGTCTGCCCAATTAGGAATAACTTCCAAAGCATTCTTTTCTTTTCAAATCATCAAAACAATATTTTCAAAGTCTTGACAGAACACATGCATCTTTTTGTCATCTAAGTTAATTCAATTGCGAGATAACTTTACTTCCATCATTTTTGTTTTTTCAAATTAGGCTGACCTGGTAGTTTCCTGTGAAGGACTTTAACACTGAAGACTTTATATAAGGTCAAAGAGGTAAACAGGTGAGAAAAATAGATGAATCTCCACAAAGGAGCTGAATTCCAAAACTATTCTTATGTTAATCTCTGTCTTTCACCTACATTTTTCTTACTTGGGTGCACAGTGTTGATAAAGAACATTTTAAGAACATTGTGATTCTTTAAAACTTCAAAGATATATAAATTAATGAGCCTATAGAACTCCAACTTTAACATCAAAATTGCCTCCTGGAAATCATCAATGGAGCAAGAGTGAGCAATAGCACAGCAATGTTATGCTAAGCAGAATTCACCCTGTGAATCACCCTGTAGGCATATGCCATTTGTGTATGCCTGCTGATGGCATTTGAGGGACTCTGAGAATACTTTCCTTCCTCTCTCTGATGACTGTGTTTGCATCTTAATTTTTTACTGTGTGTATGTGTGGAAGGGGATATGGGGGTTCTGTAAAATCAACATTTTCTTTTCAAATGCAAATATGCCTGTGAGGATTTTGACTAAGTAATTTACAGTGTGGTAAGGGCAACTTATTTTTTTAAAGATTTATTTATTTATGCATACAAGAACTGGCGTACAGGTCAGAGGTCCAAGAGGTGAGAGGATTCACCAGAGATAGAGTGGGGAACAGAACAGGCAGACTGAAATACACTGCTGAGGGGAACTGCGAGCACGGGCGAGACAGGATAGGTCTGCTGTGCCATGTGGGTGTCTCCCTGGCCAGTCGGGGATTGAACTTGTACTGCAGAGGCTGCGGATAACTTCAGAGTGCTCTGCTTAACCCCTTGGGCCACCAGGGAGGTCCCCATGCAGGGGCAGCTTATTAGAGTTGTACTCCTTTCTGAGAGAGACCCAGAGAAAGACCTCCAGTATAAGAGGGAGGAAAGGTTATCAAAATGCCAACTTTTCAATTTTGTTCAGGGTTTGAACTAAGTATCTCTAAACTAAAATAGGCATTAAATATTTTCACAAGGAAATTCATTCAAGTAAGAAGGCAACTACAATGCTGAAAGTGAGGACAGCGTTCTAATACCATTAAATATTTACTGAGCGCGATTTATGTACCAGGAAACACACTGCTTCCCTGTCTCATTCAAATCTTACCGCTCCCATAAAAGACTATTATTACTCCAATTAAGAGACAAAGAATGGAGATCTAGAAGAATAAATATTCCACCACACAAAATACTTGGCCAAAATAGGAAATAACTTGGTGCTTTTAATGAGCAACTCTATTGTTCCACCGAAAATTCAAGGCCTTCCTTCCCCCAGGAACTGTTTGTCCTGCTGGAGGAATCTGAGTTGATTGAGATATTAAGAGAACCTTTCAAGGGCAACAGGTAACAGGAGTTGATTTTCATTTGAGTCAGCATATACCCCAAATTGGGGGGACCATGGTTCCTTAGCAGGCAGGCCTCCACTCTTCTAAAAAATTCCAAACCACTTATACAGCCCTTGATTCTATCCAGAGTTCATAGAGTTTGCTTGCCTCTGGTTCTCTTCCAAGAGGGTGTTACTTCCTGGGTCTTCAGATCTGAGCTAATTTGGAAACAGGCCTCATAGTTCCGTGGAATGTCAACCTTAGAGGTTGGCCTTTGGAGCAGAGCACATCTGGCACCTTTCACACACAGCACGAGTCTCCTGTTCACAGACACTTGTTACTTTACCAGGAAGAATCATAAGATGGGGAGTTGAAGCAAATTAGGCAAAACTTCAGGTATATGATCCTGATGGCCTACCCAGTTCATTAACTAAGCAATTGTCCAGCTCTTAACTCTTTCATACCTTGACAATATTTTTTAATTCAAGTCACAAAGAGTTTATACTACTGGGAACAACTGTAAACAGCTTGGGAGCAATACAGCTCTGAAAACACATGTCAGTCCCCAACTCAGAAGCATAACTCCTGGAGACTTGAACACAAATATCCTCCATTCCAACAGGCTATGGGGACAGTAGGGACATCTCCCCCTTCTCCACCAGGTTCTTCTGAGCTAAAGAATGGGATAAGAGCCTGGACTTCAAGGAGGAAGGAGAAGGATTCACATGACAAAAAGACCAGATGTTCTGTAATTACATGACAGACCTGCCATAGAGATAGCTTTCTCTTGACAGAAAGGTCACTTTTGGTGATAACTCTAAATCTGGTCATACCCACGATTTTCATTCTTCTAAGTAGTTAAGGGGGCGGTAAAAGCTTCTCCCAAGATTTCATGTCCTCAGTTGACTTTGACTTGAAATAATCCACATGTCAAAGTGGCACGGCTCAGGGAAGGGTCTATTTTGAGCATCTTCCTCCGAAGATGTCACAGCACCTTCTAAGGGATTATTGTTCCCTTTAGTTTTTGTTTTTGTTTTGTTTTGTTTTTTTAAGAATTCCTATTGTCAGAAGAAAATAGCAAGTCGTAAGCAGAAAATTTCTACCATTCTTTTTATCTGAGCTCTCCTATCACCTAAGGGCAAGGACCTTCTGACAATCCCTGCAAGGGGGGGGGATGGAAATGGTGCAGAAAGGCTACAGAACCTGATTCAAGGTTTATACTTCTCTATTTTTTTTTTAAAGATTTATTTATTTATACAAGCACTGGGTACAGTCAGAAGCGCGGGAGGGTGAGAGAATTTACCAGAGCCAGAGCGGGGAGCAGAGCAGGCAGAAGGACCGAAGTACACTGCTGAGGGGAGCAGCGGGCGGCAGGAGAGGTCTGCGCGCCATGTGGGACCCTCCTCTGGTGGCCGAGGAGCAGCCGGGGATGGAACCGGCGCTGCAGAGGCTGAGGGCAGCTTCGCAACCCAGCGCTCAACCGCTGCGCCACCGGGGAGGCCCACTTCTCTATTTTTTTTAAAGATTTATTTATTTATGCATACAAGAACTGGGCTGCAGACCAGAGGTGTGTGTGTGGGGGGGATGTGTGTGAGAGGATTCACCAGAGTGGGGAGCAGAACAGGCAGATCTACTGAAAATACTCTGCTGACAGGAGCAGTGGGAGAGGCAGGAGAGGTCTTCTGCGCCATTACACTTTTCTCTTTAAATGAACCATATATGTTGTCTTGCAAGTCTTCTGTGAAAAATAACTGATGAATGGTTATAAACTAACTAAACAAGATAGAGTGCAGCATTAGTGATGGGTCCTATTTTTCTCTTGTGGCATTCTTTCTATTTCATATAAAGCACAGAGATTTGGGTTGTATGTCTGTGTCCATTATATAATCTCTGCAAGTAACAAATGCCCTTCCTTGGTTAATACACACATTGAGCCCTGCATGCCTGTGTTCCTGGGACACAGATTTTATAGATGAGGATACTTGTATGTGCTTCTACCTTTTGTGGTAGTGACCTTGTAGCAATATGTGAATAATAAGCTAATGCTAGATACATTCCCAAATATTTTTTTGCTCCATAGAAATAGCTGCTGAATCCAAGGAAAAAGCAAAACAGTTTTGAATTAGGTGTTTGTCACTGTCAGAGTCAAGGCCAAAGTTTCTCTCAGATTCGTTTGGAGGGAAAGTGAATACTGCTTGGGGCTAACTACCTTGTTACACAACAGGAGAGTCTCAGAACATCATATGAACATAAATTCACTCAATATTTTCTGTAGGGAAGCATAGAGAGCAGAAAATGAGTCACAGAAGCCATTTGTTGGGGACTCGGGTAAACAACCATCTGTGTAACCTCAGGGTTACAACCTTTATAGCTGAAAGGAAAGATAATAGGGACCCTTTCCTGAATAAGCTGATTGTTAGCAGGAGCCCAAAAGAATGGGAATGGATAAAACAGTTCTTTGTTTCAGCTTCCAGGTGTTTATTTCAAATTGAATAGAGACCACAGGAGAGATGAGGACCCAGAGGTATCTCTTCTCTGCTGTGAAAGACATCTGAGCTCTACAAGAGCTATGAGGATTTCAATTAAATTTACACCATCACTTCTGGTTTCAGCTTAGACATCTAAAGAACTTTTGAGTTAACACTCTTCTTATTACAAGAGAAATATGGACAAACTAAAAATCACTGACTTTTGTTGGGCCCATCAGACCATCAAAGTTGTCACTGCAAATTATGGAGAGATGGAGCCATCCAGAGGGACATCGCCAAGATTTACTGATCTGAAACAGAAGTTGCTAGAGCCATAAACTGGGAAAAGCACTTAAATTGAAAGTTTGATGAATTGCTGGAGGCTGAGGGTGGGCTAGCATAAGCGTGAGACAGTCCCAGGTGCCACTGTTGTAAGGAGAGACCCATATATTTATGACTTTTATATCTAAGTCTCTACCAGATTTAACAGTGAAGATCCAAGAAAAATATACTTGTGAGTCTAGAAAAGGTACAGGAAATATAATTATTGTGAAATATGCCAAGAGTCTTCTACAGAACAAAGGTCTACTGTCTAGGGGGGAAGATTTTGCCAGACTTTCATCCCAGTTAGGATAAGGGCTTTTATTTCAACCTCCTCTCACTATCCTGTCTCACCTAAGGGGAAAAAAGTAGTTAGCAGGGGTCAGGAGTCAAGGAAATTGGCTGGAAATATTTAAGCCAGGGAAGAGAATAGGAGGTGGGGGCAAGAAGTTATACCAGAGGACAAACATTTCTGAAAGACACGGCCCAATGTCACGGGCGCAGAAAAATATACCACCCTACCACAGGAACAGTTATGGTATAATAACAGTGGATTACAGTTGCAAGAACTGTAAGACACAGATTATGTCTGAATAGGTGTAGTTAGGGAAGCCCAAAGACAAGAGGAGACATTCAAACAATGACACTAAAGGAATGTGAATCCTCTGGTTATATGTTACAGGAGACTACAGACAACCTAATTCCTGGCCAGATTAGCACAAATCTTTATACTAAATACCTATTTACTTTATTTTTTTAAAAGATATTTATTTATGCATAGAAGAACTGGGGTACAGGCCAGAGGTGTAGGGCATGAAAGGGTTCACAGAGACAAAGTGGGGAACAGAACAGGCAGACTGACTGAAATACTCTCCTGAGGGGAGCAGCAAGCAAGTCAGGAGACGTCTGCTGCACCATGTAGGTAGCTCCCTGGTCGGGGATCAAACTAGTGTTGCAGAGGCTGCGGATTGCTTCACAGGTTGCATCTTAACCTCTTGTGCCACCAGGGGGGCCCAATACCTATTTACCTTAGATCTATTGCCCAATCCAACATGTCTAGCTTCAAGAAAAAAATTACAAGGCATTCCATGAAGCAAAATAAAAACCAAAAAAAAAAAAAAACCAAAACAAAACAAAAACCTTAAAAAACAAAAGAAAAAAAGAAACTTCAGAAAAAAGATGTTTGGAAAGGTCAAAATTATCAAATAGGGATGTAAAATAACTATGACTAATATGCTAAGGGATCTAATGGAAAAGTAGGTAACATACAAGAGCATATGGGTAATATAAGAAGGAAATGGGAACTCCAAGAAAGAAACCAAAGGTAATGCTAAAAAACAAAAAAATGTAACCATTATCTTCTTCATGCTGAGTTCAAATTTTATTCCTTCTACTCTTTGCATATATAAATGATATTGGGGTGTTTACATTCCACAGATTAGTGAACCCATCAGACATCTATCTGCCTTTCACTCCTTGACTTATTTCACTCAACATAATCACCTAGAGGCAGAGGACAGGAAGGCAGAAGGGGTATGGCCCAGGGTGGTATGGTAGAGGGCAAAAAGAGAAAAACATATAAAGCATTTGACTTGATTAAAAACAGCGCTTCTTTAAAATAGAATCTATTGCTGACAATTGCAGGCTTTGGTGTGGTATATTTGTTTTTAGACAATTTTAGAAATAAGATTATAAAGACCCTAAAACTCTGTAAATGTGATTCATTTTAGACAAGTTCTGAAAAAATCAAAATAGATATGAATAAATAAGAGATATTCTCTATTCCTAGATTAGAAAACTCATTAAAAGAATGACAATTCTTGCAAATTTTGCCTGCAGATTCAACAAATTTCTAATAAAAATTCTAGCAAGAAATTTTGTATATATTAATAAACTGATTCTAAAGTTTATTTGGGAAAGAAAAAGACCTAGAAAAAAACAAAACTATATTGAAGAAGAACAAAGTTTGAGGACTCACAATACCTGTATTCAAAACTTAAGTTAGAGAAATCAAGATAACATGGTATTGGCAAAAGAATACACACATAGATCAAGGGAACAGAGAAATATCTACACAAATAAAGTCAATTGATCTTTGATAAAGGCCCAAATGTAATTCAATGAAGAAAGGATCATCTTTTCAACAATTGACATGGGAACAATTGGATGTCCCTGTGTAAAAAATGAACCTAGACATAGCTTTTAAAAATTTCCCAAATGTCATTTTAAAATGTATCACAGACATAAATGTAAAAGACAGAACTATAAATCTTTCAGAGAAAACATAGAAGAAAATCTACATGACCTTGGATTTGGTGATTAATCTTTAGATATCACATCAAAACCACAATATGTTGAAGAAAAAATTGATTACTGGACTTTATTAAAATTCATGCCTCTGTTCTGCAAAGTACTATTAAAAGAATGAAAAGACAAGCCATAGATAGGATGACAACATTTGCAAAATACATATCTAATATTTGCAAAATACATATCTAATAAAGGGTAGTATCTATTATAGATAATATATATACATAAACTCAATAATATATGTATCTATATACATAAACTCAATAAGAAAACAAACAAGCCAATGAAAAAATGGGCAAAAGATCTCAGCAGGCACCTCTCTAAGAAATATGGCAAATAAGTCCACGAAACCATTGTCATTGGAGAAATTAAAATTAAAACAATGAGATATTACTATTTATGAATTAGAATATCTACTATGATCCAATAAAGGCAAGATGTAATTTGCTGTCAAGGATACTGAGCAACAGAAAGTCTTGCCTACTGTTGGGGTGAATGCAAAATGCTATAGTCAATTTGGATGGGTTTTACAGTTTCTTCTAAAACTAAAACAGACTTATGTTTTAACAATCAAACTTCTAGATATTTACTGAACTTACATGAAAGTAAGTTTACAATAACCATCTCTTTACAATAACCAGCCTGTGAATGTTTATGGCTACTTTACTGATAATCACCACAACACAACCAAAATACCTTCAGTAGGTGGATGGATCAACAAACTTATTCATCCATACAATGAATGGGGTGGTACTCAGTAAAAGTGAGTGAGCTATTAAGTTGGAGAAAATTAATAGGGTTGGAGAAAATTGTCTGGGGGTAGAATTTGATCCTTCCAGCAAATGCTATCTAATATGCAAACCACAAGCCACTGTGGTCATTGAACACTTGAACTATAGCTGCTGTGATTGAGGAACTGTATCTTTAATTTTGTTCTATTTAAATTAATTTAAATTTAAATATTCCCATGTGTCTATCATCCTGCATGGATTATTTCATTTAATCTCCATAAACATTCCTTATCTAGGTGCCATTATTATATCCATTTTATAGATGTAGCACCTGATTCAGTGACAGTCTTGCAATGGTCAACAGCTAGGAAAGATGGAGCCAGGCTAGGTTCACAGGTCAACTACTGCACTGTAGTACCTCCTGGTATCACCTTATACTGTTTGCTTAAGGCTTGAAATGTCATTAATTTACTTGCAGTGCTTGAGAGTTCAAAGGAGCAGTCTCTGGAATTTAGGCATTATTGATTTAATGCCTTTGTTCGAATAAATACATCAGTTCCCTGCCTTCTATCGGAGTCCTGAGGGAGTAAGGCATAAACCAGTGAAGGGCAGATATGGGCCAGGAGAGAGGAAGACATCCATGCGCTTTGAACAGTAGCATAGGTCATGTCATTCTCTAAATCAAAAACTTTCCATGGTTCCCAGTAGTCTCTGCATCAGAGGTAAACTTTCCTGACTGGAATCTGTCTAACGTACCTTTGTGGTCTTATCTATTACTCCTTGGGAGCTTAAATCCTTTGCTTCATGTAGCCTCCCTGGCTCAACTGGTCACTGAGTTGTTCTTGCACCAGTCTTTGACTTCCTAAGTTGTGAATTAAGTATCTGTACCACTGGGATGCAGAATGTTTAATATTTATTAATCCTTATGAATTCTACCTCTCCCTTAAATTCTGTGTAGAACACACCAAATCCTTTGCTCAAATCTTTCACCCTTTCCCCATGACTTGGTAACAGTGAAGTTTTCTACTTCCTTTGATCCTTGGCTTTGCTTCCAGGCCCCTACCCCCAAACATTTGGGCTTTGTTTAAGAGGCTGACTCCTACATTATAAACAGGCTTGTGTACAAATTTCTCTCTCTGAGAGAGGCTTTCTGTGTCACATCTATCTAATATAACTCCTTCTTTATCTTTATTTCCTTCAACCTTTGTTTTTCTTAAAGCATTTTTACTATATAACATTACATATTTATTTTTGGTAGTCACTCTATTAGAATATAATTCTGTAAGCACCCACTTATTGACTATTTTATTTTGTCCCCAGCATCTAGAAACATGTTTGGCAACCAATAAATATTTGTTATGAGTGATAATATTTAAAATACAAATCAGGATAGTTCTTTTAATCAGGCAACCTGGTTGTCTGAAATCCATGATAGTTGATGGAAACCTCTGATGGCAAAAAGCATTTGTGAGCAATACCAACCAATATATATTACCAATATTGTTTCTCTAGAGTTGTATTTTCTAAATTGTGCTCTATTGAATACTTGCCTTGCACATTTCCCTGTGAAAAAATCATCATGTATACAAAAGAGATTAGTAAATGCATGGTTCCATATCTGTTTTATGAAGATTCATTAGGTACATTGAAAGTTCTGAGCAGTCCTGAAGTAAATTAATTTATAAAATAATTTAAATATATATATATGTATATACATACTATACATACACACACAAACACATATATGCATAGAGTTTCTTTTCCGAAGAGCCTCTTAGAGTAGACTCAAGTTGGAATTGTTACCTGATGCATGCAAATTCTACCCCATCTTCTGATACCGACACTGTGCAATCTGGCCCAGGCATTGTAATGATGCTGAGTCTATCCTAGTGCCTCGGGGTTTATCTAAATAGTGGGCACTTGAAGCATTCCAGGCCAAGGAAAGGACAGTCCTGAGAACAAAAGCTTGGACCTCTCATCTCATCTCTCAAGCTAGGTACCTAAGGTTGTAACTTTTAAGCTTCTTGTTCTATACTCTTCACTACTTGGAGAAAGTCTGCTGATGTCAGGAGACATTCAGGCAGAGACTTAAATGAGAGATGTAGAAAGGAAGAGAAGGTGGCAAGTAATTGAGAATAATAAGGTGAAACATGGCATTGACATCTCCAAATCCAGTCATCCCTAACATCAGATCCACCCATAGCCTGATATTTGATTATAGAAGAAAACAGCCTCCCTCTTCTTTTTAGATTGGTTCACTAATACACATACAGCACCTTCCCTGACAAATACGGCTTGGGAAATCCTGCCCAAAGGCAATAGCTTGGCAATGAGACTGAGCTGTTGACCAGCCCTCTCAAACCTTAAAGGACAACAAATAACTAAGCAACCAACAAGAGCAAAAATGGTACCCCGATCTCACAATGATACACAGCATTTATAAAAAACAGATCTACTTCCTGGATTCAATCAACATAAATTCTTAGCTTCAAGAAATAGCAAGGCATTTAGAGGCAGTGTGATACTGTGCAAAGACCAGGGCTGGCATATACAGATTCAGGGGTTCACAATTGAAGGGATGGGGTGGATGCTGTTCACAGCATTCTTTGGAGGCATTTTAGTCTGGAAAGCCAGCTGTCCAAGTTCTCTATACCTCTATTATCTTGTATCCAGGAAAGTAAGACATATTCCTAATTCCTAATATTCTTTCATGTCCTTCAGCAGCATCTGACCCAGAAAAGGGGCTTGACTCAGGTTTATGATTGAATGAAATTCAGGCTGGCCCTGTTCCTGATTAACATGCTACAGTCAAGGTTGATTTAAGGAATTCTTAATAAAATTTATTTTCAGCATATTACTTCATGAATGCTATCCTTGTAGATTCATATATATTCAGTAGTTGCTTTTGAGAAATCTAAAAATACTGTCCCCTTGGCATTTGCCCTAGAACAGCGTGCTGCCTTGACGTAGCCATAACAGTCACACTATATGGGAGGAAACCTGGGTCCTCTCAAACAGACTCTTTTTTTAGGATCAGTTTGCTGCTGTGACTTAGGCCTGCAGCCTCCTGAACCTCTTTATTTAGGTACAGTATTCCAGGGCTATTATTTCATATGCTTAAGGATTTTTAAATAGCTTGTAGTTTGGGCTTTTCACCACTAGAGTTCAATCTTGCTCTTATCTAGATGATTTCATAGACAAAAAATAAAATCAAACAGCATTCTCCCCAAATAAAACAAACCACAAAAAAATTCCCAAAGTGCTTTCTCTAATTCAAATCCCGACCTTTGGCTACTAAGAGCTGATGTTTTTGATGTGTCTTTTCTTTCTGACACACTTAAGATTTCCTGGTTGTCATCAAGTGTAAAATTTTGAATGCCTTTGCTTGGTTACAAGTTATTTGTCAATGTTTGATAAATAATTTCCATTTACGTTCAGTTTGGTCATTTCCTAAGCACAATCTTCAGCTGAAGTTGCCTCAGTGATTTTGGGGACAGCTTGTTTCCTGCCAGTGGAACTTGGGGGCTCATGGCAGGGTAGTGAGAACTACGGTTCAGTGGAGGCTCTGGGTCACAAAGTTACTCATTTCCAAAGAAGTTCCCCCAAATAATTTTGATTTCTCCATAAAGCTGCGATTTCCAAATTTAAAAACTTTCAGAGCCTCCCTGGTGGTGCAAGGGGTTAAGACACAGCACTATCAAGCTATCTGCAGCACAAGTTCGATCCCCAGCCAGGGAGCTAAGCCACATGGCACAGCAGACCTCTGCTGTCTTGCCTGCTGCTCCCCTCAGCAGTATATTTCAGTCGATCTGCCAGTTCTGCTCCCCACTTTGTCTCTGGTGAATCTTCTCACCCTCCCAACTCTGGCCTGCACCCCAGCTCTTGTATGCATAAATAATCTTTAAAAGAAAAAAAACTTTCATTCCTTTCTTGTATACTCCTTATCTTTAGATATATTTCTGATGAGACAAAACTCAAATAGAAGAATATAATGCCAAAATTTGACCCCATTTTAAGTAAAGCACTACCCCCAAAATTTCTCATGTAAGCCTACAGAATCTCAATAAACTTATAAAGTGAATTTTATGGGATGCAGATGTGCAGGTATCATCATTCTAGTTTTTAGTTAGGTCCTTTTTCTTTCAAGTATCTCTGTATATCATAGTTACCACTTGAAGGACATGTTGTAGGAGTACATCTTTCCATGTGCAATACACATGTACAATATACATTGTATATATAAGTTTTCCCAGAGGTTAGAGCCAGTTAGGGCAGACAGAAAACCACACCATGTAACATAATATACATTTTTGGACAAAAAGTTGAGAAAAAATTGGAAGACCTCATTTCATAATCCAGACTTTGTTTTATAAACAAGCCAGTCCTATTTCACTAATTAAGACAAATAAGTATGAGTTATATTTTCCAATTATTTGGGTTTTGGAGGGGATTTGGGTTGTGGGGAGATAATTTCAGGAAAAGAAAATATCGATAAGAAAATCACCAAAGACACAATTTTGTCACAATTTTGCTGAAAGTCAAGCTAAACCCCCAGGACCTCTGAAAATAACACTGTGCCAAATTAGAGCTACAGAATAATAGACAATAATTACTAAGAATTTACTATGTGCTTGGCTTTTTACATGGTTTATTTCATGTCATGTTTGAAATGGCTTCATGAGTCAGGGTTATTTTTCAATCCCACTTTAAGATAAATAAACATAAAAGTAATTTGACAAATGCCACCCAGACAGAAAGTGGTGGACCTGGGCATGAAACCCACACACACAGCCAAACAATCTGGTGGATAATGGTTCTACATTCATATGCTTTTAGCTTTCTGAAGTTACAGATAAGAAACTAGTAATGACAAATATAAAAACTGGACATTTCTAGGCAGAATAATGACTGGCAAGAGTAGATGAGCCGGAGTTAGGTGATAAAACAAGATGTGCTGACAGTGAATATTAATTATCATCAACTGTAGTTTTGTCACAGATAGACATCCTGCACAAATAACTGAAGTTTGGGGCCTCCCAGGTGGCCTAGGGGTTAAGTCTCAGAGATCTTACCACTGAGGACTGAGTTCAATCCTCGGCCAGTTCGATACTGGCACAGCTGACCTCTCCTGCCTTGCCCCCTGCTCCCCTCAGCAGTGTATTTCAGTAAACCTGCCTGTTCTGCTCCCCAGTCTGTCTCTGGTGAATGGTCACCAGATGAGGGGTCACCCCCACATCTCTGGCCTGCAACCTAGTTCTCCACACACATATACACACAAATATAATTTACAAAACAACAAAAACCAAAGAACTGAAGTTTGTAGATTCCACCAGCTCTAACAACAGCACCTTCTCATGTGGTAAGCACTTCCCTGAGTCACTCTGGCTAGTTTTCACCAATATTTTTTTGTTGAGCAATAATGGACATATAACAATATAGTGAAATCAAGTATACAACAAAATGATTCAATAATTACATAAGCTGAAATCCCCACCACAAGAAGTCTAGTTATTATTTATACCACACAAAGCTAATTTTGGGGATTTACCCTCTTGATAACCTTTTCCCATTTTGTGCAACGCTACTCCTCCTCCTATCTTGCAACCACTCTTATGTTCTCTAGGAGTTTGTATCTAGGAGTTCTGTTTGTTGATTTGCTTTGGTTTTTTTTTTTTTTTAGATTTCACATGTATGTGAAATCATATAATTTCATTTTTGAATTTTTTTCTGCTTGAGTTATTACACATAGGATTATTCCCTTAAGGTCCATCCGTGTTGTAAATGGCAAGATTCAGATCTTTTTTTAATTGCTGGGTAGTAGCACATTATTTATATGTACACACAAACATGTATATGTATATATGTATACCACATATTCATCCATTGTTGGATATTAGGTTGTTTCCATAGTTTGACTACTGTGAATAATGCTGCTATGAACACCTTTTTGAATAAGTTTTGAATAAGTTTCATTTTCTTTGCCTAAAGACCCAGAAGTGTAATTGCTAAATCATATGGCAGCTCTGTTTTTAATTTAAGAGGAACCTCTATACTTTCCACAGTAGCTGCACCCATTTACATTCTTACCAACAATGCAAAAAGGTTTCCTTTTCCTCCTATCCTTACCAACATTTTTTTATTATAGCCCTTGTAATAGTATGAGGTGAGATCTCATTTTAATTTGTGTTTCCCTAATGATTAATGATGTTGAAAATATCTTATATGCCTGTTGGCCACCTGTAAAACTTCTTTGGCAAAATGTATATTCAGATCCTCTAAATATTCACCAATTTTTAAAGAGAATCTTGAGACTGATCTTGAAAACTCACTGTGTGGAATTTGCTGTTGTGACAAATAATTATGCTCAGGTTGGCTTCATGATAAACTACTTTCATTCTTATTTCATAATAGGGTTCAGGTAGGACCATCTAACCTTTTAGTTACCATTTGTAGGTTCTGGCTGAAAGAAATCCATCTCTTACCAAATGCTATTGCAAGTAGTTACCCATGGTGAATTATGTATTCTTATATCAAATATTTACTAAGAACCTACTACATTCCAGGCACTTTAGTAAGTATTGAGAAAATGGAAGAAAACAAAACACAATAAAAATACAAATAAAATCTCTACCTACATTCTGGTAGGGAAGATGGAAAATGAACAAATAAGTCAGAAACAGAGTGTGAATGATGGTGGTAAGTGCTATGGAGAAAAATAAACATGGAAAGGAAGATAATTAGTGCTATTTTGCAATTTTAAACAGGGTGGGCAGGGAAGGGCACCAGCAGTAATAGTAATAGTAATAGTAGTTGTAATTATTGTATCATTATGAGCATTGTAGCAGCTAAATTTATGGAGTATTTCCTATGTACCAGGTCTCTTTAATTTATCATCACTATCATATATTAGGAAAAAAAGACCAGAAAATCCTGTGATCTATCGAAATCACACACCTTTTAAGTGTGGACTGAAGACAAGAATCACCTTTACCAGTGACCTTCTGTAAAAGATAAGAGCATAAATAAAGTTGACATTTATAGGGGTAACAGTTGAGATATGATTCAGATATTCTGTGCTTTGCATAACTTATTTAGCAATGGAGTAAAAAATGGAATTGGGTAGTTAACATTCCCATGGATTTTTTTTCCAAAATGGACATGCTGAAATTTCTTCTCTTTGGGGATTCCTGCTATATACAGTAAAAGCCTACATACAAGATAACACTAGGAGAACCATGATAACCTAATTTCCAGTCCTGGATTATTTCATCCATAGCAATAAAAAGATTAGTGGCTTATTTTATAGTGATAACTGTTCAAATATATTTGTTATATAGTCTAGATTATGTTCATTGGAATTATGATTTATTTATGTCTAGAATATGTACCACATCTACATTAAAATATTTATAGCAGTTGGCAAAATTTAATGCAAAATAGACTACAGTAAGAATTATAAATTTTAAAAAGTAAATGTTTAGTAGACTGTGCATGGAAAGATCAACTTTAATAGAATAAAGATCATCGGAGAGGGAAGGTGGTGTAGGTAATATCAGGCATTTGAAATTAACTCATTATGAGTATTAGCAACTGAGTTTGGCTATCCATTTCCTAGCAACTAATATAGAAGACCACATTAGATTAGAAAGTATTTAATTTTTTGGACCTCCCTGGTGGCACAAGGGGTTAAGCACCATACTATGAAACAATCCACAGCCTCTGCAGCACGAATTCAATCCCCAGTTGGCCAGAGAACAACCCATATGGAGAAGCAGACCTCTCCTGCCTCACCCGCTGCTCCCCTCAACAGTGTATTTCAGTCAGTCTGCCTGTTCCCCACCCTGTCTCTGATGAATCCTCTCACCCCTCCACATCTCTGGCCTATTCCTGAGCTCTTGTATGCATAAATAAATAAATCTTTAAAAAAAAAAAGAAAAAAGTATTTTTTGGCAAAAAAGGTAGAAAAATTTCATTGAAAGAAACTTTTTCTTGCAACTAAATTATTTTAAAAGGTTCATGGGATAATAGTGAAGAAAGCAAAGAATATCTTCAATTTTGGAGGAGGCACATACTCCTGCAAGAATCACTTTTACTAACAACCATCTGCAAAAGATGAGAGCATAAATAAAGCTGGCATTTATAGGAGTAACAGTTGAGATATGGTTCAGGTGTTCATGTTCTGCATGCCTTATTTACTAATGGGGTAAGGAATGGAAAGTGGGGTAGTTAACATTCCGAGGGATTCTTTCTCAAAATATTAATTACAGTAAACAAACTTTTGGCATATGCTACATCAAAATAGTTACATGACTGGCAAAATGATAATAAAACTAGCAAAAATATCAACAGTTGCCTCAAGATGACAACAGTAACTTATATTGCAGACTTACAGGGTGCCCAGATATGTGCTGATCGTTTAACAAGCATTGTTTCATTTGCAATTCCCCATGACTCTGAGTTCAATAATGCTATATTTCCACCTTGAGGATGAGAAAACTGAAGTTAGGTAAATTCCCAGTTTACTGAGCTGATGAGCTCAGACTCAAACTTGGTAAGATTATTGCAAAGCTTATGCTTTTTTAAACTACTATTCAGTGGTTACTCTGCTACCTTAACTATTATTTTTGATATTTTTGTTGGGGCAATTGCAACAACTTTTTGCCACAGTATCTAAACATGAGGTTCAGATGCAGAGAAAAAAAAAAATCTATGTATTCTGAACTTCTTACAGATAACTTTCCCAAATTTCCTAAAAGCAAGAAATGTAAGAAAAATGAACCATAATAATTTCATGAAATAAACTCTATTGTTTATCAAGATAGGGAAAAAAAGAGAGAGAGAAATAACTCTGGGCACTGGTACAGTTCAGACCAAGTTTCATTCTCAGGTTCCAGAATGAGAAAGAAAGTGGCCAACTGCTATTTCAGAACCAAGGACAGCGACAGACATCCCTTCCACTAGGGGGCAGGATGGTCATTATGTTGGGAATGTTTATAATATGAAAGTGATTCTCCTATGCAAGAAGGTCATCTCAACTTCCATAACCTCAAGGTGAGCAGTCAGGGGATCCAGAACATATATTTGCCCAAATAACAATTTCGAACCTCTTTAAGGATTTGTGCAAGTACACAATGAATACTTTGAGTTTTGTACTTGGTAGCTATAGTGTTAAAGAGCTACAAAAAGTGCAACATGTTAAATATTAGAAGTCTTACACAATGCAATCTTAAAACTGCCCCTCCTCTGTAATAATGTTGGTTGGTCTTGTGTTTACCCGTTGGCTGACAGCAAAAAAAAATTCCTTTGAGAGTATTTGGAACTTTCCCTATCTAAGCTGTTAAAAAATAAGGATGTGAGTTCCTGAGAGGAGTATAACAAAGTGGGTAAAAGCTTGGGCTTTGAGGTCAGACAGACCTGGATTTAGACTTGGTGCTGTCACCTTCCCTCTGTGAGACTTTGTATAAGTGATAATGTCTCTGCACCTCAAGTTCCTCAATTTTAACAATGAATATAATACCCATTTTACAGATTGTCATGATGACTAAATGAATATATAAAGCACTTGGCTTGAAGTTTCTCACACAGTGCTCAATGGATGATGACCATGATGATGATTCTGTTTGTGAAAGAAAAGAACGAAACAACAACTTCAATGTAGGTGAACTTACACTATGCAAAATAGTTTATATATCTCACATATATAAGAAAGGTATATGCATTCACTCATTTATTTCCTTACTCACTTATTCATTAAGGATCTATCCTGTGCCAGGCAAGGTAGTCATTAGGACAACTCATGAATATGCATCATGAGGATCACTTCAGTCAATGAAATGAGAGCAGTGACAGGCATCATGCCATATAGAAGGTTCAAAAGCTTGTGTGTGCTTTGCCTTATTTTCCCATCTTTCCCCTAAATAATTCACAGCACTTTAGACAGCATCTGCTCTGCCAGTCTGGGTTCCTGAGTGAGAATGATGACAATGTGGGAGAGAGACTCTAGCTGATCTCTGAGGGATAAAACATATGCACAAAAATCATCTGTTCGATTCTTAAGTAATTTCCTTTTAAGGTCTTTTACTACTTCAGCATAACCCTTGTCCTTTCAAAGTGATATAAAGCTGTGGTTCTTAAAACAACTTATAATGTGGATTCCAGCAGGAGGAGGAAGTAAAAAGGTAAACAGTCACCCAATATGCAGTGTAAAACCTATCAGAAATATAAGTGTAAAATGTGGGGCAGAAGTCGAAGCCACAATATCATGATGTGGTATGAAGTGACATTTCATTGGACTCAAAAGTGTAAGTATGAGCCTATCCAATAGAGAAATACCTGGTGAAGGTATACTGTGGAACTCTATTCTAAGCTAAGGAGATATCACCTGAACAGACACAGCAAAGTCAGAGTTGGAAATGCAAGGCTTGGGGGAGGGAGGCTGTTGATAATATAAGAGGTAGCACCCTAAAAAACATTGATAAAGAAGAGGTGGGGTTGTGGGGTTACATTCTAATAATCCAATGATGATATCAGTCTTACTAGTATACTAATTTATATGTATATTTTATGATATTTTGTTTGAACTGTACTTTTGACCATAGAAACAGACAAGAGGTACTAAAAAATTATATGATTTGGTCAAAATAATACTGTGTTGGAAATCAAAACTTCTGTGGCTTCTAATACCGGTTGTGCCACTTATTACAGGAAACATTGTTTACCTTCTCTAGATTTCAGTTATCTCATTGGTAAAAACAGTTGTCATGGCCTAGGTCATAACAGGTCCCTTCCAACTCTAAGACTGTATGCTACCACAGCCTATTTGAGAACATCATTGTTTCCTTGAAAAGATTCCTCCTCTGAGAAAGATCAGGTATAGGCAGATTATAAATGGAGAGCTCTTGGTTTGCTTTCTCTACAATCAGCCCAGATTGCATCACAGTCTATAGCCAGCACTGTGGGCCTTATACCCATTCCTCTTTGTGCATTATCACCGCAGCACACTCTTAAATTCCAAAGGCCTAAGGGATTTCTCTGATGGCCAAATCTCTTCTGGCCCAGTGGATAGGTTGGAAATCTAGATAATTAATGTCCCTTGGGAGCAGTTATCACCAATGACTGTTATCAGTTGGTATAGAAATGCCTAAGCTGCTTTCTCTCCAGGCAGAATAAATCTGAGGCTGGTGATTCTCAGAATCCCTTGGCAAGGTTAAGGTCCCATTATTCACAGTGATAATGATCTGATAATACACATTTTATTGGCTGCCTTTCCTTTCTTGTGTTACTGTTCACTCATTTTGAGGGGTTTTCTTGATTGACTTGCCAAATAAATCATCTGTATTGAAATCATTGTCTACAGATATGAATGTAGGGGTCCTTAAGACAAATACTAGCATATAGGTGAATGAACTCCTACACTCTTCTGTCAATTACTTTTGTAATTGATACAAATTTAAATTCCAATTGGGATGCAACTAAAAACACATTTTTAATTAATTAAATGACTTTGAGCTCTAGTCGTTAAAGAGACATCCCTGTTCCTTTTACGATCTCAGGAGGCTCATACAATCTAGGAAACTTGGAGAATGACCTCTGGGCCTTGATTTTCCATGGTGGACACCTAAATGTCTATTGTCCAGATCTTTATAATGATTCAAAGATATGTAAATCAACACATTTCATGCATAAAAATTCTGTAATTGTTCACATATATGTAGAACTTGGTGGTCCTACAAGCTCCTCCTATAAACCCATTATTTTTTTTTCTTCTTCTGTGGGAAGCCCTGTTCTTGTTCAGGACACTAGATCCTGTCCTTTCCGCAGTTTCTGTGCTGAATTCTGACTCTGAATTTACTCAGTCTACTCTTCAATGGGGTCTAAAATATAAGTTATTTATTTCATATCTGAATATGTTTATGTTGAGTATGGCATGTGTATGTGGGGTGGGAGGGTAACTTAATTCTCCTGAAAACCAGCAGTGTCCCTTTGTTCTTAGAAAGAAGAAAAAGTTTTATTCTTATAGTCTAAGGACCTTCTGGGAGAAAAGAAAGCAATTAATATTGAGGTGCCTGGCTGTTAATATTGTTAAAATAACTCATTCTGTTACTTTGTATAAACTTGAAGAATTTCATGTACTTAGGACATGAATAGAGAAAACAGGAAAAGGCAAAGAGGAACTGTCTGTTCTTAAGGTAGAAGAGAAACCTTCTATATTCTTAGGATAGAATATGTATCTTCTAAGTAGGACATTTTATAAGAGGCACTCAAATCTTCAAGACATTGCATTCCTTTAGGCATTTAAGTTCTGAGTAGGTAGTCTATTTCTTTATATAATAATCTTGGCAGAGATAATCACTGATATAGTACTAGTAGGTTAGGGGTAAAATGGGCCAGGTATTTTTGATCATATGTCATTTTCTGAGAGAATTTTTTTTTTAGTAAATATTACTGAGTTTTCAAAATTAACTCAAGTAACTGATATCATGATCTTAATAAAGTATTAATTTTAACATATTTTAATAAACCCAGTAGATACCAACTCTCTTTGGATGAATGAGGAAAAAAATGTTCAGAAGAGGAAAAAGAATCCTAATATGGGAATTTTTCATTTCAACCAGTTGATCTCTTTTCTTTCAGCTATATGATATACAGCTTCAATGCAGACCCCAAAAAATCTGAAAAAGGGTAAATTTATGTATCTGAACAATAAAGTTATGTGAATGAAAGCAGAGTGTTAATGATATCAGAGCCACAAATTTTATCTTTATCACGTTTTTCCAGTTCCAGCAGATCTAAGACTCATTCTCTCCCATCAATCCCCTGCTGATCACTCCCTAATGTTTTCTCAGAGGTTACTAGTTATATGTCTGATTTCTCAATTTAAATATTGCCACCACACACACAAAAAAGAAACAAAAACAAAGCCCTTCAATAACATATTCAGCTAAGAATGGAACGGAGCAGGAAATAAGTTAGTAGCTAAAATATTTTTTTATGGAAAGATGAGATTACAAGTGACTTGCTCACTGGTAGGGTGATTCATGCCATTCTGCTAAGTTACTTATGAACACAATCTGATTCTAGTTGTTATGGCAACATACAAGAAAAAAGTGCAGAGAGTTCACTATTAAATTTTTCTTAAAATGACCCAAAATATTATCTGTGAGTATGAGAGTTCTGTAGAAAATGTTATATAAACTCTTGCTCGGAGCTGCTGCTGGGTGGCAAGGGATGCCTGCCTGCAGCTGTTCGGGCAGTATAATCCCCTCTGAGATGAGAGCAGAAAAGCATGAACATTTGAAGAAAAATAAAAGTCTTGCTTTGCCCCTAGGACATTTCTTTCTAACTCCCCCTCTATTAATATGCAAGGCATGAAACATTAAATGTCATATTCATGTCATACTCTACTGCCTGTGCACTGTGGAATCAAAGTGCAGAATTCTTTTGCCAACATGACTTAGGCTAAAAAATATCCCATTAACCAGAAGAAAAGGTCAAAGGCATAATTCTTGGTTTTCCTTCAAATTTTCTACCAAAATGAGGACAAACTGGAAAAAAAAATCCTAGGCTTTTAAGACATCAGTTTCTCAGTTTCCTAGTGGAAAACAGTGCCCTGAATAAAAAGGTCATGAAAAACCATCAAACTTTCTTTTATCATATGTGAATAAAAACCTATAGCTTCATCCATTCACCTTTTAAGGAGAGAGGCCACTGTCACATCTTCCTTTAAAAAAGGGTTTCATTGCTATTGTTTTTCAGAGGCAAGATCTGATATTTTTTTCCTCCAAGATCATGCACTTAAAGCTGGTATTAAGAAATTGAATCACTGACCATTATTTCAATTCCTAACAAAATAGAACTTATTATCTGAGTGATGACCATGAGTGTCTATTTCTGCAACTCTCTTGCACGTGACCCTTGAATTTCTATTTCTTTCGTTGATGAGAATTCAACTGATTTTAGTAACTGAGAGTGAGAATTTGAAGAAGACTAAATTTCCCAGTGGCTTGCCGAAGACAGTCTATGACTGTCAGCATTCCTGTGTGTAGGCTGTTGAGCAGGTTTAATATATCCTTCTGTCCACTTCTCAGCAGATAAGAGTTATAAAGGTCACCCAAGAAACATTCCTATTTCAATATGATCATTAGACAGTCTTTGCTGTAAGGACCTAAGTGATGCCAATATTGTAGGGCGTTGTTTTGTGTTCATAGGAGATATAAATCCTCAATTGTTCTTATCTTATTATAGATAATGGACCTTTCAGATTGTTTTACTTCTAGACTGCTACTCAATATTTTTTTCATTCATCCTCTCCTCTCCTCATATGTGAAAAGATTTTACACTTCAAGTGTGTGAAGCACACTTTCAAGTACAAACATTTGAACTGTGCCATAAGAGTCAGCAATAATTGCAACCTAAAATTTATTATATTTTAAGCTTCGGTAAGTTAATCCTAAATACTGTATTTTCTTGTAGGGACCCTCAGGTCTTATCTTTTTAGGTAAAACTGTTATTGCCCTTATTTATGGGCAATCCACCCTGGAGACCTATCCTCTTGCCTCCTGGAGTTCTCATGTGCTGGTGATGGAGTTAAGAATCAAGCAGATAATCACATATACTATTTAGGTGTATCATCATTAGTTTAGAGGAAAGACAGACGAATGACAAGCAAATTTAAGTTACATAAAAGAGAAACATTTTTTTTTCTCTTCTCCTATTCCTTTAAAGAGTTGGGGGGGAGTGTAATCAGTATATTCTGTTCACATTATCAATCAGCAAATGCTAAGCACCCTGACAACACCAGATGTCAACGCCAAAATGAATGGCATCTGGTACATGAGAAACAGCACATGCAAGAGGAGTCTTAGGCTCTGAAACCTGCTCTGGGACATCTTGAAGGATCTTGGGGAATTTTAGGACAAGACAAGCAACTGGAACTCCATCAGTCTTTACGCTCTGAATTCCCCATGGCCTCCAAGAGCTCCGGGAGATACTACTTACTATCCAGAGTCAGCAGTGTGCCCTATGACCACTGTATGCTGCAGATTTTCTTGGCAAGAAAAAAAAAAAAACAGAAATGTTATTTGACATCTGTGCCACTGTGAAAAGATTTGTGAACTCTGAGAATTAAAAAAGCAACTTTCAAGAATCAGGAAAAAAGCACTGATCTGAGAATTGGGAGACATTGCTCTCATCCTGGCTGCATCTGTAAAAATGTACTTTGCAATGGTGGACAGATTCTTTTAGCTCTCAAACTTCTTCCATGAGTGAATAAGTTTACTGGATCATCTCTAAGAAAGACAGCTTAATGAAGTCACTACCAAAATGGATTTGAGGAGAGGTAGATGTGGACTTGCACCATTTCTCTCCCATTTTACTGATGAGTGAGTGACTTAGGAGGGTTACTTAGTTCCTCTAAACCTCAGCTTCCTCTTCTGGAAAATGAAGGTGATGACAGTACCTTCCTCATTGTGTTGTTTTAAATAATACAATTAAATAAAGCACCTGTCACAGTGCCTAAGTAAGTGCTATTAACTTATTTGTTAGAATATTCATATTCTTGCTTTGCATGAAGTTAAATGACTATTCATGAACTTGCTATGACATTGTCATTGTTTTTATTTTATATAGTTTTACTCTTGATTCATGTGCACCCATGCTCATACACACACATGCATTTATGTGTGTGCATATATGTATGTAAAAATAAATGCATATGTGGATAAGGATACACATTATTTCCTATAAGTACTTACTCATAAGTAAATATGAAAATAACACTCCACTAACTCTATTATCATAGAAATATAAGCTTAATATAACTGTCACTGCTATTAGCATAATAGGTAGGTTGGTAAGATAAAAGTCTGAAGAAGTGAACAATTAGATATGAAATTAGAGGGAAGTACTATGGGATACATACAACACATCTAACTATAGCTTCCCTGGCTTTAGAAGAATACAAATCTTAGAAAATTTGGACCTTGTCTAACAAGTATAATTGGGGCCTCCCTGGTGGTGCAGGGGTTTAAGTCTCAGCACTATCAAGCTATCTCCAGCCACTGCGATACAAGTTCAATTCCCAACCAGGGAGATGACCCACATGGCACAGCAGATCTCTCTGTCTTGCCCGCTCCCCTCAGCAGTGTATTTCAGTAGATCTGCCTGTTCTGCTCCCCACTCTGTCTCAGGTGAATCCTCTCATCCCCTGAACCTCTGACCTATACACCAGTTTTTGTATGCATAAATAAATAAAAATAAATATTAAAAAAATAAAAAGGGTAATTGAAGGATTTCAATTAGAGAACCTGGTTCATAAGCTCATTCTCTGATATATAATTAAAGGATATCTCCTGAATTCCCTTTTACCATATAAATTATAACTTTTTTCACAAAATATGTTGTGTCATGGAAGAATAGGAAATATTAAACATTGTTTTAAATTACACTGTGTCATCATTTATAAAATCTATATTTTGGGGAGCTTCTGTCAAATAAGATTGACACAGGGAGTCAAATGGAAAAGAGAAAGATGTTTGATCTGTTTGTGTTTCCATCAGTTGATTAACAAAAACAAGTGTTTGTGAGATGTGTCTTGATCTCCATATGCAGCAAAATATTTCTTACTGTTTGTAATATTAAGAGCTTTTTGTTTTCCTTCTCAACCTGTGGTCTTGGCTATGAAAAGGACTGATTTTATGCTCTTTTCCATCTGCTTTATAATTTGACCAATAAAAGGTAGTATCTGGATTTGATTTCAGGTGCAATTTCATAAGTTGCAGCTTGGTTGATACATTTGTACCATGGTGAGTGATTCTGTTCTCTCCCTGTATGTTTCCCACTACAAACATAGCTGAGTTGTCAACCAGTCAAGCCTGGAGATACTGAAAAGGCCTGTGCTCTCCTGCACATCATCTCTTTTTCCAAACTTGGTGGACATCTCAATTCTGCTTCACCTTTCCACAAGGTCTGAGTGGGCAATGTCTGGGACCACTGCCTCAATAGATCCTCAGTGTGTTAAGCCTGATTTTCCCAAGAAGTGTGGAGATCATGTTGGCTTCAATGCTATCTAATGTAAGGATTTTATTGTGCAGCTGTGGAGATGTGACATTACCTGATAATCTCTCCCTCCTGCCCCTTAACATTTTTTTTCTTTAAAATATTACAATTATTGATTATTGTTCAAAAGAGACCCTCTCATTAATTTAATCATATGATCATTTAATTTAACCTTCTCCAGTACAGCTCCATATCTGATTCCCACAAGTAGAGGGAAAGATGGAGTGAGCTCTGTCTGCTGCACTCGTGCCCATGAGATATGCTGACTGACCAAAGCTTCAGCAATTGTCAGTAGCTCACTAATTACTACTATTTGTGGGTACTTATTTGATCCAGGCATTGTTCTGTGACCTTTTTATGTGAATAATTTTATTTATTCCCACACAGATTCATGAGGCGGACACTTTCATGAACTCTGTTATTCTGATGGGGAATGAGGCTCCAAGAGGTTAAGAGCCTTCCTAGGGGAACCCAGCCAGGAAGGACAGAAACTGGGACGTTCTGGTGCTGAAGCCCATGTTATTAATTCCTGTGCTGCAAGCTTTGTTACTCAGGGATGTGCAAGCAGCCAAACTCTGAATATCACCCTGCATTGAAATAATGCCCCTAAAACTACAAAACGTACAGAGAACGGGCAGTGGTTAAGAGGCTCCAGAGCTAGCCTGCTGGGTTTTAATTCTAACTCAACCACTTACTAACCATGTAGCCTCGGGCAAATCATTTAACCTCTCTGAACTCAGTTTCCTCCTGTTCCCCATGGGAAATCTTTTTCCAGGTATGTATGTGAGGATTAAATACAATAAAATAGACCACATATTTAGCATAGTGGCATGTGTCAAATGCTCAATAAATATAACTGATTATCAAGCATTCTAATTCAATAAAATAAGGATTTGACATCCTACTGTCCAATGAGACACCTGATACTAATAATTAAGGAGCTGTTGGGTGAAGATTATGGAAAGGGAACCAGAAAAGAAAGCAGTTTATTGCTAAAAAGAAAGAAAAATGCAAAGTACTTGCAGACAGGTGCTTGAGGCAGCAGTGTCAGCTGAACTCATGGTAAGCTCCCAGCCTGTGGAGTTATATGTTTTCCCTTTCCTATTAAGGATTCACATCTGGATATAAAGTTCAACTGCAGACTTTGTCAGAACAAGCGTGCACAGGAGTTGCTGTGGCAGATATCTTGGCTGCTGTTAACGGTGCCCATGATTTTTATGTCTCTTGTTTTCCACTGAATTATTTATCCTGAGCATCTGTGTTCCATTATCTTTACGTAATGTCACAACTGAAACAGGAGAATGGATGCACCCTTCTCAGTTGCCCACTGACAGTCGGGGCACCCTGTGGCTACCAGGTGTCTTTCCTGCCTTTCTTCCCTCACTGATCCAGCCATTTCCCTGTCAAGTGGGCTCATCTCTTCTCCTTGGGGGTTGAGCAAAGCCAGCCTCCAGTCAGACTGGGAATAACAGACAGTTCCAACACCACTTAAAGATAAGACTGATTGATCTTTTCCAAGAGCTCCACAGTAATCCTGAATGCCTAACTGGTTTTGCAGACAGAATTTTGTTTTGCTGCCACCAAAATACCAATGTCTTTTGCAAGTAGATAGATGAGGACCCCAAGGTCCTGACTGACTCAAAAATTTCCTGGGCCACATGACTCTTTGGGACATTATTTCAGAGGGTCTCATCTAGTGTTTCTACAACAAGCCCTGAAACAATCAGTAATTCAACAATTACTAATATTATGTACTTAGTATCTGCTAGGAATTGAGTCACATGCCTTTATCAACACACTGAAATGTTTCACAACCCTATGATATACCTTTATCATTTAAAACAAATGGAAGAAAATGCTTGTTGGCGCCTTGCCTCATGGCATCAGGATACTTCCCCCTTCCGGGATTAGCTGTGCTCCTTCTGGTCCAGTGCGCATGACAACCTCCGGCGCACCAAATAAGGTCATGTGTGTAATCATTGGCTAGGCACTGCTGGCCTGCTTCTTCCGCTTTTCCCCAGCTATAAAGCCCCGCTGAAACCAAAAATAAATGAGACATGCTTTAGCTGAACCGAGTGTACGTGTCTCCCTCCTTGGTGTACCCCTGTTCTTTCAGGTCGCTGCTCTCCCCCCAGAACCTCGTTGACCAGTCCGCGGGCTCGGGCAAATACTGTTGAGGGGAGACAAGGGACATGCCCAAACTCATCACTGAGAAGGCCCCAGAACTGAGGCTCAAGCCCAAATCTCAGCACATGCTCTTTCCAACCACTTTTGAGTACGGTTTGCATGGTATGTCTTTCGTCATTCTTTGAATTTTAACAGATCTGTGTCCTTATATTTATTTTCTTCAAAAGATTTTATTTATTTATACACAGAACTGAGGAGCAGGGGGATGCAAGGATTCAGCAGAGACAGAGTGGGGAGCAGAACAGGCAGAGTGACTGAAATTCACTGCTGAGGGATGAGACAGGAAAGGTCTGCTGTGCCATGTGGGTTGTCTCCCTTGTCAGGGATTGAACTCAGGCCAGTGAGGTGAGCATTCACTATGGTAGCACCAAGACTTAACCCTTAGGCCACCAGGGAGGCCCCCCTGTCCTAATATTTAAAGTGATTTTCTTGAAGCAGCATGGAATTTAATCTTGTGTTTTAGCCAATTTAATAATGTCTGAATTTTAATCAGAATGTTTATTATTTCTAAGTAGTAACTGACATGTTTGAATTTATATCTGTCATTTTACTAATTAATGTTTTATTTCTCTGATTTTTCCTCCACCCCACTTCTTACATATTATTTATTATTTCTTTGCCTTCTTTGGAATTGACTATTGTTTATAATTTTATCTTATTGCCACTATTGGCTTATCGGCTCTTTATTTTTTTTAGTGGTCGTTCTAGAATTCATAATACATGCATGTCACTGTCTAACTTGAAGTATCATATTGCTTCATGTATCACAGCAGAAAAAGTCAGTTTCTCTTTCCTGTTTTTTTTTTTTTTTTTTTTTTAATATTAAATTTTATTTTTATATTCCCCCATACAATTGCAAACGCCCCATTCTGACCCCAATCCTTCCCCTCCCCTCTTTCCTGTCTTTTATACTATTATTATATATGCATTTTACTTCTACATAGTCTACAACCCCTTCATATACTATTTTTGGCTTTAAATAGTCAAATATCTTTTAAAGTCTCTTAAAAAGAGAAAAACATCCATTATGTTTATACATTGTTTTCCTTCTGCCTGAGAGAAGGACTCTAGTGTTGCAGTAAAAGACATGGGACTCCATGGTCTGCCTGTGGTTGTTCCTGTGAAATTTAGTCTCAGTGTCATCACCAGGGGCCAGGGTGTGGTGGGTGACATGAACCATGTTGAAACAGGCAGCTGAGCTACAGATGTACAGGTGTTTATACATTCACAAGCTGGCAATCTTGGCCAAAGTCTGGGATGGAGTCCTGGAGAGGAAGTCTCCATTAGGATGCCCAATTTAGCACATTTTGGATCTCCTTTTTCTTAAATAGTCCTTGGTTGTGGTTCAGCTCAGACTGCAGAACATTCCAAGAATACCTTCTTACTCAACCTACATCTTAATGCCTTTCAGGACTAGATAATTAAAATGTAAAGAATTCTACAAGCTATCTGAGTCTTTACAACAGTTAGGGACCCAAAGAATGGAGGCATATCTTCTATGCAATTACTATCAGTTCTCAAAGGACCAGGAACCAATTAAGCCCTGAGATATCTGTTTATTACTAATCATTCTACATGGAGAACTAGGTCTGAAGTCTGACTTGGCCATGGTCTAGTTCTAACAGCTGGTAATGATTTTGAATGATGATGATGATGATGATGATATAACATCAAGATTTGATGAGGCTAAGCATTGTTTGGAGAGCTTCATAGGTATTGATTCACTTAATTCTAATAATTACACTACAAATTAGCTCCAATTAATTGTGACTATTTGCACTGCCAGGGAACAGAGAATTTACATACTTTATACAGATTATATGGTTATTAATGGCAAAACTGTAAATTTAGCTTTAGAAATTTTGCTGTTTGTCAGCCTCTATGACTTTAAGAAATGGTGTCCAGGTACAATCTACTGAATTAGAATTCTAGCAAAGACACAAAACAACATCTACAAATAACGATCTGACCTTGGGCATAAATGGTAGTCTTGCCATTAATAACCACCTTGCTATCTGTGAATCATACACATTTCTGAGACAGTGTTAAAGAGAAAGAGAAATATATGTCTTGATATTTATTCTGCCATTTATAACTCAAAAAGATTAGTTGCAGACCCCAAATTAGTTGCAGACCCCAAATTAATGTGATCTGTTCAAGTGCTGAGAGATTTGTTTTTCAAACTTTGATGATACATGATGCAGGATTTGAGTAATCAAGATTGGTAACTGAGATCAATAAGAGAAACTAGGAAGAACCTTGGACTCAAACAAGAAGGGCCCAGTCATAGGACCTTCACTTTACACCTTACATATAAAAATACTAAGTAAATACATTTATTAAAGAACATTTGGGCCCTCTGCACTGGCACAGCGTGATCTAGAATTGTCACCATACACTCTTGTTGCTAAACCTGTTAGTCTGCTCAGGTCCTGGGGAGGGATTCTTGCACACAAAACAAAAGGGGGTAGTTTTCAAATACTGAGATATGTGGGTAGTTGCTAAGAAAGTTGGGGAAGTTTGGGGAGGTAGAATAGCTTAAGGAAAAATAAAAAGAAATTAATTCCTACAAATCCTTCTCTTAGATTATGAGGATCCGCAGATTCTTGCATAAAGCAATATCATTGCCTATGAGTGTTGAATGTCTTTTTTCCTGATACCAATGCACTATTATGGATATAGAAGAAAATTAGTATGATAGTCCCAGCAATTACATGTAGGTGAGGAATATTTTGCAATATTAAATATCCATCTTATTCCCAAATGTGCATGTATGTGGTGTCCTCTAGCTACAACATGCACGAACCGTGCCACTAATGCTTTATAATGGTAAGTTGGATTGAAGTTTGGCATTGCAAGGAGTATTATTTTTATAAATATAAAAATAATTAAATTGAAAGAAAATATGAGATTTTCATTTTTAAAAATTATCTTGCATTACAATTTATAATTATAATATTTTAAATTAATTTTTAACAAATACTTCTGGATAATTAAGAAAAAATAACTGAACACATTTGAATATGATTTTACATTCAGTTTTTTATATTTAATTTGCATTCTGATGAAATATATCAAAATGCAGACAGTTGAATACACTGTATTCTGTTCTAATTGTATAGTATTCTAATCATCTAATCCTTTAAATGATTACTGTCAATAGAAAATTAAATCAGTGAAAATTATCACTAAAACAATATAACTAATAATTTTGCTGAAATTAAAGCCAGAAAAATAATAATTTTGTAATGAATACATAATCATTTGAGAATTGTGTATTTATCAGTCATTTATGTATCACTACCTTAATAACAGAACACCTAGAAAAATGTTCAATAGTAATTAAATTCAGTTGCTTTTGATATTTCACTAACTCAGTCCTATGAAAAAGATAACTTTACTCATGTTTTTTATTTGTATAATGAAGATTATTTGCTAAAGTAAGATGGATTTATTTAATAATTTGTAAGACTGATTTATAATGTTTAAACATTCAGAGCTATTGGATGTGGTCTCCATTCATTTTCTTGCTCCAGACCCCACAAATGCTAGGGTCATAAGTGAGGGCAACAAAAATTATTTCCAGAATCACCATCATGTGTGTGAATTCACTGTGTGTGAATCACGTGTGTGATTCAATCACCTCCTGTCCTGAGAAGGACCATCTGAAGGAACTGTCTGCTGTGCGGCCTCCTGGATTCACCCTCAGTTACAAACCTTTACTTCACATGAGCAGTTTTATTTTGATAGTTAAAAAGTGGTGAATATTAATTAACCTTTCATTAACCTTGTCAAACTCTCAGGATTTTAGGGTTTGAAGAATTCATTTCTGCAAACACCACCAGTGAATCCATTTCACACATTTCTTACAGACCAAGCATCTCAAAGACCTGCTGTGTTTCTCTCTTCCTTAGACCGAGTGGGTCTCCATCCCTTTTCAGAGGCATCTCTCCCTTAACTTTCTACTGTGGACCTTTCTTTACCTTGGTCTCCTCTCCACATCAACATTCTTTTGCTGTTTCCATTCCTCCTGGGTCAGCTCTCCACCTGGCATTAGGGCTTCCATGTGCCCTGAGTGATCTCATTAAGGGTCTCACCTTGGAAAGGAGGAAGGTGAGAGCAGCCAAGGGGCATGTTGCCTTGCTTGGAGCAGAAGGATGCTAGTAACTCCAGACCCAGGGAAGTAAGTGGCAAGGCAAGAGGAGAAATGTACGTGTATCTATTCATTTTTCTGCAAGATGAGGGTTGAAGACAGAGGTGTGGGGAACCACAACTGTGTGTCCTTCCTTAAGATAAAAGTTGCCATAATAATGCAATTTGCTATTACTTAAGTGGCAAGACAATTTGTCTCTACATTGATTGCGGATTAGTTTTTTGTTTGTTTGTGGGTTTTTTTGAGTTTTTTTTTTTTTTTTTGGCTATAGTTTTTCCTCTACCTGTTATAAGCAAGTAGCCAAGAATTTGTATTCCTTAGGTTAAGGAATTTTGCTGGACTAAATAAGAGATGACAGGAAGGTTTCTTTCCTTTCATTGCTGTTTCTTTCCTTTTACTGTGTGTAGGGTAAAGAAAATGTCAGGCTTTTCTGCCCTCCCGCCATCAGGATAGACGATGGATCCTTGAGGTCCTGAGTGCATGCATGCCTGATGGCAGGCACCTGGAATAGGGTGTGGGCATAGGTAGATGGGATTCACCTGGGCTAAGACTGGGCTTTTAAGGGCAGCGTCACGGGGACACCAGTAGAAGCCAAAAGAGAAGCCGAGCAGAAGCCGAAAGAGAGGCCGAAAGAGAAGCCGAGAGAGAAGCAAAGAAGCAGAAGCAGAGATCACCGGAGCCCAGATAGAGTGAAGATTTGCTGGGGGCTGGGAGGACTGCCAGCCTCCCGGCCCCCCAGTACCCCTGCCTGCCATAAACCCCAATAAAAGACCTGCAAAAAACCACTGAAGACTCCAACTCCTCCTTTACCCTGTCTGCATGGGATCAGAAAACCTGCACTGTGTCCAGTCCTGCCCTTGCACTGTGTAAACACATAGAAAGTAGAATGTTAAATTTTGTAGGGAGGGGAGGGAAAGGTAGCTATCTTTGAAGACAGCAAGAAAAGGGGAAAAGGAGTTTTGTTAGTCCCTAGATGGTAAGAAGATGGAAGTCAGGAGGCCCCATGAGGGAACCCATGTCTTGCCCATGATAGCTTCTTACAGACAGAACCAAAGCCTTATGGACACGATATGCTTTAAAGATATGAACTCTAATTACTAAAAGTTTAAAGATAGACAATACATACAATCCAGTTGTCCCACTTCTGGGCATTTACCCAGAAAACACAATAATACTAATTTGAAGAGCTATATGCATCCCCATGCTCACCGAAGCATTACTTAACAACAACTAAGAGTTGGAAACAATTTAGTTGCTTATCAAGAGATGAGTGGATAAAGAACATGAGGTTCATACATAATGTAATGCTACCCAGCTATACAAAAAAGATGAAACCCTGTCATTCACAGCAACATAGGTGGAGGGGCCTCCCCTGGTGGCTCAGCAGATTGAGCACAGCACTGTGAAGCTGTCTACAGCCTCTACAGTGCCAGTTTGATCCCGGCCGGCCAGCGAGGGTCCCACATGGCATGGCAGACCTCTCCTGTCTTGCCCGCTGCTCCCCTCAGCAGTGTATTTCGTCAGTCTGCCTGTTCTGTTTTCCACTCTGTCTCTGGTGAGTCCTCTTACCTTCCCATGCATCTGGCCTGTACCCTGGTTCTTGTATAAATAAATAAATAAATCTTTTAAAAATATAGGTGGACATAGAGGGAGTTACACTAAGTGAAAGAAGTCAGATGGAGAACGACCAACACTGTATGACTTCATTCGTATGTGGTACATAAAAAAAACAAAACAAAACAAATGAAATAAATAAAACAATACCTGAAAGGGGACTCCCAAATACAAATGATAAATGACGATGTAAACCAATGCTAACTCAATTAAAACTTTAGAATATATATTAATAAAATAGTAAAATGAATAGAATGTTGAAAAGTAAAATAAAATTTTAGAGCATGAGACCAAATTAGGAGTTACCAGAGAGAAGTGGGATAAATCAGGTTAAAGAGGTTAATTGTATGGTGAAGGATAGAATTGAACTTTTAGGTGTAAACTTAATGTAGTAGATATATAGAGATATATAGATTTAGAATGATGCACACTTGAAAATTATATAATGAAACAATGCAATGCTACTTCAATAAAAGGTTAAAAACAAAAAGAAGCAGAACTCTACTTGTGGATTCACATTCTTGTCTGTGGCTCCTAAACATGACCACACAGTTGCTGATTTTAAGCAAATTTGTGGATATAGACAATAATAACAACAGTATTAACTGTTGTGGACAAATCACACAACAACAATACCTGACAGCTTGAGGGTATAGGAAGCTCCAATAATGACTGGGACTGAATTTTCAGCCAGTCCAGTAAAATATGGGCATGTGGGGCCTCCCTTGGTGGCACAGGCAGTTGAACGCCATGATGTGAAGCTGTCCACAGCCTCTGCAACGCTGGTTCGATCCTGGCTGGCCGGCGAGGGTCCTATAAGGTGCGGCAGACCTCTCCTGCCTCACCCGCTGCTCCCCTCAGCAGTGTATTTTGTCAGTCTCCCTGTTCTGTTCCCCGCTGTCTCTGGTGAATCCTCTCACCCTCCATACCTCTGGCCTGTACCCTGGTTCTTGTATAAATAAACAAATAAATCTTTAAAAAATGTGAGCGTGTGGTTGATTTAAGGTTTTAGAAAAAACTTGAAATTTTGGAATACACTTCGATTTATAGGAAAATTAAAAAAATAATAGAGTTCCCATATGCCTCACTAATTTCCCAAATCCTGCCATCTTACATTATCAAAGTACATTTGTTGAAATTAAGAACACTGGTACATTACTATTAACTAAACTCCAAGCTTTATTTGGATTTTATGAGTTTTTCCAATAATATTCTCTTTTTGTTCCAAGATCCAGGCTACTGCACTGTATTTAACAGTCACAATGCTCCAGTCTCCTCTAGTCCATGAGTTTGACAGTCTTTCCTTGTCAGTCTTAAGGTGAGCTGGTAAGGTATTTTGTAGAATGTTCCCCAAAGAGGGTGGTGTTGGATATATTTTTTAAATTATTATAGTGGGATTATAGATTTTGGGAATGAACACCACAGAAGTAAAGTGCCCTTGCCATCACATCGTATTAAGGGAGTACAGTTGTTCTTTTTCAAAGATAAACTGGTGATTCTTACAGATCAAAATTTATAGATGAAGATTTATTGCTATTTATATATTCAAATATAACAGGACTTTAAAACACTACCTAAGAGAATCACTACTCTCTAATCATTACAATTGGAGAATTCAACAGCACCTATAGTAACTTGGTAAAATTTTCATCAAAGCTCCTAAGAGACGTTCTTATATGTTCCACTTTAATTCCAGAACAGTTAAACCATTTTTTTTAAGATTTATTTATTTATTTATGCAAGCACTGGGTACAGTCAGAAGCGCGGGAGGGTGAGAGAATTCACCAGAGACAGAGCAGGGAACGGAACAGGCAGACTGACAAAACACACTGCTGAGGGGAGAAGCGGGCATGGCAGGAGAGGTCTGTGCGCCATGTGGGACCCTCGTTGGTGGCCAGGGATCTAAGCGGTGCTGCAGAGGCTGCGGGCAGCTTTGCAGCCTGGTGCCTAACCGCTGCGCCACCAGGGGAGGCCCCAGAACTGTTAAGATAAAGTTTTCTTAAGTGTTTTCAGGAAGCGTGTCAAAATCAACTCCTTTGCTTTCTCTGCTATTAATGGCTCGTTTTGGCCAAATAAAATCAGTTTTGCTTGAATCTTTGGAAAAATAGAAATAGAAAGGACATAAACCCAAAACTCACTATGTTATCAGCCAGCATTCTCTCACTGAGGTTTCCAGTATTCAGGAACTCATTTGTAATAATATATCTAGATTGAGATGTTTGGAATAAATTTAGAATTCATGATGAGAACCATGAGAAAGACAATGACTAAGGTCATTAAAAAGCAATTATTTCTTACCTCATTTTCACCACAACTTTTAGAAAGCCCTTGGTATCTCTCAGGTCACCATGTAGACATTAATCAAAATGTTTCCTCTGGCCTTGCTAGAAATTCTGACCTATGGATAATGATTGATGGTCCTGTCCTGGGGACTGGATAACTATCTCCAAGAGAAGCTGAAGATCTGGCCAGGGCAGAGCATTCACAGGCTGAGCAACTGTTCATAACAGGTGCACATCTGTTCCATAAGGATGACACTCCACCTTTCTTTGTCATTTACTTAGTCTTATAAAAGTTTCTTGATGTGAACATATGCTTCCTTCACTAGATGTCTAGAAATCTAGACTTTAAAGAATAGTGTTGGTGAAACTATTTTAAATAGAAGTGTTCTCAGCAAAGTATGCTAAGACTGAAAGTCTGAGAAGAGCCATGTTTTGATGTGTAATGATGGAGCCATGAGTGTAAGGGAGAATGTTCAAGATGTTGTAGGTACCCACAGTTCAGTGCTGTCCCACAGAGCAGCACTGTGATTCAGCAGATTGTTAGTCAGTTTAGGATTAAGAGAACCATCTAACCATCTTTTTTTTTTTTTTCTCAGCTTAATAAGCATGTACACACTACCCTGCTGTCTTCTCAATTTTGGGGCAGGGAGATCTTTGTCTACTCCACAGTGGAATGTGCAATTAACATTTTCCCTATTGCCTATCTTCCCATTCATAAGGAATTGCGTAACAATGTTTTAAAGAAAAAAAAAAGGGATGTGTTCAGTGGTTAAAACATCCAATGGGTATCAAAATACAAGTTTCAATACAGCAGCAGATGTCAGGTCAACACAAGTCAGGCAAAGCCTGGGCAGAGCTATGCAGGGAAGAAATCATAGGGATAGGGAGTGAATCAACCTCTATTTGTGTGCTGATTTTAGAAAACGAATCTGCTAGCCCCTTATTTTCACAAATGTAAATCTTATGCCAAATATTAATGGGCCTGCCAGGTACAGTTTTTGTTCAGCACTAATCAAAGATAAAATGAATATGTATGTTTAATTTTGCTCCCCACAGAGGTGGAATGATGTGTTTAGATAGTACTCAATGTGAGCTATAGTTGTCCCAGGTCAATGGAACCAAAATGTAGCATCTCATACCCGATACAACCATGATTTGCCTCTATTTCCCATAGTTCAAAGGTCACATCAGTAAGCCCTTGGGGTAAGATATGTGAGTTTATATACCTCTGACCTTTTAATCAAAATCCACACAATAGAAATTAAGTATAATGCCAAGAAATATGCATATGGTCTACTTACAGTTCTCCATCTCAGAAATCTGTTTAATTAGTGAAAGGTATACGTACATGATATCACCCCAACATTGCTTCTAAGAGTGAAAAATGGGAAACCAACAATAGAGAGTTGGCTAAAGATAATACAGAACACTCATATACTAGAATTCTTTCTAGCAGTTAAAATTATATAGATCTATAATTACAACATGGAGAAATTTCCATGATTTATTATATAAAAAGGTTGTTAAAATGTGTGTATAAAATGTGTATATTTGCACAAAAATAATTATTCACATATAAACAAAGAATAAGAAGTTTGAAAAGACATTGTTTTGAATGTTAATAGATTTCTGAATTTGTATATTATGGTGGAAAATAACAATTATATCTAGAACATGTTTATTATCAACTTCAACTCTGATCCCTCTATCAAGGTAAATATTGTATAAAATACAAATTTTTTTAAATTTTTTCTGTAATTTGCAAATATTTTTAAATAATAAGCACACTTTTAGAAGAATAATAATAATGATAATAATTAAACCACACACAAAGTACACATGCAAAATTGCAAACTTTTAGAGTTGCTGGTGGGAGTGTAGTATTCATTAAATGTTACCGAATTCAAGATACGCTTCCATTTTACAGAAGAAGAAACTAAGATCCAGCAGGGAAATGGAATTATACAGTACTCAGAAACATCTCTATTCCATTATTCTCCCACATTAACATGCTAGCTGTGCTCAGTTAACAAGATGATTGATGTAACTGGTTGAAATTGATGTGGAGGGTGATCTTTTTCCACTGCTGAGGCGGTGACAGAAAATTTCACAGTGGTAACATGGATGGCTCAGTTTTTCCCTCTGTACCAATTATGGATGCTCCTGATTTACATTGATCAAGACAGCTCTTTGGAAAGTGAAGGAGTTGATAGAAATTGCTAATGTAAGATTTCCTTTGACTGGGAATGTATTTAATGATCCTTACACTCATTGATTATTTTTTAGTGCTCATTGAGAGAAACATTTGCTCTGTAAACAGTTTTTACTTAGACATCTTAAATAATTTTATACAAAATTTACTGTGCTAGAGGGACCACAGCTGAAGTTGATAATAAAAATGTTCTAGATATAATTGTCATTTTCCCCCATCAATTTGGAGCATAAAATAATGTACTATTGATCAAGCAAGTATGTTGATAATCAGAAGTTTGAAAAACTATTTTCTACATGGGCAAAATATTCAAAGAACATTGGGTTTCAGTTGTATATTCCTCATGGGGTTTATGAAACTGATATTTGAGATAACTTATCATGGAGTTGCTAAAAAGGGGGGAGAAAATAGTCTGTTGAAGCTTCAGGACTATCAAAAAATCATTAAATATTTGAATCTAAAATGGAGTAAGAACTCTTGTGATTTTGCCCAATTTACCAATTCAGTGGACCATCAAAAAAATGACTGTAAATTTTGATAACCAGAAGTAGCATCTTCTATTATCTTTACTTGGGGAAGAACAGGAAGTCACATAATCTTATGTATCTGTTACAAAGAATTAGCAGAGTCATAAAAATAAAAAAACACCCCTCATTTTGTCTCTATTTCAGTGGCACTGGACATCAATGGAGATTTTTCACACGAGGGAAATAATGATCATGGGAGAGAAAAGACTCCAACGTCATCTTTTTTGCCAACTTTATTGCTAGCAAAACTATTATCTAGAGGGAAAGTTTTGTGTAATAGGTAAATCAGAGCCAACCCAGGAGGTATTTGACAGAAGCCATTTAATTTCCTCCTCAGTAGGATATCTTATTCAGCAGACAGTGGCTCGGCTGATCCTTTATCCATTGCCTTTTGTAGAAAAGTGGTGTGAACTGGGAATTGATTGCACTAAGTAACCAGAGCACTGAAGTTGTCCAAGTTTGTTTTCCTTTAACTTTCTGCAGAATGAGTTATCATCAGAGCAGTGTGGCTCATAGGTTCTGCCCTTTACCTTTAAGAACATTATCTTCCTTGCACAAAATAGTCCACTGTAAAAATGGCTGAACTGAAAACATGATTCAGATGCCATTGCTTTGTGAGGATAATTTAAATTGCTTCAGTACATACAATTCTCTTTAAGTTATGTGGCCATGAAAGGTATAGGTATACTGACAAACATGACTGAAGAAGCTGAAACTTAAAAAGTCTTCCCTATTTAATTTATTATATACTAATATATTTATATATGTGTGTATATATATTTGGTGTGTATACATAAAACTATGCAATATAGTATTAAGAGTCCTGGGATGGAAGACAAAAACCCTGGGTTAGTTTTACCCCAACTCTAGATAACTATGTGTTTTTGAGCAAGTCATGGTACTAATCATTGATGGTTGTTGTAACAAACTGCCACAACTATATTTACTTAAAACAACAAATTTATTGTTTATTTTCTCACAGTTATTCTGTGGCTCATAAATCCAGTAACTGGTTTCTCTACTCCAGGTTGCATAAGAACCAGTGCTCTTATCTGGAGTCTCTGGTGAAATACCTGCTTTCAAGCTCAGTCATTTTGGGGGTGTTGTTTGCAGAGTTAGGTCCATGAATCTGTAGGACTAAGGTTTCCTTGCTGTCAGTGTTTTTTCTCAGCTTCTAGAGGTCACTTACAGTGCTTGACTCTTAGTTCCCTTTCTTTACCTTCAAAATTAGCAACAGTGGTTCGAGTGCTCCTCAGGCATTAAGCCTTTTATGCTTCTACTGCTGAGCAGCTCTCTGACTAGCCAAAGAAAATGTTCTGCTTTAAGGGCTCATGTGATTAGATTGGGTCCATCTAGGAATTCAGGATAGTCTCCCCACTTACACGTCCAGTCTTAGTCATATCTGCAGTGTAGCTTATACTCTATAGGATAACCCATTTATATGTTCCATGGATTAGTGTGGAGTCTTTGAGAAACAGCATTATTCTACCTGTCCTACTTACTTTCTTGGCATTGCCCCAGAAGCTTCAAGTCTAAATGAAGGGGCTTGAATGAAATCAGTGTTTTCTAAAGTGAAAAAGCTGAAAAACCACAAGGTAAGTATAGGTGGCAACGGGGTGTGGTTATGAAATAGATCACTCTGAATCACACATGGAGACTGTGACCCATGCCAGTATTTTTTAGGTCTTCTGGTTAACATAGGGAAAAGTCTGTATGGTACATTTCTTGAAGACTTCAGACAGCTTTAATACTTGTTTATTTTCTTATTGGGGTTGGGGTTGGGATTGGGATTGGGAAGAGAAAAAGAAAGAGAAGTGAGAATGGGGCTCAGCTTCCAAGTATGGGGTCCAATATGATTAAATTTTCATTATATTCATTTAACTGCTATGCTCTGTTTATGGCAAATTGATATCAGTTTTACATTTGTGATGCTCATAAAATTTTAATTAAAAAATCAATATATGTAAAAAATAAATGCGTTAAAGGAAAATATCAAGTAAATAACAACAGGTTTACAGATAAACACCAAACTCTAAAGAAGCTACCAGAATAGGCCTCCCTTGTGGCATAAGGGTTAAAGTCTCAGCACTATCAACCCATCGCCAGACACTAAGGCATGAGTTCAATCCCTGGCCAGGGAGCTGACCCACATGGTGCTGTCTAGCCCCGCTGCTCCGCTTAAATGCAGCAGTGTATCTCAGTAGATCTGCCTATTCTACTCCTTACTGTCTCTGGTGAGTCCTCTCACCCCGCCCCCCTCCCCTCACCTCGCCTACACCCCAGTTCTTGCATGCATAAAAAAATAAATCTTAAAAAAAAAAGGTTGGGGCCTCCTCAGTGGTGCAGAGGGTTGAGCGCAGCACTGTGAGGCTGTCTGCAGACTCTTTAGTGCTGGTTAGATTTCCAGCTGGCCAGAGAGATCCCCACATGTTGTGGCAGGCCTCTCCTGTCTCGCCTGCTGCTCCCCTCAGCAGTATATTTTGTTCCTTCTGCCTGTTCTGCTCCCTGTTCTGTCTCTAGTGGATTCTCTCACCCTCCCGTGCCTTTGGCCTGTACCCCAGTGCTTGTATAAATAAATAAATCCTTTTAAAAAAAAAAAGTACCAGAATGATGGAGTCGATCTACACCAGCTGTCCTGTTAGGACCTCTCAAGCTCTAAAAAAGTCAATTTACCCCACAGAAAAAAGAATCAAAATTTGAATAAATACTTCCAAAAAGAATCTATTTGCATGTCCAATGAATATGTACTTATTTTTTTCAGAAACAAGAAACATGCATATTAGAATCCTAATGAGATACCATTACAAATCCACCAGACTAACAAAATCTGAAAGTCTGACACTATCAACTGTGGCAAGAAGGACTAGCCATGGAATCTGTGTGTGCTGCTAGGGAAGTATTAAGTGGCACGAAGGGGCAAAGTTAAGAGAAATTTTGGCAAATTCTGAAAAGGTTACTATGTGTCTTATCTAGTGTACTCTTTCAGGTAAATGCTGACTTTGATTGACTTTTAATGTTTTACAGCGCTAAATTGAGAAAAATAACAGCAATGCAAATAAGTGTTTCTTGTTCATAGAAATGCAAACTGTATCCAGTGGACTGGAATTTATTATCCAATGTATATCAAACACTTTTGCATTTATCTATAAATTCTTTTCAGCATTCTTTTTATAATTATTTAGTTTATATATTTTTTACATCATTTTTCGTTTTTGCACAATGTATGCATTTTCATCTTTTTTTTTTTTTTTTAAGATTTGTTTATTTATACAAGCACTGGGTACAGTCAGAAACGCGGGACGGTGAGAGAATTCACCAGAGCCAGAGCGGGAAACAGAACAGGCCGACTGATGAAACACGCTGCTGAGGGGAGCAGCGGGTGGCAGGAGAGGTCTGCGGGCCATGTGGGACCCTTGCCCAGCAGCCGGAGATCAAACCGGTGGTGCAGAGGCTGTGGGCAGCATCACAGCCCAGCGCTCAACCGCTGAGCCACCGGGGAGGCCCTGCATTTTCATCTTGATTATAGTCCCCATACAATTCCCACCACCCTTGTTTTGATCCTACTCCCTTCTGTCCCCTCCCCTTACCCCCATAGTATGTCTCTGGTTTACAGTTGCTTGTTGATTTTGATTTTTACTTTATTATAATTAGTCTTTTTACTGATCTCTTATTTAGGTTTTCTTATGAAAGCCATGAGGTATATTTTTAAAAATTCCTTTACAATACAAACTGGAAAATAACTGAATATTAATGAGTCAATAAAAGAAGACCTCAGAAACTCCACTACTATTAGCATATTCTAGAAACTCTCACACATGCAACTGAAGACACATACAAGAACATTCAAGGAAATGTCATTTATAAAAGCGTAAAGAACTTGCAAAAACCCAAATATTTTTCCATAGTAGAATGATCAATTATAATATATTCCTATGATAGAGTACTTGGTGATGCAGATGAATGAAGCACAGCTATAAAAAACATGGATAAATAAACATGATATTTAGTAAGAGAATTTAGAGATGAAAAACATACTTCGAGTCTATTTATGTGAGTTTCAAAAAAGAGGCAAAGAAAACTGTGTGTCATGTTTAGAATACATTTTTTATTGGCAAAACAGTAAAGTAAAGCAAGGTTATGAGTTACATGTAAGTTAGTATAGCAAACAATTCCTAAATGGGGACTTGGCAGAAGTGGAGTACCAGCATTAGCCTATATTATAAACTAGGTGATAGTTATATAGGTGTTTCCTTTGATATTACCCTTTAATATGTTCATGCATATTTTACATTTTCTTACATACAAACTTCCCAAAAAATGAAAGCTAGTGGGTCTATTATTCTGGGTTCTTTGGGTGAACAACCCAAAGAAACACCTAGAAACTAAATGAAATTGCTCTGGATACTCATATTAAATCATGCAGAGCAGTACATCACCTGTGTTTTAGTCCAATATTTGAGAGAAATTACAGATTTCCTATAATCTAGAATTTCTTTTTCCTTAGTTTAGATTGTGCTAGAAAATTAATAATTAAACAATCTGCAGGATAAATGGCTTCTATTGTAAAATCACAAAATAGGATGTCAGAGTAATGAGATTATAGTCAGAACAAAGAACTATCTTTTCGTAAATGCCCATTTATCACTCCCACAGAAATAATCTCCTAAAGAATGAACATCAAATTCGAAAGTTGCTTAATTATTCAGGACAAGTCCTGATTTTGGGTGCCTAGAAACCTTAAAACCACCGTGACAATGAGCTCTATTTTGGCTCAGAGAACCCCTGGTCTTTGTTCAAAGAGATCTTTCTTTAGCTATGCCATCTGCTACTGCAATTGCTGCTGCTGATCCTGAGACTATCACATTTGGTACTACTAAGTGCTATTGCTCTCATTTGTTAAAAGCTTACTATGTTCTAAGATTGAGCAAATAAATGAGCCTCTTACAGCAACATCACCTACTAGTTCCTTACAGTTGCATGTAAGTTGAAAATTGAGTAGTTAAAATTACCCTTGAAATTTCTTGAAACCACCCATTCAATGTACATCATATTTCTGTCTACTAAGCCATCTCTAAGTCAACAAAGCCGATTTTCCCTGCTGCACTGCAACTAATCAGCATTCAGAATTATTTAATAAGGAGTGATAAATCTATCTATTTTCCCTTTCAAACAGGATTCTCCCTGTAAAATAAGATTTTTGAATGGAATTGATTAATTTCTATTTTAGAGAATTTATAAAACAAAACAGATGTGTTTGAAATGAAGGGACATTCATTCATATCATTTGAGGACCCATTCGCTCTATCATGCAAGATCTGGAATGGCTGACTGTTACTTCATTCATGATTCAGTCAAGATCTCAGAAGTTAATTCAATTGCTTGAAACTGTGGGATTTAAGCCAGTAATTAGTGAGTCTTTAAATGACTGGTTCTGTGTAGCCCTCCATCCCTGTGCCCCGCCCCAGCTCAGTATCATCCTATTTATTTAAACATATCTCAACAAGACAATAAATCTTGCAGAGAAAGCTTTGTAAGTAGAGAATCACACTCATGGAACATTTAGAATATTGATTACCATTCCCATCCCAGTGTTCTCATAATAATTATTTAATGATGCTTTAAAAGGTACAAGATCATGTATGCTTTATAGACCTTAACTTTGGGTATATTTTGGTTCACAAAGAACCAGCAATATCTGTCTTCCTCAAGAGTGACAGGCGAGAAGAGCTTGTGTTCTGGCCATCATATAAATACAAAATAAAGTTTTCTGTTCTTTTTAGGTTGTTACATTTTTTTTGTGTTTCTCCTCTGGGTCTCAGTGTTGATCAAGGGCTTTTCCAAATGACCATTTGAAGCAATCTTCTATTGAATAATACTCAGAGCAATTGAGATTTATGGAGCAATTTTAAACTTTCCAAATACTTCCACAGCAGCATTCATCCTAGTCAACATGATTTTCCTTATTTTACCAACGTAAATTATTTAGATGAAGACCAAGTGACATTTATGGTTCTATAGCTATTCCACATCTGATAGCAACCAGAACCCAAATTTAGCTTCTAATTCTGTGCTACTTCAACAAGTTGCTGGTTGGTTGCAAAGTTCTCTGAGATTGTAGCACCATCAAGAAATATCTCATAAGATTTAGTTTGCTTCCAACTCACACATCCAACAGCTTACCTGACCTCTACTTGATGAACAAACATCTCACCTTTTTATTGTTATTCTTTACAACTGTAGGGGAAGACAAAACTTCTCTGGAACCCTCTTGGGGCTAGTGGCTGGGACTTGTGAATTAAACTGACAACAGACAAATTCACAGGAGAAAATGCATACAGACATTCATTTTTAATTTTATCTACACTGGGATTATCAAAGAAAGAAGGAAATAGCCAAAAGAGAGGTTAGATTTAAGAGTTTATATACTCCCTTAATAGGGAAAGGGAGGTGCCCAGAGGCACTTCTGGGAGAATAAGTGACCTCTCAGAAGGGAGGGGATAAAGGACTTTATGGAATCACAAATGACTGACTTTTGGGGGAAGAGAAATGAGCCCTCAAGAGAATAAATGTCTAGTGTGGTGCCAGAGGAGATTAGAGTTGCTTTAGGGAGGGGATTTGTGACAACTGAGTTCTTTTGGGATGTTCTGCTTTTAGGCAGATAAGGGATTTCAGGACTGTAAATGATTTTAGTACAAAATAATTTGTGTACCAAGTGGCATATTTGGGGGTGGCATGAGTCCCCTTCATAGCTTTTAAACTATAGGTTTATTGCTGTAGAACTGACTTACTGTACCTATGTATGATGTGCACTGTTATGAATTGTAACCTGTGTGCACTGCTAAAAAATTAAAATTCACTGGAATACATTTATAGAGATCTAATTGGCTTTATTAAATGATTCATGAAGTGGACAGCATCCCATCTAGCAAGTATAAGGCACTGCCAGGGGTTATACAAACTGGAAGGTTTTTATAGTCAGAAAGAAAGGGAAGAGTATTTTAGGCTAAGAAAAGGTTGTTTCAGGCAAAGACCTCTTCCCTTAGGGGAAGGTAGAAGATATGCAAAAGATTAGATCATTAGTGCTGACCAGGAAACTTCAGAATGATTGGTTTAAAATTCCACTTTAGGGAGCTAACCCACGTGGTATAGCAGACCTCTCCTGTCTAGCCCACTGCTCCCCTCAGCAGTGTATTTCAGTAGATCTGCATGTTCTGCTTCCCACTCTGTCTCTGGTGAATCTTCTCAATCCCCTGCACCTCTGGCCTACAGCCCAGCTCTTGTATGCATAAATGAATAGAATGAATCTTTAAAAATAAATAAATAAAATTAAAATTTAAACTAATCATGGATCTGAGGCCTATAACAAAAGAGGAAGAGGAAAGGTGTTAAAACAGAGGAGGGAAAAAAGAGAAAAAAAATGAAATTCCACTTTGTGGAGAGGCTCAAATTGCACCTGGGTTAGCTAGTAAATCCTGGTGAGACCTTGGCATTAGTGACTACATTTTGAGCTTCTTTTCTTTTTCTAAAATAATTCATATATGATGCCAATGTCACAATTAAGACAACGAATCTACCCATAACCCCCAGTTACATGTTGCCTAATGTAAACCACTGTGCATAACCCAACCAGAACTTTTTAAACTCCAAACATGTTTCTACCTTAGCTATCCCTATTGTTGAAAACTGAACGCCACTGGCTCTGTAGTAAGCCCCAAGGTCCTGTTTCCTATACATGCTGTCTACGAACAAACCCCAGACACTGAAACAATCCATTTTCTTCATCTCTCAGACCACCTCCTTAGTTCAGGCTACTTAGTCTATACTGCAACTACATAACTGGTTCTGCATGCTTCTACTTTTGCTCATGAAAATTCATTCTTGATTTACCAGCTAAGTTGAGTTGTTAGAAAAAAATCCAGTCAAGTTACTTGAAACACTACATTGGCTTTTCACTTCATTTGAGGTAAATTACAAGATCATCATCATGTCTTACAAGATCAGTGGTAATCAACTGCTATCAACCCCCCTGATGTCCCTAGACTCTACTACTTCCCCTGCCCACACCCCACTTTCTCAAATTCATGTACTCACTCCAACATCGCTGGCTTTTTTTCACTTTCTAGAATAAGAAAAGTGTCTTTGTACCTGTTCTTGCCTCTGCCTGGAATACTGCCTGGCTCCTCCCTGTTATGCACTTCTTTGCTTAAATGTCATCTCTTTGGAGGCATTTTCTCAAACATAATCTCTCTCTTTCCAACCAATTATCCTATTATATTTATTAATAGTACTTGGAATTACTTATTTATATTTTTACAGGTTATTGTCGTGCTCTTCCACTGGAATATAAACTCTTTGAGACATGTTATTCACTCTATTCTGCCATACCAAAATGTTCTAAGCCTTTTAATTTTTATGGCTTCCAACTTCACAAACCTCCTATGAGAGAGGACCATTACCACTGTTTCAAAATAAGGGAATTGCGACTCAGAAAGTTCAAGTAATTTTCACTCTTTTCTTAAGAGATAGTGAACTTAAGTGGCTTAGTTTAAAATTAATGTTAAAGCTTTTACTTTAATATCTCCATTTAGTGCAAACAAGTGAGTTGTTTGGGTTTAAATTGTACTTGTGTGCTTCTGGACAAGTGGTAAACATATTTCTCTCATGCATTTCCAACAACTACCTGTAGAGGGTGGGAAACTCATTACTTTCCCCAGTTAAGAACCATAACTCACTAATCAGAATAGTCCTACAATATTTGTTCTTGTTCAGGTTACAAATGAAATTCTGCATGGGAAATGTGGGTGCGAATTGGAAGAGATTAAAGTGGTAAAGCCACACTGTTATTTGGATCCCCCTGAATTGTCTAAAAAGAGAGTACTTTTATCAGGTTCTGAAGAAATGCAAAGATAAGTCAGAAATGTTTTCTGCTCTCAAGGAGTGTCAGTATAATTGCAGGAGCTGGAGTAATTGCAAACATAATTATATCACATAGAATAGTGGAAGCCTCTAAGAGATATCAACTGATATTGAAGCTCTGAAAGAGGAGTCATTAAGAGAATGAGGATGCTTGATGAAAGCAATATTTAGGATGGTAAATGCTTTTGCTTAAAAGAATTGAGAGTTCCTTAATTTTTATGGATAAGAGCAGCACATATGTATATGGGTAAAAGAGAGTGAAAAATATAAAGACACACAGCAATTACAAGTGAAAGAAATCCTTGCAGAACTAATAATCAAGTATTTCTCAGTACAAAACGACTGATGAAAGTTTTAAAAAAATGGTAGTATCATCCTACCAGTACAATTATTCATGTCTATTATTATCGATAGAGATCTACATGTCTGCTTATCAGCCAGCAAGAAGTTCCAATAGTCTTTCCACTAGCAATGTTACCTTCCCAATTAGAAATGAAAACAGATGTTCTCATTGAATTTTAGAAATGTTGACAGACAAGCCCAAATGTCTTCAACTTTTCAAGATTTTCATGCTGTCCCTAGTTCAGGTGTCACAGCAGAAATCCCAGGAAAAGGATGGTGGGAAGTTGAGAGAAGACAACCTTCAATACTTGCTTGGGATCCCAGGGCCTCCTAAAGGCAAACAATTTGAGTGCTGAATCTAATCAATTGCTGATGACCATCTCCAAAGGATAGTGAGGCCACCATTAGCAAGAAAGAATGCCATGACCAATTAGTAACATCAACCATGAAAAAGTGATAACTTGTGATAGGGAACAAAGTTTGTCTCATATAGTTTTATTTACTAATAAGAGATACCCTCTACTATTACGGAAGGGATATTATTTGATCAGCAATATAAGAGAATTTGCATTATATTGGAATTTTTGATTTTGGAATTTTGTGAAATACTTGATTTCTACTTCTACACATAGATCTCAAAAACATAGTCTTCCATGTTAATAACATGGTTTCTTCTCTCCTTTCTGAATCAGGCTGGAAGCAATAAGCTGGCAGTCACTGTCCTGGCTACCCATTGCTGTATAGCACATCATGCCCAATCCTGGTAGTTTGATACAATTACGATAATCTATTATCTCTTCTAGTTTGTATGGGTGAGGAATTTTGAAAGATTCAATTGGGTGGTTCCAGCCCAGGATCTTTCATGTGGTTTCAAGTCAGATGTTGAAGATTGTAAGATTGGAGCAGCATGACAGGCATCTCACTTCAGGGCATCTTCACATAGGTTAATTTGGATGCCAAAGGCAACATGTATCACTTTTTATGACCTAGTCTCTGAAATTATGCAATAGCACTTCCACCACATCCTAGTAGTCACAAGCCAGTCAATAGCCCACACACCCAGATTGAAGGGCAGGGAATTAGACTCCATTCTTGATGGGGATGTAAGTAGGTTTTAGAGAAACATGTGGGGTGGGAGATATTATTATTTCTATCATTGGAAAATATCAGTCACAGTCACAAATATTTATTGAGGACCTACTATATGCCAGACTGCATGTACACTTGAAATACAATGAGGAGGACAAACAAGGTCCTTTTTCCTCTAAGGTTCATACTTTCTTGAGGGTGAATGAAAAAATTAGCAAGACACACAATTTTAGATATTGATCAGTACTACGAAGAATATTTTTAAAAGTATAGTAACTGAGTTTGGGGGAGCTTCTTCAGATAAAAATGGTCAGGATAGGTCTCTGCTAAGCAGACATCTTAGTGACGAGAAGGTACCAGTCACATGGAAATCTGGGAGAACAGAATTCCAGACAGATGTAAAATGAGGTTTTGCCTATTTGAGAGCCAGCAAAAGAACTGATTGCAGGAACACAGGGAGCAAGGAGGAAGGCAGCAGGAGATGAAGTCTGAGAAGATTGAAGACAATTAGTGGATAGATTAGAGGCTGAGATAAGAATGGATTTTGTTTTAGTCCTTCTGTATGTTCCAAGAAGGCAGACACTCTGCTTATTCACTGTTGGAGCCCCGGTGCTCAGAACTCTGCTTAACATGTAGCTGGCACTTAGATGAAACTGGCTGAATCAAGTGTATATGAATTAACATCTGGCAAATGCTCAAGGTAAGCTGCACATGGTAGGACATTTTCCTAGGGGACACAGTGGCTGGGATCTCCCTTTAAATCTTTAGCTTAAGACTGGCTGGGCTACTCAAGTGCATCTATTATTACCTAAATGAAGATACATAATAGGGAGCTAATTATAATGTGTCTTGCCCTGCTCTTGAATAATTAAATGTTTTATTGTGATGTTACAATTTGAATTTATTATCCTTTGCTGTGGAACAAAATTAAGCATAATGAGGGCTGTTAGTCTCCTCTCAGTTCTGCCTGTATCCTGTACCTTATATCATTTTTACCACTTTGATTAATGGGTTTAATTTACTTTGACTGGAGTATGTAGGAATTGGTAGAGGGGGAGGTGAAACTGTTAAAATCCTCTTAATTAGACAAATAATGCCAAATCTGCACGTGTTAACAAGGGTGTATTATTAATTAGATTTTGTAGGTGGTTTCTGGAAAGGTAGCAGAGAAGTTTTGAAATAGAGTTGGTGATACCAGTTGATCTATTAAGTTGACAATGTGACAAAACATATGCCTTCAAGCAGAGCCTTAAGTTCTCAAAGAATAGAGAACCACACATTAGAGGTAGACACATCCCTGCTAGTTGTGTCGGGCAAAGCTTCTGTAGACTCCTCCTCCCTTGTCCCTGTTTCCTACTTCCAGTGCTGTCTTGAAGGGACCATATCACAGGGTTCCCAGAACTCTAGCTGCTAGTTGGATTTGGCTGATGGAAACCCCAGAAAGAGATCAGGAACCACTTGACTTTCTCCACCTGGAATGTGGACCTATGGTCACTGTTCCCCAAGAAACCTTTTCTAATAGAACACTCTTCTGCTGGATTCCGCTAACCCCTCTCTTTTTCTCCCCTCAAATCTAAGGCAGTATTAGATTTTCTATCACATGGTCGGATTCTGTGCAACCTGGTGATTCTCCCACATTCTGTTCCCTTCATGCCCTGTAAACAGTTCCTTTAAAAATGGTCCTGTTGGCCATTTGCATTTCCTCTTCAGAGAAGTTTCTTTTTAGCTCTTCTGCCCATTTTTTGACTGGATTATTTTCTTTGTTGTTGTTGAGTCTCATCAGCTCTTTGCAGATTTTTGTGATCAGTCCTTTATCATTAGTGTTGGGTGCAAAAATGTTCTCCCAGTTGGTGGGGTTTCTCTTTGTTTTTGTTATTGTCTCTTTTGCTGTGCAGAAGCTCTTTAATTTGATGTAGTCCCAGCTGTTTATCTTTGCCTTCACTATCACTGCTTTGGGTGATGTGTCTGTAAAGATGTCTTTGATGTGCATATCACGTAGTGTTTCGCCTATATTTCCTTCTATGTATTTTATGAAAAAATGTTCAGCATCACTTGTAATCAGGGAAATGCAAATCAAAACTACCATGAGATACCATCTTACACCAGTGAGAATGGCACATATTAAAAAAACTAGCAACAACAAATGTTGGCGAGGGTGTGGAGAAAAAGGAACTCTCCTGCACTGTTGGTGGGAGTGCAAACTGGTCCAACCACTATGGAGAGCTGTGTGGAGATTTCTGGACCTACTAAACATAGAGCTTCCATAGGATCCAGCAATTCCACTCCTAGGTATTTACCCAAAGGACACAGAAACATCAATTCCAAAGAACACCTGCACCCCTATGTTTATAGCAGCTCTATTTACAATAGCTAAGCTTTGGAAACAGCCCAAATGCCCAAAAATAGATGACTGGAGCAAGAAGATGTGGTACATATATACCATGGAATATTACTCAGCATTCAAAAAAGATAAACACATGCAATTTGCAGCAACATGGATGGCGCTGGAAGGGATCATGCTCAGCGAAATAAGCCAGAAAGAAAAAGAAAAATACCAGATGGTCTCACTCATAGCAGGAATCTAGAAAACTTAAATAAGGGACCAGGAAAATGAATAACTATAAGAAAGTGAAAATCAAAATCAACAAAAAACTATGAACCAGAGACACTTTGGGGGGTGGGGGGGCGGGAGGGGAGAGATTGGGGTCAGAATTGGGGGGTTGCAATTGTATGGGGAATATAAAAATAAAATTTATATATAAAAAAATAATAAAAATGGTCCTTCCTTGAATGAGCCTGCTTTGACTGAGCTATTTCTTGTTGGAACCCTGATTGATGCTCCCTTGTTAATGCCAACATTTGCTATATCTTATTAAACTTTAATTTTGTACAATGTTCATTAAAATCCACAGCATCATTTACACAGTGCTGCTTTTGAGATGAGATTATATTTAAACATTTATACACAAGCTTTCTCTACTGTCTTTTTTTTAATTCTTCAGTAAGAAATTAGGAGTATTTTTGGTGGAAGGCAGGTGGATATCATCTTTAATAGCCAAAAAAGTAAACTACTTTTTGTAATTAAAATTTACCATAATTAAATTAACAAATTTGCTCTTGGGTCACTAGTTTTAAAACACATATCAGTTATTTTTGATGAGAGGAGTGCATGGGAATCAACATTAATGTGAAGAAGTAGATATTAGAAACCTATGTGAATGCCAAATTCCAAATATGTCATACACATGCACATAAAATGAGGCTTCAGCATGTTCTGGGTTCTAGTCTGGGGTATAATGGAACCTGCTCATCTATCCATTATATGTTGTCTCCTTAACATTTTGCTGACCTATTTTAGTGGGAGCATAACTTGGGTCAGCCACATAGTAAGTCTGGGATACTGGGATGTAAGTAGAAGTTGTTGGGTTGGGTTTCTGGAAAATATGCTAGTAAAATATGCCTTTTCCTGACTGCCTTTATTTCCCACCTGGAAATTGGATATAATGACTGGAGCTCCAGGAATCATTTTACAATCATTACCTGGAGAATATAAGGCATATTCCTCAAATAAAAGGAGCAGAGGAAAAATGGAAAACTCTAGAGCATGAATGATTTCATACACCTTACAAAAGCAGGCCCAGATGACTCACCATTGACCATGTTAATAGGGTTAGCCCCTGTTACTAGCAACTTAATGACATTTCTAAATAGTACCCAAAGGAAACTGTCAGGGTTACCATTTCTGCCACCATTGAGAGGAGAATGGATGATTTTACGATTAAGGGGTGTTTCTGAAATACAGCTTTAAGACAGCTTCCACTCTTGGAATGGGATTAAAATATACAACCTTGCTTTTCCATGAGCCTTTTTCTTAACCAGGCTGGAAAATTCGTCAATTCTCAGAAGCCCCTTACAAATTTCTATGTCTACATCTTTCTCTAGGTTCTTGATATACCTCTTCACCTTAATGGTTCTTCTATATGATCTGCAATTTTTTTCAGTGGTCTTATTAAATATGATATACTATGTTGAGTTCTTTATAGACTAGTATGTACAGTCATGTTGAAATTCACAATCTTCCCTATTAGGTGAATTCATGAGTGCAGAGACTATGTGTATTTTGTTCCCTTGTACATAGTACAATGGCATTAACAGACATATATTAAGATAATAAAATGAATAAAAGATCAATCAACACATAAGTAGAAATGGATTGGAACATAATACCATTTTAAATGGTGAAACAAGGTAAAATAGAATTTAATTTTGACTAATAGGTATGGATGGTAAGAAAGGGTTGCTGCCTGATCTTCTGTATATGTGAAGAAGAGGGAAGAGTGCTTGAAGTATCTGTGAGCTCTATCCTGTCTTCATCCAGAAGCCAAATGGTGATATAGACCCCAAGTCAGAAGGAATGACCTCAACACCCAAAGCAATCTCTCAATTATAGTCAAGACTGTTTAGGCCCATCATGACAAAAACAACAAAAAATTCTTTTTTTGGTCACTCTTCAAACAAATAACTCCAGTTCAGTATGTATAATAGTAAAAGCGGGGAAACCTGGGCAAAAGTAACTCATTTCACATCTGTGCCTGTTACCCCTGTTACTTGGGACTCTCCTGGCCCCTGTGCAGGGATTTGCAAGCTCTCTCAACTAGGACCTCCCAAACTGAGGGCCAAGGTGCATCTGGGGAGTGTCTCTCAGGTTTGACAGCTGTGCTTTTAAGCCTTCTTGCCCTACTGATTTCTTGTACCACTGGCTCACTTACGAGAAGCATTGTATTATCATTTGACCCTGAGCCAAGGACACAGGTCCACAGAGGCCACAGTTAATGTGGGAACAAAGCTTTCAGCTTTGTGGGGCTGAGTTGCTGGGCTAAGCAGCTTCCTAGGACAGTAAGAGGGCTGGTGTTACTCATGTGCAGTTGTTCTATTATATCCTTTTCCTAAGAGATGGATGAACTTTTGCAGATTAAGCAGTTCCTTGCACTTTCCTGGTTCCACATGGGCTTGTTTATAATATATCACCAAAATGCATTTCACATGGAATCTAGAGCTTTACAAGGCTCCATATGGCTAGGTACGGTCTCCTCTTGTCTGGGGTTATGAGTCAAGCTGTGATTTATGTGACTCTGCTTTTCTATCAGGTGATAAAATTGAATCTACAATTGCGCAGATTTTCTTTTCTTGCAGGAGTAACTTTGCCTATTTCCATCCTTTTGGATGGTGCCAGGCAGCAGTGAGTGGGTTGGCTATAGATGGCAGTTAGACAGATGGCACAGTATAAAAGACACTGAGGTAAAAGTGAGGACATTTGTGTTCAGGGTTTACTCTGTCATCATCTAGGCTCCCAATACTGATATAATGCTGAAGCAACTTCTCCTTGGGGAAATCTCTCTGACTTCACTATTCCCTTGCTTATTTCTAGTCTGGGTTTGATATTCTTCCTCTCTGCTCCAATAGTACCCTGAATTCTACTTCGTCAAGCACTTGGAGCAAGGCCCAAGTGCACACACACACTGGAAGTAGAATGAGGATATAAAGCACCCCATTGTTCCAAAAAGAAAAAAGTATTCCTCTTCATTTCTAGTTTAAAATATCATCTATGTTTCACATTGGTGCAATCCCATTTCAATGAGCATCTTTTGGTATTTAAACCTAATTGCTTATGAATTCTCCTACTCATTCTCCTCTCCAGAGTCTTGCAGGTCAGTCATAGTCACTAAGTGCTTCCCCAACATTGGAGGACAGATATCCTATACACTATGGTTCCTGTGCTCCCCTGGCTCCTCTTTGTCCTCCTTGGAAACATCTCTGGTTCTGTGTCTATCATCATCCTAAACCGATGTCTGCTGATGTATGTCTGACCCTGCTTATTCTTTGGTACTGTCTCTCACAACTGAAGCCAATGGGTCCATTTTCAGAGCCTTCATTTGATGTAATATCAGAGGATCAAAAGTGCATACTGTACTTATGGACTTGGCAGTGAATTTGTATACTCTTCTGTTCTAATATGAATATGCCCTTCTTATTCAGAAGATGGTTTCTTACAAGTTTTGCCTTTTCAAAGATTATCTGCAATTTATAGTGACAGATTCTGCTAATCTGCGAAGGGACAAATAAGTGGCTTATACCTGAAAATCATGAATGTATTCATGAACAAGAAAGTTTTGTCATTTAGATTCATTAAGTGCCTTATTTGAAAGGAACAAAATTGGAATCATATTTTAATAGTGTTTAAACACTTAAAAATTAATATTTTGGTAATAAACATTAGAGTGTATTCTACTTTAGGTACTGGTAATTATTATGACTTGTTTTAAAATAGACTTGAATTTCAAAAGAAAACTTTTGAGGAACTTTAAGTCCTATTTTTCAATTTACAAAGAAAAATTGATTTCTTTCATGTAATAAACTAGCTATACTTAACTAAACGTATCTATATCATGGAGAACATACTTGCCTTGAGCTAGGGAAAACAGAATCCCAAAAAAGCTCAAATTGAATTTCTGAATTCTAAAATACTGTGCAGCAATTCACATATCCACTAAATTTATTCATGCTGATGACATACTTTAGAGGATGAACACTTTAAAGAAAAACTCAGAATTTTATTAAGTGAAATAGTAATTTTTTTCAATAAGCAAAAGCAGAGGGGAAAATAATCCAGAACAGCAGATAATTTAAAACAACTTAAATTTAACATGGTCTATGTGAAACATCTATCCTCTTCCAAGATAGAATATAATTATATTTTACCTAAATTCATATATAAATTGACTTGAATACTTATTAACAAAGGACAAGCTATGTTACCTAGTAAAACTGAATTTGAAACAAGATGCAGCAAAGCCAATTCAAAATCCAGATACAGTTTTATCTTCTGTTGCTTTGTAATGTCGAGGCAAGTCTATCATATTAGAGAACCACACTTTTCACTTTGTGCTCACATTTTTTCTTCATATGTAAGTGACTCAAATGTTAAATAGTCATAGAATAGAGCTAAAGATTAGTTTTTATTTTACCAGTCCATATCCACAATTAGCCGACCAATTTGTTCTGCATTTCAGCCAAACTTAATAATTTGAACATGCCACAAATGACCTGTAGGCTCCCAAATTTGTGTTGTACTATTTTCTTTTCATATATACATTCTCTGCCCATATCATGTGTTCCAACTCAGGAGGGTGTGGTGGAAATGGTCTCTGGGATTTGGAGTCCTATAGAAATGACTAAGAAAAAAAACAATAGCAATAAAAATAGCCAGTAATAATTAAGCCCTTCCTATGTGACAGTCAGCATGCTGAGTGTCTAACACACATTATCTCAGAACACTTAGCATTGTGTTGAGGTTTGGAAACTGTCAGAAATATTGAAGGCCCTGCAGAGAAGTGAAACTGAGCTGTGTCTCATGCACCAGAAAGTACAGTGCACTCTTACATCCTGGGAAATCAAAGACTCTCAGCAAGGCAGAGAGAAAGAAAAATGATAACATTAAGAAAAAGAAGTAGACAGGTCATTTACCTTGGTAAGTAAATAAGGTACAATTTATGAGCTATCACTAGCTCCCACATTCACCTTGTTTTGCAACTTCATGCAAGTAATAAAGCATTTTTCACAAACCTTGGTGTCAACACAAGACTTGGGATTAAGGGTTACACACTTCAGATCAATTATGCTTAGCTCTGTGGTACAATTGACAATAAAGTCCTTATTTCCTGATACTGGACATTGGAAAACACAATTAACAGCATCTATAACTTAGAACACATGGAACAAAGCCACTAAATTTTACCAGAGAGCATTCCACTTTGTTCTACCTTGGATTGTCACAGTGCTTTGTTTATTCTTCCACCATGAATGTTTTCTACATTGTAGGTTATCTTTTGTATGCTTATCTCAATCACTCTACTAAACAATTAGCAATTGAAAATAAGGGATGAATTTATTTCTTCCAAGGTAAAAATAATGCTACAGCACTGAGCCCAGGGTCCCACACATGAATGAATTTCAGTAACTTTCTCTTGAACTGATCTCTGCAGATTATATAGACATGCACACTCATTTTTTTAAATCAGGAAACCATAATCTTATTTTTATTTATTTAAATGTATTTGTTCATTTATTTTTAATTGGGGTAATATTGTTATCACCGTAAAGTACTGACCAACTGGAATACATTCACCACCAAATTACCCATATTCTACACCAGAGTTCATTGTGCTTTCCTCCCTCCTTGTATTTACCCCCTACACCCTCTCCCCCACTCTAGATGTTTCAATTCTGTAGTTGCCAGCTTTCAAGGTTTGATTTCTAAACTTGTCTTTATCTGATAGTTATTTTATTTACTCTATAGTCCCCATATTAGTGACATCATCTGATAGGTATTTTTTTTCTCCTTCTGACTTGTTTCACTTAGCATTATCCCTTCCAACTTCATCCATGTTGCTGTAAATGGCATGAATTTATCTGTTTTGATCATTTTTTAAAATATTTATTTATTTTTATACAAGAATTGGGGTACAGGTCAGCAGCACGGGAGGGTGAGAGGATTCACCAGAAACAGAGTGGGGAGCAGAACAGGCAGACAGATGAAGACACTGCTTAGGGGAGCAGCGGACGAGACAGGAGAGGTCTGCTGCACAATGTGGGACTCTCCCTGGCTGGCCAGGAATTGAACCCATGCTACAGAGGCTGCGGACGGCTTCACAGCGCAGCGCTCAACCCACTGCGCCACCAGGGAGGCCCCTTTTTTGATCATTGAGTAGTATTCCATTGTGTATATATACCACATCTTTTTGATCCATTCATTTGTTTCGGGGCATTTATGTTGTTTCCTTAATTTAGTTATTGTAAAGAGCACTGCAATAAACATGGGAGTGAAAATTTCTCTTCCAGTCAGTGTTTTTAAAAGTTTGGGGTGATCCATTTTAATGTTTTGAGTCACCTCCATCCTGCTTTCCATCAGGGCTGGACCAGTTTGCATTCCCACCAGCAGTGCAGGAGGGTCCCTTTTTCCACATCCTTGCCAGTATTTACTGTTTCTGGTCTTTTTGATATGTAAGATAGTATCTGACAAAAGCATACTTAATATTTGTTTAAGAAACAATATAGCCAATGCTCAACAGAAAATTGTCTAGGTTCAAAAAGTACCATTCAGGGCCTCCCTGGTGGTGCAGGAGTTAAAGACAGCACAATCAAGCTATCGCCAGCCACTGCAGGACAAGTTCCATCCCTGGCCAGGAAGCTTCCCACAGGGCACAGCAGATCTCTCCTGCCTATGCCTCTGCTCCCCTCAGCAGTGTATTTCAGTAGATCTACCTGTTCTGCTCCCTTCTCTGTCTCTGGTGAATCCTCTTACCCCTGCACCTCTGCACTGCATCCCAGCTCTTGCATGCATAAATAAATAAAATAAATCTCTCTAAAAAAAAGACTTGAGAAATAACAGATAACTTTCATTTTATAACCATGCATTGAAATCTATTTCCTAAAGAGATTACACAATTTTACTAGGTAGCAAAGAACATCTCAACAAAATCTTCAAATTGGAAGTTGCATATTCTTATCAAATTAGCAGAGGGGGAGATAGGTAATAGGGTCCATAATGAGACAATTTTAAGAGGATCCCCTCATATAAAGGTGGGGAGAAGTCTCTCAAAACAGAGTCAGGGTGGATGACAGTGAATGTGGGGTAGGATATGGGTAATGCTACACTGTGCAGAAGATGACACCTAAAACATGGCACCATCAATTGATTACCTTCCCTATAAGTCTCAAGAAAAAAAACATTAACGTTTCAGTTGTATATAGTTGTTGTTTTCTCTAGCAACTTTTCCTCCTAGTCATTATAAACATTGCATCAATATATTACTTTAAAATGTGCTAAAATGTGACAATTTAGGGTAATAGGCTCCAGTGGAGCTCTTGACCCACCATCCCTTTCACCTCTAACCATGCATCTGGGTCTGTTCTAAGATCTTTGACAGGAGAGGAAGAGGGTGGAACATATCAAAGTACTGGGCTGAAACGTCAATGGAAGTCAGATTTTGCTGAGCAGAGCACTCTGGCTATTATAGGAAATTCAAATACTTAGTTTAAGTCCTGGAAAGATGAAGATGATTTCAATCTGGTCTGGGAGGGGAGAAGGGGAGGGGGCAGGGAGGAACATAAATATATAGGATTAGTAGATGATATCAGACAAGGAAAGAACTGATTTGAGAGAAGTGGAGATGGACAAAGGCATTGAGGGCAAGAATGGAAAGAGAAAACATTTAAGCTGGTCCTGGAAAACAAAAGCAAGTGAGAAGACCATCCTGACTGAGGGAATGGCCTTACTTAGTCTTTGTAAATAAGAGAAAAACTGTGGACAATTCAGGGAGCCCAAAGACCTTGGAAGTGACTGGTAACAGTGTGTTTATTCTAATGATTTCTTGACACAGTAGAAAAAACTAGCACCCTTTCTCTTACCACATCTCAGTTAAAGTAATCTGCTTCTAATTTTTTTTTTCAAACCCAAGTGTAGAAAACCCACATCTTTACCAAAGCTCTTCAAGTTTACTTAGGAGAAAGAGCATCTGTTTTCCTCTCCCAATTGCCCATTTGTGTCCTTTGTATCACATAAAAAGAAACATAATTATAAAATATATTTGGGATCTCTCCATGGCCTATCTGGGTTAAGTCTCAGTGCTACCACTGCGAAGGTCCTCTGTGACAGCCTGAGTTCCATCCCCAATCAGGGAGCTACACATGGCACAGCAGACCTCTCCTGCTTCCCCCGCTACTCCCCTCAGCAGTGTATTTCAGTAGATCAGCCTGTTCTGCTCCCCACTCTATCTTTGCTGAATCCTCTCACACCCCTCTACAACTCTGGCCTATGCCCCAGTTCTTCTACACAAAAATAAATAAAACCTTTAAAAAATACATACTTATTTATGTAAAACAAAGAAGACCATAAAGAAGACAACAGAATCAGCATAACTCCATCAGCCAAAGATGACCATTGTTACCATCATGACATACATCTTCCAATGCTTTATATATGTACACATAATGCATATTTTAGATACAATTTAAATAATAAACAAAATTAATATTAAACATAAAAAACTTTCTATGTCTGCTTGTCACTGTGCTTTCTTCTACAATATCATTAATTTTTTATAGTATTCCAATATGAATATTCTATTGTTAACATGTTCTGAAACATCATAAAAATGTTTCAAATTTTCACTATCTTTGACCACTTTTTACTAATCAGGGCTTCTATGGCCCTTCTTTTCTCAGTTATAAATCCCCTCAAGTCTACTCATGCTCAGTCCCTGGGCCCCCCTCTTTTGGAGAACTAATAAATTAGTCCTCCTAACTGAATTTGCTGAAGGAAAATCCAGAGCTGAGCAACTTGTACTGCATAACAAGAAGTTTCAGGAAGAAAAGAGCATCTATATGGCAGTGTATGATTCACTGATTAATATACTTTAGTGTGGAAATACCCTTCCCTGCCCACTGCTGTCCCTGTTCTCTATATGCAAGAATGTAGAATCTCTGACAGTGCACTCCCTGCTTTTGATCTGATTTTTATTATGTGTTAGTCACTGGCTGTTGTAAACTGTCAATGTCTATGACTCTTAGTCAGATAACCATTGTTTTGTGGGAAATTTTAAGGGAAGAATTTCAGGTTACAAGAAGAACAACATGAAGCAATACTTTGCTGTAATAATCCTCTTACTAGGTGAAATCCCAAATGCTATATTGAGTTAAATAACATGACTAGGGCTAAATAATCACAGAGAAAAGAGAAATTGGCTGGAGAGATTTTATTTCAGTCTATTCAAAAAAAGAGATGTGATGTTACTTATAGGAAAATGACCACTATATTGAGTGTCCAAACAAAAGAAGAAAAAATATAGATGAAGTCCAAAGAGTATGTGAGAAAAAGGAGATATATAATTTTAAGCAGACGATGTTAACAATGGGATCTGATGAATGGGAGGAAGTACAATTATGTGAGGAATTACAGCTTTCCTGGTTTAGCCCAGGGCTCTGCAAATTCTTCCTCTCAAGGATTAGATTGTAAATATTTCAGGTTTTGCTGTTCAGACATTCTTTCTCACTATACTACTTAACACTGTTGTTATAAAGTGAAATCAAAGACAAATTCTGAACAAATGGATGTGTCTAGGGTCTAAATTTTTTTTTTAATTTTATTTTTATATTCCCCATACAATTGCAACCCCCCCATTCTGACCCCAATCCCTCCGCTCCCGCCCCCCACCCCCCAAAAAGTGTCTCTGGTTCATAGTTTTTTGTTGATTTTGATTTTCACTTTCTTATAGTTATTCATTTTCCTGGTCCCTTATTTAAGTTTTCTAGATTCCTGCTATGAGTGAGACCATCTGGTATTTTTCTTTTTCTTTCTGGCTTATTTCGCTGAGCATGATCCCTTCCAGCGCCATCCATGTTGCTGCAAATTGCATGTGTTTATCTTTTTTGAATGCTGAGTAATATTCCATGGTATATATGTACCACATCTTCTTGATCCAGTCATCTATTTTTGGGCATTTGGGCTGTTTCCAAAGCTTAGCTATTGTAAACAGTGCTGCTATAAACATAGGGGTGCAGGTGCTCTTTGGAATTGATGTTTCTGTGTCCTTTGGGTAAATACCTAGGAGAGGAATTGCTGGATCAAATGGAAGCTCTATGTTTAGTAGGTCCAGAAATCTCCACACAGCTCTCCATAGTGGTTGGACCAGTTTGCACTCCCACCAACAGTGCAGAAGAGTTCCTTTTTCTCCACACCCTCGCCAACATTTGTTGTTGCTAGTTTTTTTAATATGTGCCATTCTCACTGGTGTAAGATGGTATCTCATGGTAGTTTTGATTTGCATTTCCCTGATTACAAGTGATGTTGAACATTTTTTCATATGCCTGTTGGCCATTTGCATTTCCTCTTCAGAGAAGTTTCTTTTTAGCTCTTCTGCCCATTTTTTGACTGGGTTATTTTCTTTGTTGTTGCTGAGTCTCATCAGCTCTTTGCAGATTTTTGTGATCAGTCCTTTATCATTAGTGTTGTGTGCAAAAATGTTCTCCCAGTTGGAGGGGTTTCTCTTTGTTTTTGTTATTGTCTCTTTTGCTGTGCAGAAGCTCTTTAATTTGATGTAGTCCCAGCTGTTTATTTTTGGGTTTAGTGTTCTATAGATGTCTGTTAAACCCAAATGCTCTAGGTCCTTATTTAGAGCTTTAGTTTCTTTACTTATGTTTTGTCTTGTTGATCTATCCATTGTTGATAGTGGTGTGTTGAAGTCTCCCACTACGTATGTGTTTTCTCTGATGTCTGTTTTCAGAGAGGACAACAGTTGTCTGATATATTTTGGTGCTCCTTCGTTTGGTGAGTATATGTTAATGAGTGTTATTTCTTCTTGAAGTATTGTCCCTTTGATCATAATGTAGTGACCGTTGGGATCCCTTTTTATTTTTTTGAGTTTGAAATCTGTTTTATCTGATATAAGTATAGCTGTTCCTGCTTTCTTTTTTGGTCCATTTGCTTGTAGGATTGTTTTCCATCCTTTAACTTTGAGTCTATTTTTATCTTTTGTAGCTAAATGTGTTTCCTGGAGACAGCAAAAGGTTGGGTTTTGTTTCTTAATCCAGGTTGCAACTCTGTGTCTTTTTATTGAAGAGTTTAGTCCATTTACATTAAGGGTTAATATTGATATGTTAGCATCTGTATTTGCCATTGTGTTTGTCTTTCCTTTGATTTTATTTATTCTTTTAATATCTTTTTTTTTTCCTTGCCTTCTTTCATTGTTATTCGTCCCTCTGAGGTTCTGGCTTTAGGATTCGTTGTAGTATTTTTTGGAGTGGGGGTTTATTGGTAATGAAGTTCCATAGTTTCTGTTTGTCTGGGAAGGTCCTTATTCTTTCTTCATAGAGGAAGGAAAGCTTTGCGGGATAGAGTATTCTTGGTTGGCATCTGTTTTCTTGGAGTCTGTTGACTATGTCCTTCCACTCTCTCCTTGCCCGTAGTGTTTCTTCAGAGAAGTCTGATGTCAGCCTGATTGGTTTTCCTTTGAATGTTATTTGTTTCTTCCCTCTTGTCAGCTTCATTATTTTTTCCTTGTCCTGGATTCTTGGGAGCTTCACTATTATGTGTCTTGCTGTATTTTTCCTTTCGTCATGGAAGTTTAGTGTTCTTCTTGCTTCTTGTATATCAATTTTCAGCTCCTCCTTCACATTTGGGAAGTTCTCTTCAATTATCTCCTGGAATATTTTCTCTGTTCCTACATCTCTCTCTTCTCCTTCTGGTATTCCTATAACTCTTCTATTTTCTTTCCTCATGGTGTCAGATAGTTCCCGAAGTCTTTCTTCGTTCTTTTTCCTTCGTACTTCTCTTTCCTTTTCTGTTTTGGTTCTTTTTATTTCTGTGTCTTCAAAAGAACTTATTCGTTCTTCCATTTCATCTCTTCTGCTTTCATTGCTTTTCCCAGAATTCTTTAGTTCTTCCATTAATTCTTTGATCTCCTGCATTTCTTTTACTTCCCTCTTTAGGAACTCAATTTCATTCTTCTGATCGTTGATTATTTTTCCCTTATCATTGTTTTCCTTTATGAGTTCTGTCATTTTTTTAATCATGGCAATTTTAAATTCTCTTTCTGGAAGGCTCAGAAGTTCTTCCAAGTTACTGTCGTTGCAATCTGGGGGCTGGTTTTCTTTCTGTGGTGTGCTTCTTCCCTGATGAGTTGCTATGTTGCGTGTGGTTCTTCTACTCCCTACTGTCTGTTTTCTAATTTGCCATATGCGTCGGGACACTGTGTTGCTGGGACTGGCCGGCATCTTGGGTGAGCTTCTCTGCTCCCCTCTGGCTCCTCCGGGAGCCATCTGTCAGTTTCAAGCAGTCTTTACTGAAGAAAGGTCCCTGTTCTAAAATGCCGATGTAGGGACACACTCCCCTGTGCTCCTGGTCTGCCCCGGCGGTGGGTTCCCTCTCCCCCTCTGGGCTTGGACTGCAGGCCAGAGGTGTTCTGGTGTGGGTGAACTTCCCTGGCTCACCTCTGGCTCCTGAGGGAGCCTTCTGCAGGCAGTCTTTACTGAAGAAATGTCCCTGTTCTAAAATGGTGATGCGGAAAACACTCCCTGCGTGTCCAGTCTCAGGCACACTCTTCTGCGCGCCTGGTCTGCCCTGGCTTTGGGTACTCGCTCCCCCTGTGGGCTCAGACTACTGGTCGGCAGGGGCCCGGCGTGGGCTAAATTCCCAGCTGGCCACTGGCTCCTCCAGGAGCCTCTGCTGGTTTCAAGTCGCTAGGTGGCGCCAGAGATCTCTCCTAGAGCCCTTGGGGAGCTGTTTTTTTTTTTTTCACCCCGTGGGACAGGAAACAGAGCAGGAATGGTAGGGTAAACCTCAACGGCTTTGGGGTGCTGTGTCTGCCTTGTGCCCCATCGTCGTGGAGAACCCACGCCCCGAATTTTGTGCCCCGGATCTCAGTTCCAAAGCCCTCAGGTCCAGGACGCGGGCTGTAGCCCAGTTCAGTGTCCACAGAATGGTGTCTTTTGCACCCCGCTCCCGTGCCTGGGTGCCAGGTTCCTGGATACTCAGTGAGGGACTTTCACCTCAGTGAGGGTCTTCGCACGTGTCTCCCTGCAAGCCTAGGTCGCAGGCGCGGGGACCTGGGCAGCCGCGATCCCAATTCACGTTTGCTTTTCAACCGAGCTGCTTTTCCGCGCTATCCCTATCCCAATCTGCGTTTGCTTTTCCAGCCCGCCGCTTTTCCGTGCAAGCTTACCAGGTGGCCCGAGGCTGTGTGCTGGTCCTGGCCTCCTGCTGGGGGGGGGTCTCTGTTTAATGGCACCCGGAGCTCACCTCCGTGGCGAATCCTGCAGGGTTCTCCGCAGCTCCCGTTCACAGGGTGTGGTGGCTGCAATAGTTCCTTTCCACTCACAGTCTTGCTTGCTGCGTAGTTTGTTCTTGTTGGTTGTTTTAGTTTGTTGTTTTCCTCCTCTCTGCTGGTCGGAGAGTGCCGACACTGTGGGTGGGGGAGGAGAGCAGGGTTCTGCGCTTTCCTCCCTTCTAGTCCTCTTTTATGGCAACTTTCTTCTTCGGGCAGTTTGCTGGAGTCACCCGTTTATCTTCCGTGTCCCAGTTCTCACTGGGACCTGCCGCTTTTCCTCCCTATTAACTTTTTTTAATGGGAGATCTTACTCACAGCGTCTCCTCGCCGCCATGTTGCTCCGCCCTCTAGGGTCTAAATTTAACTGTATGAAATCTGGTGGCAAAATGGATATGGCCCACAGGTCATAATTTCCTGACCCCTGGCTTAAATGATTAAAATGGTTACAACTCTCAACCTTCAGTTCCTTTTTCATAAAATGGAAATCATACATTTCTGGTTTGGGTTGTTATGAGGATTAAATAACCTACACAGCGCCTAGTCCAAAATATATATTCCAATGTTAACTCATCAAGATGGTGTCCACATCCCCATGGGAGCATTGCCTTAGTTGATCAAACATGTAAAATAAGACAGGAGAGCCGGTAGAAAAGAACATGATAAATGGAAGGCAGTTATTGATTTGGGTTGTGGTTTTCTATACACACAACTCAAAATTATTGAAAGGCATTGTCTTGCAAAGAAATAGCAAAGTAAAATTCCAAAAACAAATTGGTTTAAGTTGATATTGGTTAATTTCCTTGACTACAGTTCCTTTACCCCCTTGTCTTTAATTGAACTTTTCACTTTTTTTTTTTATAAAAATTCCTCACTTTTAAGAAACAAATTAAACTGTACAAGCAAAAGCTTATTGGTATGGAAGAACTGTACCTTACTTATAATATGAAATAATTAAAGATTATTAACTTCAGTCAGGATAATATCTTAATTTTGACTGAAGTAGAGTTCACTCTGGTTTTATTCAGGAATTTTTCAACCACCACACTGCACGATACCACTACAGATTTTTTGAAGCATTTCTAAATGAGACAATTTTATTTTATACACGGTTTTCTGTAAAAATTATTGTCTTTCTGTACATCTAATTAAAATAAAGATGTAATAAAGAATTTACTGGTTTAATTAGGGCATAGATTTTAAAGCAATTATCGCATCATTAATAATTCTTTAACAGACTTTCTTGCACAAGATGAATAAAAAGATTTTTACACCATGGAAAATCAATACACATTACTCCTTTACATTAACAAAGCTACACAAAGCAATCTGAGTGTTCATTAAATTAGTTTCTCCTGTAAACTACAGGAGTTTGGAGAGTCACTAGCTATTTATAATGTAGTAGAACTTCACTTAAAAGGTACAAATCTTACCCATGAGTAAGTACTTGTATTAATGTCATTTAAATGCAGAACTAAATAATACTAATATGTTAGTGAGTAAAAATAGATTGAAAAATTCCACATGGGGGACTAAATGAGGAAAGCCAGTCACAATCATGGTGTCATAAATGATTCAATACATTGCTTGAGAAATAAAAGTCTTAAAATTTTTTCATAAAGTTATGATTAATGTTTCCCACCCCCACCACTTTGCACTAACCCCCCCAACCGACACATGCACACACATACAAACCCACCAAATATACACATTGGGGCTGTCTTTTAGACCAAATTTAGCATCTAGGAAACACAAAGACCAGTGGCTTAAATACAATCACAAGAAAGTTAATCTGAAATTGAGGGCTCTTTTATCTGATGTGCATAAATACCAAAGATATGCCACCAGGGTTGGAGAAGAGAAAGGACTTTAATGCAAAGTCATATCAATAGGAGGTAAGAATGCTAAGGTCCAGATCTACCTACACAAGTGGTCAGAGAAATGTACTTCTATTAATTTTGGGAAGAGGGGCTTGGAAGAACAAGAGGGTTGATTTCCATTGTCTGGGGAATGGGAGAGGGCACAAGAATGTTGATTTGGCAGATTAATGGGCAAAGTGGACAGGGGCACAGAAGAAAGCACAGTTGACTGAAGGCTATTAGTGGTTATGGGCTTTTACTTTATATGGGCTGGTGGTTACATCCGCCTGAGACGTGGATGCTTTGTGAATAAGGAGTTGGGCCCAGGTTTCTAGGCTTTCTTTAGCAGAATTATTTGCAAAGAACAGTTTAGTTTTGATGTTATATGATGGGCTCATACATTATCTGATTTAATTAGTCAGCCTGGAAAACAAAAAGTTGTTAGATTTGGTCACCAGCTAATCTACGGGCAAAAAGAATGTAGGGCTAGTTTCAGAGTGAGTTTCAGCTTTTAGAGGGTTGGTTTCAAGAATAGCTCAAGTAGTATTTTCACAGTTCAATATTTTCTATAATTTCATATAATAATAGAAGAGATGCAATTAGCAAGGTTCATGATATTTTTTATTTTCTTCTATTATGCCTAAAATATTAGATAAAATGTTATCATTTATAATTCTTCTTGCCATAGGTGGAATTTCCTATATTAGTGTATATTGAGGATCAAGATATACCTCAGTCCTAAGGAAATACAAAGGTATGGATATTAATGAAAATGACTTATCATACACAGACTACTGGTTAAACTCCCAAAAGCCTTTCTCTCATCCTCCCAAAGTGAAAGGACCCATGAATCCTAGATAAGCTCATAGCTAAAGATGACCTGGTATTTCATTTCTGTACAATAATACATATAGAGGAATTTCATAGGGCCTTAAAAAGCAAAAGGCATGCTCCTAGTCTTATTTTTGTTGGTTCTTCCTTCCTTCCTGTTTCTTGAAAGTGGATGAAATAGCTGTGACTCAAGCAGCCATCTAGAACCTTTCATTTACTTTGGTAACGAAGGCCATACACACAGAGCATGAAAATAAAAGAGCCTGGTCGATGAGAACTTCACAGTGCAGAAATGGAAGTTCTGGGGAGACCATATAGCTTTTATAGCCTGGTTGCTAAGTGAATAAGTGCATGGTCTGCTGTGGCAAGAAAGGGTTTGCATTCAGAGACTGTGGAAGTCATAACAATAACTATGCTGCACACTGGCAATATATTTTTCATTTGTGATGCAATTTTGAATCTGTAGTTAATCTTACCCACTAAATTTCTCTCTTGCTTTTGAATTTTGATTGCTATGGCCTTCTTCCTTTCAAGATTTATTGAAAAAGTATCTGTAATTTCCCTCAGAAGAATTTGGGTTTAATAACATTCTTACCCATCAGAAAAGAATAGTACTGAATCTGTTTAGATAGCAGAGTATGTGTATGATTTATATGGAAGTTAATTTCAATGATCCTAAGCAAAGTTTTTAATACATCCTCCCCCTAACTACTATACCCAACTACTTTGTTTTCAGAGGGATATGCATTTTTATTTCACAGAAGAAAATAATCAATAATCAATGAACCTATGGGAATATTTACTTGTCAACTAGCACTCATAAAAAGGTATCTTGTTTATTAAGTTAGTTAAGACACTGGCTAATTTGAGTCAGATGAGACAGATACTCTCTTATCCTATGATAAGAGTATGAATTACTTCATGGAAAGCAATTCAGTAATATGTTACAAGAATTATATGAAAGTCCATATTCTCTAGCCTAGTAATTCCTCTTTAGGAAATATACCTTAGATAATTATTTGGATACTTTGCCAAGTATATTTACTTTAGATTTATTCTTGGTAGTGAAGTATAAAAGTCTAAATTTCCTTCAACAGAAAACTTGACGTTCTGGCACATTTATTACTAAGTGATTACTATAGTGTTTTTCAAGAATTTTTAATAAAATGGAGTTGTGACTACCATACAGCAATTAAAAAAAAAGCATATATGCTTGAATCCTAAATAGGTAGAGAAAAATGAAAAAAAAAAAAAACCAAAACAGGAAATGCCTCTTTGGTAGGTATGATTAAGGTTAATTTTTATTTTTTTGCTTTATGATTTTATGCATTTTCAATGTTCCTACTATAATAACAGATTTTATTATAATTATAAAGGACTAAAGGTATTTAAGTGATTTTTAATCACAAATTGAAGAAAATGAAAAGCAGCCTTACCTACAAAACAAGAATCAAGCTTTTCATTTTTATGGGTAACATTATCACTCTTTTGCTGCCAAGTCCAACATTATCCCTTGTTAATAACTTGATGAATATGAAATGAGTTACAAACCAATTATAAAAAAATCATAACTGCCTAACAGACAGAGGACAACATTAACACAGAAATCCAGCTATTCATGTGCTGACAATCTTGATCAAACTGCTTGGAAAGTGAAATTCCCATAATTTAAATCTAGCAAATCAGAAAATCGCACCTGAAACACAGTGCCATCATCATCTGGCAAAATGATGGTCTCTTGGTTGGTTAAGTATTAAATGATCATTAAAACTTATTGAACAAAGACTGGTTTTTACCTTTAGGCATTTGAAAGTTTAGAAACTCAAAAACACAGAAATACTGACATTCTGGCACTCCAAAATTACATTAATGGCCTTAGTGACATGACCTTGGATAGCATAACAGTCTACCTATATAGCTGAGTATAGAATAAAATAACACTTTATCCTGATTAATCATAGGTTTAAATTAACTAGGAAATCCTAGCAAATGTATATCAATTGACCCCAAAGAATACCAAAGATCGATCTCAAAACTATTTCTCACAGCAATAGTTAATAAAAATAGGAGAAACTTAAAGTCTAATAATTGAGCCTTTTAAAATATAAATTATGTTTCTATATATGAAATCTTATGCATAAAAAAAGATGCTGTCAAGAAATACTTAGTGAATGGGAAAATGTAAACAACATATATTAAATAAAAATGTGGTTATCAGAGTGAAATCTTCACTACATATATATTATTTATGTAAAATATTTATAATCCATACATACATAACATAATTTACATTTATATATAATATTTCTAATTCTTATATATATAGTTCTAATTCATATATCTATAGATATATATATATATATATATATATATATAACAATTTTGTACCCAAGCATCAGCACTAGGTATCAGAACTTTTTTTTCTATCCAAATTCCATATATCAAAAAAGATGACACTAAAATCTCTGCAATATTTTCACCCAAAAACCCATTAAGTTATATTACTTTAGTGGTAATATATTCTTACTTTAATATATACTAAGACATTGTAACAGGGGCTAAATCTCAATAATTCTAAAATGTTTATTTAGACAAATGGGGACAAACCTACTTTAAAACTACCAATAGTTTTCCTATTAGAAAGATAAAAAGCAGTCCTTCAATGGGACTTTTGATTATGCAAAGGCAAAATATTACTGGAGTGACCAGCAGTCAAATTGAAATTACAAGGCATTAAACTACTCTGCATGATATTGTAAAAATTTATCTTATTCTGTATTAAATTATTCTACTGAGGTTTTTGTTTCATTAAGAAGTGAGCACAGAAAGTGGAGGAGGTGGATTAAGTGAGGGAGGAGAGTTTGCTTCTCTTTCCTATTGGGGTGGAAGACTAATCTCAGAGGCTTGAGAACATCTAAATTCCAAGTACGCAGAGCACAATTAAAGGCATTACTGGTAGGAAACATGATCAAAAACTTTCCTGTAAAATCTTAACTTTCTACCTTCCAGAGCTTTTGATCTTTTTGGAAATGTAAGACCTACAAAGCACAAGCTTCTTGTTAAGGAATACTGATGAGCTAAGATTGCAGGGATCTGCTTTTCAGAAATAACTTGAGAGATTAAAATTCACTTACATTTAGAAGGCAGGGCAGAAGAATGTGTGTGTCTCCTTCCTCATCATCTGAAGATATCTTCTGTATCCGTTAGGGAGGCATTTAGCTGCAAGTAATAGAAAACCCAGTTAAGAATGGCTTATGCAGTACTGACGTGTATAATTGCATAAAACAACAGGAGACTGCTGTCACAAGTTTAGGAATTCAATGACGTCACCAGAATTCCATCTATTCCTTTCTTTCCACTCTGTCACCCACAGCATGATGGGTTTTGGTATTTGGATTTGATGCCTCTTGTTTACAAAATGGATGACAGTTTCTGACATATTTGTATTCAGAGAATAAAAGGAAAAGATGCAAAAACTTTCCCAGAACTTCCATTCTCATCACTAGCACTTTTCTATGGTCTATGACATGGATGCCCTTGATTGAAAGAGCGACAGATAAAATAACTTATTCTTTTTTCAATCTTTTGAGGAGGTCGGTCAGGGTTACAGGACTTAGAAATGACTCTTTCTAGCCAAACAGTATGTCTCTCATTTTTCCTTGTGGCTCTGATGTTTATATTACAGTTTTTGTGCCATCTGTGGTTGTTTCTTTGCTCCCCAAAGTTGACGCAGAGCATCTCTATTTTTCTATTTTTGTCTCATAGGTCCAGAAACTTATTTTAAAATTTTTATTTTTTAAGAGAAAAAAAGGAAACAAAAATACAGTGAAATACCACCATCCATTATGCCCCCTCCATCCCTGCTCCCAATTCACCTCTCGGAGCCTCTGTTAGGTTATCAATGTTCACTAGTTTATTTTTTAAATTTTTTATTTATTTATACAAACACTGGGTACAGTCAGAAGCATGGGAGAGTGAGAGAATTCACCAGAGCCAGAGCAGAAAGCAGAACAGGCAGAATGACAAAGTACACTGCTGAGGGGAGCAGCGGGCCACAGGAGAGGTCTGCGCGCCATGTGGGACCCTCGCTGGTGCCCAGGGATGGAACTGTGCTGCAGAAGCTGGGGCAGCTTCGCAACCCAGCGCTCAACTGCTGCACCACCGGGGGGGGAAGAGGGTGGGAGGCTGTGGGGTGGGGGGCTGTGAGGGGTAGGGGGTGGGGGCCCACTAGTTTATTTTTTAATTTTGCTTTGTCTGTTTATCCCCTTTATTTCCTTATATTGCACATATAGGTGAAATCCTTCAAAATGTTTTTATCTTTTTAATTTCACTTTAATTCAGATCTTTTATTTTTTTAATTGGGTTGTCATTTTTTAATTGGTTGTTTGTTAAAATAGATGAGTGTTTTATATACCATATTACCCTTTTATCTTATGTATCATGTGCAGATAGTTTCTCTTTCAGTGGGCTTTCTTTTTATTCTGCTGACATTTTTTTTTCTGTTCAAAAGATTTTAATTTGATGTTGTCCCAACTGTTTAGTACTGTTTTCATTTCCCTTGCCCTTGTAGGCAAGTCCCAAAAGACATCTGTATCTTTGAAGTCATGGCAAGTGTCATGTATGTTTTCTTCCATGTATTTTTGGGTTTGGGGCTTCACAGCCAAGCTTTACTCTAGTCTAAATTTGTTTTTGTATGTGTAGTTAGAGAGAGTTTCAGTTTCACTGTGTGGTTGTCCAGTCTTCCCAACACCATTTGTTAGATTTTTCTTTTCTAATCATATGGTCCAAGTTCAGACATAAAAACACATGAAATTTGGTAACTTGAAATTTTCAAACAATCACAAATTTGCTGATGGTTTTATAAGTCAGAAGTACAAAGGAATAGACAAATCACTGGACAAGATAACATCAAAACATTTCTTTCTCCTATAATATAATGGAGATTATGGGATGGGGCAATGACTCATTCCCACAGTGTGAATTAACCCCCAGTGACCAAAATTATCTTTTATCTTGTTCTCTTGCTATATTTACCTCAGAACACTAAGCAGAAACAACTCCTAGAGAATTGCATCCTGGAATTGGTGCTGGAAACAACATACGCACGAGGAGTAGCCATATCAGTGTTTCTCAAAGTTTTTGATGATAGCCCCCTAAGCATCTCTTTAGATATATTTTTCTGAATTAGTCCCCCCCTAAAATATTAACAGACAGAAATACTGAACAGCTGCTTACAAACTATGTACAGTACACACATCACATATATCTGCATAGACATTATAGATAGTCCACTCAAATATATATCTGTATATGCAGAGATAGAAGGAAAAGCTTTAGATGTGGGAATGCTGAAAACAAGCCAAAGGCTAGGAGATTGTTAGGCATGCAACAAGGCCTGAAATCGTGAGCAAGTTAGCTGGTGTCACAGGAGGTGATGGACAACAGAAAATAATTCTCGAATGTGGTATTTCTCAGATGCTTCATTCAGGGTCCTCAATACAGGCTCAAGAGTACAAATTGTGACAAACAGGGAATTCACAAAGCAGAAGTGAAATCATCAAGCAGTGGTGGTTTGGGTGATGCTTTCCAATTTCTTAACCTTTATTTTTTACTGATTAAAACAAGTGTTTGCAGGTGAGAATAAAAGGCAGTCCATCTAAATAATCTTTACCAATATAGATATGAATCCATATAACTTCATACTGGACAAGAACAATTTAACTTGGGTAGATAAACTGGATACCTACTCAAGCAGCACCTGAAAAACTATGAGTAAAAAATGACTGAGTCAGGAGGACTGCATGAATTATCATGTTACCTCTCATCTGAGAGTCTAACTGTAAGGAAAACACCTAGAGGCCTGGGCATGAATAAAAGTTGCTGTGTTTTTACTTTTTTCCAAAATGGTTATAATCAATTTTGCTGACACAACTACTTAAGAGGTTAAAGAGGAACAGCACCATGTTGGTGAGAAGACAAACCCACACCTGCCTAATACACTGGAGAAATATGCCCAGATCATTCACCCATGTGAAAGCAATCTTTCTAATGCCTGCAAGGTCGGTGAGACCTCTGTTAAAAACAAACTAAAAGAACCATTGAGTAAAAGCAAATACACCAGGGTCATATTACATATTTAACCAACATTTCATACAAAATTATGTAATAAAAATGAATGTGAAACCCATAAAGACCTCTTTCATTTGTTCTATTATTTCATGCCCTTTAGAATAAATTACACTTTGAGAAATACACACACACACGCACTGAATGGGATATTTTTAAAGAGGTGTAGATTAAAACTAATTAACCTAAGTTAGTGTGTCCTAAAACAGACCAAATAGGTTTGTCTTGATCACATGGAATCCCAGGGTGCAGAATAGTAGCTGATATAGAGAAGATACTTTAAAAAAATATTGCCAAGTAATTAAATGGACCGAATGAGATTCTGGTAATATTTTGGTATCCTTCCTGTGATGAATAGCATCTCCTCTTATCACTTAGCCTAATTCAATTCAGTTTGAACAAAGCTGTATTTTACAAAATAAAATGAGGGGAAATTGAGTCAAAAATGTCAGTTTCAATGAGATCAAAACACAAAGGCCAAGCAACACCCTTAACAACTAGGATAAGGATGTCCTTCCAGCAGGCTGGAAAGCAGGCACCACTGAGTCACCAAAACAGAGCTCCTGATGATCATAAATTGTTTCAATTCACTTCTCATTTTTCTATCAGGAAATACTTAACCTTGGCTTATTTTTTTATCACTTTATTTACATGTTTCCTGCAAGACTGAAGCATCGATTTTCCTAAGAGATAATGTTAACAGAATCAATAAGCCACGATGGGCATGCATCAAAATACCATTTCTTCACCCGCAACTCGGGCAGGAGGGACTGCAGGCAGACAGCCTGTGCTGAAATCTGCCCAGCTCCAGTGATTTCCAAGGCATTGGGAAGGTACCTTTGCTTATAAATTATGAGTGAGCTTGAGCACTTTGATGACCCAGATAGCATGCCAAATACAGTGCAACTGAGAACTCCTTGGGGAGTCTGGAAGCTACAGTCATATTTGAAAACTATCTTTAAATATAGTGTGGGAGAGGCAGGCAGGGGCAAGGATCATGCAAAGAATCAGCTCCTTTCTTAGAATCCTATTTTGAACGATGGGAGCAAATAGGAACAAACCTTCTGCCAGGTGGTCTTACCTTACCTTACCTTTGAGAAGCTTCCAGATTGAGGACCTCTAACATAGGCAGTGAGAGGGAGCAAGCCAGCACAGTGTTTAAAGATAAGTTCGCTGGACGTGCGGCTGAAGCTGGGTTATAGGGGTGCTACAGCCATCCAAGGAAAGTGGTTAATAGAGGACAGGTCACTGTCTGGGTTTTCATCCGTGGGCACAATATCAAGACCACCCAGGCTCAGGGAACAATGATAATTGGGGTTTATTTAACAAACAGGGGAAACAAAGTGTTCGTAAGGCCATAGCGGCTGTCTATCTCACCCCAGATAGTGTCCAGAGTGTCCAGAAGTCCCATACAAAAGGCTGCTCGCTCAAAATGGCACCGTCCCACCAGCTAGGGTAGGGAGCTCAAGGCAGCCGGCCAGCAGTGGGCTGGGATCCACCTCACACGTGGCCACGGAAATGACGCCGCATCAGCCCCCAGCAACAGTCTGAAGGTCTGAAGGTCGGGGCAGACAGCACCGGACATTGGACCTGACAGTATGGAGGCAGCACCGCTGACCCGCCTGGTCCCGGCAAAGCTGTTCAGCTTCTCTTCAGAGCTCGGCTATTGGTGGCGTCTGTGGAGGCAGGAACCGATGGGAGAATGGGAGTCTGGGCGTCCCAAGCTGGCTCCTGCCCTGCTTTATGTCCTCTTTCAGGGTCCCCACTCTAGTAGATACCTGCCCGATTGAACCTTGTCAATTCTAAGTGACCGGCTGGACCATTTTCACCTACTGGCGGCCGAGAGAGGGGTTGCCCACAGGCCGAAATTTCTGGTGTGGGCGGGAAACTACTGCGGTTCTCCAATTGGTTTCCGCTGTGCAGGCGGAAGCGGGGAAATGCCAGTTTGCCCTGCAGTCCTCACTGTGGGGCCTGGTTTTCAAGGTCATATTTCCTCCTGTCTTTGTTTGTTGTTTTGTTTTGTTTTTTAAAGATTTATTTATTTATACAAGCACTGTGCACATTCAGAAGCGCAGGACGGTGAGAGAATTCACCAGAGCCAGAGTGGGGAGCAGAGCAGGCAGACTGACAAAATACACTGCTGAGGGGAGCAGCGGGCCGCAGGGGAGGTCTGCGCGCCATGTGGGGGGCAGCTGGGGATCAAAATGGCGCTGCAGAGGCTGTGGGCAGCTTCGCAATCCAGCGCTCAACCACTGCGCTACTGGGGAGGCCCCCTCCAGTTTTTGTAACCAGTGGCTAAAGCCACAGACTCTCACAAGTGGTGCCCCCTGGAGGGGGTTGCTGGAGAGAATAGATAACTCCAGGGAAAATGCTAAAAAGTATCGCTTTTTTTTTTTTTTTTGAGGGGGGAGCATCCATAAGAAATAGAAGTAACTGCAGAAGGGGACTCAGTTGGATTCAATCTTCCAGATTCAATGTTTTTGGATTGTCAGCATTTGGGGTCAGCAAATTCTGGCCCCCACAGCGCCAATCTTCCAGAAGGCTATTCTGGGCCTCTGAAGGTGGAGACCTCCAGTAGCCAACCTAGGAGAGGAAAAGTTTGGAGGCTTTGCAATTAGCAGAGTGACTGAATCTGTTCCCTGTATTGCTGCTGTTACAGACTGGCGAGAAGGCAAAGACACGGGCCTGGGAGCCTCGCTGAGCTGCCTAAGTGTGGCTTTTTCGGGTCGTTCAGCCCCTGCAGCTGCTATCTTGAGTGTCGCTTGTTATAGTGTTGTGCTGGGGCATCTCAGCAGCTCATGGAGGATCTCCTGTTTTGTTTTCTGCTGTCTTCATGAGTTGTAACCTAGCCTAGAGTCTGGCTGCTGAGTGCTCCAGGTCAGCAGAGGCAGGGAGATGGCATCTTGGACACATGGCCTATTGTCCCAGAGAGGAGCTCTGCATCCTCAGTGGTGGGAAGATGCCATTTTAACTGCTTTTGTTTAGGGCTGAAAAACACTGGACATGGCTTTGGGTGAGGTAAACGCAATTTCTGGCCTCAGTAACTCTTTGTTTTTCCCTGGTTTGTTAAATAAATCCCTTTGTTGTTGTTCTCTGAGCCTGAGTAGTCTTGCAATTGTGTGCATGGGTGAAGAACTCAGAGTGACTGGTAAACTATTTGGGCAGTGTCCTTGCCAGTTTTAGTGCCCCTTGATTGCTGTATCATCTCTAGACTCTTCCGCCACCCTGGCAAGCACCTTGCCACCCTGAAAACCCACCGACCAAAGCAGATCCTCTCATTTTATATGCAAGGTCTCGACACCGTTACAAGATAGATCTCTGCCTTCAGCTCTCTGAAAGAAACAAACAGGGCACCCCTGAAGGACATGGGGTGGTATCCTCTCCCACCCAAGCTGATGGTCATTTGTTTACCCATGGTCCCAACTCAAGTACACTAGTTTCCCTGGAGAGTTCTCAGAATCTACAGATGCCCATTTCACTTTAGACCTACTGGCAAATGGATCAAGGCAGGGAAGGTGGTAGTTAAATAATGAGAATCCATATTTTCAAATGTTCCAAGAGATTTTTAATAGGATGCTTTTGCTAATGTTTCTCAAACATGGCTGCATATTATGCAAATTATGAGAAACAATATTGATACCTGTGTCCCACTTTGGATTAGGGTTTCTGTGTTGTGAAGGGCTAACTCAGCCCCCATCAGATAAATGGCCTAGCAGTCTTCCCTCCCAAGAATCAAGTTCTCAGATATTGCCAAATGTCTCCAGGGAGACAAAATCCCCTGCCCATCTCCCCCACCTCCTGGTGGTAGTGAGTAGTCATCTTATTTCTTCAGGCTCATTTCAATGTTCAGTTTTTTCTTATTTCATTTCCACTATATCAATCCAAGTCCTTATAAATCCCTCGTCACTTTTGGCCAATGTGCATATCCTCAATATACATGGGCACATGTGTTTCAGGAAGATACCAAGTCCAGATTCTGGGCTGCAGACCAACTGGCATATATATCTTATGTTACACATTTACAGCCAAATTTTGTATTTGTACTGACATAAAGAAATAGTTCACAGAAGGAGGAAATAGACTACAATAATAAGTAATGAGGTTATCAAGTTTTCAAAAAGCAAATGAATAGAATGAAGAACTTTTTTTTCCTTCACCAATTTGGCAAAATGGATTCTTTCCTTAAAAATCTCATGTTAAGCAGTACCATTGTGAAATTTGAAATTGTCATTGTGAAATTCATATTTTAGAAGAGGAGAAACAAACACTGTGTAAGATTACACATCGACGCCATAATTTAGGTAGTCCTAAATCCATAAAAGGAAAAAAGGAAGGTCACATGTGGTGGAGCATCTGGGGTAGCACTTTAGGGCACCATAGCAGGACACAGTGGGAGAGGCATTTGAGCATAAAACTGATGCCATTATACTTGGCTGGTAACATAAAAATTGATTTTGACATTCAGGAAAGTAATTTGTCAATATATGTCAGGGGTTGTAATAATGTTTATTTTATCCAACATTTAATAATATCACTGAAAATACACCCTATCAACACCACTGCTAGGACAGTATAGGAAGGAAATTTCTAAAACACTACATAATATCCCACTACTGCAATAAGTTCCTAATATTTTATAAAACTAGAAGCTACTGAATTATCAATGAAATAGGACAGTTGGGTAAATCCTGATATATCTACTAAAGTGAGGAGATTTAAAGAAAAATAAATATTATGAATGTGCTCATAAATGCTATATTTAGGAATAGGCAGTTAACAAAGATTGAGAGACAAATTCAAGAAAATAGTAATAATGACTGTGCAGCAGGTGGCTTTGTTAGGGATATTTCCTCTGTTTTTTCAAAGTTGTCTTATTCACTTTTCAAACAAATTACTAGAGGAATGCTCCAAACTTTTTTTTTTTTTTTTTTTTTTGCATAGAAGTACTGGGGTGTAGGTCAGAGGAGGGGGGCTGAGAGGATTCACCAGAGATAGAGTGGGGAGCAGAACAGGTGGATTTAGTAAAATACACTGCTGAGGGGAACAGCAGGCAAGACAAGGGAGGTCTGCTGTGCCATATGTGGGTTAGCTCCCTGGTCGGGGATTGAACTCAGGCTGTAGCGGTGATAACACTGAGACTTAACCCCTATGGCACCAGGGAGGCCCTGTTTCAAACTTTTGATTCTGCTTTTTGCTCTAATTTTTAACCTATGCAATCCAAATCTGATTCTTCTTTTGAGACTTGCTGCAAATACTGTTTCTTTTTTTAAAGATTTATTTATTTATGCAAACAAGAACTGGGGCTTGGGCCAGAGGTGCAGAGTATGAGAGGATTCACCAGAGACAGAATGGGGAACGGTACAGGAAGATTGACTGAAACACACTGCTGAGGGGAGCAGCGGGCGAGATAGGAGAGGTCTGCTACACCATGTGGCTAGCTCCCTGGCCGGCCAGGGATCGAACTCCTGCTGCAGAGGCTGCAGATAGCTTTGTAGTGCTGTGCTTGACCCCTTGCGCCACCAGGGAGGCTCCTCAAATATTATTTCCAAGCAGCCTTACCTGACTATCTTGGTCCTGGTCATAAGTCATTGCTTTCTGCCCATTGTTCTGTAAAACATTTTTGACATCCTGTTAGGGACTAAATTTGTACTCCAAAAGTTGAAATCTTTAACCCCTAGTACTTCAGAATTTGATGACATTTGGAGATATTGCCTTTTAAAGAGGTGATTTAGTTCAAACGAGGTTGTTGTTGGCAGGGAGGGGAGCCCAGATACAATCTGACTGATGTGCTTACAAGAAAGGGCAAATTGGACACATAAAGAGATACTAGGGATGTGGGCACTAAGGCAAGGCCATTTGAGAACACAGTGAGAATGTGGCCGTCTGCAAGCCAAGAAGAGAGGCCTCAGGAAAAATCCAAACCTACCAACACCTTGATCTTGGACTTCCAACCTTTAGACTATAAGGAAACAAAATTCTGTTAGTTAAGCACTCAGTCTATGGTATTTTGTTGTAGCAGGGTACACTAATATCTTACTGCAGTTCTAATAGAATTATATAGCAGTATGCTTATCTTTCTTTTCCACTAGCTAATCTGCATATCAAGCATAGGGGTCTGCCTTATTCGCCTTTATAGCTCATTCCAATATCTTTTACAGTTCTCTATACCTAAATGTGATTCAATTACTATTGGCCAAAATGAATTTTCTGAACTTTTTTTTTCCCTTAACCAATCTGGGAACACGGTGTCTACAGAGTTTAAACACATAGTGTCAAAGAATACAAACCCCTAGTTACAAGATGATTATGTTCTAGTGATGTAATGTATAGCATGGTGATTATAGTTAATAAGACTGCATTATAACCTTTAAAGTTGCTAACAGAGTAGGCCTTAAATGGTCTCAATACTATGCGAGGGAGGTATTAGGCAACACTGCGGTGTAAACATTTTGCAATATATAGTGTATCAAATCAACCTGGTGAATGCCTTAAACTACACAATGTTATAGTCAATCATATTTCAGCAGACTGGTGAAAAAAAAATTTAAACAAGCAAAAAAAATAATTACGAGAAAAAAATTATGAGCTCAAAGTGGGAAATTCATATTTCACAAAAACGACAACTAATAATCAGTTAGTAGAGATTCTCTAAGGAGAATATTCAATACTATTTCTACTCTGAAACACGCACATATAGTAATTAGGCAACTGTGAGGTCTATAAAAAGTTGGTATTACTTTTCAGGGAGTTTCAAATTCTCTTTCTAATGTCTATATAGTAACACCATATATGCATTTTCAAAGGTATAATTTGTCAAATAATCTGCTCTGATTTCTACAGTTTGAAAATTCATTTTGGAATATGTTCTACTTTTGATATAAATGGTTATATATTTTGCACACATTTTTGTTCTCCAAGGGTACTGTTGGATTCAAATAATGATATCTTTTATCTTGGTGTTTAAAATATTCTATGTTCTTGCATTTCAAAATCTGGTCCATGCATCAAAAGCTTTGTCATCATCCGGGTGTTAGTTAGAAATGAAGATTTTTGAGTCCCACTCTGACCTACTGAATCATAATTTGTCTTTTAAGGAGATCTCTGAATGATTGGTGTGCTCATGAAATTTTGAGAAGCGCTGCTCTGGAATATGGGCTCTCAAGATTAAATGACATTTTCAACTTTTTCATCTTTTCAATTTGTCTGAAGGGATTAAAGAGTTAGAATTTACCACAGTTAGAACCATTGCTGTGGTAAAACTCTTTATGGTCTTTGCTTTATTTTTAGGTAAAGGTAAGGACAAGCAGCAGGGTCATTTTGAATTTAGGAAGTGCATCTAGTTTAGATTCTCTGGATTTATCTGTAAATTGGAGACAGTGTCCTAGATAGCGGGATGGATGGTGGAAAGAAATCCAGTGTCCTTTAAATAAATCACAAAGACAATAAAGAAATAGGTGAAGGCACAAATAAAAAAAAAAAAAAAACTCCTCAGACTCGTCCTGAAATGACTTAAAGCCAACCTAAATATGACAGTTCAATTTTAAAACAATGGGAAAGTTCTGAGTTTCAAGGGTAATAATCAAGGTGATTGCTTGAGATCACCTTTCTTTAACCTGAGATTAGTCAATTGCCTTTAAAAATTTTTTGTACTCTATTAGCAGTTGTACATAAATATTGCAATGGATATGAACAAACATCTCTATGATCCATAAAGACAAAATATTGGCTCTTTCTTTCCCCCCTACCTTCAGGCACTGATTTTCACAGAAGAATTCAATTGTATTTATGGCTCATGAACAAACATGATGGTAAAAATGCTTTGTGGATATAAAAACATTACTTCCCAGGGGTTTAAAGCTGTATTCTAGACATTATCTCATTAATTGCAGCCCTAAATCTTTCTCATTGATTTTTATTTTTTTGGAACCAACAAGTTCACTATTTCTTTGCATATGAGGGAACGGGTACACTTCAGCTAGAATTTGAGATCTTAAACGTTTTTAAAATGTTATGTCTCAACTGACAATGATTACTGGAGTGACTTAAAAAAAAAAAAAAACACAACAAGATGACCTAACAGTGTATAGTGCATTTATTTATTTATGTGTGAACTAGCCAAAAGTTCTGAGGATGTCTTGGAAAGATTGTATCAGGAATGTAAATATTTGATTAATGTACCTTGACTGTATCACCAGGAAAGATGTGTCTGATATTAGAAATGAACAAATGTATCATTTTGGAAGATGAAAAAAATGCTAGTATACTTTATTTAAAAAGCTGTATGACAAAATAATGCAGTGATCATTAGGAGCCAGTAAGGGTTAGCCACGAACAAGGTCATTTCAAACCAGTCACTTTCCTGATTTGGTTAGAATTACCAGTTTGGCAAAAGGAAGGAATGCACAGACATCATAAAATTCAACTAATAATCATAACTATGATTCACTAAGGACTTCCCACGGGCCAGAGACAGTAGATGGCACTTTATAAACATCTCATTTGATCTTTTCAAAACTGGATCCAACCACTATGGAGAGCTGTGTGGAGATTTCTGGACCTACTAAACATAGAGCTTCCATATGATCCAGCAATTCCACTCCTAGGTATTTACCCAAAGGACACAGAAACATCAATTCCAAAGAACACCTGCACCCCTATGTTTATAGCAGCTCTATTTACAATAGTTAAGCTTTGGAAACAGCCCAAATGTCCAAAAATAGATGACTGGATCAAGAAGATGTGGAACATATACACCATGGAATATTACTCAGCATTCAAAAAAGATAAGCACATGCATTTTGCAGCAACATGGATGGCACTGGAAGGGATCATGCTCAGCGAAATAAGCCAGAAAGAAAAAGAAAAATACCGGATGGTCTCACTCATAGCAGGAATCTAGAAAACTTAAATAATGGACTGGGAAAATGAATAACTATAAGAAAGTGAAAATCAAAATCAACAAAAAACTATGAACCAGAGACACTCTATGGGGGGTAGAGGGCGGGAGGGGAGGGATTGGGGTCAAAATAAGGGGGTTGCAATTGTATGGGGATTACAAAAATAAAATTTATTATAAAAAATAAAAAAATAATAATAATCCAAAAAAAACTGGATTAGACAACATTTGGGGGAAGAGACCTCCATTAGCTGGACAATAAAGAAAGATTGCTCTGTAAAGTTGTCATGTAAGTCAGGATCTTACAATTTAGAATAAACCAGCTATGCTTTGGGTATGGAGAATTGTAGCCACACAGAAGGAAGACCTGAGGGTAGGAAAGATCATGAAGCGTTTGGAGAACTGAAAGATACTTAGTGTGGCTATTACGTTGAATGGGAAGAGTGAGTCTGATGAGGCAGTTAAGATAAAGTCATGTTATTGATCTTAAAATTGGTCTTCAGAAAAATGGAGATCTTTGAAAGATTATAACCAAGGAAAAATATGGCCCAGTTAAACTCTTTAAAACAGCACAATGGCCCCCAAACTTATCCTGGAAGCCATGTTTTAAGGAGGAATATCCAAGAATTTATCTCACTTTTCTTGTATTAACTACATTTTAGGGTAATCAAATAGTGCTCATAGAAAAAGTTCTTTACAGAAGAATTTCAGTTATTTAAATGTATGTGAAGTGATAGAATCATAAAAACACTATTTCACAACCCCAAATGAACTCACTCTCTGAGATACCAGATAACAATCATGAACAGGCAAAAGTACTAGATGAAAGGTTGGGCAGGCCCGTTAGTATGCAGGGATAATAAGGCAGTCACTTCTTGAATCCACTAATCAAGTGTAGCAGCAATGATCTGATGTAATATGAATAATATAGAGACAATATAGGAAGTACTTTTGTCAAAAATTTGAATGAGAAATTCTTCAAGTTTTTATAGTTAATTTAGAGTTATAGGGATTCTAGAAGCTAGAAAGAGAAGTTAAACACAAAGATATGAATGCAAACAAACAAATCCAGAAAACCACATTGTTTCTGAAACATCCTGTAAGATAATTGATCCAGTTTTTTTTAACACATCAGTAGTATGGAAAAATAAAGCTAGAGACTTAGGAAACACAACAATGCAAGATATTTTGTAGACTTTGTCTCTTGATTCTAATAAACCAATAATAGTAAAACATTTCTTTAAAATGTGGGAACATTTGATTGGTGGACCAGACATTAGAGGATACCATGGAACTGTCAATAATGCAGGAGGGCTAATAGCATCATAATTACATAAAAAATCCAGACAGAAATGCATACAAAATATAGATGTGAAATGACAATATGTGGGGTATCTTCTCCAAATACTAGGATGAGGGATGGTGAAATAGATACATGAAGCAGTCATCGCCAACTCTTGATTACCTTGGAATTTAGAAAGATTGTCTGTGTTACAAAGGTACAAGCATTTAAGTAGAGAAACGATACGTATAGTCTACGTGGGGAAACAATGGTAGCTTGGATTGAGGGGAAAAGCATATGGTAGGTCCTTAGTAAAGATTTTGCTAAGTGAAGCAAAGAGAATGATGTGATTTAATCATAATCATTGTTTTTATTTATTTTTTTCAATGTGTGGGCTTTATTTGAATCCTGTTTCAATCAAACCAACTGTAAAAAGTTATTTGGGGACAATTAAGGAAAGCTGAACATGATATTAAGGAATTATTCATTTTATTTTGTGAACATTGTGACATGGTTATGATTTTTTTTTGTATTTTTTTATTTAAATTTTAATAACAAAATAAAAGAAAGTAGAATGTACTCTCTTTGAAAACCACATTAACTTAAAGCAAAATTTAATAGGTAAAGGGTTCCTAGACTTGGGAAGCCCAGAATTGTTCATGCTGTACTGTGTTCAAAGAACATTATGGGTACATGGGCTCTTTGATGAAAATGGTTGGTGTTAAGAGTCCTGAATTTGTAATTATTGCAGTGATAGTTTTCTCAAATTATGTGAAAAACAAGTATGTAAATCATTGACCTTGCTCCTACTTGATTTACCTGATTAGTTTGTTTGCTTTCATATCATTCTACCACTTCACAAAGGGGATCTCTCTGTAATACACAAGAGGAAAGCTGTTTCAGTGTATATTCATGTACATAAAAGCAATAACCTCTTACACAAAGCTTCAACATAATTTTCTTAAATATACATTATTTGACTCAAATTAATATTTAATATTCTGGGTTTGTCCTTTATCCACTCCATTCAATGGAGAATTCAAATGAGTACTCTTAGCTTTGTTTGGCCAAATCTTTGTTTAATGGTAACGATGTTTGGAAACAAACCCAAACACTATGGCTAGACTAGAAGCTGGGAAAGGCACTGCCACTTTTTCCTGGAGAGACTGACTCATTTGGACTCATTTCACGAAAGCAAGCTTGGCTATTCTCCCAGAGGTCAGGCTTGAAATTTTCACTTTATTGAATTGTTGATTCTGGGAAAGGTCTCCTGTCTTGTATGTGCTGTATTTCAAAAACCATTTAGAAACCAAGTGGTAGAATTAGAAAAACACCACTTTTCAAACCCCAAATGAAATAACTGAGTCAGATAACAATCTTCACTGAACAAAACTACTAGATGAATGGTACTAGAAAAAACTACTAGATGACCAAGGTTCAGGTTGCAGAATTTCTATAAGGAAGGTGATCTCAGGACCAGAGGGAAGCTACTACACAAGGTGACATGAGCCAGCTGTTCCCAGTGCAGGAGCCCCAGGGCGAGAGAGCAGATTGGTCATCCGAGTCTTGTTGATCTTGAAGATGAAAGACTTATGCTTAATGATTTTGACTGCAAACCTCAGACCTGGCAATGTCATCCCTTGAGAATTCATTCTGGTTGAATCAAGGTAGAAACAGTTCAAACATTCAACCATAAAGGAGTTGCTTTATTAAGACGTTAGATCCGCACAATGGCTCACATCCTATTAAAAAAGAATACAGGACAATATGCACTGAATTTAAATGATGTCCATTATATATTTAAGTGAAAAAAGCAGGTTAATCAGCAGTATGCATGCTAGAATCCTATTTTTATATAAAATGGCATATTTTTACATGGAACATTCTGAAAGAATTTGCACTAAAAGGCCAGAGGTGTTGCAAGGGGATAGTATTTCTTGTGTACTATATCCTCCTTTGCTTAAACAATTTGTTAATTTTCTAAAAATTTCTCCTTGTACAATTTAGAAAAGGTGCACAATTGCCTATTGTGTCAAATCTACATCTCTACACCTCTGAAAAAGAAATGCTATATTGGAAAGGTCAACAGAAAAATGATTCTTTTAAATAAAGGAAAAAGTAGGTTCTAACTTTTTTTTTTTTTTTGAGGTTTCTTACCACACTGGTTCTATGGGATATCAAGAAATGTTTTCTTTTGATTTTAGATTGGGAGGAGGTTTGTCTGTGCTTAATATTAGAAACAACCTTGGAATATTAAGTTGAAATCAGTTTCTTCTTGCAAAATTTCTCAGCATATTGAATATATTGATTATAGTTACAGCAAGTTTCAAGAGAAAGACTTTTTGGTCCTAGAACCCTTTTCTCTCTCACACAGTGATAACTCACTGGAACATAGTTTGGGATCCCAACACAACGAAAAATTTCAGAGGTAATAAATGAGCTCTGTTTTGGTGTGGTCGAGTGTTGTGAAGCAGCAATTACCTTCATTTTCCTTTATTTTCCTTTTCTTCACTTGTAAAATGAGGGCAATATAACCTAATGATGTATATTTATGAAGAGCAGTTAACAACTTCTGTTTGTGGAAGGCCCTTCATTCTCTGAAGCAATGTTTTTTGCAGTTGCTATTGTTGATGTTTCAAAAGAAATGTTTCTAAAACTGTTCTGGAAGCCTGAAGTATCCAATATGAGGTAAAAATGTTTAATAACATTGCCGTGTTAGCAAGATACTATCATCTAATCCAGAGGTCAGCAAATTTATTCTGCAGAGTCAGATAATTATTGTTTTACATTTTATCGGCATTCAGTCTCTGTCAGTATTATTTAAGTCTTTGTTAGTATGATTGTCCTTGATAAAACAGGTAAAGTGAGGAGCGTGGCGTATTTTTTACAAGCTGTGCTTGATTTTCAGAACAGTCAGTGGCTGGATTTGACCAATGAGCTAAGACACCAAGGACTGGTTTTTGACATGGAATTCACAGAATCCGTATAGTTTTTCATGTTTCCATAGAGAGCAAGATTCCATCTCTAACCAAGTTGACATCATTAACATTAGGATAAATGTACATCTGCCATCCTCTCCAAAAAAAAAAAAAAAAAAAAAGAAGAAGAAAATGATGGGAAAATACCCTAAATGGTTATGAGAAACAAGGGAACATGTACACTAATTTAAATCTAATGAAACCAAATTAAGGTTGTTTTGCTGATTAAAATTAGAAATGTTTGGTAATTCATGCTAGTAATTTGGAGGAGGACAGCTCTCTAAGTGTATTTATTTTTAACATCATTACTTATCATTTGTGAGGGGAACGATGCATAAAAATTGTTGTCTCAATTAATTAAAGGAAATAAGTTCCTTGAGGGGAAAAAAATGTAGCGTTTTGGAAAAGCTCTTTAGTCTGCTGACAGGTACCAATGTTTTAGGTGCTGAATTTATTAAATATTGGCTATTTAAGCAAATTAATAAAAAATGTTAAATCACTGACTTTTTTCATTTAAAGATGCTTCACATTTTAACATTATAAAATCTGAAGTGCAGACTCACAGTTTTTAAACTCATATCTTCAAGTCGGAATTCCCTCAGTCTCTACCCTTGCTCTTCCTTAGATGCATTTTATTTTGTGTTTGTGTGATAAAATCAGTTGATTACTGGGCTGGTATTCCAGATTTCGATGGCATCAAATGCTACAACCATTTCATATCTGTCAACATGTACAGTCAGAACATATGTCAAAAATTGAGATGTTTTGAGAAAAAACTGAGTCATATTGCTCGTTCCATTTCATTAATGTGAATACAATTATTCATATGACCTAACTGTAAGGACTTGGATTTTCATTCACCTGTAATATGAAGTCTAACCACCCTTCTACTGCTCAGGGCCTTCCAGCACCAGGCCTTACAACACTTCTGCCCACCTCCTATTGCAAACTCTGCTGCAGTCCATCATTGTTCTCCAAGAAAACTGTACTGTCTGGCCAGTTGGTGTTTATTCCTCTCCTTTGTTTATTAAATCTTGTAAATCTTTCAATGTCAACTCAAGTCCCCATCCCCCAGAAATCTTCATGGATGATCCATTCCCAGAGTGATTGTTTCCTCTAATGATTTCCTGAAGGTGTGGGTCATGTGTCACTTAACAAATATCACCTTCACATTTTTTTAAAATACTTATAGCAAGTCTACAATTTGATGAGTTTGGGTATCTGCATTGTATTTGGGTACTATATAGTGGCTATATCATTACTATTACTAAATTTGAGGTACTGAACATATCCATCACTTCCAAAGGTAGTCTTGCATTTGTGTGTGTCTGGTAAGAACACTTAACATGATATGTACCATCTTAAAATTTTAAGCACACAATGTCATGTAAACTATAGGCATTATGTTGTGCAAATATTTATAAATAACTCATATAACTGGAGCTTGAGACATCTACATCCAAAAATCTAAATCTAAATTATTTAACTTTGGGTCCACTTATATAAAGTAGAATCACACAATATGTGTCCTTCTGAGACTGGTTTATTTCACTTAGCATAGTTGTCCTCCAGTTTTAGCCATATTATTACAAATAGTAAAATTTTCTCCTTTTAAAGAATTTTCTTTTTTTTTTCATATACACCACACTTTCTTTATCTATTCACCTGTTATTGAAAACTTGGGTTGTTTACATGCCATGGCTATTGTAAATAATGCTGCAATGAACATGGGGGTGAAATTTGGTTTTTAATGGCAGTGTCTCATCTCAAAGTTCTAGAAGGCAGGAACAATCACTTATAAAGTTGCACCATTGGGATCCAGCATATTGTCTGCTAATTATTATTATTATTATTATTATTATTATTATTATTATTATTTTGGAAAGACTGTTAAATGAATAAAAGTGTTATTTAACCCAATGAGATTGTGAAGATCATTATCAGCAATAAATATAAATATGGTTGTTATTGTTCATTTTGTGTTAATTTGACCAGGCTAAGGGATGCCCAGTTGGCAAAACATTTCTTGGTGTGTCTGTGAAGGTATTTCTGGAAGAGGTTACCATTTGATTCAGTAGACTTAATAAAAAAGAGATCAGTCTTCCCCAAGGTAGGTGCACATTATCCAACCTGTTCTGGGTCAGAAGCTAACAAAAAAAGGCAAAAAGGAAGATCAAATTCCCTCTCTCTTCCTGAGTAAATATATCCACGAATGCTTGCCCTTGGCTATTAGAAGTCCTACTTCTGGGGCATTTTGACTCTGAGACTTACACCAGAGCCCCCTGATTTTCAGGCTTTCACCTTCAGATGAGGAGTCACACCATTGGCTACCTTGGTTCTCAGGCCTTTGGATTCAGACTGAATTATAGCACCAACTGTTTTCCTTCCCCAGCCTGTGGACAGCAAGCAGAACTGGCCCCCTTGGTTTCCATAACCACTGAGTCAGTTTCTATAACCTTTCTCTCTCTCTTCCTCTCTCTCTAATAGAGTGATTTAGCTGAGTTTTACATTTATTAAATGATAGTACCATCTCATGATTTTAAATTCCAAAATGAGTTTACACACATACATATGATCTCAATGAAATGAGTATTTCAAGTGAAAATTGCAAGATTTAGATAATCTAAATTTCAAAATGATATTATAGAATAAGAATTTATACATAATTAACCCAAGAATTTGTTTCTAGAGCACTAGAACAGTTCCAATTGAAAATTATTAAGGATAAAGAAATAATATTATACAAGAATTTGTAAGAAAAATCATTAACATTGTTTTCAAAGTTCAAATCTATGAACAAAATCATTTGAAGTAGGTAAGCTGCTGTCCAGATAATTTATGCAAAGAAAATAGCTATCAATGAACAATCAGGGGAAATGGATGAGGGGTGTGGAGAGCATAGTATGTTGTGACCAGGGGTTCACACTAAACAACAATCACACCATTTTCTACTTTGTTTTTTCTCTTGTTATGGGTCCCAAAATTGTCTGGATGAATCTGATCGGGAAAAACTATATTTGTGACATAGGATTTTTTGTTTCAAAAAGTTGTTCCTTAACCAGGAAAAATTAATTCATTTCTAGATTTTTCACTTCATTTAATGATTGACCAGAAAATTTATCATATTTCTTATATGTTATAAAAACAAGAAGTTTCACCCCTCACTGAAATAATGTGCCATTTATTGATGTTACTTTTCAAAGAGCCACACCATTATGACATGCTTCAGATGGTTCACCAGCCACATAAATATACAATGCATACATCTTTATTTCTGGAAAAAAAAAATCATAACATCCTGCAAGGACGTTATGCATGGAGTAGGAAATCCATGATTGATTCATTGCCACTTTCCATCAAGAAAGAGAGGCAGATTAATTATAATAAAGTAAAAATCAAAATCAACAAGCAACTCTAAACCAGAGACCCACTACAAGGGGTGGGGTGGGGAGGAGAAGGGAGTAGGATCAAAACAAGGGGAGGTGGGAATTGTATGGGGACTAAATATATAAAATAAAAAAAAGAGAGAGGCAAAGTTTCTTAACAATTTTATTCTTCCTAAAGTAACAGATTGCAGGGTGGTCCAGAAGCATCTGGAAATTGTTTAATTCATGGGCAATTGGTGAGCTCTGATTTAGCAGGTATTTCTCCATCTTAATGTCCTTATCCCCAGAGAACCAAATGGGAGAAAGTTGTAGCTCTGAAAAGGATAATGCAGAGAGGTGGAAAAAGGCAGGCAGGCACAGGAAGAATAGTAATTTAATAATTTAGACACGTTCTCCAAAGCTGAAGGGCCGACAGTCTGCCCACGTTCCATCGACCTAGAGGCAGGAGCAAGCCGAGGAGGACATTCTGGGAAGTTGACTGAGTCCCTCTGAGAAAATTCTGATCAAAGAAACAATTAAGGGGAGCTTCCAAGGGTCAAAATGAAGTCAGTCCTCTGTTCTTTTTACTTTAAAGAAATCATCCAATTCAGACTTTTTGTTGGAATATATGTTAGCAATTAAATATGTATTGCCTAGCTGAGCAGAAACTATAATTCTCTTTTAACCTTCTAAGCTCAGGTTTCTGAGTTTAGTTTAAATCATAGGATGTCACTAAATATAAGTTCCACACTTATATTGTGTGGAAGGGATCTGCTCAGACCAGCCTTCCTTCCCAAGGGCTGGCACAAGGCATGATATAGAATATGTGCTTAAGGTGAATCTATTAATCAGTGAATTCAAATCTTCTTGCACACATTATGCAACACATTAATAAGTAAACTTTAAGACGGGAAGAATATCAGATAAAAATGATTTGATTCTGGGGGCCTCCCTGGTGGCACAGGGGTTAAAGTCTCAGTGCTATCAAGCTATCACCAGCCCCTGCGGCATGTGTTCGATCTCTGGCCAGGGAGCTAACCCATATGGCACAGCAGACCTCTCCTTTCTCACCTACTGCTCCCCTCAGCAGTGTATTTCAGTAAATCCACTTGTTCTGCTCCCCACTCTGTCTTTGGTGAATCCTCTCACCCCCATACCCTTGGCCTACACACCAGTTCTTGTATGCATAAATAAATAAAACAAATCTTAAAAAAGATTTAATTCTGTGTCTTTTGGGTAAATACCTAGGAGTGGAATTGCTGAATCATATAGAAACTCCATCTTTAGTAGGTTGAAGAATCTCCACACAGCTTTCCATAGTGGTTGGACCAGTTTGCACTCCCACCAGCAGCGCAGGAGAGTTCCTTATTCTCCACAACCTCGCCAACATTTGTTGTTGTTAGTTATTTTAATACGTACCATTCTCACTGGTGTAAGATGGTATCTCACTGTAGTTTTGATTTGCATTTCCCTTATTACAAGTGATGTTGAACATTTTTTCATATGCCTGTTGGCCATTTGCATTTCCAGATGGTCTCACTCATAGCAAGAATTTAGAAATACCATGTAAAGGACCAGGAAAAAGATTATAATCATAATAAAGTAAAAATCAAAATCAATAAGCAACTATAAATCAGAGACACACTATTGGGGGAGGAGGGAGTAGGATCAAAACGAGGGGGCTGGGAATTGTATGGGGACTATAACCCAGATGAAAATGCATACATTGTGCGAAAATGAAAAAATGATGTAAAAATACATAAAATAAAATAAAAATGCTAAAAAAAATTCAATTCCCCACATTTTGCAGAATAGGAAATTGGGGGTCAGAGAAGCTAAAAGACAGACATAGAAACACACAGTATCAAATACAGGGTAGAAGAAAAGGGAAAATTTGAAGTCAGGTTTTCTAACACCAAGATTAGTGCTATCTTACTACTTTATACATAGTGATGAGGGTTTAGCAATGTCACTTTATGTTCCAGTTGTACATATGTTAAATCTTTATATTCCAATTGCCCATAGATTAAAGAGTTTTTGGTCCTTATCAGCTGACCTTGATTTTAGAGATTTAGGGTATGATGTGAAACCAAAATCCACTGACCAGTTATCTGTAAATGTCAGAATATAGGGTATGGAGCCTAGAGCTCCCCTGCTAGGTAGGCCAGGAAAACATTACATATATATCCTGTCTTGCCAGGAACTGCACTCCACTCACACTGGCTGAAAGAGGCTTCAGGAGAGTATGAGTCTTCAGGAGAGGATTCGGCTTGGCAAAGTAGAAGAGGTCAGAGGATACAGGACCTCATGTGGCATATCTAGAAGTTAGACTTTTTCTCTTTTTTAGTAACTCAATATGAAGCTACTGACTAGTTTCATCTTGGGAGTAGCATGATCCTAGAAAACTTACTTGGGCAACTGCTTGCAAGTTGGAGCCTAAGTAGGAGCTAATGCAGGGACACACAGACAAAACTATCAGGCCAAGTATTCCACAAGAGCTGCTTCTCCAACAAGATCAAAAGTGCCTTGAGGCTGCTCTTATGTCATATTCAACTCAGTATCATATATTTGGCATATAGTAGTTGCCCAGTAAATATTTTATTAAATGAATGAGCCCAGGATATTTGTGTGTGTGTGTGTGTGTCTGCTTTTTCAGAAGGAATATACTCCTAAGTTAAGTCGTGAAGGCTGAAAATCTCAATACCCTCTTTTGAACAATAAATTAGATTTTTAATTATTTAAAGGAAAAAACAAGTTCCAAAGTGAAATCAAAAGGTATTTTTACTACTGAAGTACAGCTGTTAGAAACAAATCTTTAACTACGGTACATGAGAGGAGGTGACCAAACCTGATTTACTTAGAACAATCTAGATTACAAATATATTTAGACTTCAAAATCTAGCAGAAGTTACTCTAGACTGATTGCTGATCACACCCAAGGCACTATACTTAACATTTTCTAGGCTTTTCTAACTTAGATTTTTTTCAATACCCCACCAAATAGGGACTGTTATCATCCCCACCTTCTCAGGTGAGATAGAGGGGGCAGCGGAAGATCAGGGAAGTTAAGTTTCCCAAGGCCACATATCTAGGTAAAGTTGCAGAACTAAAACCTGACCCATACCCAGATATCTGACTGCTTAGCCTATTCTCTTTAACCAGTTATGGACTTGGCAAATAATAATGATGTCCTGCACTTGACGGTACTTAGCTGCTCCTGAGTCTCAGTCTTTTTTTTTTTTTTTTTAAGAGTTCAAGTAACATTGTGAGGTGGGAAAGGCATGTTTCCTTAACTTTGACAAGTTATGGGACTTGGGATAGACAGAATGACAATCTTGAAGAGGGCAAGCAAAAGAACTGCAGACCAAATCACAGTTGTGTTACTTCCTGGCCATGTGACCCTGATAACAATTTCTTAGCCTCTTCTGAGCATCAGTATCCTTATTTGCACAATGGAAGCACTACAGTGCTTGCCACATAGAGTGGTTAAAAGAATTAAATGTGACAATACATGCAGGGACCTAAGGGGCCTACTACATTACTGTTCAACAAATGTTAGATAGTAGCAGTGCTCCCAAATGATTAACTGATAATAAATGTAGAGTAAAATAAGTTATTTCAATTTAATTCTACCCAATCCAATTTATTTTAGCTACTGATTACTGGATATCCAGCAGATATTCAAGGTACACATGTCTTAATTCCATTATACTCTAATTTGTCTAATTTAATTCACAGTTTTGTGTTAAGAAGACAGCATGTTATATTAACAACTTACATATATCTGGATGGCTTTTATTGTTGCGCGAGTGTACTTTTTTCTTTCTGGTGTTTTCCTCACTATCACCCTCTTCTTGAACATTGCTGGACTTCCCATCTTTTCTTCTTTCTTTTATCTCTGGAATCTATGCCTCAGGGCACTGGCACTTGGGAGCCCAAGGGGCATTGCTTAGCCTTTCTCATGACCCCTATAATAAGAAACCAGTGACCCTGGTAATTTTCATTTCAAGGAGTGCAGTTTTTTGAAAGCTTTGCAATGAAAAAAGCTCTAAGATGGCTATCCATGTGGGAATGAGAGTGGATCACAACTAAGAAATGAGTCAGAGCTGGCTGCAGTCTCCTGCTTGATGGGAGCTGAGAAACACAACTTTTGAAAACAACTGCAGAGATCTATAGCAGCAGATTTTCGGTGGACTCCTCCTAGCTAAAAGGCTTCCAATTGAATGCTTTGGTCTGTGCAAGTTTGTTTAAGATACATAATTTATAAAGGGTACGTAGCACCATTCCTGAATAACTTTTTACTCCCCACTGGCTCAGAAGGATTAGATGGCTTGACAGCTTGTCACACGAGGAACACTCTGGAAGTCTGGCATCATCACACTTTACGGCCTGGGAAGGGTCACTACCTACTCATCCCCTTTTCTCCTTGGTTGTCACTGTACAATACCTCTAAAAGTATGCATTTCCTGCAAGTAAACTTCTTACCTCTCTGCATGCAATTACAAGCAATCTGAAATAATGAGAACATTTCCAAATCAACCACATTTTCATCCACTACCATTATGCCAGGAAACAGGAACTAACTTCCACTAACTCTGTTTATTGCATAAGAAAGGGAAAGGGAGACTAAAATGGTAGGGCATAAATTTAGCACTGCTTCTAAGTACTTTTGCTTGTGATGACATAAGCAAGAAAGCTATCTCCTTAGACTCCATGAGGTTGCCCCAGATTATTTGTCATTCCATTGCCTGATGATGACATAATAGTCAATTTGGAGGTGATTTATGGCCCTCCAGGCAGGACTGATAAAAAGTAGCTGCACAATAGGGGTTATTTTGGGGAGGCATTGTTATGGCCCTAACCTGCCCCAAATATCCTTTTCTTAGCAAGCTCATGATTTTTTTTTCTTCAGTTTGACAATACCAGTCCCTTTAAAACAATCTGTCAAATTAAGCCAGAAGACAAACATAACTTCATGACCTGAAAAAGTTTATATTCTGGTCAGCCAACAGCCATTACAAACACATGCCCTGATGGTGGCAGATCTCTACCTGTTTATTAAACTTTGGGCGCCGTCCTCATTCTGGGTCAAATATATCAGAAGCACATGGAAACAATGAGAAGGTGGCATTAGCTGCTGCTGAGAGCAATATTCACTTCAGAGCTCAGCTCAGGGCATGCCATCGATAGAATCCCTACAATAACTCTAAATGGTAGATTCCCTTATTATCCCCACTTCACCCCAGTTTCTTCATCTGTAAGAGTCTCTACATTAAAGCAGCAGCAGAAATAACAATATCAGTGCAAATAATAGCAAGGGTTGGCTTTTAGAAACATTTACTATAAGCTTGCCCCTCTGATAAATGATTCAATTCTCATTTTCACCATTTCTTTATCCCTGGCCATGCTGCTCTAGGTATCATTATCCTCTGCTTTCAGACATGAAGATTAGGAGTTGGGAGGTTAAGCATGTGCTGAAGAGAACACAGTACGGAAGTTAGGGGAAGGACTTGACTGCAGGCCTGTGACCCCATGGATAACAACTGGACATTTGCTTGCTTAGAACAGCTCTCAGGAAAGGCTCCTCAGTAAAGTGTGGTCCACAGGAACCACACAACAGGAGAAGCCATATCAAATGCAGATTTTAGTTACTGGAAAAGATAAAAGCTCTGACTTCCTTAGAGTGACCTTTGACGACTTGTTTTATTTGATTAAATCCACTAAAATCTGAACTCCAACATCAAGGAGAATTACCTGGCAGTTTTAATACCCTGTGGTCACCTGGTTAAGGACAGTTGCCAAAAAAATGGAGGCTGATACCTTTGATGGGAAACAGTGTTAGAGGGACACATAACATGTACTAATTTTGCCTCTCTACAGGAGTTTTATCAGCCCAACTAGCATGAAATAAAGCTTTTCTAAGAGTTAGACAAGGACATTTTCTTTGGCTGATTGGAACTGCTCACTTTTAGGAATGAACAAAACTTAAAATTACCCGCCATGGTACTTAGAAACACTTGTATACATTATCTTAGTTAATCCTAAAGACAGCTCTAGGAGACAGGTTCCCTTTATCCCCCATATTTGCCTGTCTTTGGAGACCTCACCTATTTTTTTTTTTTTTTTACAAAGGCTATACAGGAAAGTAAAAATTGCTCGTGTGTGTTGAGCATTTGAACAATGCATTGTTCTCAGCCTTCAAGGTGGGTTGTGGCTCTGGCAAGTGGTTCACTGGGCATGCAGACTGAGAAGGAGGTTAATTAGCTAAGAGGCAATGCTTGCAGCCAGAGTCATCTTTTGACTAATACCCAAGCCAACAGCTGGGTATTAGAAAAAAATCACTTAGGAAATACTTGCAAACTGAATTAGTCACTATCCTATGTCCTTAGGCTCAGCCCTTCCTGATACAGTGGGAGTCACATTGAAATGCCTTGAGGACCTTGGGGTCATGAGCCCTAATATCAACTTTCTCATCCCACTCATCCTCTTATATTCAGTTTTCTCATCTGCAGAATGGGATTATTAGTCATGAAAACAGACAGTTCTAAATATTTTACATTTACTGTCTCATTTACAAGTCACTGTAATCTGATGAAGGAGCAACTATTTCACTGTCTCTTACAAATGAAAGAACAAAGGCATGGTGATTAGGCAATTTACTAAATTCACACACTATTTTGTGATAGCTTTGGGAATCAGAATCCAGTCACTGACTGAAGTTCACACTTGGGAGAAAAAAAGAGAGAGAGAGAGACAAAATGTGCAGGCAAACTACAGGTTTGAGGCACACAGCAGGGGAGTGGGAGGGAGATGGGTCAAAATAGGGAATGGAAGATCTCAAGGCACTATGGTGATGGCTCATGGGTGATGTGGTGATGGTATATTTATGGGGGCGACACACAAGCAGAGAAATCAACTATTATACAGAAATAAACAACAATGTAAAAAAATTTTCAAATAAAGTTCATACTTGTATTCATTACCCCTTGGGTTCTCTAACTTGAGTGTTCAACAGAATCCCCTGGAAGGTAACTTGGCCTGCCAGGACTCTGCACCCAGGGTCAGAGCTGGGAATTTGATGACAATGGAGTTAAGAGTTTGCAACTAAGATGAACAACTGGGACTACATCAAATTAAAGAGCTCCTGCACAGCAAAAAAGACAATAACCAAAACAAAGAGAAACCCCACAGACTGGGAGAACATTTTTGCACACAACACTAATCATAAAGGACTGATCACAAAAATCTACAAAGAGCTGATGAGACGCAACAAAAACAAAGTAAATAATCCAGTCAAAAAATGGGCATAAGAGCTAAAAAAGAAACTTCTCTGAAGAGGAAATGCAAATGGCCAACAGGCATATGAAAAAATGTTCAACATCACTTGTAATCAGGGAAATGCAAATCAAAACTACAATAAGATACCATCTTACACCAGTAAGAATGGCACATATTAAAATAACTAACAACAACAAATGTTGACAAAGATGTGGAGAAAAAGGAACTCTCCTGCACTGTTGGTGGGAGTGAAAAATGTTCCAACCACTATGGAAACCTGTGTGGAGATTTCTTAACCTACTAAAGATAGAGCTTCTATATGATCCAGCAATCCACTCCTAGGTATTTACCCAAATGACACAGAAACATTAATTCAAAAGGGCGCCTGCACCCCTATGTTTATAGCAGCACTATTTACAATAGCTAAGCTTTGGAAACAAGCCAAATGCCCCAAAATAGATGACTGGATCAAGAAGATGTGGTACATATACACCATGGAATATTACTCAGCATTCAAAAAAGATAAACACTTGCAGTTTGCAGCAACATGGATGGAGCTGGAAGGGATCATACTCAGCAAAATAATATTTAAAAAGAAAAATATCGGATGATCTCACTTACAGCAGGAATTTAGAAAACTTAAATAAAAGACCAGGAAAAAGACTAATTGCAATAAAGTAAAAATCAAAATCAACAAGCAACTATAGACCAGAGACACACTACAGTGGGGAGCAGGGGGAGAAGAGGGTTTAGGGCCAGAAAAAGGGGGTGGGAATTGTATGGGGAATATAACCAAAATGAAAATGCATACATTATGCAAAAATGAAAAATGATGTAAGAATTATATAAAATAAAATAATTTATTAAAAATAAACATGGGAGGGAAGGCACAAGGGACTGTGGTGATGGTGCAGGGTTATTATGGTGGTAGGATTACTACAGGGACTACACCAGAGGGGAGAAATCAAATACTACCATAAATGAACAAAGATGTAAGAAAACTAATACAAAAATTTAAAAAAGAAAAAAAAAAGAGTTTGCAACTAAGGACAACAGTTTATTAGAATCACAGAAATAAACACGAATTAACAAAAGACAAACAAGTAGTATTTAAAGTTGTGTTTTGCCTAATGAACAAAAATCGACCTAAATGAGTGATTTTCTTATTAGTAGCTCTTAGCAGCAAGCCTGGGCTGAAATAGACATTCATGAATCTGTTGTGAAATATTTCATAACAAAAGAACAAATCTGGCCTATGCCCAGTGGCCTCATATTCCGGGTAGGTTTATTTTTGCTTTGAGGAAGAAATACGATTGTGGACACTAATCTTCAAACTGGAATATTAATATAATTCTTTTGGGATATCCTTTCAGCCTATATAGGGTTAGTAACATATCATGCGTGAATCCTAAGCATCTATAGAAAGTTACCAGTTACCTTGTACATTTCTGTAAAAACCACCCTCTCATCTCATCTCACGTGCACCTCAGATTTCCAACAAAACTCTCCCCACATCGGTGAATACCAATCATGCTAACTAACATTAACACTGACCCTCATGTATTAACTATTCTGTGTCATGCATTATCTTTTTTTTTCCCTTAAATATTTATTTATTTATTTATACAAGCACTGGGTACAGTCAGAAGCACGGGAGGGTGAGAGGATTCACCAGAGACAGAGCCGGGAAAAGAACAGGCAGGCTGATGAAGTACACTGCTGAGGGGAGCAGCAGGAGGCAAGAGAGGTCTGTATGCCTTGTGGGACCCTCGCCCAGAGGCCGGGGATCGAACCAGTGCTGCAGAGGCTTCAGGCAGCTTCGCAACCCAGAGCTCAATGGCTGGACCACTGGGGAGGCCCGTCATGCAATATCTTAAGCTCCTTATATCTCATCTAATCCTAACTATAACCATAAGAGTTAATTATTGAGATGATAGAGCCCATTTTATAGATCAGAAGTTGAGGCAGAGAGAAATTAATGTACAGATAATAAATGTTGGAACTAGATTCTGACAGAGGCCCAAAGACTCTAAAATGCATGATTGCAACCACTTCATTGACTCCCATCTATATTTTCACTGTCCTCCTCTTGATATCTTTTTTGTAAAATAAATTTTATTGGTTTTTAACATTATACAAATTTCAGGTGTACAACATTATATTTTAACATCAAAATACACTATATCATAATCATCACCAAAGGTATAGCTTTCATCCACCACTATGCAATTGAACCTTTATCCAGTTTCACTTTCCTTCTGGTAACTACTATTCTGTTCTCCACATCTAAGAGTTTGTTTTGGTCTTGTTTGTTCAATTGTTTTATTTCTTCATAGTCTACATAAGAGTAAAATCATACAGTATTTTTCTGTGTCTGCCTTATTTCACATAATGCCTGCTAGCTCCATTCTTGTTGCAAATGATAAGCTTTCATCTTTTTTAAATAGCTCAAATGTATTCCATTATATATACATTACATTTTCTTCATGCTTTCAGCCATCAGTGGACATTTAGCTTGTTTCCATATCTTGATTATTATAAATAATGCTTCAATGAGCATAGAGGGTCATATATTTTTGAGTTAATATTTTCATATTCTTTGGATAGATAATGAGAAGTGGAATAGCTAGATCACATGGATTTCTATTCTTTTTGTTTTCTTTTTAGCTCTGTGACTCTAGGTAAGTATTTTAATTTCCCTGTGCCACATTATCTTCTCTGTATAGTGGAGATAATACAGAAACTTCTCTTAGAGTAGTTATAAATATTAAATAAGTTAATTCATGTCAAATGCTTAGAACAATGCTTGCACATCATGAAAGTTCAATAAATGTTAGCTAATATTATTAATATATTCCTAAACATTAGAAAATTTGCTACAATATAGCAATTGTGCATCTTTCACAATACTCCACGAAAAATCAATAGACACTTCTTAAATTTGGCTATAAGTTTTTGTTTATCTGGCACTTATTCAACTATGTTGTTGGGTACAACAGACACTCCTCTAACTGAATTCTGCCTGACCTGCTCACCAGATTCATATGCATTCCCCATTAATGCTGCCAGCTCAAGGTTATCACTGGGGATACTAGATTCTATTTTTCTATTCTGAGGAATCTACAGATTGCTCCATAATGACTGAACCAATTTCTTTCCCCCCAATAGCGAACAAGAGTCCCTCCTTTCCACACCCTCAACCAATACTTGTTGTTTCTCGTCTTCTGATAATAGCCACTCTAATAGGAGTGAGTTGGAACCTTGATTATATCTTGGTGAGAAATGGTATGTAGAAAGTGCATTAATAATGACATTAACAACAGTTACTTTGATAGCTAACATTCATATCAAGCTATACCTACCTATCATTGTGCAGGCATTTCATCAATTAATACTTTATCAATATCGCCACTGAGTAAATAAGAAATCTAAGGTTTTCAGAGGTTAAACAACTAGAAAGTTGCTATGTTTGTCCATTCATACAAAGAGAGGAAAAACCAGTCCACAGAGAAAAGTTGTGCAAAATTAAGTAAAAATAAGAGAATGTGTAACCTCAGTATAACAGCAAGATAGTGTCCACATCCTGGTTCAATTTCCCAGTCTTCCTAGTTAGGTACATTCATGCTGTTGAAAGACATCTCAGTGTCCTTATGATAAAGCCTCTCATTCTGTATTTCAAGATTTAAATCTCTTTAAGGTAGGTTTGTATTACTTAAAACTAAAAAGGCCTTGATTTTTACATAATTTAAACAAATTTATGGGCAATCACTTCTAGTTAATAAGCAGAATTCCCTAACATTTGCTCAAAGGAAAAAATTATTTCATTACTTTTTCCCCATTTACAATGAAATTTTTGAAGATGGAATGTCTCATCACTTAATGTAAAAAAGTGAACAAAGGTTCTAAGTTGAGATCCCCAGATCTGGAAACTGAGACAAGGATTTGACTGAAAATTTACTTGGGAGGTGATTTTAGGAAACACAGAGTGGGTGGAGGCAGTGAGAGAGGGAAAGAAAGGAAGGCAATAAAGGGTGTATTATCAAACTGTTACCATGGTGGAGAAGTAAAGTTTAATGCCTCTGAGAAACTGGGAATATGTAGGTCTATCTTTTATCACCAGTATCATCAGAACATCATCATCATCACCCTTGTCATAGCAGCTAACAATTACAGACCATATAATGTGCCAGGTACTCATCTAAGCACATTGTATTAACTGACACATTCAATCCCAGCAAAAACCTTTAATGATGTAGTCCCCATTTTTGCCCCCATTTTTCAGATGATTAAACTGAGGCATGTTGAGTGATTTGGTCAAGGTCACACAGAAGGGAGATTGAACCAGAGTGGAACTAGGCAGCCAGCTTCTACAGTATTAATGCTTAAACAATATGCATTATTGTTTCCTTCTCAAATAAGCAAGAGGTAAGAATGGACACATTTAAAAAGTGGGATACCCACAGTCTCTTCTACATCACACTATCTATGGTACAGTACAGGTGCAGAGAGTACCATCACATTATTGACTGCTATGAACACTTTTCTATATAAAAATCCTTGTGGCTAAGATTCTCCTTTGGATCCTTTTTCTGTCCATTCCAACAGTTTCCTCAACCTTGAAGCAAACCAGAGCTGGGAGAAAAATGAAATCAACTCTTTGGAATGCAGCATCAACTTTTAACCACTACTGTTACTGAGTGTTAGAGCTGCACGGCCTTTGGGAAATGTTGATGGGTCATGAATTCCTTATATGACATGGGGCTGTGAAATTAGGCTGGGATTTCAGAAAGTTAACCAGTCTTTCCTCTTATTTTTTTCCATTTTGAAGGAAATATCCAATATACGTCAGAATACAGAGTGACGAGGTTAATTCTAATCCAAAGAATTACAAACTAGTGGAAGATAGCCAACTACCAAATGGGTCAAAGAGATGCTATATGGCCCAGAAGCTGAAGCAAAAGATCAGCCCTAACCTGTAAACTAAAGAAGAGTGAGTAGTAAGGATAAAGAACCACAGATTCTGCCCACAAGACAAGGTTCCAGGCTCTTTGAAGAGGCCATGGCCACCACAGAACGTGCACTTGACTTCTGGTGAAGAAACTTGCCACAGGGCACAAACCTGTATAAAGAAGTGGCCTGGCAGTGTCAGATTTGGGCAGGCAGCAGGAAATAAATGTCACTTTCTGCACCCAGGCTGTACCATAGTTGGTGTGATGTAGAAGAGACTGTGGGTATCTCACTTTTTAAAAAATTTTTAAAGATTTATTTATTTATGCATACAAGAGCTGGGATAAAGGCCCGATGTGCGGGGAGTGAGAGGATTCACCAGAGACAGAGTGGGGAGCAGAACCGACAGACTGACAAAATACACTGCTTAGGGGAGCAGCGGGCAAGACAGGAGAGGTCTGCTCACCATGTAGGTTGCTCTGAGGCAGGTGGGGATTGAACCAGTACTGCAGAGGCTGTGGAGAGCTTCACAGCACTGTGCTCAATCACCTGCGCCACCAGGGAGGCCCCTGTCTCTAGATTCCTAAAGGATCATCCCAGAGACATTTTGCTGGCTTGTAAAGAGAAATGTTTACGGAGTCCAGCACCAGTATATCAAAGCAGTACAAAAAAGGGGGGTTTTGAGCTGATAGACAATAAATCGATAACTTGCATGTTATTAATATATGAAAGAGTTGGGTCATGGACATTGGATCCAGTGTACCATTATCCTTGGGGGGTATCTATATTATCTATGCCTATTTCTGTTTCCTTAGCAACAATGAAGGATGCCTACAGTATATAAATTGTGTATGCTAATTTCTTGCTCTGGCACCACTGCATTTAAATCTTAAAATTGCATGTGTGTGTGTGAAAGTGTGTGCGGGTGTGTATGTGAATATGTGTATGTATGTATAACTGATGCTCTAGGAAGGTGCCTTGTCAATTTCATAAAGCTAAGACTTTGTTTCATTCATCATTAGATCCCTAGTACTTAGTTTAGTGCCCTGCATACAGGAGACACTCCATATATATTTTTTGAATGAATGAATGAGTGAGAGAATGAGTGAGTGAAAGTTTAGCTTATTCTGAAACATATCCTGGCTGTTCCCTTAAGTAACAAGAAGGTTAAATCCACCCCAATTTGAAAATCAATGGAAGATTTATTTGTGGGAATTTGGGAAACTGAGGCTTCATGGGTCTGAGATCACCTGAATTATCAGTATGGCAACTCAACTTCCTCTAGTGAGCCTGTGAACATTGCCAGCCTGGACCGGCAAAGTGCCCCCTGGAGCATGACTCATTGATAGTTTTTCTATGACTTTCTCATTGCTGTTTTTTCCTCAACTTTCAGTCCTGAGCTGAAACACTATTGCTACAGAAAGGCCTTGATGGCCTCCTTGTCAAAAAATGAATCGATAGCAAAGGATATTTTTTCCAATAAATGGTGCTGATACAATTGGATATCCACATGCTAAAGATAAAATTAGACTTTATCTCACACCATACACAAAAACTAACTCAAATGGTCACAAACTTAAATGTAAGAGTTAAAATGACAGAACTTTTAGAAGAAAAAACTGTGATCTTGAGTTAGGCAATGAGATTTTAGATGGGACACCACAAGCGTAATCTATATATATAAAAAAAAACTATAAATTGGACTTCACCAAAATGAAGAGTTTTGTACTGTAAAAGGCATTGTTTAAGGAAATGAAAAGACAAGTCGCACACTGGGAAAAAATATTTCAAAAGTATATATCTGATAAAGGATTTATATCCAGCATACAAAAGAATTCTTATAAACTCAATCACAATTAACAGTCTATTAGTGAATGAGCAGACAAAACAGAATGTATACAATAGAACCAGTTAAGCAATGAAAGGGGATGGTAGGCTGACACAAGATGGATGAACCTCAAAATTATTATGTTGAGTGAAAAAAGCCAGCCACAAAAGACCATATATGATTAATTTTATGAAACATCCAGAAAAGAGAAATCTATAGAGGAAGAAAGTAGAACAATGGTTGCCTAAGGGTGGGAACAAGGGGAACAAGCATTGACTGTAAATGAATACAATGGGTGTTTTGGGAGTGAAGGGAAGTATTCTAAAATTGAAAAATGGTAGTGCTGGCAAAAGTGCAAATATACAGAAGTGCAGATATACAAAAGATCAGTTAACCACACATTTAAAATGTGGATAGAAAAAATGAATCTTATGATATTTATATATAATATAGTAAGCTTCTATAAAACAATTTTTTTTAAGTTCCCAGTGCACAAGAATTCCCCTCTCAGTAAAATTATATAAAATTGTTAGAGTGAGATTAGATCTCTCTTATTTTTAAACTTCCTCAGCTAACTCCCCTGTGTGACACAGCTGACAACCGGGGGACACCCAAAGTGTGGTCCAAGGACCAGTAGCATCATCACCGGGGGCCCATTAGAATGTAGAATCTCAGGTCACACCCCAGACCTACTGGATCTGAATTTGCATATATGAATTTAAGTATCATCTCACAGTGCAAATGCCCATTAAAGCTTGAGATTCACATCTTTGTGGCATTGTATTTATTATAAGCTTTAGTTATTTATGTGCTGCTTTATTTCTGTGCTGTTTACCTCTGGGACTGTTCATACAACTTCCCATAGGATACAATACGAATAGAACAATTAAAATTCTGAGAAGTCATGGTCTCTGTCTTATTCCCTACTACTTGTCCGGGCTGAACAGAATTCCTGTTAAGTCACTGGTATTAAACTATACATTGTGGAATGAATAATTCTCACCCTCTCCCAGATCTAACTATTCGAACCCCTACTAATAATCAAGGCCTAGGTCAAAGTTGTCCTTCATTAGGAAAACTTCCCTTAGAAGAGTTGGTTTCTTGCTCTCTGTGACCCTCAAGATCCTCTGTTCTCCCATCAGTACAGCAATGGTAGTACCAGCCTTCTTCCCCAACCCCCACTGAAAAGGTATCTCTAAACAATGGAGTTGTTCCATCAAATGGGTTGGAGATTTTCTGCTTTAATTAACCAATTAACACATAGGAAGTATTCTACTATTATGAGAGTTCTACTTAATACTGTGTTACTATCTTATGGGGACACACATATGAACAAAAACAGTATGGTCTCTGTTATCATTGGGACTAACACTTCACTGTGGGAAACTGACCTTAACCAAGCACAGAGATGTTGATCATCTTTGCATGTTAACAAATACCTTAATTCTCCTTTATAATGCTCATCCACATCCATATGTTCATCCACATTTTCTGTAGTTTTCTCTCTTTTTTGTATGCTGTGAGGGAGAGCCAATGCTTCCTGGTAAATAGAGACCCAGGGTCAAATTCTGTCCCCCGAATGCATAGCCTCTCAATCTGATTCTTACTTTCTTCTTACTGCATGGAGACTGACTCTTAGTTAGTGATGTGCTAAAGTAGATGTTGCAAGAGTGATTCTAGGATAAATCATCTGCTTGGGATGTGCCAGGAAACATCTGGGGGTAGGTAAGTATGATAGGAAAGGAATGAAGCACATACAACGATGATCGTCAAGTCAGATAGTTGAACAACTGGATACATGGACAACTAGAGCTCAGGTCCACTGGGGAGCAATGGGAAGATGGTTAGAACAAGCTTCAGAGCATTGGCCCAAAGTGGGGGGGGGGCAAAGAAGATGGAGCATTTTTCACTGGCTTTCCTTCTTTTCTTGGCTGAAGGCTGCTTCTGGAACCAAGAAAGCACCTGCATTTTGGATTTGCCAAAAGTTCTCCCTTACCCAAGCTGGGTGGGTAGGCAAAGATTTGCAGTGTTTAAGATAACCAACTTTGTATAGGTAGGGGGCATGCTGGGAAAATATTATCTGGGAAGTTCAGAAAATGTTGGTGAGAAATGAAAAATACTTCACCCTGAAAACCAGGATATGAATGGACAAGGGAAAACCCAACTTTCAACCTAGTGCCTCAATGAGGCTGACCTAAAATGATCACGGTATTCTCATCCAGAAATGTTCTACAGAATCAGAGAAGAGGGCTGTCACTAGCTGGCAGCATGGAGAAAAAAAATTAAATTGAGTTAAATGGAAATGACATTTTATTTATCTTGCCACCACTCTGATAGCCACCTATAGGCCTCTGAGGAAACATCCAGTGATCACTGGCCTTGACCTTTGTTCATAGGTTAATGTTACTGCTTTGTAGATAAAACTCCAAACCTTTTCCAGGGTGGAAGTCTGTGCAGGGGTAATGTTCTGGGGAGGGAGAGGTAAAATAGGCACTTTGGGGCCCTACTGGGAGTCCAGGACCCAGCCCACTGATAGGCAGTTACTAAGTAGAACTGAAAGATCTAAGTCAGCCAAGCTGTCCTCCCATTTCAACATGGCAATCTTCCCAGCTAAGGTCTTTGGTGGCAAATCAAATATTCTATTACATTATTTTCCAATTGCATTTCCCCAGCTGGACTCTCAAGTGGTATATTTTCCAAAAGTTTAGAAACATTGTCCTGCACGCCATCTGCCTTGATGGGCTGACATATTGGATACTGACTCTGGGACCAAAACATGTGTGGCCAAGGACACCATCCTGACACTGGCTTATGGCACCTGAGAGATGGTGGAAACAACCTCCATCCAGCTGAAGCAAACACTGTGGCTCCAGGCACATGGTCTCTCCAGCCTCTCTGGAATTTATTCAGATTTCGCTAGGTGAATGTTAAGTATTCGATTGTTGGAAAAGTCATGGCACAATTTTTCTATGTTTCAAAGAAAAAATACTTTATGACTTGTCTGACAATCCCAAAATTAGAATCACCCCATTAGAATCACCCCAAAAATTCCTCTACCTCCCATTTTCCAATAAATGACATGATAATTTGGCCTTTTTTCAATGCTTATGCAGTATCTGTAAGATAGCAAAGACAGGGCCTCCCCTGGTGGCGCAGCGGTTGAGAGCTGGGCTGCAAAGCTGCCCACAGCCTCTGCAGCACCAGTTCGATCCCTGGCCGCCGGGCGAGGGTCCCACATAGTGCTCAGACCTCTCCTGCTGCCACTGCTCCCCTCAGCAGTGTATTTCATCAGTCTGCCTGTTCTACTCCCTGCTCTGGCTCTGGTGAATTCTCTCACCCTCCCGCGCTTCTAACTGTACCCAATGCTTGTATAGATAAATAAATAAATCTTAAAAAAAAAAAAAAAGATAGCGAAGACACTTACAAGTAGAGTTTTAGTATCAATTTGACCTGATTAGGTGTTTCAGCAATTGGACCTTGAATCCTAAATGTCAGGGTATCAGTCCTAAGGTTAAAAACTAAGCCCCACCCCTTGTCCAGCTGGCAAATTTGGGAGACTTGAATAGATAAAGGGAACTGTTATGGTTGCACTGGGAACCAGGCCATAAAACCAATTACTTTGGCCATGAATGTGGAAATATGCCAGGGCACATCCTGTGTCAAAGGTTAATGCCTAAGACCAGACATCCCAGCAAGTAATTGGCCTGAACTGGCACCCCAAGTAAAAATATATGAGAAAATAGAGTATAAAAGAGAGCCTCAAATCCTTCTTCCCATGCAGACGTCTCCCTTCATGACCCCTGCTCTCTTGCTGGGTATTTCAATAAATTCACCTTTCCTGTTCTCCATTTTGTCTCTGGTGAATTCTTTTATCCCAGCAGCTCCTCTTCACCCTTATATTACACCACCACACTTAACAGGTGGCTTGTGTGGAACCAAGCTTAGCCGAGGTTTCGCCATTTTGTATATCCTCCACCTTGATATGTTAGTCCTTATACAGCCACATTCCGGAAATAGTTTCAACAGTCACAACCCTCACTCAACTTCGTGACGAAAAAGCAGACCACCCCAGCCGCCAATGAGGGCAGTCCTATCCATAAATGGGACAGCATCTCTAACCATCCAATCAGTTTGAAACTGTAACCGTGCACGCCAAAATGCCTTTGTAGTAGCCAATGAGTAATTGCCAGCTTGTTTCAAAATTCACGCCTGCTTGTGACCCTATTTAAGACCCCTGCTTTCTTTGTTCAGGGCTCTCGATATCCGCCACTGCATTGGTAGGTGCCATGAGCCCAGACTTGAGTCTGTAATAAACTTCCTTTTGCATTTACATCAGCTGTCTTTGTATTCTTGGAGGCTATGCTCGCCGAGTCTGCTGATCTTTGGCACAACAGTTTGTTTCTTACTCTCACTGCCTCTCAATTTTCCTGTGAATTCTTTCTAAATTTTAGGGGAATGCATCTAAGAATAATTCATGTTCTTTTCAGGGAGCAATGAGAAAGGGATACAGCTGCAGGGGCGGGTCAACACGGCAGTGAGGAAATGCTGCCAGTAAGATCTCCCATTAAAAAAAAGTTAATAGGGAGGAAAAGCGGCAGGTCCCAGTGAGAATTGGGTCACGGAAGATAAACGGGGCAACTCCAGCAAACTACCCGAAGAAGCAAGTTGCCATAAAAGAGGACTAGAAGGGAGGAAAGCGCAGAACCCTGCTACCCTCCCCCACCCACAAAGTCGGCACGCTCCAACCAACAGAAAGGAGGAAAAAACAAAAAAACTAAAACAACCAACAAGAACAAACTACACATCAAGTGGGACTGTGAGTGGAAAGGAACTATTTCAGCCACCACACCCTGTGAACTGGAGCTGTGGAGAACCCTGCAGGATTCGCCACGGAGGTGAGCGAAAAGCTCCAGGCGCCATTAGAGAAAATCAAAGACTCCCGGAGACCTAGAAACAGCCCCAGCCAGTGAGCTTGTGCAGAAAAGTGGCGTGCTTGAAAAGGATACGTGGATCACGGCTGCCCAGATCCCCGCGCCTGCAACCTAGATTTGCGGGGAGACACGCGGGGGCCCTCACTGAGGTGAATGTCCCTCGCTGAGTAATCAGAAACCAGGCACCCGGATACGGGAGCAGGGTGCAAAAGGCACCATTTCTATAGACACTGAACTGGGCTACAGCGTCCTGGACGCTGAGGGCTTTTGGAACACTGAACTGGGCTACCATGTCCTGGACCTGAGGGCTTTGGAACTAAGACCCGGGGCACGAAATTTGGGGCATGGGATCCCCACAACAGTGGGGCACAAGGCAGACACAGCACCCCAAAGCCGTTGAGGCTTTCCCCACCACTCCCACTCTGTTCCCCTGTCCCACGGGGTAAAAAAACCAGCTCCCCAAGGACACTAGGAGAGATCTCTGGTGCCACCTAGCACCCAGAAAAAAAAAAACACCAACACCCCATAGAATAGGGACCTTTCTTCAGTAAAGACTGCTTGAAACTGGCAGAAGGCTCCCAGAGGAGTCAGAGGTGAGCTGGGAAGTTCGCCCAAGCCAGACCCCTTCTGACCAGCAGTCCGAACCCAGAGGCGGAGCAGGCATCCAAGGCGGGGGCAAATCCAGCATGTGGGAGAGTGTGACTGTCTCCGAATCGCCATTTTAGAATAAGGAAGTTTCTTCAATAAAGACTGCTTGAAACCAGCAGAAGGCTCCCTGAGGAGCCAGAGGTGAGCTGGGAAGTTCTGCCAGGCCAGGCCCCTTCTGGCCAGCAGTCCAAACCCAGACAGGGAGCGGGCACCCACAGCCGGGGCAGACCGAGCACGCAGGAGAGTGCGTACCCACATCGCCTTTTTAGAACAGGGATCTTTCTTCAATAAAGACTGCTTGAAACCAACACAAGGCTCCCAGAGGAGCCAGAGGTGATGGGAAATTCGCCTACCTCAGGCCCCTTCTGGCCAACAGTCCGAACCCAGAGAGGGAGTGGACACCGATGGCCAGGGCCGACCAGGCACATGGGAGAGTGCGTCTGCCTCCATATCGCCATTTTAGAATAGGGAACTTTCTTCAATAAAGACAGCTTGAAACCGGCAGAAGGCTCCCTGAGGAGCCAGAAGTGAACTGGGAAGTTCGCCCAGGCCAGGCCCCTTCTGGCCAGCAGTCCGAACCCAGAAGGGGAGCGGGCACCCAGGGCCTGAGCAGACTGGGTGCACGGAAGAGTGTGCCTGTATCCAAATCACCATTTTAGAATAGGGACCTTTCTTCAGTAAAGACTGCTTGAAACTGGCAGAAGGCTCCTGGAGGTGCCAGAGGTGAGCTGGGAAGTTTGCAAATGCCAGGCCCCTTCAGGCCAGCAGTCCGAACCCAGAGGGGGAGTGGGCACCCACGGCCTGGACAGACCAGGCATGTGGAAGAGTGTGCCTGTCTCCAAAGTGCCATTTTAGAACAGGGACTTTTCTTCAATAAAGACTGCTTGAATCTGGCAGAAGGCTCCCTGGGGAGCCAGAGGGAGAAGGTTTCCTGTGCAGTCAGAGGTGAGCTGAAGGCCCCCACAAGCCAGGTCCCAACTGGCAGGAAGTCGGAGCTCAGAGGAGGATCCAGAGATTTGGAACCGAGAGTGCAATCCAGCTGCCCCACCTCCAGGGAAGTCTGTGGGACTTCAAGATGCACCTTTGTAACTAAACACAGAAGGAGGAGAGATTCTGTGACAGTGACCATTAACATACTCAAAGTACCACTGCCTCACTAGACTTCTGGCATAACAGTTTTTGACTCGTTTGGATTGCCAGTTTCTGAAATGCCTGAAAGAACACACCAAAAATATGACAGCCAGTACCAGCTGCACATGTCTCAATGCATAAGGCAAATTAGAAGACAGGCAGCAGGGAAAAGAAAAACTACAAGCAAAGTAGCAATGCCTCAGAAAAAAAACACATCCCCCCCCAAAAAAAAAAAAAAAAGAAAACCACCCACCAGCTTGCAACTATGGTGACTTGGAAGAATTTCTGAGCCTTCCAGAAAAAGAATTTAAAATTGCCATGATGAAAAAACCGATGAAGGTCATTAAGGAAAACAATGCTCAGAAGAATGAAATTGAGTCCATAAAGAGGGAAGTAAAAGAAATGCAGGAGATCAAAGAATTAATGGAGGCGCTAAAGAACTCTGGGAAAAGCAATGAAAGCAGAATAGATGAAATGGGAGAATGAATAAGAACTCTTGAAGACACAGAAATAAAAAGAACAAAAACAGAAAAGGAAAGAGAAATACGAAGGAAAAAGACCGAAGAAAGACTTCAGGAACTATCTGACTCTATGAGGAAAGGAAATATAAGAGTTATAGGAATCCCAGAAGGAGAGGAGAGAGATGTAGGAACAGAGAAAATATTCAAGGAAACAATTGAAGAGAACTTCCCAAACGTGAAGAAGGAGCTGAAAATTGATATACAAGAAGCAAGAAGAACACCAAACTTCCATGACAAAATGAAAAACACAGCAAGACACATAATAATAAAGCTCCCAAGAATCCAAGACAAGGAAAAAATAATTAAGCTGACAAGAGGGAAGAAACAGATAACATATCCACAAGGTAATTCACCATGACCAAATAGGATTCATTCCAGGAACACAAGGATGGTTCAACATCCGAAAATCAATCAACGTTATCCAACACATCAACAAAAAGAAATATAAAACCATATGATAATATCAATAGATGCCGAGAAAGCTTTTGACAAAGTGCAACACCCATTCATGATAAAAGCCCTTGAAATTCTTGGGATACAAGAAACATACCTCAACATCATAAAGGCCATATATGACAAATCAACAGCCAGTATCATTCTCAATGATGAAAAGCTGAAAGCATTCCCATTAAGATCTGGAACAAGACAAGGATGTCCACTCTCACCACTGCTTTTCAATATAATACTGGAAGTCCTAGCCAGAGCAGTAAGACAAGAGAAAGACATCCAAGGAATCCAAATAGGAATAGAAGAAGTCAAACTATCACTATTTGCAGATGATATGATAATATACATAGAGAACCCCAAACACTCCACAGAAAAACTAATTCAACTCATCAATCAGTTCAGTAAAGTGGCAGGATACAAAATCAACTCGCAAAGGTCAGTAGCCTTCCTATACACAAACAATAAATCTGAAGAAGAAGAAATAAAAAAAAAATCCCTTTTATTATCGAAACAAAAAAAATCAAATACTTGGGAATAAATCTAACAAAAGAGGTAAAGGACCTATACAAAGAAAACTATAAAACACTGTTAAAAGAAATAGAAGAAGACACAAAGAAATGGAAAGACATCCCCTGCTCATGGATTGGAAGAATAAACATTATTAAAATGGCCATCCTAGCAAAAACAATATACCGATTCAATGCTATTCCAATCAAAATTTCCATGTCATTCTTCAAAGAAATAGAACAATTATTGATGAAATTCATATGGAATCACCAAAAACCCCAAATAGCCAAAGCTCTCCTGAAAAAAAAAGAAGGGAATGGAGGCATCACACTCCCAGACTTCAAACTATACTACAAAGCCATAATCATCAAAACTGCATGGTACTGGAACAAGAACAGACGCACAGACCAATGGAATCAAATAGAAAATCCAGAAATAAACCCACAGATATATGGTCAACTAATCTTTGACAAAGAAGCAAAGAATATGCATTGGAGCAAAGAAAGTTTGTTCAATAAATGGTGCTGGGAAAACTGGGTCGCTACTGTCAAAAGAATAAAGCTTGACTACTACCTAACACCTGCACAAAACCAACTCAGAATGGATTAAAAAACTAGACATTAGATCTGAAACCATAAAATACATAGAAGGAAATATAGGCGAAACACTACGTGATATGCACATCAAAGACATCTTTACAGACACATCACCCAAAGCAGTGATAGTGAAGGCAAAGATAAACAGCTGGGACTACATCAAATTACAGAGCTTCTGCACAGCAAAAGAGACAATAACAAAAACAAAGAGAAACCCCACCAACTGGGAGAACATTTTTGCACACAACACTAATGATAAAGGACTGATCACAAAAATCTGCAAAGAGCTGATGAGGCGCAACAAAAACAAAGAAAAAATCCAGTCAAAAAGTGGGCATAAGAGCTAAAAAGAAACTTCTCTGAAGAGGAAATGCAAATGGCCAACAGGCATATGAAAAAATGTTCAACATCACTTGTCATCAGGGAAATGCAAATCAAAACTACCATGAGATACCATCTTACACCAGTGAGAATGGCACATATTAAAAAAACTAGCAACAGCAAATGTTGGTGAGGTTGTAGAGAAAAAGGAACTCTCCTGCACTGCAGGTTGGAGTGCAAACTGTTCCAACAACTATGTAGAGCTTGTGGAGATTTCTGGACCTACTAAACATAGAGCTCCCATAGGATCCAGCAATTCCACTCCTAGGTATTTACCCAAAGGACACAGAAACATCAATTCCAAAGAGCACTTGCACCCCTATGTTTATAGCAACACTATTTACAATAGCTAAGCTTTGGAAACAACCCAAATGCCCAAAAATAGATGACTGGATCAAGAAGATGTGGTACATATACACCATGGAATATTACTCAGCATTCAAAAAAGGTAAACACATGCAATTTGCAGCAACATGGATGGAGCTGGAAGGGATCATGCTCAGCGAAATAAGCCAGAAAGAAAAAGAAAAATACCGGATGGTCTCACTCATAGCAGGAATCTAGAAAACCAAAGCATTATAATAAGTGTTTTACATGCATATATCCTTTGAATCCTTTCAACAACCGTATGAAGTAGATGGTTATTATCATTTATACAGATCAGAAAATTGAGACCCATACCAGTATGATAATTTGTTGAAGGGCACGTAGGTACTTAGTGACTCAAGCGAGCTCCTGATTTTCTGGTTCACTGTTCTTTATAGTATAGTTTAAGAAAACCTGAAAGTCTGGACAGCTAAAGATAGTTTTTAAACTGAGGAGGTAATAGTGTTGCAGAGAATTTGCAAGTAGGATTTGCCTCAGGTGTTCCAGAGTAGCCTCTAAATTTCTTTCAGGGAGGCTATTGAATAAAAGATGAGACAGATCAGTAGTAGTGAGTGAGACCCCAAAAGTTAATCAATACCACAGATTGCCCTGGATTAAAATTGATGTTATTGCCTGGTAGAAAAGCTCCTAGGTCCAATGTGTATCTAATCCCCTGTCCATTATAAAGCTCAATAAATAACTGTGAGCCAATGGAGACCTCACTATTCACTCTGAAAAAAAAAAAAAAAAGGGTCCAGGAAAAAGAATAACTATAAGAAAGAAAATATCAAAATCAACAAACAACTATGAACCAGAGACATTCTATTGGGGGGGGTGGGGAGGGGGTAAAGGAGGGCTTGGGGTCAAAATAAGGGGGCTGTAATTGTAAGGGGAATATAAAAATAAAATTTAAATTAAAAAAAAATAGGGATACAGATACAGCTGCAGCCAGAACTAAGCAGCTCTCTCAGTAGCAAGTCTGGCATAGCGGAAAGGGACTAGAGCCAAAAATTCTGCACCCATTAACCACTGTGATGAAAAGTGATTAGCATTTAGCACAACCATGGCAACTCTCAAATTCAAACAAGCCCCTGATCCTGGCTCCCTATAAACTTGCTCAAGTCTAGTTTTTCTTGATACTGATTCACTAAATGGTGACACAACTCATTTCCATGAATTCCTCACCCCCACTTCTTCAGAGCCTTTCATTTGATCAGGGAGAGAGAGAGATGCATGAGAGATGCATATGTGTATGCAGCATGAAGTAAACTGAAACAAGGGAGTGAGGAGAGGTGTGAGGGTGAAATGACCATGTAGCTGTAGCTAATCAACTTGGCAAAAAGGAGATGGAAATTTGAGGACACTTATTGCCATTTGGACCCAGAAAGGCTTGGGCAATTTTTATTGAGGCAGTTCTCCTTCTCCAGCATTGGTTGGGTTGAATGGAAGTCCTTGGATGATGGCTGAAACCAGGGACCATGTTGCTTTTACTTGGTGAACAGGCATAGGTTATTCATTACCTAACAGTGGTTTGTTAGGATTAAAAACTGGTCCTTCTTAGACTTAAGAGCTAGTCCACTTCAACCATGCATGTGACAGATAGTTGGCCACCTTCTCCACTTAAGCCAAGGGCAGCAAGCTCAGCTACCTTCAAGGTAAGGGAGGCAAGATCCATGAGTGAAATGGAGCTAAATCTATAGGAAGTGGGGGGCTGAGAAAAACTTAAAAGTATGCATTCCATCAAATGGGAGCAGCAGCTCGCTATGTCCAGCCAGTTGTTGAAATGGAGAATGAGGGCACTTTATGTATGTGTGTGTGTTTGTGTGTGTGTATGTGTGTCTGTGAGTGCATGAGAGACACAGACACAGAGATACAGAGACAGAACAATCATCTTAACTACAATTATTTAAACAGTAAATTCTAAGAAAATATTGAATGTCCACCCATTTACAAGTGATGGTGCACAAGCCACAAGCTTACAACCCTGGTTAGGCACATCAGGGAGTACAGCTCACAAAGAAAATCATTGCCAACAATTCTTCATTCATATATTTATATCTTTTCAAATATCTTGCACTACTAGTCCCATTTTTTTTGTCTGTACTCATTCAACAAAATTTTATTAAGCACTTATATTCTAGGTACACTTCTCAACAGAGTTACAAGGAATCCCTCGGGATAACCTATAGAATAAGACAAACTTTTTCATAGAGAGTTCATTTTAACTATTGGAGGAGAATTCTACTGTTCTTATCCCCAAAGCCTTCTTTTTCTAAATCAAAAGACTCCACTTTATCCAACTCCTCCTAGAGCATTAAGATTTTTCTTTTCATTTTCAGTTTGGTAATACCTTTCTTAAAACATGGCAAAACAAGTGTAAAGTACAAGTTATGGGGCCCCAATCCTGTATGTGTTTGTAGGATAAGTGAATTTGTCACAGTTTTATGCCACTGGCCTTGTCTGTGCTAATGCAGGAAGAACTTGGGAGCATGGATGTGAGTCATGTATACCTAATGGTGGACACCTGGATTATGATGTGAGCATGCATAAGTGTACACACCTGAGCCTAAAGGCTGAGGCTATAAGGGTGGTGCCACGTGTAATGGCTGTGAGAGGACAAGTGACTATAGATGGCAGGACCACGAGAAGATGCCAAAGAAAAGCATAAAGATTCGCTAGGGATTTAGGGGGCCTGCCAGCCTCCTGTCCCCTGACCACCCAGCCTCCTGGCCCCCTGGCCTCCCTGCCTTGCAAACTTGCAGGCTTGCCTCACAACATCTGGTGTACAAAGATCACTAAAGCCTGAAAAAGCCACTGAGGGCTCCAGGACTCTCCCTTACTCATCTAGCCGAATCAACAGAGAACCTGCACCATGCCTTGCTGCCAAAACAGCATTACAACTCATAAATTTTATAATATAATTTGCTGAATATATGTAAATGTATTGCTGCTTGAGATACCTACCACCCTTTTTATAGTTTACCTGGGGGTTGGTGTGGGCACATCTCTTCATTTCTAAGAAATGAAACATATCCTGAAACCTAAGGTGTCTCACGACAGTTCTGTATCCTGCAACTACAATCTGTTTTCACATTCTTCATAACTTAATGGAACACAGTACGTGCATAGCCAATCTTATTTGCTTTCTTTTACTTGTATTTCCAAAGGTCAGATTTCATGCAGAAGTGCTACATGATATGAACATTTCCATGAGCACTTGAGGAAAATAACATTAATTGCTGGAGCATCTAATTGGCTTTGTGACAGTAGCCAAGCCAGTGGCTGGGAAAAGACACCCCAGAACAGCTGTCAAATACACAGCCTGGCACAAAGACATCAAATGCCAAGAGCCCTTTCTGCACAGAAGTGACATTCAAGAGGCCCACATAGACCCAGCCATCAGAAAAATCTCCCTCCACATGATGGTTTTCAAATCTGCTTCATTTAAAATGATATCCATGGAGCATGCAAAACATGTCACATTTTGCTCTGGCTGGCAGTAAGCTATACTTGGAGGAGCAAACTCCAAATCTACTAGTCATTCACCGAGTAAGTTTAGGAATGTACCCAGTGATTAGCCCACAATTAACATTATTTATCCAGACTTTGCTAGTCATGTATTTTTGCAATTTGAGAGGATTAGAGAAGAACCAAATGAAAATCAACAATCTCCATTGGCCAAGAATAAAACTCTTTAGCAATCATGCAAGTATTCTCTATTGATTGTTCTGTTTTACTCCTATCTGAACATTCACCAGAAATTGGGCACGAGTTATATCTTTTATCATGTTTTTTTTTTTTTAACCTCTTGGTAATATATGAGATAAAAACAAGTACAGGCCTATAATCATTTTTAATGCTGCTAGGAAGTAATTCCTGGTCAGATTTGTGTCACTGAAGGAAAATCAGGTTGAGAACTGGAAAATCAGGGTCTGATTCTGAATCCTACTGTTTAATGTTGGTAAACTAACTGGACTGTCAATATGATTTTCAGGGAGATTCAAAAGCTTTAACAGAAATGAATAGAAAAATATGAAGAATTATACAAAAGAGTTGGAGCTACTATTGTTATTACTGCCCTACTTTCCAGATATCCCTATTCTGAAATCTTAAGATATTGTTAACAACTATGTCCCATCATTTTCTTTTTTAAAAAGATTTATTTTGATTTAATTATGCATACAAAAACTCGGGTGTAGACCAGAGGTGTCAGGGGTGAGAGGATTCACCAGAGACAGAGTGTGAAGCAGAACAGGCAGATCTGCTAAAATACACTGCTGAGAGGTGTAGCAGGCAACAGGAGAGGTCTGCTGCACCACCATTATGTTCTTTTTTTTTAACCAGAATGACAGGATCAATTATCCCAAATCACTTCTACTTGTGTTTCAACTTCTGTGCTCTCTCACAGCTTGCAAGCTATAGATGAATGGGCTAGTTGAACTTACTGAGTTATTTTGTTTTACTTGAAATGTTTTATTTGTTTTTTTTTCAATTGCCCTGCTTGTCATTTTATATATTGGATTTCTCAGATTGATATTTTCATATCAAACATCATATTTCCTATTTCTATTGAAAAACAGGAAGACTTAGCTATATTGGCTTGGATTCCCTACACCTGCACATGCTGGAGCTGAGCAGCAGAGCCCAGAGATCACACATTCCCCAGTGCCCCACGGTCCCACCTGGCCTGCCTCCCTTATTTATGTTTCTGTATAAATCCTGGAGGCACTGAGATGTCAACTCCTGCTCTTTAGGCAGACTCTGATTTTCTACTGGATTGAGACAGCTCTAAGAGGGTTTTTGCTTTTTTAAAATTTTGTTCCAGCATTTGTGGTATATTCTTCTGTCTTTCTTTTTTGTTTTTATGTATTATGATAAGGAACTTCCTTTTTTGTGTCTTGATGAAGTGCCTTTATATTCTTCCTAGAGTTGGCTTGTTATTTACCCAGGATCTTTAGGGATCTATTATCTTATAGACTAGAGTCTGCCCCTGTTCAGATAATCAGGGCATTTGCAATGGTAAGGGGTAGAAGAAGGCACTAAGAGGTCATCTCCAGCAAGCACCAAAAGTTCAATTAAGATAGCAGCTAGTTGTTGAATTATGAAAAACAATGGCTTATCAAAAACAAACACAATAAAGAGAATATATTATAAATATAATTAATAAACATAAAAATTCCATAACTGAATTAAAAAGTATAATAGTGTCAACAAGAGACAAAAAAAGAAATATAATCAGTGAACATAAATATACAATGGGGGAGAATACAAAAATAGAACAACAAAGAGGAAAAAGAACCAAGAAAGAAGATAGTATAAGTCCTTTCAGGAGTGCAAACTGGCTCAACCACTATGGAAAGCTGTGTGGAGTTTCCTCAAACTACTAAAAATGGAGCTACTATATGACCTAGCTATTCCACTCCTAGGAATCTACCCAAAGAAAACAAAAACATTAATTCAAAAGGATTCCTGCAACCATATGTTAATTGTGGCACTCTTACAATAGGTAAGATATAAAAACTACACAAATGCCCAAAAACAGATGACTGGATCAAGAAGATGAGGTATGTATACACAATGGAATATTATTCAGTAATCAAAAAAGATAAACTCATGCCATTTGCAGCAACATGGATGGAGCTGGAAAGGATTATGCTCAGTGAAAGAAGTCAGAAGGAAAAAGAAAAATATCGGATGGCTTCACTTATAGAAAGAATATGGGGAAACCAAATAAAGGATCAGGAAAAAAATAATAATAAATAAAAATTTAACAGGCAACTATAAATCAGAGACATTCTGCAGGGGAGGGGGAGGGAAAAGGATGAAAACAGCGGTGGGAAGAGCACGAGGAACTACGTGAATTGGTGGTGGAAATTTTACAGGGACTACACCTGAGAGGAAAAAGCAAACATTGTACAAAAATAAACAGTGATTTAAAATATTTATAAATAAATACTTTTTTTTTTAAAAAAAAGAGCTCTTTGGGATAATTTAAAGAGAATAATATCCATATGCTAGAGTCCCAGAAGAAGATGAGAAAGAGAAAGTCATAGAAATTATATTTAAAAAAATAAGAAAACTACAAATCTGACAAAGAAGCCAGATACCCTGATCCAAGAGGTGAAAAAGAGTGCCAAATGAAATAATACTAAACAGACACACCTCAATACACACTATAATTAAACTGTTGAAAAGTAAAGACTAGAAAAGAACATTAAAACCATCAAGAAAAAGGAAAGTCACCCATGAGGGAACACCTGCCAGGTGTCCACAGACTTCTCAGGGGAAACCTTTCAGGCAAGACTAGAATGGTAGGACATCTTTAAATTACTCAAACAAAGAGATTTTCCACCTGGAATAATTTATTCTGCAAGACTATGAGAGAAGGAAATGTAAGGAGCTTCATAGATAAAACACTTAAAAGAATATATCAATACCAAGTCAAACTTGAAATAAGTACTAAAGGGAATATTATAAAACAACAATACCTAATTTAGAGGTAAAAGAGACCTAAATTATACAATGTGGAGGAGGAGGAGAGAAGAAATGTGGTTCATCAGAATGAGGTGAAATCAAACCATCAAATGAGCCACAAGAATAGACTATCTCACACAAACCTCAGTATAACCTGCAATCAAAAATCAGCAGGAGTCACACATAAGACAGTGGAAATGAAACCTAAACAAAACATAAAAAGCTGTCAAAAAATAAAATAACATGAACAAATTAGAAGAATTTTTTTTTTCAAATGGCAAAAGCACTTGTGTTTCAATGATCACCTTACACATATATATATGTCTTGGATTTACCAATTAGAAAGTATAGAGTGACTGAAAGTATTTCAAAACAAAGTCTAACCTTATGTTTATAGGAAACCCATCTTACCACCAAAGACAAACATAAAATAAAGAGTTAAGAACTGGAAGACCATCCTACAAGCAATGGTAATCAGAAACTCAGAAACAGGTATAATTATACCAGATAGATTCTAGTTAAAAAATATAGTAAGAGATAGAGGTGGATATTACATTATGATTATGATTACATTATACTATATTACATTTTACAATAAGAAGAAATAATCATTATAAATGTACGTGCAACAAATGAAGTGCATTTGCAAAAAAAAGTGCACATGGAACCTTCTAATGAATAGACAAGTTAGTTACCAATGAAGTTATAAAAATTGAATTCACACCAAGTATCTTTCTGAACATAATGCCTTAAACTTAGAAATCAACTATTTTTAAAAATTGAAAAAAAACTTAGATTCATGGAGGTTAAACAAAATCCTTTTTAATAGCTACTGGATTAAATAGGAAATCAAAAAATACCACAGCACCAATGAAAACATAAAAAGTAAAGAGAGAAAATAATTGTGATACAGGTAAATCATAAAAGACCTATAACAATCCTGAGAAACATTTTACCAAGTACATTTTCCCAATTAGCACAGGGAAGACAGCAAAATTAGTTACTTGCCTAAGTTTGGTAAGCACTTAAGTTTAGCTAATAGCTCCTATGGTAGAACATATACCCATTATATAAACACTTTTTTTTATGGTAAAAACATGATTACAATGTTCAGGGAAACAAACAAACAAAAAAAAAAAAGAAAGAAAAGAAACTAGACTGTTTTCTTTGTTACCTGACTTTATACTATAAAGCAACAGTAATTGAAACAATATGAAATTGAATAAAAATAGACACATGGATCAATAGCAAAGCAGGTCAGAGAGACAAAGACAAATACTGGATATTTACATAGTGGATGAATTGACAAAGTATTTCCACAAAGCAAAATATTTTTTTAGGAGCTAAAGATTATTCTATATTCTCTATTAACCTCACAACTTAAAAGTCCAATATAGGGCCGCCCCGGCACAGCAGGTTGTGCACAGCGCTGTGAAGCTGTCTGCAGCCTTTGCAGCACTGCTGGTTAGATTCCCCGGTGGGCCAGGGAGATTCCCACATGGCAGGGCAGACCTCTCCTGTCTCGACCACTCTCTCCTCAGCAGTGTATTTCAGTCAGTATGCCTGTTCTGTGTCCCACTCTGTCTCTGGTGAATCTTCTCACCCTCTCTTGCCTCTCATTTGTACCCCAGTTCTTGTATAAAAATAAATAAATCTTTAAAAAAAAAAAGCCCAATATAGATGTAAACTGTATGGGCCTCCCCTGGGGGCACAGCTGGTTGAGCACCGCACTGTGAAACTGTCCACAGCTTCTGCATCACAGGTTCGATCCCAGCCTGCCGGCCAGGGAGGGTGCCACGTGGTGAGACAGACCTCTCCTGTCTCTCCCGCTGCTCCCCTCAGAAGTGTATTTCATCAGTCTGCCTGTTCTGTTCACAGCTCTGTCTCTGGTGAATCCTCTCACCCTCCTGCGGATCTGGCCTGTACCAGGGTTCTTTTATAAATAAATAAATCTTTAAAAAGAAATGTAAACTGTAGCTACAAAAAAAAAAAATGCAGTCACATTACCATAACTTTCAATAATGCAGCTTCATGTTAATTTTTTTCTTTTATATTTTAAATTTCTTACATTGTTGTTCAGTTTTGTACAGTATTTTTGCTCTCCCCTCAGGTATAGTCCCCATAAATATCCCACCACCACATCACCTGTGAACCGTCACCAGTCCCTTGAGCTCTTCCCACCTCTATTTTAATCCTTTCCTCTCCATACCCTGCTTTAAGCCTCAGATGTATAGGTACCCACAAAGTTTGTCTTTTGTTTTTTGACCCTTTGTTCAGTTTCTCTGTATTCCTCCTATTGATATATGTGATATTTTTCCTTTTCCTTCTGACTTATTTCACTGAGCATAGTTCCTTCTAGCTCCATCCATGTTGCTGTGAATGGCATGAGTTTATTTTTTTTGAAGCAAAATACTTATAAAAACTGTGGATACTAATAAAGTAAAGTTTTGAGGCTGGGGCTGGAGGAAAGGATACAAAAGGTGTTGGTAGTGAAGAAAAGAAAAAAGAAGAACTGATACTAAATATCCAACTTACTAGACATTAATAAATATGGACAGAGATCTCAACAGCTACTATGAGAAGCAGTAGAGCAAAGTGGTTAAAATACTAAATCAATATCAAATCATGGGCCCAGGTCTTACTCACTCAGGAGAATTATTTAAGCACTCTGACCCTAGTTTCCTTATCTGGAATATAATAACTGGTATTAGAAGTCACAATAAAGATTTATTAAGTGCCCATTACATACCAGGGACTCCTCTTTACACTAGTAATGCAACTATAATCTGAAGCAAGCCTGTATTCATGTGGTTTATATTAAGAGAGTGAATCTATGTTATGCACTTAGAACATGTCTGGTATGTTTTAAATACTTAATACATTTTATCATCGTCATCCTCATCATCACCATCTTCACTATTCATGATATGCTCTCTAGTTGAAGTGATTACTTAAATAAGGAAAGGCAAAACTCTTTAAGCTTATATTTTATTTCCTGACAGTAGCTACCAGACATAGTGTTAGGAATGCATCTGAGGTATTGTCATCTTGGCTTAACTGAAAGGAGAGCAGCAATGGATTTTTGATGTTGTACATGATCTTAAGATACGTGCATGGAAATCTGTCTTGATGTTTGGCCATTCTGGTTCAAAAAATCCCTAATTTCTGTAATCTAAATATCTGCAAATATCTGTAAACTAAATATCTGTAAATTCCCACCTCCTCTCCTTCTGAGACTTCTTGTTCAGAGAAAAGCAAAATCATCTTCTCCTACTTTATTCTCTTACATTGACAGCTCAGAAGGGCAAGGCCATGTTGTGCTGTTGCAGGTGACCTGAGAAAATGCAGCGTTCCAAGGACTCCTAACCAGTGATTAGGGCGAGTTTGAAGATGTCTTTCTGGAACTAGCACTAACAAAGACCTTCCCAGATCAACCAAGCAAACTTGAGAGAACTGAAATGCCTGCCAGTGAAGATACATTTCTCTTCAACAATATATTTTCAGAGGAAAGAAAGAAAAGAAGAACATTCCCCCAAATCTTACCATAAAACTTAAGTGTTTGCTGCTAACAGGCCTGGAGGCTGAGAGTCCTTGTGGCAGGGCCTGCCCTCTCACTGACATTTTAGACTTGATTTTCTGTGTGTCTGTTCTCACACAGTTCTACACTAGGCCAGGGTGAAAACCTTTCTCAAGTTTCCCCCTTCCTAGACACATCCAAAGGCTTGTTCTTTACAAAATCCTTGGGGGTGAAAATGAGATAATTTTGTTTCCAATGATATTAAATTCAAACCTACTTTCCTCTCTTGAAGCCTGTACCTATCGACCCAGCCCCAATCTGCTCTCCACCTTGCGTCAGAATCACACATGGCAGCCAGGTTCACAGGGATAAAGAATTTATAGCCACAGGCTACAAATAGGAGGGGTCACCCAGTAATGAAAGAGAGGAATCATGTCTGAGCCTCCAGTACAAAGGTGAACAGACAAGGTGACATCCCATTATTAAGCAGACATGTGCAATGATGTTGCAGGGAAGGGGTGGCTGTGCATGGGGGACTTGGCTATGGTTTTCCACATCACTTCCTTACCATTGGGTGTTAGAAAACAATCTGTGCCAGGCTGTCTTCCATACATTCCCTGATAGTTCCACAAGATGCATGGTATCCCTGTCCAGGTAAAACAAGACCAGTGTTTTACCCTATCTTGTTTTACCCCCCCAAGATAGGGGGGTTCTCTGAAAAATGTTACTGCACAAGGAGGATGTTGCCTACTGTCCTGGGTTCCCCATATGGCATTCTGAGTTTTCCTTTCAGAGCACCTCTCAATGCATTTTTCCTATCATTATATAATTTGTACAGTTACTTGTTTACTATCAGTCTCCCTGCCCCTATTAATCTGTAAGCATTTTGAGGACAAAGGCTGGGTCAGACTTTTTACTCTCTGTCTCCCCAATCTAGCATAAAAGTCAGTAAAATTTTTCTAGAAGGGCCATATAGTAACTACTTTGGGGTTTGTGGACTATAAGGTCTCTTTTGGGACTACTTGTTTCTGCCTTTGTAACTTGAAAGTAGACACAGACAATATGTCAACAAAAGGCATGGCTGTGTCCCAATAAAACTTTATTTACAGAAACAGGAAGTGGCTATATTTGGCTCATGGGCCATAGTTTCTCGTCCTCTGATCGAGTGCAATGAATTGCTACATAAGAATAAATAATTTTTCTCAAGGAATAAAGACAAGAGTGAGGTATATTGATTAGAAATTAGGATGATGAGGAACATGACTATGACAGGATGATGAGGAACATGATTATGACATGACTTTTGGAGCCAAAAAGACCTGAATTCTTTAACCTCTCTGAGCTCTGATTTTCATCCCCAAAATAATTGTGTTCATGCCATAGCTCTGTTATTAGAATTAAATTAGCTAATATAAATAAAATGCCTAGGATAGTACCTGGCATTATTTAATGGCCATGATTATGGCAATGCATGCCAGCTAATACTAGGGGGAAATATTATAGTAGGAAGGTTTCTGGGTATATTATTTGCCATGCTTCATCTACTCTCTGTCCTGACCTGCTCTTTTCCAAGAGGGTAGCCACCATGTACAAGATAGTGGGCGCCCCCACCTTTTCTTTTCCTGTTTCCAGTGTGAGAAGAGAGAGAGAGAGAGGGAGGGAGGAAGGGGGGGGGGAGAGAGACACAGAGAGAGAGAGACAGAGAGCACCAAGACAGGGTATTAAATTCCTCCAATTCCTCCAAGCAGTGTCCCTCAATGAAATGGTTGTGAAGCATGCCTTCACATAGCTGCTTAATTTTCAAATACCCATAAATGGTGCTTCAGTTGCACCCTCAGGCCAATGTGGTAACTGCTTCCTATGATAACAACCAAAGATATCCCTGTGTTCCCCCTGCACTGCATCTCCCATCTCCACCCGCTGTTCCCAGGACCCTGACTAATGCATCAAATGCACATTCAGAAAATGAATTCAAACACAAGGAGGCAGGAAAATTTCTGGACATAGTAAACTGAGCTTTCTTTGGGCTAACATAGGGGACTTGGAAAAATAAGAGTATTTTTCTTCAGACACAGCACCAAAAGGTTATTAGGCTTAGTTTGCCAAATCTGGGCTTTCTTGCTTCAGGAGTTCATTAAAGCCTAAGCTTGTGTTTCATAGACGAAAACGTCAGTTACCAGCCAACCTAGAAACACGGATTTTATTTGGACATGGATCTATAGGGACTGGGCTGGCCTGGGAGCCATCTGCTTACACACAGACATGACAGGGATTTCAAGAGGGGCTAGGAGTTCACTCCTTCTCAAGAACAAGATTTCAGGTGGAATAACAACTGGATGCCAAGAGTTGTGGGCATCTGGACAAAGAATCCCCACACCAAGCCTGGGTGGAAATCTGAGCCGCCTTCTTTGAATGTAAATGTGGGCTGAGATCATGGGTCCTCTAGCTTTGGCTCAAGATGTGCTAACAAAAAGAGGAGTTTGTAATTAGAATTGATGGGTCCAAGAAAGCCCCTCAGGATTTCTCTAGAATCTCAAGGGAGAAGTAAATCCTAAATCATAACTGGATAAACATAAGCTCTACCTCAGTGATACTGATTTTGTGTGACTTGGGCCCCTAATTTGCACCTTTAGCATGCACTCCACAGGCCCTGATGTGAGCAGTACATTGAGAACAGAGGGGTTGTGTAATTATCCATATTTTACAAAAGAGAAAAATGGAGCCTCTGAGATCCTAACCTTCTGTAGCTCAATGCATTTGGGGTTCAGGGCCATTTTGGTTGAGCAAGAAAAGCTAAATAAATTGCCCTTTTTTTGTATGTGTAGAGCACATTTGTTTTAGAAGCACAATTCTCATTTCAGTCTGGGGAATCCTGCCCAAATCAAAATGTTTGCAAATTTTCAAGAAATGAGCAATCTTATTCTACTTCTTACTTCACAATCAAATAAGCTGGAACATTACTAGCAAAAATTTTTCTCCCCAAATGCTGCTGTGGAAGATGAGTCTGGGGCACTGGCTCCAGGAAGGAGATAGGCAAAACCAAGAAATGTTCCTATCAAGCTATTAGCTGCCAACTCTAGAAAATCAAGAAAAACAATCAATTTGACAGCTGACAAAGTCAGCAAAAAATGTTTATATAATTAATCTTCATCATGGCAGTTCAGTCACAACATTAATGTCAAATATACCAGAAGAATAAATGTGAACTGTGAGGTACAAATCAATTTACACATTCAGCAGCAATTCCACCTGTTTCCACATACACACTTAATCGCTATTTCAGGCTTGTAAGTAAATTGTTACTGGTCTTCAGAAAGATGTAAATCTGTAAACTGAGATCTGAGAGAAAACAATGGCAACGATTTAGCAATATCCTAGCACCAAGAGCCTTTGAAAAAGCACTGGGGACCAAAGTTCGAGCACTCCCGGGCCTCCCCTGGTGGCGCAATGGTTGAGCGCTGGGCTGAGAAGCTGCCCGCAGCCTCTGCAGCGCTGGTTCGATCCCCGGCCACCGGTGAGGGTCCCACATGGCGCAACAGACCTCTCCTGCCGCACCTGCTGCTCCCCTCAGCAGTGTATTTGTCAGTCTGCCTGTTCTGTTCCCCATTCTGGCTCTAGTGAATTCTCTCACCCTCCCGTGCTTCTGACTGTACCCAGTGCTTGTATAAATAAATAAATAAATCTTGAAAAAAAAAAGAAAAAGAAAAAAAAAGTTTGAGCACTCCCTAGGGGAGGGAAGCACCAACTAAGTTGTTCGTGTTCTCTTTTTACCTGTTTCTGCTGCTAACAGTCTGCTTGCTATCAAACTCTGGCAGTGTTGCAAGGATTTCGGAGGTGATCCCAGATAAAGAATAAGACTAGACTTACTTCTAACCCATGTTGTAAATGAAATGCATTCTCTCTCACATGAAATATGAGCGTCCCAGGGTTTTCTTTCTAATGCCCCAAAATATTTCAAAGGCGCATGAAAATGCAAAGATCTTCCAGTCAAATAAAATGTCTTCAGAAAATTGTAAATAGGAGAGTGACCTCTCTGTGATCCTGTGCAGTGTAGGTACTTCCCCCAAATTCACTTTTCAGTGCCCTTTGTCTTTCTGGTTGCTCTCAACTTGGAAGTAACAGGTTTTCTCTACTTTACAAAAATGCTATAGGTAACTGTTTCCTTTGAACTTATAAAACAAAAGTCACAGGTGTGCACTGGGTTCAGTCTTTCCATCCTCTCTTTAGCAGCACCCATTTTTTTGTTTGTTTCTCCATTTTCTCACTATGCTTATCTTTAAGTGCAGTGATTGTACTAGCAATCTCATTGGATAAAATGCCTGCATGGAACAAGCTCTGGTTAGTTAAGTGCTCATAAATATTTTCAATATACATTGTTGAAAATCTCTTAAATGTGTTTATTTCCTTTCCTCTTTCATTTCACTCTCATTTCTAGAGACCAAAAAGGACATAAGTATCAGCACATACATTTCCAAATTTATATACAGCGAAGTTAATATACATAATCATAGCTGCAATGGGAGTCAGACCAAATCAGGCTTGGTGTAATCATGACTACAATTTAGCACTAAGTTTAGCTCTGAGCTCCCTGGCAGTCAAAGTAAAAGTAGAAATAGATCCAATTTTTTAATTAAAAAAAGGCAAAATACTTCCTAAGAAAATAAACTTTTGAGGGGAATAGAAAGCAACAATATCTAGTAATAGTGACCTAAAGAATAGGCTTATGTGACTTTTCATTTGCCACCTTGGACCCATTTTGCGTCATATCATTGTACCACTGTGATATAAGCAGAATGAAACATTCTTCTGTCCCCTTCAAACCTAATCCACCCATACAGGTATTTTGTTTGATTTTGTTATAAAGGTAATCAAAGGCAAAGCAGTAAGATTATGGTCACACTTTTACCCTCTATTTCAGACATTTCCCCCCACAAATGTTTTGGTTTGTTTGAGGTAATAGTTTTGATGTCATCCTCTAAAAATGCTTCAACAATCACCTAGTTATTCCAACATTAGTCAGCAAGCCAAAGATGAGTCAAGATTGATAGTTCTATACCCAACTAAGGAGCTTCAGGACTAATGCACCACATTGCATTTTCTGGGAAACTTTAAGTGCTGAAGCCTGATTTTTCTGAATTTCTGATGATGCATGGTTGGAAGAAATCATAAATTATGCTTAAACAAAGACCAATCAATTTCTTTCAAGTCAAACCCAGATCTCAAGTAATTTTTAGTTTCTTCATAACAATCTGTCATAGGAAATCAGCATTTCAACATCTAGACTTTTCTTTTGCATAGAAAAATGTTTAATGATCCTAGATCATATTATATGTACTGATTTTTAGTTTATAACCTGGTGAATATATTTATATCCCATGTAATTGCTCTGCATTCTTCTGTAATATTAGCCAGGTTCTTTATAACCCAGAAGGTCTCTTTCTTATTTGCTCTGCTTAAATTTCATTCACTGTAATGCTTTTTATTTCTAACTACTATATTTAATCCCTAGGGTTTAAGGTATATATCTTTTGAATGGCAGACTTTCTCAACTAAGTGGGCAGTTTTATGTATTAATTTGAAATCACAAGAAAACAAAATATAGTCAGTGGAAAAGGCACAAGATCTTATGTCAAAAGGTCCACTTTTGACTCCTGGTTCTCCCCTTCATAGCCTATTCATGAAACATATCAAATGCCACAGCCTTTCTTTCCCAATCTATAATGCTTCTTATGGTTGGTTTGAAGATGGAGTATGCATATACGAATAAGTATCTTCACTTCTTTGCTGTTATTGTTAGGCCAGTGTCGTTTTTATGAACACAAGCAGAAAGCTACAGTGATAGCAAAGAACATTATGGAATGTTTACTGCATGCCAAGCTTTCTAATAAGCACTTTAAATATATGACCTCATTCGAGACTCACAACAACCCCAATGCAGCATTATTCCCATTTTCCTGATGAGGAACCTGAGACACAGAAAGCGTAAAGAATGTGTCTAGTCATGCAGCTAGGAAACAGCACAGCTGAGCTTCAACCCCAAAGCCGAAGTGCACAGACTCTTAACTACTTTATTGTCATGGCTAGAGTAAATAGTTTTACTGGGCATATAAGACAAATGTTTTACACGAACAAAATGATTCCATCATCACATAAATTCAGATTAAACAAAGCTAAATTGGTTTCTCATCTGCGTGACTCCTTAAAGGCACCTTGAGTCTCTAAGAAGGAGCGAGAATAGGCAGCACTTTCCAAGACCAATTGTGCACAAACTGTTTCTTCACAAACATCTTGAAGGACAAGTGTTGCAGAAAATACACTTGACAAATGCTGAGGTATGAGATAGGATCAAGGATTAATAATAACATAACATTGGAGGTTTGCAAAACAATCCTTTGTGATAGGGGATGTAAGTATGCACCAAATCCATTTACATACACTCCATTTACCTAACACATTAAGGGGTTTTCCAAGTTACAAAGGTAAGCATTACAATTCTTTTAAAAAAAAATGCATGTGTAAAGGAACTGCATGATAGATAGATATTTTCTTCCCCTAGATGTCTCTCTGAAGCTGACATTTGGAGAAGGAAGATGTACAATGAGGAGTTGAGCTTTCCCAGACCTTGTTTCTGGGAGATACTAAGATTACAGGAGGGCAGGACTAGGGGACTCTAGGAGCCAGTGGCCTGCAAGTGATTAATGACAGTGAGATGACCAGTTGACCCCTCTCAGACACTTTTCTACCTGGGCATCTGGAATTACCTCCAGGACATATGGAGAGAGAGGGTAAGGAGACTGGTTCCAAATCACTTATAATCTATGATAAGCTACAGAGAGACTTTCTCCTCCCGCCCCAGGTAAATGAATCTTTGCTGATTGAATTCTCCACTTTTCATTACTAATATCAGCTTTCCATTACCTCTACCCCAATTCCCAAAACATACACACAACAAACACACACACACATACACACACACACACTCTCTCCCATTTAGGGAGGAATCACACTCCAGTTGTTACATTAACAGAGACTAAAATGAAGTTTAATGTCTGTCTCTGGTCAGCTTCATCACTGAAAGTAAAGTTGTGGTGAACAAATACTTGACCCATTTTTTGGACAGGAAGTCTTAATAAACCACATGGGATCTGACCCACCAGGCCATCAGCACCAGTCCTATACCATCACTCAACCCATCCTATAATCTGCGCCTACACTATATATTCATGGTAAGCCCAAATTTATGTCAGGATATTACAACTGGGGTGAACCCAGAGGTTCAAAAGTCTGGAAGTTCACGTAAAATGATGCTGTGACATCCTTTGGCCGCATGATGCCACTTCTCAGGATGGCTCAGGTCATTAAAGGCCAGACTTTCCTCTTATTATCTTCAACCATCACTTCAGTCTCCCCAGCACGCCATGTGCCTCTTGCCTGGAACTGATTCACTTCACTCAGTGATCCCTTCCCTCCCCAAGCACATTTTCCTAGCCTTTCTCTCACATTCTATCCTTTGTTAAGAACAGTAAAGGTACAGATGAAGACCAAATTCTTAAAAACAGCTTCTTCCTGTGTGGTCTCTCCTTACATGGATGTAGGTTGGCATCCCTGGAGGGAAGCAATGAATTGTTTCCTTGCAGGACCTTGTGGGAGATCAGTGGTGTCAGTAATATCTCACCTGAGCGTCAGTGCTATTGAATTTATGCAGACATAATACCTTGCAACTAAACAACAGTTGTAAAAATACTAGGAACCAATGGTTTCCTGGAGCTATTGATGAAATGCTGGGCACATTACTTCACAGGTTGAAAGAAAAACTGATTCCAAAGTTGAAGTAAAATCTTTAGACTTTCTAGAAGGATTACAGAAAGAATGTGGACAGAAAGTAAAGGAGCTGAATGGGAATGGACATTTTTGGTTAACTAGGGTATCAATCAGGTCCTTTGGGAATTAGATATAAGACTGAATTAAGAGTGCAGAGGTTTACTGGAAAATAACATTTGTGAAAGGAAATGAAGGAAGCAGAGTTGGATACAGCAGGGGTAGGGTCCAGATCATGTACAGATCTGGCAGCCCACTAGAAGTCTTCCATTGGGCACAAAATTATTAAGTCTTTATATCACTGCATTGCTCAAGCAAAGGGCTACCCCAGAAAGAGTGTGACCTTCAGGCTAAAGCTAGAAGTCAATGGCTAGAGGCTGTCAGATAACTACACATCTTGATCAATGAATCATTGCTTGAAGGGGGATCTGGATTGCACATGTCTGCTATGATTTCCAACATGCATTTCACCTCTTCCTCACTATAGAGCATACAAACCATATGAGAAGAGTTTCTAACTACTCGAGTACTCTTAACATTGGAACTACTATTGATGCAAGTTATAAATATGAGCAAAGACAGACACCAGATCAAAAGCACATTAAATATGGTCACATTAGTGGTATTTTTGACTTATGAAGAGATTCTTTCAGAACTGAATCTTTTTGTAAGTAGAGGGGCTTTCTAGAGATAGTCTATGGATTCTGACAACATATTAATTCTTTACCAATCAATAATTATTTAGGATAATTTAACAGAAAGCTAACTGTCACCTTGGAGAACTAAGATCAGGAAATGAGATACATAGCAGATAAGTTATGTTGATGGAGAAAAATTGTAGGTGGATATTAACAAACAATCATAATGAGAAATTTTATCACATCTCTTTTAGTCATTAGTAAATCAAGCAGAGAAGATGATTTAAAATACATATGTCATATTTGAACATGATTAAAAGTTTAATCTATGTTGATTATCTTATTAGACAGTAGCCTTACAAAACCAGCTTCAAACATAAAGGCCAAGAGAAAAAGCATTATAGAAATCTCTGAATTGTTCACCTATCTATTCTACCTGTGTTTTGTATTAACACATCATTCCTGCCCTCACAGGTTTGCTGTAGCCATAGAACACATGTGATTTTTGGACCACACACTAGATAGTCTTATCACCTCCATGCCCCACAAACATGCATTGATAACAGTGATCTCTGTCCTTGGGCAGCTGTGACTATGCCCACATCACAGCTGTTGAGTGTTTTGGCCAGTGGCATAGAAATCTAGATTCATAGGACATGGGCCACTTGGTATTCATGGATTTTACATTTGCAGGTCTGATTACACAGGACTGCTCCAGAGTTCTTTGGAATGTTGTTACTTGTGATTTTCATGGTGCTTAAATTTCTCAGAGTCTCATCCAGGTGAACTAAGCTAGTAAATGAACTCAGTGGACAGTCCAATATCGTCCTGTCCACTGATCTCATTTTCTACTCCTCAAAGCTTCTAATACCTCTCTGTTTAAGAGGGGGAAGACTTAACTTTTTTTTTTTAAGATTTATTTATTTATACAAGCACTGGGTACAGTCAGAAGCGCGGGAGGGTGAGAGAATTCACCAGAGCCAGAGTGGGGAACAGAACAGGCAGAGTGACAAAATATACTGCTGAGGGGCAGCGGGCGCGGCAGGAGAGGTCTGCGCGCCTTGTGGGACACTCGCCGGCGGCCAGGGATGGAACTGGCGCTGCAGAGGCTGCAGGCAGCTTCGCAGCCCAGTGCTCAACGGCTGTGCCACCAGGGGAGGCCCGACTTAACTTTTTTTAAAGATTTATTTTTTATTTATTTATGTAAACAAGAACTGGCGTGTAGGCCAGAGGTGTAGGGAGTGAGAGGATTCAACAGAGACAGAGTGGGGAGCAGAACAGGCAGATCTACTAAAATACACTCCTGAAGGAAGCAGTGGATGAAACAGGAGAGGTCTGCTATGCCACATGGCTTAGCTCCCTGGCCGGGGATCAAACTCATGGCCCAGTGGCTGGAGATAGTTTGATATAGTGCTGAGACTTTAACCCCTGCACCACCAGGGAGGCCCAGAAAGGGTTAACATTTTTAATCATACGTTACTACATCTTCATGGGGAAAGAGTTTACTTCCTAGGAGTACTTCAAGATTGGATATTTTCCAAGCTCTTTCTGATGAATGTCAGAGAATCTGAGTTTTTTAAAAGCTTAATATAATGAATTTATGTAGAACATTGCCTCCCACAGAAAGAATATGACTTTTTACATATATGCATGGATTGCTTATAAAAATGGACCACATTCTGCTCAGAAAAATAATAAGAAATAAAACCACTAAGAAATACAATTAGAGTTTGTAGTCCACAGGTCACATGCTTTTATCAATTAAATAGATGTTAATGATAAATATTTAACCAAAAATTGTTCCCAAAATATTATTACGAGCATTAGCCAGCATTCTCATAGGAAACATATGGTTTAGGATATGCCAAGGATGCTTAGGATAAGCAAATTAGGATAAGCCAAGGATGCTTAGTGAAGAGGAAATTCAAAAGATGTGGGCAGATATAGAAATACTACAAGTACTAACCCCAGGGTTAATAAGAGAGGATGGCTATCACTAGGTCTGAGCCAAGATGTAGGAAAAATAATCAGAGCTTAGAAGAATGAAATTATGGCAGATGGCCATTTCAAGAAGACAAGTGATCATAAGTTGAGGGTTCAACCATCCTGAGGTGGTCCAGGCAGCACTGACTCTGTTCCAGCTACATTTGCAGCCACTTAAACTGCACCACAACACACCATAGACAATGTTGACTTTTTAGTAGACTAGAAAACAGTATGTATCTTTATAGTTTTATCTTGAGGCTCGAGCAGACAATGTTAAGGTGACCTTAAATATGTTCTCACTTTATTTCCCGAAGAGAGGCCTGTGGGTATCAGCCATTTGGTGTAGCAGATAAAGACTATCCAAGAGAATGGTGCCATTTCAAGATGGCTGCCAATGTATGTTGACCAGCTGCCTCTGGGGCAGAGAGTTGCCTCGGGGTTTAGGGGAAATGTTGGTTTTAGAGTCTTCTCCACAGGACAGAGCATAGACCAATCTGAGAACTTTTCATTTTCACCCTGAAAAAAATACTTTCCAAGACATTACTATGGTATCATGAAATTCAAGCTATACCATCAAACTATCCATTTTTGGAAGGCAGCTATGCTAACCACTCTACCACCAACACACTATCCACTTTTGAACCTTTAGATACTTTCAGAGCTTGACTGAACTCTGACTTTCAGGCAGCGGTTATAAAGGCCACTCGGATATCTCCTGTCACCTTCCACCAGGAACTCAGAAATTGCATTAAAATCACTATAAACTTTTCTAACAAGTCATTTCCAAACATTCTTATAACGCCACTGCTTCCACTCTATGCAGTCATCAATTACACGCAGCAACTACTAAGGCAATCCCCACATGGTTCCTGTTATGTGGCAGCTTGGAACTTTCAGTACTAATTCACTTTGCATTAGTGCTTAGCAGCAAAGAAAAACTTGACTCCTGGCACCAAGAAGTAAATTATTCTAGGAGTGCTATACTTAGGTGCTTTGAGTTTAATTACCTTGTAATTTTCAGGTCATGTTATTACCATGAAGTTACATGATTTTGCAAATTTATTTACAGCCTATAAAAAGAAAATGACTTTGGAAATGAATGTTGCTAAATTGGTCCCTTGTCAATAGTTCCTTTATCGTTGCTTTAAAACATAAAAAAAGAAGAGCTTTTCTAGCAGAAAATGTGGTTTGATCAGTTTCCTATTCTCTTAAAAGTCAAGAATTAGAAACTTGAGTTAAATATGTGAAGTCATTAAAGAAGAATCAGGGGGTCTTTGAATGGTTAGGCAAACAGGCAGCATTCAGAAAGATCATTAAGGTAACGGGGTTAGATATTAAAAGAATGATCATATTTGCTGCCAAGAGCTTGGTCAAAGTCTGAAATATTGGTAATATTTAGGATCCAATTGTCAGAGTTTATATCACAAAGGTCTAGGATAATCTGAAATCTGTACATGGTAGGCACTATTCTGCTCTGTCCATGGTATATTTATATCATATAAGGGAATAAAGTGAGGCACTCTTGGTTTCTAGGGGAATCAAGACTGTTTTCTTACCTTCGCACTCCAAACCTGATTCCTACCTATTGTAGGATCAGTGGCAAGAAACTTTGCCTGCTGATAAGGGAAGAGATGCTGAAATTAAGGCTGCTCATGGAACAACTTTTATGAGCTCTCCTCTACCATATGTGAGAATGGCCTATCTTCTCTTTCTTCCTTGTTCTCCAAGGAGATGGTACTAGCCCAGGATTACGCCTGCAGGATCTGATAGCTCTCTGTCTCTCCTCAGATGTTCTCTTTCCTTCCTAGAGGGTAACTTTAGAAGGATACCTAGGCCAGCTTGGTCTAGCTCCACTGACCATTACTGGTAGACACTGGAAGTCTCTTTTATTTTATAGTGATTGGAAGAGTTTATTTAGTACTTGAGCATTTGGGAAGATGGAGGTATAGGGGAGGAGTCAGAATCATCCTCACAACCTTTTTTTTATCTGAGATGGATTGGGAGTCACTGACTTTGGAGAAAGGAAACTTTAATTCAGTCAAGTTAATTTACTAGAACTCTTCTGTGGTGTTTAGGTTCAACTATAATGATGTCTGGTCACCCCGTAACTGATTACTATCCCTAGACTTGCATCTCTCAGGAGGACATGAGCAAAGTAGGAGTCTGGTCCAAGCAGAATCTGTATGTTCCTGGGGCCACTGGCCATGGGAATAGTTTGTAAGACATTAGACATATCCTGAAGTCCAACAGCCACTCACTAAGAGCCGAGTATACTGGTGAATGGTTAATTCCTATAGAAATATGATTTCTTTTTCCTCAATCTATATTCTGTCTTAGGATACCCTCTTTTCTCCTAAACACCTGTTTTTCTCTTCTCTCCATTTACTCACCCAGCAACTTGCATACTATTTGCATACTTTTTTCCTCTTTATCACCCCATTACTCCAGCCTCAATGGGACACCACTGCTAAGTATCTTGCAAGTTTCTTTCTTCCCAAGCAACATGAGTGAACACTCAACCAGAACATGAGAGCAAAGAAAAATGATGGTGTTAATTAGGAATAAAATCAGTTCACTATTAACCAATAATTGATTATTCTCTAATTGATACTGAGCATTATCTGATTAAAATATCTAAAAAGGGCTGCATTTCTACTTTTAAATGACATTACATGCTTTACAAAGTTCTTAAATGTTTTAAAACATGACATTATGATGATCCAATTATTACCAAATAAGAACTTAAAATAAACATGTATTTTACACATATTGCTCTATTTGCTTTGTGCCCACATTCTAGAAAATGTAAGCAATCAGTACACATATTAAATGCTGGAACCAAAAAGGCATGACATATTTAGCAGCTTGATATTTTATTAAAGTTAAACCAGCTGGTGGCAGTTTGATAACTACAGCCATATCCCAGCTCACTGAAAAGTCTGTAACTTTGCTCTACACTGGAGGCAAAAAAAAAAAATCATCATAAAGATTTAGGTGATAGTGATAATTCTTGCTATCCTTCTGTCTAGAATTTTATGTTGGGGGCTAAGTTTTATACATGCCTATAGATTTACAATTTTGGCACTTCTGAAGATAATTTCTAATAAAATCATGGTTATGTTCTGCTAAAGAAAAATGTAAATTCATTGAATCTTTATTTTGTAGTAATCGTTATTAGGATATTATTGTCAAAGACAAATCTAAACTTGGAACATAGACATTATGATGAGACTGTGTTCCTCAAGCTCCAGCATCCCCACAGCAGGTAAAGGAGGGGAGTGAATCAGTTATGGTCTCTACCATCAAGGTGAGCCCCTTTTAAGGGACCTATGTATATCATCTCTATAGTGTATTAATTTGCCATCTTTAATAATTCTGTGGAATTACAGAAGAGCAGCAGGTAAGGTGAATGGCAGGTAGAGGTGATGTTAATGGTTAAAGATCTTACATAAGTGATATTTAGCTGAGTCTGGAAATGGACTGAAGACTGCCAGGTGAAGAGCAGGGAAAGGAAACAAGTTTCATGTGTACAAACAGGATTGGGAAGGTCTGTACAAAACCTTAGCATACTCTATAATAAAAATATATAAACACTCCCTGCTCATAGTTCCTTGTAGAGAAACTTCTCAGCACCTGGAAGGAGTGCTAATGCTAATTGGATCAAAGATGGAAAGATCCCTTACCCAATACATGGCTGTAAAGTAACCAATCAGATTGTCTTTATAGAATTTGAAGTAGTGGACCAGGAAGCTGAAGTTGAAACACTGATCCATATTGAGTTATCTATATTAAGCCATGTGCAGATCAAGTAGGCAAAGGAAGCTGACCCAGAGATAAGCAAGAACTGAACAGACTTACATAGAGAGAGACAGTGATGAAAGAACCATGTGTATTCTGCTCAGGTCCTTTGATCTTCTATTAGTCAAAACACAACAGGTTACACCATAGCAGGGGATGCACCATAGCTCTAGGACAGTGCATTCTGGGTCTGTTTTTATACAGTCTAAACCAGGAATTGTTTATATAATTTTGAGATCATAAAGGAAGTGGAGGATCAACAACCTAGGAGATAGAAAAGCTTTTATAGAAGATGTTGGCCAATCCCTACACTAGAGTAACAAGTACTGCAAAATTCCAAACTTCCAGTATCTCCTGGGCATCCCTGACGCTTGATTAGGATAATACCATGACCTTTTCCAAACTCTCCAGTACTAGCACTCACAGAACTTTACATGGTTGCTATTTCCTTGGCTAGTTCATCTTTTCCTGTTTACTCTTAGCTCTTTCAGTAGCTCTGCAAGTAGTAGATTTCTATTTCTGTTCTGCTGTTAAGGTATAAGTGACACAACTAATATATTTAAATTGTATTTTGTGTAAAAAAATCACTGTATATTAAAAGCATACACTGCGATGAAGCAAAACGATTCCCACAACAGAGTTCATGAACACTAGGTTCCAATATTCAACTCCCTTTATTCAGCTGCCTTGGAAGGATTTTCAATTTAGTCCAGGAAGAAGGACCATGCACTCCAGGGGAGATCTAGAACTACGAGGATAAATGAATAACATAAAAAGACAAAGTATTGGGCCTCCCCGGTGGCGCAGCGGTTGAGCGCTGGGTTGCAAAGCTGCCCGCAGCCTCTGCCGCGCTGATTCGATCCCCGGCTGCTCCCCGGCCACCGGAGGAGGGTCCCACATGGCGCGCAGACCTCTCCTGCCGCCCGCTGCTCCCCTCAGCAGTGTGCTTCAGTCCTTCTGCCTGCTCTGCTCCCTGCTCTGGCTCTGGTGAATTCTCTCACCCTCCCGCGCTTCTGACTGTACCCAATGTTTGTATGAATAAATAAATAAATCTTTAAAATAAATAGATAGATAGATAGATAGATAGATAGATAGATAGATAGATAGATAGATAGATAGATAAAAATAAAAAAAAGACAAAGTTTTGAAGTCAGACTGTGGTGGGAAAGAAAGTCTCCACATAAAAGGATCGTTGGCTGAATGTACATTTTAGAAGAAAAGTGGACTCCTTTCCTCCATCCTGCCTCAATCCTTCCCCCCATCATTGCTATTCTTGGGGTGAAAAGTTTTAAGGAAAACCCATTAACAACCGTACTCAACGCCCCCCCACCCGACTAAAACATACCCAAAGATAAAATTTGAATACTTCCTCTGAGGATAAAATTGGAAAAAAGAGACATTAATAGAATAATAAATTATTGAGAGTGTGTAAACAGCATTCTTTAAAAGCAGTGTTTTGATGCATTTTGTAGGACTGAAAATGAGCTTATTTAACCTCAGTTAAGTTCCTTAACTCTGGATATCTTTGATTTTTTTTTCAAACAGGGGAAACAACATATTATGTTAGAATCAAAGTGCTAAAGCACCCAACAACATGGAAACAGAGCATGAGTGGACAGAGAAGGGGTCTAGGAGTACACCTTATAGGCTCATGAGTCTGTCAGGCCTAAGTAGAGTCCTGCTCTTCTGCCACTAGTTGCACACATTTGGTTAATGTCCATACCTCAGTTATCTCAACTGTAAAATGGGGATAATAACACCAATGTCTTTGGTTGGTTATGAAGATGAAATGAGATAAATTTTGTAAAGTATTAAAAGAAACAGCAGCACTATTTACAATAGGTAAGGTTTGGAAACAATCAAAATCCCCAAATACAGAAGAGTGGGTCATGATGATGTTGTGTATATACAATGGAATATTTCCAAGCTATGGAAAAAGAGAAATTATTGCCATTTGTGGTAACATGAATGGAGCTAGAGTGGATTATGCTAAGAGAAATACATCAGAGGTGGATGGTGTCACTTATACATAGAATATATAGAGAAAGTAAACAAAGGTTCTGATCAAATTAAGCTAACAACAAACTCTTGAAATCTGTCTAAACAACTAGCTGAGGGAGCGGGGAAGTGGAAGAATTGAGAACAAAGTTGGGAGGGTGCACAGTGACAATGAGGATGGATTGTGGATGCTTTGTGGTGGGTGGCACAGTAACAGCACCTGAAGGGAAGACAATATACTCTTAAAATACAAACAATGATGTAAGCCAAGTTACTTCAATAATAAAAATTTTGGGGGGTAAAGTATTATCAAAGTACCATGTCTAATTCTCAGCAAGGTCTAAGGAAAAAAAGAGCTAAAGCAGCATGGAAGTTTAGTGTCTACTCAACCATTGGAAGAGTAAGTTTTGCTGAAGAAGCTTGTTAAAAAATGTAGAATGTTGGACCCCAAGCCCTAGCATCATGGTGTTAGAGTAAAAATCCTAAATTTCTGAATTTTGAATAGACTTATACCCAGGAGGTTTGAATGTCCATGGACCAAGCTCCTCTCTGGGATTGAAACTGGGACTTTCAGATCACAAACCTGTCCTGACTTGGGTACAGGTAATTCTGGGAAGGGGGTGGGCTTTTCCCCTTTTATATCTGGCTCCAGGATTTTTTCTAAAAAATATTTATTTATATATATTTTATATCATTGTTGATTTTTGTACAATATTTACTTTTTCTTTCAGGTGTAGTCCCAGTAAAATTCCCACGACCAATTCACCCGTACATCATCACCATAGTCCCCTGTGCTCCCCTGTTCTGATCCCTCTCCCTCCCCCACCCCTGCAGAATGGCTGCAGGATTTCTAATACTTCATGGTAGTCAAGGAAACCAAAACTAAATCAGACAACCTGGGTACCTCACATTCCACCCCAGACCCTGCTTCTGCTCCCCTGCCTTGAAAAGTGAAGGGGAAAGCAGTGTTTTCTTAAGTCCTTATAACCCAGCTCCATGAAGCACTGCCTATTCTCCTTGTGGGTATTTATGGCTACTTTGAAGGGTTAACCACCCTATGCAACATTGATTAGCAAGGTATTTTCTTTGTGTGTCATGAAAGTTGATAATTCATAATCTAAAGGGTCATTACCTGCTTATGCAGGCCCCAAAGGCTAACCTGGTGAGGAACTCAATCACAACCAGTTTCCCCAGTATTATTTGTCAGAAAATCTGCCCACATTTTCCTGCTGGTACCATCCAGCCACATCCCTCTGATGCAGACCCTCTGTCCCTTTTGTAGGTGACTGCTAACAAACTTGAGGCCCATACTCTCATCTTTTCTCCACACCTCAGTTCTGATGGCATTTGGGCACAGACTGGCTCCATCTTATGATATACCCCACTCTTTCCAGTTTTGCCTTATAATGCCTTATAAAGACTGCAAGTGTATGGGGAATATAACCAAAATGAAAATGCACACATTACTCAAAAGTGAAAAATGATGTAAGAATTATATAAAATAAAATAATTTATTTAAAAAAAGAGTGCAAGTGTAAGCAGCAAGATGACTGCTCAGGAAGCCATCAGGTTGAAAAAGTGATGCTTCCCTTTCCTTGCAATATTTACAGGCTTTCTAAAGAAATGTTCTCACCAACCACTCTCCCTTACACTTTGGTTTTGGGAAGGGAGACCAAATAAGTCCTACCCCACCTCTGCTCCCAAAAGCATGATTAGGGGCAGGCAAGGGCAGTTCCATTAAATGGGCTTTTCTCAATAAATTTTATAACAAATGATTGTCATTTGGTAAAGTGTGGGATAGAGGGTATGTTTTGACATCAGATAAGGGTATTACCAGTTCCCCAAAAATTGGAAAGATACACTTAAGACCCAGTAGTACAATTGTTATTGGAGCTCAATAATCATTATCAATAATGTGCCAGAATATTTGCCAATATCAGCAATTGTCAGGGGCGGGGGGGCAAGAATAGTTAAAGAAAGTTGATTTTGAGATCTAAAACTATTAGGTATGCTACTGTAATGGAGGATACACAACATGATGCATTTGCCAAAATGTATACAACTATTCAGGACAGAACTTTAATACAAACTATCTCTTCCACTTATTAATAATGTGTTCATGTTGGTTCACCAACTGTAACAAATGCAGCTCGCTAATGCACGGTGTTTGTAATAGAGAAACTGGGCAGGGAGAGATATATGGGACTTCTCGTATAGTATGCTCAAATTTCTAAACCTAAACCTTCTCTAAATTTCATTATTTTTTTACAAAACAGGCAATTACTATCAATTAGTCATTTCTATTCAGCAATTCTTAAAAAGCATGACTTGTATTTTAGGAGAACATAGTCAACTATTAGTGGTAGTGATAGAATGAAAAAAGAAGTATGTTGCTTATTATAGGAAAAATATTTTTGAATCAGGAAATACTAGCTATGCCTTTTGGAGGCCATGGAAACTTGTACAGATTAATTAAGCATGCTTAATTTATATTTTCCTACTACTGAACTGGAGATAATCACATAAAAATGATTCAGAAAGTTGAGATGTAAATTAAATAAGAAAATATGTGAAATGTCAGAGATGATGGTCATGAAGATGGTATCTACAGAAAGAAAGGGAGGAGAGAGAAAAAAGAAATAGCTAATTTAAGAGGATTTCAGAATATTGCATGTTTTTCATATTCATTTACTATCATACCTATCATCAACCTAAGGCTTTAGATTTAAGAATAATTGTACTCACCTATGTTTATTGCAGCACTATTTACAATTGTTAAAACCTGGAAACAACCCAAATGCCCAAAAATAGATGACTGGATCAAGAAGATGTGGAATATATACATAATGGAATGTTATTCAGCAATCAAAAAAGATAGACTCAGGCCATTCACAGCAACGTGGATGGAACTAGAAGGAATTATGCTCAGTGAAATAAGCCAGAAGGAAAAAGAAAAATATTGGATGGTTTCACTTATAACAGGAATATAGGGGAGCCCAATAAGATATCAGTGTAAAGAAATAATAACAGTATAAAACACAACAAAGCAAAAATGGATAATTATAAACCAGAGACATCCTGCAGGGGAGGAGGAGGGAGAGGGATTGGAGGGAGGGAGGGAGGAGCACAGGGGACTGAGGTGATGGTACTCGCGGGTGTATTGGTGAAGGAAACTCTATGGGGACTACACCTGAGGGGGTGGGAGGAAGCAAATATTGTTTAAAAATGAACAATGATGTAAAAAATATATAAAAGAAAAAAAGAAATTAATAATGACAAAAAAGAATAATGTACAAGTAAGGAAAATGATAGAAAAAAAGAATCTTTCAAATTTATTTCTAATTGTTATGAATCATATTGAAAATTGTTCTTTTTACAGCAGAGGGGAGAAGTCTATTTTAATAAACCTTAAGTGAAAAGAAAAAACAAATCAATTATTTTCCCAAATGAAACTATAAGTCTGGGGAGGGGGAACTGATATTTTGCCTCAGTTCCACCTTTATATTTACTTTAAATAGCTCTGAAAAGGATATATTAGGTTTTTTAAAAAGAATTCTACTTGATACTTTCAATCTCTCTTTCCTCCCTGATGTGAATGACATGGCAAATAGAAGTTGGAGCCAGGTAGAATGCCCCAGTTTCCACAGCAAGGGCTGAAAAGCTTTATTTGTTTTAAATGACAAGACCACTGCCCTGGATTTACTGGAGAACCTCTATTTTAAGTGACTCCCATTAATATTCTGTCTCAGGGACTCCATCTTTTAGCCCTGGTTTTGCCAGGATATCAAACTGTAGAAAGTAATATGCTTCAGGATTTCCTCAGGTCTAGTATTTAAAATGGTGAGAAGGGCTTAGTATTTTAATAGACAAGACTTGGAAATGCATTACTTCATTTCTCTAGGGATAAAACTGAGACCCCAGGAAGCTGTATCATTTGTTACAAGCTAGTACGTGATAAGCCAAGATTTTTGATTTCTGTATGATTTCAAAAATCACATTTTAACCACACATTTAATTTCTGGAATCTTGAAACCTGAACCCAAGTCGTTCAGTCTTTGGGGTCAATCCCATTCCCAAAGTACAGCTCAGCGGCCAAGATTAATTTAAAGAAACCAAATTCTTGGGTCTCCCCGGTGGCGCAGCGGTTGAGCGCTGGGTTGCGAAGCTGCCCACAGCCTCTGCGGCGCCGGTTCGATCCCCGGCTGCTCCCCGGCCACCGGAGGAGGGTCCCACATGGCGCACAGACCTCTCCTGCCGCCCGCTGCTCCCCTCAGCAGTGTACTTCGGTCCTTCTGCCTGCTCTGCTCCCTGCTCTGGCTCTGGTGAATTCTCTCAACCCGCCCCCCGCGCCCCGCGCTTCTGAGTGTACCCAGTGCTTGTATAAATAAATAAATCTTAAAAAAAAAGAAACCAAATTCTTTTTTTTTAAATTTATTAACAATACTGATGAGTAGTAAACACATGAAGTTCTCATTCCCTTCCTATCATCACAGCTACAACTGCCTCATAAAGACCCTCAATCTATACTCCCAAGTCCTCCTTCACCCCAGGCCAAAGTGCTTTCTTTTCTTTTTTTTTTTTGGAACTTGTTTTTTATTTTATTTTATTTTTTTTAATTAATAATAAATTTTATTTTTATATTCCCCATACAATTTCAACCCACCCATTCTGACCCCAGTCCCTCCCCTCCTGCCCCCCACCCCCCAAAAAGTGTCTCTGGTTCATAGTTGTTTGTTGATTTTGATTTTCACTTTCTTACAGTTATTCATTTTCCTGGTCCCTTATTTAAGTTTTCTAGATTCCTGCTATGAGTGAGACCATCCGGTATTTTTCTTTTTCTTTCTGGCTTATTTCGCTGAGCATGATCAGTGCTTTCTTTTCTTATCATTCACTTTGGTTAAATAGATCTGCTCACTGCTGTAGCTGTATGTCCTTGACATTTTCCTCCCTTCTTCCCATTTTATTCTTCACTCCAATCCCACCCTCCACTCCCATTCTCCAACTCCGCATCCCCAAAGAACCTACCTTATGAATCAGAGCTTCATTATGCAAAAATGATCTCAGAACCCTTTATTTTAAGCACATGTGGGGAAAAGAGTAGAACATTTTTTTTTTTTTTTTTAAGAATTTATTTTTGCTTTTATTTTTTTAAGATTTATTTATTTATTTATACAAGCACTGGGTACAGTCAGAAGCGTGGAGGGTGAGAGAATGCACCAGAGCCAGAGCGGGGAGCAGAGCAGGCAGAAGGACCGAAGTACACTGCTGAGGGGAGCAGCAGGCGGCAGGAGAGGTCTGCGCGCCACGTGGGTGGCCGGGAAGCAATCGGGGATCAAACCCGCGCTGCAGAGGCTGCTTGCAGCTTCACAGCCCAGCGCTCTACCACTGCGCCACCAGGGGCGGCCCTAGAGTAGAACATTTTCAATTTACAAATGCTAATGTTTTGCCTTTCTTCACTCTTGTGAGATCTCCAAAGACAGGTACCAAATATCATTCATTTCTGAATCTCTCCTCTGCAGCTTCTCGTTACTGTCCTAGATTACACTGCAAGGGACAACCCTACTTTCTAACATTATATAGTAGTAAGACTTTGTACCCTCAGAAATTAGGAAACTCTTATTTTCAACTATTACCCCCTGGGACATGCATTAATTTTTCCTCAGCCATAATCATGGATTATATTCTCCAAAAGTTACAGCAGTAGTATTTATTCTATCCCACTTGCCCTTCTTACAATGGAACTTTGCCATTCTTTCATTGAGAGTTAGGATTGAAGTAATCTCCTCTGGAACCTAGGAAGACTTTCATAATTACCTCGACCAATAGAATACGGTGTAGTGAATGTGTGTCCAAGGCAGATAAAACATAAAAGATAGAGTCACTTCCAAGGATTGTTCACACTGGGGAATCCAGCTGCCATGCATCGAGAATACTCAAGTTTCCCTGTGGAAGAGGAACCACAGCCCTCAACAAACAACCAGCACTGAAGTCATACACGTGAATGTGTCATCATGGAAGTGAACCTGTCAGCCCAGTCAAGCTTTCAGATGACTCAAGCCGCATTCAACATAAGACTGCAACGGATAGAAGTCTCAAACAAGAACCTGTCTATCTTATCCCTTTCCAAATACCCAACCAACAGAAACTGAAAGATAATATAGCAATATGGCCATTTAGATCACTAAATTTTGGGATGATTCTATGCAGCAATAAATGAATAACTCAGCCATGAAAGTAAAATCTTAAATTGTCCCCCTCATTGAGTAAGTTGATCCAATATAATGTTAATGTAACTTTTAAGAAAGGAAGAGTTTTGAAAAAGTAAAAACCAGACTTGAGGGTGAGGTGGGTTCTCTTATTATCCCCAAGGAAACAGGGGTAATTGGATGAGGGTAAGTGCCCCAAGATAAGTGAATTCAGAACATAGACTAGTTCTCAGTCTTATCTAAGAGGTTGCTTGAACCGACATAGTAGGTATGGCCAATTCTGAATTCTCTGGATGAGGAGGAGCAACTGATCATGGAGGTGGTAATTTAACTCTTCACATTAAAGCTGTAAATAGACTCTATAATTCAGGTAATCATAAAACCTACATTCTGTGACTTTCCTCCTATGTCAGAAGAAAAACTCATCTACTAGAGATGTGCAAACAGGGGCTTCCAGAAGCCTGCTATTTAAGAATTCTGGGAGTCCAGAAATAACCTCATGGTAACTTTAAGGTAAAGGAGGCCTTGATGTTTTAATGAGGGGCACAGGCTGCACTGACAGCCATCGAGGGATGTAAGTCTCACTGAAGGAGGGCTATGGCCTGCTGTTGACAAGGTTTAAACAGCCTATAGGGAAATGCCTGATTTTCCAAACAAGCCATTTTCTCAGCAGGAGAGACAGAACAAAACACTCTGTATTTGTGGCAACACAATTTTTCCTTTCTCTCTTTTCCTCCTTTCTCCTGGGGACTCAGATGCCTTTTCTTGGCTCAGGATCCCATTCTGCATTGCCCAGAATGCCCCATCAAACACAGGAAAGGGGGCTTGTCCAAAGCTATTAGAGAGAAAGAACAGGAGCTGGTAATTTATTTTCTGACATTAACTTCCACATGAAACTGAGTGATTCTCCTCTTTGTCCTGAAACAGCAAATTGTTGTTTGGGACAGACTCATTTTGAAGTTTCTGTATCAGTTTGGCTCTTCTTATCTGCAAGGAACAAAGGATTACAATCAGGTTTCCTTGATTGTGGGGGATTATTATAATAAATATGGAAATAAGCAAGACAGCTTAGTAGAGCTGTCTTTGTTTCTTGATATAGAGATACAAGAAAAATCAAATTCCTTAATTTTCTAAATCAAACCAAATTTAGGACCACCTTCCTCCATGTCCCATTACCACATCGGTGGAAAATCTTCATCAATTTGGAGAAATGGATGAATAAGAACCCTGAAATCCATGGAAGCCCAATAAACTTGGGGAAAAGCTAATGGTGATAATCCATTGAGGGTAGCAAATAGGATGTTTGTTGACTAAATTTCCATAATTCATGCAGTGATACTCATATATTTGCTCGCTTGGATTTTAGCTGCCAAGACCAGTACAGACAGTGCGCATTCTTCAGACTTTCACCTGTCACCATTATCAGCTCAATCATAACTCAATAAGAGTTATGATAATAAGTGTTATGTAATATCATCAAGATAAGTGTTATGTAAGAGAAGATGGCCTCTTCTCTGTCACTCCAAGGAAGAGGAGCTGAGTTCTTGCTCTTCACCCCCAGCCCTCAAAGAAGCCTGTCCTGTTCACATTGGCATGCTAAGCATAGCTGGTGAGTGCACTCAATCCCAGGACAGGTAATAGTGGGTGTCTTTCCAATAAAAATTTGTAAACAATAACAAAAGCCACCCATTTGCTTCTTCTTATGACCCAGCAGGGAACTGACAAATACTCACCTCTGCCCAGGGCAGAGCACCCCCAATTCTCATCTTTGGGATGCCACTGACTTTGAAACAATCAAGTGTTATGTCCCCGTGAGCCTCTACTGGAAAACAAGCTTTCTTAACTCACACTAAACACAACAGAAAGTTCAAGCTCCAGAATATAAAGAGACCTTATAACCTGGTGTCATGAGAAGAATAAGAAAATAGCACATTGCCTCATGGAGCTGAGAATCTGAGTGATGTAGTGAATTTTTCATTATTCTACTTGCATGGAGCTTTGCCACTGGACCGCCTTTGAGTTAGAGGCCCTCTTTTGGCACAATCAATCAGTGGTAGAGTAGTATTATAAGATGACTCACTGTTTATTTATATGTAAGGAACATTATTTACTTGGGAAGTAAACATGGCAGACATTCTGAGATTTCACCAGCATACCAGATTTTCAATTTTGGGGTGTCTTTCAAGGTGAGCCATCCAGGGAAAAGCAATTGGCACAGGGAATGGCACACTGCAGGAGTCTCTGAATTGCCTTCATGTGTGGCCTGGTCAGTTGAATAAGATGAGGTCAGTATGTAGGGTCAAATATCTGCTATTTTCTCTTTGTGTGCCCCTTAATTCCCAAGCTGAAATGGGTGATTAATATCATCAAGATAAGCCCTAGAGAATGTCTGCAGAGACAATAAAGAGGAATAAATTACTCCTGGAATAAAAGCTTCTTATCTATTTTCTAACCTCAGGTACATATTTTATAACTATTAGTAGCTTAAGGTACCAGTTATTAAGGAAAAAATAATCCAGTCAGTGTTACTCAATGTATGGTCCATGAACCACCAGCATTAGTATCAGCTGGAAACTAGCTAGAAACCATGTTTGTTGTTTAAGCCAAATGAGAACTGGAGCAGTTTATTACTGCAGTGTGTCTTGACTATCCTGACTGATATAATTACAAATCAAGACTTGTAAATGGACCAAAACAAGTATTCCAAGGAAATGTATACATCTAGATAATTACATGAAAAAAGAAGAATGAAAATCAATGAGCTGAGCAACAAGTTAGAGGAAATAGAGAAAGAACCACAAAGATGCAAAAAAGCAGGAGTCAATTTTTCTTTTTAAGAAAATGAAATAAAAACAAAAACTTTAAATAAAGATGACCCACTAAGCCAAAAGTCAATTAGTTCAAGAGACATAGTCAAGAAATCTTTTGTGAGGCTGACCAAACAGCAGGTACAAATCTGGAAAAGTCATTTGGAATGAAAAATGAGCCGGATAAGTGAAATAAGCTGCTCTAAGAAACAATGTAACATCTTTCTTGCCATGTCCAATGTGGGCCAGCTGGCTCTCTCCCAGTGGGGACACTGTGCAGAAATGTCCACACAGACATTCAATAGGTACAGACAACAGCCACCAGCAAAAGTCAGGACCAAAATGGATCCCAGAAGTAATGTGACCCCACATTTTATGTGCTTGAATTTTGGGGTCCACATGTATGGATTATGATGGGGCTGTGTTGTGTTAGTAAAAAGTAAATCACAGAACTACTTACCATTTTCAGAAACCTAAAAAAAATATTGCTTAGAAATGTGTACACATGCAAGAACACTATTCTGTAAAAAGAAGAGGAATAGTAAACACAGTAAGATAGTAGATCGCTCTGGGACTACCTACAGGTGACTTTAATGATAGTAAAGTTGTAGTTCTTGAGTTGTACATTCTTAGTAGCCACATGCTTACTCATTTCATGTCTTACTGTGTTATACATGCTCTTGTGTGTGTGTGAAATACTCCCTCCCTACTGCCCTCCATTTTCATTTAGATTTTAGTCAATCCCTCAATTTTCCCATCTATGAAATGAACTGGCTTTTATTTCCCTCATCAGGAGTGAAAGAACTGGGTTTCAGGGCCTCTCCGGCAGCGCAGCGGTTGAGCGCTGGGTTGCGAAGCTGCCCGCAGCCTCTGCAGCGCCAGTTCGATCCCTGGCTGCTCCCCGGCCACATGAGGAGGGTCCCACATGGCGCGCAGACCTCTCCTGCCTCCCGCTGCTCCCCTCAGCAGTGTACTTTGGTCCTTCTGCCTGCTCTGCTCCCCGCTCTGGCTCTGGTGAATTCTCTCACCCTCCTGCACTTCTGACTGTACCCAGTGCTTGTATAAATAAATAAAAATAAATCTTAAAAAAAATTAAAAAAAACTGGGTCTCAATGAGTGTTTTGAGATCTCAGTACAAAAGTTTCTATCCATTCCAATTTTCTTGATTTCTCCTAGAAGAAGCAGACTTAGGCCTGTGGCAAAAAGGCAGGAGAAACTTAGGAAATACTGTTTCCCTGCTGTAAAGCAGAAGTCTATTTAATGGTCTAGGATCCTGATGTGGAACAAGCTTTCCATCTTCTGGTTCCATTTTGGTCACCACGGGCTTCATCATATGTTAAAGAGAGGCTTATGGGACAAGAGCAAAAGAAGGAAACAGACAGGAAGAGGATAGAAGAGAGGTCTGATACCAGAGTGAGAAAAGCAAGACCAAGTGGCTTTAGTGAATCTACTTTCCTCCTATGATCTTGTGGGGGAGAGGTAGTGGTGGAAAGAGGTGGGGAGCCTGGGGGGATGGCTGTGAAAAACTGAAACACATCTCACTTTCAAATTCTACTCCCCAGCTGAGACCCGGTTATTCCTTTGAGCGACATTTATAGCAATGACCTGAAGTTTCGAATTTGTGTCCAAAGATCTGTCCATTTCCAAGAATATACTTCAGGGGTCCCAGAGAAAGAAATAATACTTTTAATATTAAAACACAAAAAAGGGAAACCCCGGTGCATATTTTCCAGCTAATTCTAGCACAGAGCATTAATGAGCTATAATGGTTTTATTAAACTGGAGCAGTAGGGGAACTATTTATTCATCTGAAACAGCCAAAGAAATGTAAATGATATAAACAAAAGGCACTGCAGATTGGGGAGAATAAACAAGCAGCCTGTGAGGTTGAAGAGAACTTTTCTAAGGAGCCATAAAATGTACCCAAATGCATTGGAGGAAAATTAAAGATCAAAAGGAAATTATCATATTCAAGCAGTCCTGATGTGCACAGACTTGCTTCTCTTGGACTTTGAGGGGAAAGCAGTCAGTGGTAATAATTAAGAAAGTCTGCACTTGTTTTTTTTTAATAAATATTTCATGATATGTCATCTGCTTCCAAGAGGAGCCATAACATGCCACAGCCACTGCATACTTAGCAGTTGTGGAATGACAAAAACTGGGCTAATTATGCTAAGATCACACAAATTTAGAACCAAAGGCAGTGGAAGCTGACAAGCCATGTCAAGGGCTATGAATCTGGGTTACACACAGAACTCTAGGAGTTAGCGGTGGCAGCTTGCTATGCGCCAGGGACCCCGGCAGATTTTACTCAATGGGGTACCCTTGCCCAGAGTTCTAAAAAACACTTCTGGCAGGAACAGCACTTCAGGGCTTTCAGAAATGAGTGGACCAAAGCCAGAAGGGCCTAAATCCTGCTTTCCCCACATCTGAGACTCCTTAGGCCTCAGACTGCAAATACTGCTGCTTGTTCTGTCCTGTCGAAGAGTGGGCAATTTCTTCATCTCCGCATGGTTTGGTTTGCTTATTCATGAATTCCAAAAAATATGCGTGAGCACCTACTAAGTGTCATGCACTGTTGTCATGCACTTTGTAGTGGAAAAATCTCCTTGAGCAAAGTAGATTTGTTTGCCCATGTGGGCAACATAGTCTAGAGGGAAAGAGAGACTATAAACAAGGAAATATGTGATGTTTTAGGTAACAATGCATCCTAAGGGGAAAGATGAATCAGGTAAGTGATGGCATTTTTAGGGTTGGGGTTTCAGCAAGAGAGCCCAAAATTCTCATAGAGAGAATATTTGAGATAAGCCTGATGAAAATGAGGGAAGAGGTCTTGTGGGTTGCAGGGAGCAGAGAATTGTAGGCAGAGGGAGCAGAAGACACCAAGGACTAAATGGGTTAGAGAAATAGTCAGGAGCCTGGAGAAGGTATAGGAGCACAGGGTTGCAAGGAGATAAAGTCAGAGGGGCCTTGACAAATCATGTCAGTCCTCACAGGTCACTTGAAGACTTGGATTTTACCACAGTCATCAAGAGGCGACAGGGAGGAGGGGATACAGTACCTAATTTAATCTTCCACCTGCACTTCTCTGGCTCTTGTGCTGAGAATAAACCATCATGCGTCAGGGGCAGACCAGTCAGGATGCTCTTACCATAATCGAGGTGAGAGATGATAGTGATCTGAACTAGAGGGTAGCAGCAGAAGCCCAGATGAGAGGGACCTTGATACAGAAAAGTAAGGACGTTTTCACGGAGTGGATGTGGGAGGTTAGACTACCAGATGATTTAAGGACAAAGCCAAGGATGAAGAATAAACTGAACATTTACCAAGAAGGGTATAACAGGAAGGAAAAAAAAAACATGTTTAGAGGGAATATCAGATGCTCAGCTTAGGCCATGTTCAGATACTTATTAATATTGATTGGGCAGTTGGGTATGTGAGTCCAAAGTTTAGGGAAATGTTTTGAACTTGATATAGTAAATTGGAAGTACTATGTAGATACTACATAAAGCCTTGAGGTCAGATGACATCACCTGAGGAGTAGGTCCAAATAGAAAAAAGCACAACCAAAAGTGAAATTAAGGGCATTCTAGTGTCTCTGTAAAATGGCAAATGAGTACATCTGCAAAGTGAGTCTTTAGAGGTGAATATGTATAAAGCACCAAATAGACACACCTCAACATGTAGTGTAAATACTAACTAAATTTAAGCAAAGCCAAATTGTCCTGTTGGAAAATATTCTCATTATCCAGAAGCAAAAGTTAAGGTTCTGGGGTGTAAGAACTTCCTACCTACTCTCATACAGCTAATGAGCTTTGGAGATGAAATTGAATCTGGTTTTTCTAACTTCAAATTAATATATGATCCTAATTTGTCAGATGCTTCTGGATAATGAAACTTTAATATGCTCATCTTCAAAAAGCTTATATTTTAGTAGTGGGAGAGGTAAGACAAAATTATAAAACATTAAAAAGATTTAAGGTAATCCAAAATAAAAGGATTCCTAGAACCTGTGCCCCTGGTTGTGGTGTACTTGGTCTCCTTTTCACATCAAGGTTGTGAGATCTGGTCTCATCCATGACGCTTTTTTGGTAAGGACCTCATGGCTATTCATCAAGAGATAATTATACTGGAGTCCTTCTCCCCTAGTTCTTAGACCACCAGGGATACTAGTCTGGGAATTACTCACTGCACACCTTGGAATTCAAGACCTGCTTCTATTTAAACACAAAGGCTGGCCTAGTCAAGTTGGGCACTGTAAACTCTCCCCCTTTTTGAACAGAGTTTCTTGGTGGGGAATGCCTAGAGATGTAAGTTTTTCTTTTTGCTTTAAGAAGACAGTCTGGTTTTGCATAAAAGCAACAAGAAAGCCATTCGTGATTAAATAATACATTTCCAAAGTCTTAAATTTTCTTCCATCCAAACTAGAAACACTTAGCAATACCACTTTAGTGTGAGTGCTGCCAGTTTATAACTATGATTATATTATCTGCACCATGCTTTTATGTCTTCATCATGTCATTCTTACGACATGAGGGTACAGGTCGTAAGGCTTGTCTTTTATTAACAGAATTCTCATTTCATAGAAGGAGAAACTGAAGCTCAGTCTCCTGAAAACTCTCCGATTTGCTTTTGGTCACATAGCTAAGAAATGTAGGAAGAAGGACTTGGTCCTAAACTTTCTGACACCATGTCACCTGCCCTTACCATAGTGACATGTAATTTGCCTGTGATTCAGTGTTTTGCTTTGTTGCACAGCAAGGTAGTAACAAAGCAGGTGCTTGAACACAAACATTTTGATTCTGTATCCTAGTAATATCCAGTCCAATCTCTCATAATTAAGATTACTTTTAAGAAGGATCTTAAATTATTTCTCTATCTAACCTTCCTGGGATGGAATTTTAGATGGATTTCAAAAGACTGTGAAGTTTTCTCTCTGAAATCCCAACTGTAATTGTGCAGTTTGATATTTCAGAAAGGCTGGTTTTCTGCAAGTGGCCACATACATTCCCGAACACCCAGGAACACTAATCAACACGTTTCTACAGCAAATTTCTCAGCAGGATTGATGATGATTTTTTTTTTTTTACCTAATTGAATCAGTTGTTGATTTGGCATTGCTAAATGACAATTAAATGTCCTCACATTAAATTCCTAAATCTGTAATCCACCCCAGATGAAAGTATTCAAATGTCAGCAGTCACCCACATACAATTCAAAACCCCAAATTCACACTGGTTCCACACTTTCGTGACTGCCTCCCTCATGGGAGGGAGTAAACAGTCATTGTTTTCCAAATGTCCTTGTTATGTCAGCCAAAAATAAGTCTCTTCTCACAGCAACCCACTCAGATAGTTTTCCCTTCAAATTTGCTTCCAGGTATCCAAAAGGGGAATGGAAACCACAGAATGTGGGACACAGCAACTGACTTTTTTTATAAGATCTGATTTTTTTTCTGCCTCCAGAAATTGATTAATGAATAAATAGAATCACTATACTAATGGAAGACCACGACTATTTATGGATATCCCAAGTACAGTTTGTTCTGTAAAGAAAGAACCTGCTGGAACATTGTGTAACTTCATTTTTCCCCTTTTTTTGTGCATAGCAATTGATGTAGATATATATTCTGAGGATAAGGGAGAAGCTAGCATCCTCTCAATCATTTGGGAAAGAACACTCTACTACAGTTGGGAAGGAACACTCTACTACAAATGGGTCAACTCTAGCTCTTTTGAGCTGGAAAAACCTGGAACTATACACAGATAAAGCAGAGCTTCTGTGTCTGCCAACTAACCACCAAGCCTAAGAAAGAAAATCCATGGAATGAGACAAAGAACCATCATGGCACTGAGGATACTGTTCCACTTGCTGGTGACTATCCTTTCTGCTCATTAGCAGTGGAAAAGAGGAGAGATTGTAATTATCTTGCCTGATTCTCTTGCCTACAGAAAAGTGGACTCAGAGCAACAAGAACTAGTGTTCCCACTGTCAACTCCCACCATCCGGTAAGCAGAGTACTCCAGACAACCAAAGCCATAGCCACTGCCATCACTAACAAGTGCTCCTGCTCCTCCCTATTCTTTATTCTATTTCCTTCCTTTCCTATGTTTTGGAGCCAACTTAGCAATTAAACATAATCCAGCTAGTAAAATGCCTATCTTATGTTTTAAAATTATTTATGCAATGAGAACAGTTAATAATAGACCATTAGTGGAAATAGGTTTCAAAATAGTAGGCAATGCAGGAATCCTAGTTTTATAGTAGAAAATGAAGACTATCTAGAGGAATATCAAAACATTAACAGTGATCTTCTTAGACATTATGTAATCACGAGTGCTTTTCATATGTTCCCTTTTCTGCTTTAAATTCTTTTTAATTTTAAAAAAGAAACATGTGTTACTTAAAAATGCTTTTTTATCAGGCCATTATCCTTCTCAAACATTGCAATAAATTTGACATAGTTCCTAGTTACTGCACATGGAATCTTGTAGTATATGCTAAAACATTATAAAAAGGGGAGTTTTCCTCACCTTCAAGAAATTTACAATCTGGTTATTTAGCTAGATGACAAATATGGAGATGGAGGTGGTCAAACAACTGAAACAGACTTATATTTTTTAAATGAACTTTTTATCTCGGAAAACTTTTAGATTTGTAGAAAATCTGAGTAGATAGTACATATTTCCCACATATTCACATACTGGTAGTTTTCCCCAGGAACATCATGTATTACCATGATACCTCTCTTAAACTGATGAACTAATTGTGATATATTGCTATAATCCAAATCTCTTACTTTATTTAGATTTCCTTAGTTTTCCTTTTTCTGTCCCAGGCTTCTATCTCAGATACCACATGACTTTTAGTTATCATGTTTCCTTAGTTTCCTCGTACAATAAAAATTTCTCAGATTTCCCTTATTTTTGATGAACTCAAAAATTTTAAGAAATATTGTTAAGGTATTTTGTCAATGGCCCCTTAATTGGGAATTGTCTGATGCCTTTCTCATGATTAATCTCAAGTTCAAGTTAGGATTTTTAAGGAGGAAGATCACAGAGGTAAAGGGCCGTCCATAGCATATTTTGTCAAGAGTACGTAGCATCAACATGACTTACATCACTGATGTTGAACTTGATCTCCTAGCTGGCTGGGTATTGGCTGTCAGTTTTCTCTGCTGTAAAGTGACTCCTTTTCATTCTGTCCATACTGTAAATATGCTTTAGAAGCAAGTAACTCTGAACAGTGCACACTGAAGCAGTAAGGAGTTATGCTCCATCTTCTTGAGGACAAAGTACAGACAAAAATTACTTGGAGTTCTGCATGGGAGATTTCTGTCATTCTGCTCCCCACTTTTTTCTTCAATAAAACTGTATACCAGTATGGACTCATGGTAATTTATTTTATTTTTTGGGTTATAATCCAATATTACTTTGCTTATTTGTTTGCTCAAATTTTCTCAATTTCAACCATGACTGCTATTTCAGTGTCCCTTTGACATACCCCCATCATGATGAAGTGTGTGTGTGGATGTGTGTGTGTTTCGTGAACTTCTGTACTTTTGCTCTCACATGATTCTCAAGGTTCATCTTGTATGTTCCTTTCTCAGTGCTAAAATTGGCTATTTCTCTAAGAAGTCCGGTTTCTCTTATTGCAAAGTTGTAATGGAAACCAAGGTCTAAACTATAGGTATTCTAATAATCACCATTGGGGTGCCATTGTTTCTAGGCTCCATCAAAGTGTTATATGTTGATACACTAACCCAAGATTATACAGATTTCTATAACTATTTTTGTAGGTAACCATCTGTATCTATACTAAAACAAACATGAATTCACACTGATGTCTCTGAGTCTGATCATTTACCACATATGTCCTGCTAATTTATTCTACTCCAATAGTCAAAACCAAAAAAATCAGAATCTCTAGAGATAGGTCCAAAGCATCAACATATTTTAAAACTCCCCACCTCTGCCTCTCCTCACTTTTCTGCCAGGGTTGAGAACCATTGTCCTGGTCAGATTTCATTTTGTCCCCACTTAATCCCCAGTGCCTTGTGCTGGGAGATTAAGCTCTACAAAGACACAAGAGGTATACAACAGGTGCTCAAGAAGTTCTTGTTGCTAAGATGAAGCTGAGTCTGAGATCTGAGGTGATGTGGACAAGCTGCAGTGAGAAAGGAAGGAGGGGATGAATCTGATGTTCAAAGGAAAAAGCTGCTGCCTGAAAAATCAATTGTGGGTGGAGAAGAATGGAGCAAATGTCCTCACACACTCGAACAAAACATATATAAAGGTCTCTGTTCTGTGTTTTTCCATCTACTAGAAGCAAGAGGGGAAAAAGCAGGCCAAATTCCAGAAAGTATTCCTAACTGTAGGAAATAATTTCCTCACTCTACAAATGTAAAAATAGAGAGAAGTCTGTGAGACGCTAGCCCTGTGAATCTATGAAAAACTCCTGTAGCCATTGCAACTGAATTAGGTCAGCTAAGACTGAAAAAAAGTTAGAACTATTAAGAAAATGTTTTTCAGCCTTTGTTCTGCCAGGAAACAATTTCTACCCACTCAATACCCTTACCCCATGTCAGCAGTGTGGCCACTCACTGAGGCTTGCATTTGTAGGTAAGATGAGTGGGTTACATCAAATGCCTTATCAAGCTTTATCTCTTTCTCTTCCTCTCACCCTATACATGTCTCTGAGCCCCACATTACCACATTATTCTCCCATGGGAATTCAACACATCCCTCCAACAGGAATGGGCCCCTCTAATGTCTGGGTGTGTTGACTGTAACCAATGTTCACTCATTCCCTCCCTGTAAGGGCAGGACTGGGCACAGTGCAGGTTTTCTGATCCCATGCAGACCGGGTAAAGGAGGAGTCAGAGTCCTCAGTAGTTTTGCAGGTTTTTTATTTGGGGCTCACCAGGCATATGGCAGGCAGGGGTGCTGGCTGGGGGGCTGGGAGGTTGGCAGGCCTCCCAGCCCCCAGCAAGTCTTCACTCTATCTGGACTCTCTGGCGTTCGTTCTGCTGCTTCTCGGCTTCTGCTTCGGCTTCTACTGCTGCTCTGCTGCTGCTGCTGCTGCTGCTGAATCCCATCTACCTATGCCCACACCCTATTTCAGGTGCCTGCCATCAGGCATGCATTCAGGACAAGGATCCATCATCTATCTTGATGGCGGAAGGGCAGAAAAGCCTGACATTTTCTTTACCCTACACTCCCCATCAACACAGACCTTCTTTCACATCTTCAGACACCTCATGCACTTGTTTTCACCATGAAGCCTTTGCACAATCTTCCTGCCCCTCCTTCATTTAGTTAATTTTCTATCCTTTTGATCTTAGCTCAAATATCACTTCTTCAGGGAAACCCTCTCTGTCTGCATACCCTAAGTCAGAGGGTCCTCTGTTTGATGGCCTCATAGAACCATGTCCCTTCTTAACCTGCTGAGCAGTGATCTTAGCATATGGATATACAATTGCTGGTTGTAATCATGAGCACTGCCTTTCTTCTCTTCCAGAGCATAAGGCTATTTTCCTAGTTATTTATTGCTACATGACAAATCTCTCCAAAATTGTAGACTTAAACCTATCACCACCATCACTTGGTTCATGAATCTGCAGTTTGGATAGGAGTGGATGGGGGACAGCTCATCTCTGTTCTGCCTGCCATCAGCTTTACTGGCGCCAGGGGTCACCCTTCTGAGATGGCTCTCTTGTGGTTGCAAGTGATGCTGGCTTTCAGTTCATCTGCACAAGGGCCTCTCTGTGCTGGCATGTTGATGGAATTTCAAAAGCAAGCATACCAAGAGATAGGGAGTGTAGGGGAAGGAGAGGACACAGCACAGGTTTTCTGATCCAGCAGATTGGGTAAAGGAGGAGTCCTGGAGCCCTCAGTGGCTTTTGCAGGCTTTTATTGGGATTACCAGGTACACAGCAGGCAGGGGCGCTGGGGGGCGGGAGGCTGGCAGGCCTCCCAGCCCCCAGCAAGTCTTCACTTTGGGCTCTCCGGCCTTCTCTCATGTTCTCTCTGCTCTTCTCATGGCTCTGTTTCTCTCTCGGCTTCTCTGCTCCTCTGCTTCTTTCTCAACTTCTGCTGGCGTCCCCATGACGCCGCCCTTAAAAGCCCTATCTTAGCCCAGGTGAATCCCATCTACCTATGGCCACAACCCACTCCAGATGCCCGCCATCAGGAATGCATTCGGGACCACAGGGTTCCGTCCTCTATCCTAATGGCAGGAGGGCAGAAAAGCCTGATACTTTTTACCTGACCCTACAGGGAGTGAAGGTTGAAGATTTCTTAAGCTCTGAGACTAGAGACTTGCACATTATTTCCACCATGTTCCATTGGTCAGTAGTCACAGAGTCCAGATTCAAGGAGAGGAGACAGATTCCTCCTCCCCTCACAGTGACAGAATTTCATGGCCATATTTTAAATAATCCACAAGCATCATCTTTTCTAAGTTTCTTCTTTCTTGTCTCGAGCATCTAGCACAAAGTCCAGCACAGAATTTTGAAGTGAATGAAGAAATTCATTCCTTGTGCTCTTTGTGTACCAGAGCCTGTTCTGAGCATGTTTCTGGCCTCGGTCTTTCTGAGTTGACTCCTAGTTCTGTGAATATCTAAACTTTGCCTACAAGACACAGGCAAACCTTTGCAGGATGGAACCAATTCACCCAAGCATACTTCTTGATTCTCAACTCTCTCACAGTTGTAAGGGGAAAAGGCCAACAAGTGACTCTCAAAATTAGCAAAAATGGCAATTACAGACACTTGCCTGAAAACACCGAGTACTTTAAATTAGATACACATGACTAAGGCAAGTTACTTCCCACCTACAGTTGGCATTCAATAACACCCACAACAGAGCTCCCAGCTGCTTAACTAAAACCTCTGGGGAAAAAATCATCCCTGCATAAATCTTGCCTGGGAAGAATCTGTGAATCTTATTAACCCTAAAGTGCCTCATTCATTCATTACCACTCATTCATTCAGCCCAGTCCCCTTTTCTACTCACAGGCCTGATTATAAAGAGAAACACTTACTGAGTACTTACTACAAGCCAGGCTCCTTTCCAAATGCATAATATGTGTTCATTCATTTACCTCACAAGTACCCATGAGATAATTTACATTATTATCATTTTCCTTGCAGTGGGCAGACACCACAATGGCCTCAGAATGTTGCTTCATGGTATTCACACCTTTCTGAGATTCCTTCTTGTCAATGTGGGATAGGAAACATGTTGCCCAGGGACAAACTGGGCTTGGAATTGGTCCCTCCATCATGTTTTAAAATAATAGCAAAAGCTAATATTTTGAGCATTTACAAGAAGCCAGGCATTGCGCCAGGAATTTCACGTGTTCTTTACTTTCATTCTACAAAACTCTATGCAGTAGGAATGACTCTCATCTCATTTATATAGCTAAGAAAATCGAGGTCATAAAGGTTAATTAGCCCCAACACAGCTTTTAGTGTTGCAACCAGGATATGAATCCAGACAGTTTGACACCAGAGCTCATGTTGGCTCTTCAATCTATACTGTATTGTTTTTTGGAATCATGCAGTTATTGCAGATGTGTTCTGAGAAAAATGAGAAGGTTTAGGTCTTTGAGTTAGGCTGGGTTTCTCAGATCTAAAATTGGGCAAAAAAAAAAAAAAACAACTAAAGATGAGGGTGAAAATGGTCTCTCAAATTGCAAAGCAGAGAACTAAGAATTACTCCAGAAGAAGCCACAGAGAAAAAAACAAGCGGAGAAGTTGTCATCCAAGGACTCTGGTGAGGAGGCTTTGAAAACCATGAGTAATGGGCCCTCCCTGTGGTGCAAGGGGTTAAGCACAGCACTGTGAACTATCCATGGCCTCTGCAGCATGAGTTAGATTCCCCAGCCATCCAGGAAGCTACCCACATGGTGCAGCAGACCTCTCCTGTCTCACCCGCTGCTCCCCTCAGCAGTGTATTTCAGTCAGTCTGCCTGTTCTTCTCCCCACTCTCTCTGGTCAATCCTCTCACCACCACCCCCCTACACCACACCTCTGGCCCATACCCCAGTTCTTGTATGCATAAATAAATAAATCTTTTTTTTTAAAAAAAGAAAACCATGAGTAAGGAAAGAAGAGTACCCCCATCAGGGATGTGCTCACTGGTGGTTGCTGGATGTAAGAAGTAAATACTCTAGGTCTTTTGTATGTTCCACTGTCTCCATCAGCCCAGCTGGCTCAGTTTAATAGGTGAAAATCTAGAGCAATTTCTGCAGGTAAATTAGATATGTTCCAGGAAAACTGTCTCTCTGCCAGAAGAACCCTGTCAATTGTGGAGTTATAAAAACAGATCGTGTATTTTTTTACACTGATGTCTTACTTGGTTCCCCTATATTCCTGCTAGAAGTGAAACCATCCGAAATTTTTCTTTTTCCTTCTGACTTATTTCACTGAGCATAATTCCTTCTACCTCCATCCATGTAGCTATGAATGGCATGAGTTTATCTTTTTGATTGCTAAATAATATTCTATTGTGTATATATGCCACATCTTCTTGATTCAGTCATCTATTTTGGGGCATATGGGTTGTTTCCAGGTGTTACCTATTGTAAATAGGTAAATAGTGCTGCAATAAAATAATAACAGTACAAAACACAACAAAGCAAAAACAGACAATTATAAATCAGAGACATCCTGCAGGGGAGGAGGAGGGAGAGGGATCAGAGGGAGGGAGGGAGGAGCACAGGGGACTGAAGTGATGGTGCACAGGTGCCTTGGGGAAGGAAATTTTATGGGGACTACACCTGAAGGGGTGGGGGGAAGCAAATATTGTTTAAAAACGAACAATGATGTAAAAAATAAAAAACAAAATAAAATAAAATAAAAACAGATAATGTAACATGGGAGCTCCTCAGGCTTGCAAGGCTCTAAGGCGGACTCTGCGCTCTGTGACACACATTAATATCTTTGGCAAATATAGGGCATGAGGGCGCATGGTCTAGATTCTTCCATTGTTATGCTAAAGAAGTGCTTTCTTAAGGGAATATCCAAATCCTTATTACTTCTTTATAATGGTTGAGAGAATGATTTCTCCTCTGTGTTTAATGAGCCAGGTTTATTTTTAGATTTATTTTATTTATGCATACAGGAAGTGGGGTGCAGGCCAGAAGTGCAGGAGGTGAGAGGATTCATCAGAGAGAGAGTGGGGAGCCAAACAGGCAAATCTACTGAAATACACTGCTGAGGGGAGCAGCGGATGAGACAGGAGAGGTCTGCTGTGCCATGTGTGGGTTAGCTCCCTGGCCTGGTATTGAACCCATGCCACAGTGGCTGGAGATAGCTTGATAGTGCTGAGACTTTAACCACTGTGCCACCAGAGAGGCCCTTAATGAGCAAATTTGACCTAAAGGGATGAACTAAGGCTGTCTTTACCAGATGAGCCATCATTTAAGAAAAATACTTTATAAAGAAAATACTTTATCTTTTTGGCTTCAAGGGACAGAAAACTTGCAGCCTTCATTGTTGTCTCAGCTATTAGAAGATTCTAAGTGGTCTTGTGTTGGTACAGGTTTCAGAGCATTTTACATTAATTACAAGTCTCCATTAGAAGGCCCATGAGCAGTTATCAGCAAATAAACGAGGCCAGAATGTAACTGTCAAAGCACGAGGCCTAATATAAATCAGCCCAGGCTGCCGGGGGTCTTCACTAGGATCAGGAGTATGGTTTGGCCCTAAAATGATTCCGAGCTGCTGCTTCTCTCTTCCATATAAACAGCTCATGCCTCGTGAAAGCATTCTTTACCATCTATTCCAGGCAACAGACCTGAAGATACAGCACAGAAAGGGAGCATAATTTAGCTATAAAAATGCTGTAATAAGTGATTTTACATAACTGAAATGCCACTTGCTTTACTACATCCTCCCACTCATTTTACAACCAGTTAATATTTTTCTGAACTTTTGTGTTGTATTCCAATCAGCCACCTCTGCAGTCTTTTTTGCCTATTTTTCTGCCAGAGCCACAAGAATAAAGCTGTCAGATGGTCTGTGAAGCCATTTTTCTTGTCTGGCAAATTGTCTAGAAGCAACCATAGCCTCCTACCTGTTCCACTATATAACAGAAGCAAGCTGTCTTACAACGCAGAATTTAAATGTTCTTCGATCTGTGTTATCTACAGGCACCTAGCATGAAATGAGTGAAAATGTATTTCACCGACATTTTTTGATCTGGCTCCAATGGGAACAGGGTAGATTCTATTAAGTCTGCCCTCACATTGACATTCTTAGAGAGATGCCTTACAGCTCTCCCAAAGGAATATCTTATGGTATTTGAACTGTAATAATAAATGTGGCTGCTCCTAGGGGAAGAAGGAGACAGCAAAGAAGTGCCCCAAAAGAAAATTAAGAACCTTGCGAGCTAATGGTGTACAGTGGTTAGGCTTTGAATGTGATAACGATTTATGGTTTCAATTAGTGCTGGAGAGCAATTTTAGAAAGTTATTAGCAGGCGACTGGCATTCTCAAAGATGGCTCATTTGTGTATTGCTCAAGATTAGCTGGGTCTTTTAGTTGTTTACAAACACACATGGTGGCTTGTGCGGAAGTGACTATAATATTACATATTCAGAGCTCTTTAGCAGAGATGAAGGCTGGTGCTTTGGTTTCTTAGTACTCCTGTGTGGGCAAAAAAAACTCAATTTTGCAACATTTTCATCCATTAAAAAAAGTTGAGTTTCCCCACCTGTTCTAAACTCTGATACACTATTTCAAATGAATCACTTCCCCATTCAGCACACTCCTCATATTTAAAATTCTTAAATGCCTCAAATATACCATGTTATGCTGCCTTGAATACAAATTAATTTTTAAAATCTCCCCACTGGAATGTTTGGCACTGAAACCCATAAATCTTTACATCACAGTGTGCATATTTTCATTTTTAAAGCCTTTGGGGTGTTGCTCATACTGTGCAAAATTTCTCAAATAGATTAGACTCCTGGTTGAGGCATCTACAAACAACAAAATGTGCTCAATCCCAGGCTCGGTCTGGTTCTACTCACATCAGATACCAGGGAAAGTATTAAATCACCATGACCTAGCAGATTTTGACCGCAACTTCCCATGGATCCCTCAAACAGTTTCCTGACCCCTTCTTGGGGGGAATATAGATAGCACTTTCACATGGTCACACTGGGGTTCCTCATAAGATGGCAAGCCTTGGGTCTGGAAATGATGCTCTCTTAGTAGGAGAATAGCAACTGTTTTTCACAAGCCTGTTCTATATGCAATTGAGAGTATGGTTCTTCACTCCTAAAATTCAAGTGGGTAAGAAATGCCCACTTCATTAAGTTCTGAATTTATAACCTAAGGATATTTCCTAACTTGAAGAATAAATATTTTTTAAAGATTTATTTATTTATGCATACAACAGCTGGGGTACAGCTCAGGGATGTGGGAGGGTAAGAGGATTCACCAGAGACAGAGTGGGGAACAGAACAGGCAGACTGACTGAAATACACTGCTGAGGGGAGCAATGGGTGAGTCAGAAGAGGTCTGCTGTGCCATATGGGTTGCTCCCTGGCCGGCTGGGGATCGAACTTGTGCTGCAGAGGCTGCGAATTGCTTCATAGTGTGGTGCTTAACCCCTAGCACCACCAGGGAGGCCCTGAAGAATGAATATTTTAAATTTCCCCATAGCATGTGAATGTACTAAAACCTTTCATCCTCCCACTGACAGAAATAGTGTGTAACGTTGAATATAGGAAATTTACCTGATAAGAGACAGGGCAGGGTCTCCATTTCACTGGGGACTCTTGAAGTGGGCATCCTTCTATTTCTCTGCCAAGAGGTACATGACTATGTACCCTTTTCATTTGAGAGCTATCTCCTTGTTTCCTGACTCTCCTGTGCATATTACAAATTGAATAAACTCAAGACACTAAAAGCAAAATTTCCAAGGAGACTAAATTTTCAATCTTATAAAAATATAAAGACAAAGAGAGACCAAGGGTCTTGCTTTCTGTTTGGAATGGAGAAAATAAGAAACCCCCCAAATGCTAATATCTTTAAAACGTATCGTGCCTTCTGTCTATTGCAAGTAGAAGAGGGTGAGAGTCACATTCTTCACTTTTCCTTTCCTGGCCAGGAAATGAGTGTTCTATTCTCAATTTTAAAAATCTTGGCCCTTAGCTGGGGAAGAAGGAATGTTCTCTGAGCATGTGGAATGAAGCCATGAGGAGCTGAGGACATGGTTTTGATGATGGGAGTGTACACACAGTCAGGATGTCAGAGATTATGGCGTGTGCACTGATGCGTAAGAATGAATACCACTAAGTGAGTGCTGGTTACAGAGACAATATGACTGCACTGGTAAATATTGGCTGAATATTTGTACTGGAATTTTATAAATGTTGGGGGGTTTTGTTGAACTAATTAGAACAGTATTCTATGATTCAGCCATGAAATTCACTAAAAAAACACCCCCTCCTAAATCTACAATGTTAAGAACAATATAAAAGTAATGATTTGTTTGAATATTTATTTGTACTTGAACATGTATACTTATGTGTGTGTGTGTGTGTATATATATATATATATATATATATATATATATATATCCATCCAACAGTAAGTAATAAATACTAGTTTGATTTGAAATTTCACGCCCACAATTCAGAGATTTGTGAGGGAGGGGGGTTTTATTCATCATTAGTCACTGGTGGAAAGCTGTCCTGAGAGCACTGACTGACACTTGTGGCCAGTCTCATGCCTGTGCCAGCCAAGTGGACTGGATGCCATGACCAGTGAGGCCCTTAGTCAAAGAGATATAGAGCTTGCAGCTGGAAGCTGTTGGGTTTATTAGCATGGAAATGGTAAAAAGCTTCAGGGCTGTGCCTGCTTCTGAAGCCAGCCTTTCCAGGTTGCCATCTGCCCAATATCAAATCCAATGGATGAAAGAAGAACCTCCCTTTCAAAAATTCTAATTATTCCAACAAAAAATCTGGAACATAAATCTTACAGCCTCTGGCAAGTTCATGAGCAATGCTGTGCTGGTCAAATTTGGACCATGTGATACCTGCCCCATACATGAAGAAATAAGTAGGGAAGAGTGATTCTTCTTAGAGTTCAGTTATTGATATATCAAGAATATGAAAAAATAGACACCAGACAGACAAATAACTCAAGAAAAGGTGACTCAATGATTTCATAAATATTGAGAACCACCTGCAGTCTTCTCATTGTCACCCAGCCATGAGAGACTATGATAAGAACACATGATTGCACCTAAATCTCTAAAATGTCAATAATGAGTTCACCATTTTAGCTTACCATCTACTTAAACTGGAGAGATCTTCAAAAAGAGAAATTCAGACGCTGATAATAAACCACAGAAGCAGACTAGTTATGCTCTCATACCACAGAAGGGCAGAGGGCTTTAGGAAATAATTGAGTCCTTCAATGGGCATCTTATGGTGGTTTGTATACAAGATTATCTACTCTAAAAATTGCAGTATAAAGGCCAAAGCAATTATAGGCTTGATCTTCCTAGGGAAATACAAATAAGACCTAGAATGGATAACTATTAGCATTAAAAGACATCTCAACCAATATATTTTGTCAGCTCCATTTCTAATCAATCACAGAATTGACTATTTGGTTAAAAAATCATATAATTAAAAATTAAGAAACATATAAATTGTATGCTTACATACTAAAGAAAAACTATATTATTATCACACCAAAAGAGACTCTCCTTTCCCAAAGTGCTGATAAAAGTAGTAACCAAAAGCTGATTGGGACAAATGTCTACTTTGAATCCAACCACAGTGAACAAGTGCTTGTTTACAAGTGGAAATCTCTAATTTTGTACTAAATCTCTAATCTTGTACTAGTATTCCCAGGCTTGCTTTGATATATGCCTTTCTGTTTTGCTTGTGTATGTGAAGGTGGGTATAAAAAAGATGCTTAACCTGAAAAAAATATGCATCTGTCCTCATTAAAATGTTTACTGCTTGGTAAATGATATTTCCTGTTGGAGACAGCATCAGTAATTTGTAAGATCTGCATTGTTTTATGATATATAGAGAGAGATTTACTTCATGTGGATGGATACTAAGGAGTTTTCATATGAGTGCACTGCCTTTGAGGATATTGCAATATCATGTGGGATCTAAAAAGTAGCTAAACAAATCTGAAATCTACTTTGGGTACACTGAATTTTAATATGCAGTGAACAGCAGGCTGTCTACCCATACAAATTGGCTTTAAAAAACAAGCAGTTAATCTCAAGGCAAATAATCTGTTATTTTAATAATTAATCCAACTTCTTAAAAAAAGATGGTTAAGAAGGCAGTTACTAAGAGGTTTTAAAAGTTATTTTATTGGATTCAATTTTAAATGAAAGTTTAATGTTTAGATGTAGACAAGTGAAGATATAAATGTTTTAATAATAGGTTTAGATTATTTTGGTAATGAATTCAAAAGACCATTAATGATAAGTTTGTTAATGAATTCCAAAGACCACTAATAATAAGTTTGCAGCAACTGGTAAAATAATCAAGGTCAAGGGAAGATTAAAACTGGTAGATACAGAGGGGCTTCATTTATTTCCCTTGGTTTCATTCTTTTTTAAATTATGATTAGTGTCAGGAATTGTAAAAAGAATTTAACCCAACAAATGTCTTAGTAATTTTTTAGTAAGTGAATGCCTGTTTTTTTTTTTTTTAAACATTTGAAGTAGAATAGGTAGTTTAAAGTAGAGAAGATAGGGAATACCAGTGCTAAAAGTAAGGAACTAGAGATGAACAAAATTTAGGTTGTAGATTCAGTTCTACACTATACAGATAACTTTGAACCAATCTCAACCTCACTCTGTCCCAGTTTCCTTTTAAAATGGAGGTGAATAACGAGAAAATCTAAACGCCCCATTTAGTATTAAATGATGTGATTCTACATGTCATTTAAAAAATGTTAATGCATTAGAATTCCAACAGAAATCCTAAATTAGAGATCAGTAGCAACTGTGAATATTGAAATGCATTCATATGAGAAATAAAATTGGTTTGAAAACGTAATTGAACATTCTCTCCAGCTAGTTTCATATTCTCAAACAGTATGCATTGTATTACTTGAGTGATGTTATTGAAAAGAAATTAAAAGACAATAACAAACATTTTTGGGAGTCATATTATTTCCTTTGATAAATGTAATGTGTGCTCAGAGGCAAGAAAATAGCATTTCTGCTATGCTCCCTTTCTTCCTTTTTTCTTCATACAAAATCATTTGAGTTTTCCCTTACCTATCTAGGGAAGTTAAAACAAACAAAATCATGTCTAATTTGCATACAGCACCTCTTCACATAACTCTTTGCCTATGTACTGGTTCCTCCCTGCAGGTTAGCAGCTGAAGAATATTTATTTGTTAACTCCAGGTACTAAACCTGTTCAGAAACAAAGTGTTTTATTAAAGAACCAGTATATAAAAAATATTTCTGATTTTCTTTTTATATTCCTGTTTTCACATACATAAAAAGACTTGGAACTAAATTCAGAATGCTTTCACTCTCTATCAGGAAGAATGAAGGCACTAAAGATTAAAAAATTGACATTGACAATTTTCTTGGTTTGTTCAAATAAAAGGTGATGCCATTCATTAACTAGAGAATATTAAAATAGGGTCAGCTTTGGAAGAAAAGATGGTAAGTTTAGCATGTTTCTGTGTATTTAATATGTCTGGGAGAAAGCCTAGTGGTGATGTTTTAAGAGCACATTATATCTGAGTCTAGAGATTTCTTAAGAGATCTGGACCAAAGACTTCAACGTGAAAGTCACTGGCATGCCCTTCTAGCTAACTAAAATAATGGGTTCATGTAAGAGTCTCTGAAGATAAAATACCATGATACAGATACCCCATGTTTCACCTCATCTAGAGCTTGTGACAATTCCATAGGTATTATTAAACTCATTTTAAAGATAAGGAAATTGAGGCTCAGAGACAAGCAGACTAGTGTTTTCCCTTGGTGGAAATTCCTTTTATCAACTATTCTCTATTTTTTCCTAAGTAAAATGATTAAATTCTAAAGTCTTATTAATTCTAATCAGAATAAGCACTGATAAAATTGCAGTAGCTCCTGGAAATCAGCCAAGGAGGAAATTTTTGTCTGTGATATCTCAAGGAAGAACTGGATGATTTCTACACTGGAGGATATATGTTATTAGATTATCTCTTCATTAAGAGAGATCAAATTAAAGGAAGAGAAACCATGAACCATTCTCCTTTAATGATCAGCTATAAGGTGAGAAACATCAGATATTATTACTATTTTCCAACTTTGAGTCTTTCCAGACTAAGACTAAGTGTTTAACTTTCTGGAAATCCTTTTTCTGTTACTGTCTTTCTGTTTTTATTAGGTGTCTCTCAATGGACTACTTTGTCATCAGAATTCCAACACCTCATATGGTTTTAATACTAGTTCAGACTATGAAATTACTCCACCATGTAGTGGAGCTCCTTACTGAAGCTGTCCAGATGTTTTCCTCCTGTCATGTCCATCTTGACATTGGAATGTTCAAAGGCATGTACACAGGTGCTTATTATGGAAATAGAAGGGGCATATTGAATTTGGTTGAGTTTGGGAAGGAGGGTTATGCAAGTCAGATAACTGTACAGCAAATACCTTAATAGTTTCAGGTTTGTGCTAACAAACACTTCTAAAACCCAGACAGTCCCCATGGAAACAGGGCTCTGCTGCTGCAGTTACATCAGAATTCTCTTCAGTAAATCATCACTTCTTTCCTTGTCCTAATAACAATGGTGAAACCTCAACTGGAGAGAACAAATGGAGAGAGATGCTCTTGATTCCTGAATGGTAATGCCTCTGGAAGGCATTTCAGAAGGAGAAAGGCAGCAGTGAAAGTTTTAGGCTGACTTTTTTTTTAAGGACCAAACAATTGATACACTTATTTCTCTTCAGACTGGTTAGAAACTTACTGAAGAGGTTATGATTCTGGGTAGCTTATTGCCATAGGTGAGCATTGAGTGTGTCCCAAATATCAAGGCTTTATACTAGGCCCTTACCAGGGGCAGGTCTGAGACTTAGAGGGTCTGGTGCATTCACAATGGTGGGAGGCAGCAGAAAAAAAGAGGGAGTTCTTTTAAGACGATATTATGAAATCTCAAATATGCAATTAGGTACAGGATACTAGAAGGGCCCCTAGCAAAATTAAGGGCTCTGAAGTTGAAATTTCATTCGTTTCTTTTAAATCTGCCCTTGATATAAGAAATACAGTAATACATAATGATAAGCACAGTAACAGCAATGACAGCAGCATTAATAGCTACTGTACACTGAGTGCCTAGCACTATGTGGAGCATTTATATGCATTTCTCATTAAAACTTTGCTATCAATTTATGAATTATATACCAATTTTTTAAAAAGATTTATTTATTTGTACAAGAACTGGAGTACAGGCAAGAGGCACAGGAGGGTGAGAGGATTCACTAGAGACAGAGCAGGTGCAAAACATGCAGAGGGACTGAAAACACTGCTGAGGGGAGCAGCAGGCAAGACAGGAGAGGTCTGCCACACCATGTGGGTATCTCCCTGGCTGGCTGGGGATCGAACCCAAGCTGCAGAGGTTGCATACAATTTCACAGCACTGCGTTCAACCCGCTGCGCCACCAGGGAGGCCCTGTATACCAATTTATTTTTTCAGATGGGAAACTCTGTCTTTATAACTTGCTAACAGCACGCAAATATGGAATTGGATTCAAAGTCCAAAATTCTGATTTTAATCCCAAGCTCTTAATCATCAGAGTGTAAGATTCCATATATGTGGATGTGGAATCTTAAAAAAATGTTTTGCTACTCACTTGACCCAGAAAAATCCTACAAAGTCATGCAAATCAAGGAGTTCAAATTTTGTGTTGCTTTAAGAACACTTGTGAAACTGCCCAGGCCACCTAGTGTATGCCTATCTGAAAAGTCAACAAGTATGGGAACAATATCACTACAGAAGCAATGTGTGCCATCCTGTCATTACAGTGGTGCCCAGGCCAAACAGGAAGGCTGGATGCAGGGTTGGTGGCCTGAAAAGACTGCAATGCAGAGAGTAACGCCAAACTTCAGGGTTCACATGTAGACACTCTGGTCATTGAGCACATCTATGTAAACAAAGCTCCCAAAATGCTTCACAGAACTTACAGGGGACTCTGGTGATGGTGCACGGGTGCAGTGGTGAAGGAAATTCTATGGGAACTACACCTGAGGGGGGGAAGCAAATATTGTTTAAAAATGAACAATGATGTAAAAAAAAATAATAATAAAAGAAGAGGGCCTCCCCTAGTGGCACAGCGGTTGAGAGCTGGGCTGCAAATCTGCCCGCAGCCTCTGCAGTGCCGGTTTGATCCCCGGCCACCGAGCGAGGGTTCCACCTGGCGCTACAGACCTCTCCTGCCATGCCTGCTGCTCCCCTCAGCAGTGTATTTTGTCAATCTGCCTGCTCTGTTCCCTGCTCTGGCTCTGGTGAATTCTCTCACCCTCCCGTGCTTCTAACTGTACCCAGTGCTTGTATGAATAAATAAATAAATCTTTTAAAAAAAAAAAAAGAAGAAGAAGAAAGAATTTACAGAGCTCAGGGTGGATTAACCCCTCCAAGAGCTCCCACTGCCACAATGAGATGGTCCCTACTGAAGAAGAGCAGATTGTTCCTAAACCAAGAGGTTGCACAGAAGAAAAAGTTATCCCAGAAGAAATGGAAGAAACAAGAATTTATGGTTAGGGAATAAGTTCAACTTAAAAGGAGATAAAAATGAAAAAAAAAAAGAAATGACTCATTGATATAGAGAACAGATTGGTGTTTGTCAGATGCAAGATATAGAGGGGTGGGGGAAGTTGGTGAAGGTGGTCAAAAGGTACAAACTTTCAGTTATAAAATAAGTCCTGAAGATGTAATAGTTAATGATATAGTATTGTCTATTTGAAAGTTGCTAATTCAGTAAATCTAAAGAGTTCTCATCACCAGAAAAAGAATTGTGAGTGTGTGGTGGTAGAGGTTAACTTGACCTATTGGGGTGATCATTTTACAATATAAGCACATATGGAATTTTATTTTGTACACCTGAGGATAAACTAATATTACATGTAAATTATATCTCAATTTTTGTAAAGTTATACCAACATATATACTTCCCAACAATATTTGAAAATACATTTTTACCAGCTTTATATAATTTCAAATCTTAAATTCCTACTAATACAATAGGTTTAAAAGAGAGAAATAATGTTTTCAGTTAGGTTCTTTAAGTACAAGGTCAATATCTTTTCATATTTTCACTCAACCTCTTAATTTTCATTTATTTTTCAGATGCATGATTTCTCAAATGATTGTTGGCCATTTGCACTGAGATTAGCTGTATTTTATCATGGCCTTTGTAAGGGCCAAGGGATCAATACCTATCAGTAAAGGGTCATCTTCAGGGTGCCCTCCTGTGATTTACTTTGTAATTTAACCACTTTTATTTGACCGCCAAATAATGAGAATGCCAGGCATTGACTTAGACTATTTGTCCTAAATATGAATTATATCAACCAGTTTGTTAAGCAAAATGATTAGATACTTTGTGATGATATGTCCCTTGATGAGATTCTTTATCCTCTGATGGAATCTACACAATGGTGGTGGCATGATTGCTATATTAAGGTTGATACTCTTTGAGTATGAAATGTAATGAAGTTCTTCTTATTCTTTTTTACACTTTTTTTTAACTTGGACACAACATAACAAAGTGTTGGATTAGATAGACATCTAAGTAATAGCATAAAATGGATAAGATCAGCTAATGAAAGAGTCTCCTCCATTGCCATTTGCATCCCCTCTGTTTTTGCTACATTCCAAATTGCAAGGATCCTGCTTACCCCCTTGCTCACCAAGCCCAAGGTCAGAAACCTTTTAAGAATATCTGTTACACTTACAGATAAGTGTAACAACTCTCTTCAACTAAGGAACTTTGAATTTTCTCTTTCCTCTCTAGGGCTCTTACTAAGTCTTCCTTCCAGTCTGCTGGTGCCTAACCTAATGTGTAACCATAGGCCATCACAAGACTTTCCTGGCTTCCTTCCTGGTACTAACCACAATTATTTAATTGTGTGATTTTTAAAGTACATATAAAATATATGTAAAAAAATAAGATAAATTTTTGCTTTTTTTTGGAGGTTCCAAGAAAGGTAGGATCTTAGTTATCCAATGTGCATTGATTTGCAAAATATCTTCTAGGCTTGTGCTTGGACTGTGGAAACATACCTAGGCCTCTAAGATAGTCAAATGATGAATATAATGCTTCCCTGGAATTGAGTGGGATGCATTATAAAAGCAAGGCTTCTCTCTGTGATGGTGCAGAAAGAAGAATAACTGCAATAATTCACTACCCCTTAAAAAAAGCCTTGCAATAATAAGCACTATTAAGATTACATTGCAGGTTAAAAGTACAATGTATTTGCTATCAATTTAGCTTGTGTTTCATCAGATCTATAATCAGGCTCACGGTATGAAAAGTTATATCAGTTTACACAGATACTTGATTGCTCAATTCATCATTACCAAATGTCTATAAAAAGGAATTAGAAGTTGGAGCATATCTTTGACTCCTTCTTCTGCTTAATTACATTTATGGAGAGAGGCAATTGGTTACATATATTATCCATGGCTTAGAAGTTGCCTTTTAATGATATTTGCCAAAAAATAGCATTAGCAACTAGAAGGAAAAAAAACAATATGCCTTCTTTAAATATGTATTTAAAGGATGCAGATATTAATACTTACAGATAAATACATATTTTTATCTAAAATAATATATGATATATATTTACATTTATATAAAAATATATCTCTAAACATACAACAAACAATTTGCCTGTTTCATTTAGTGCGAAAAGTCCAAGCAGCAATCGTTCATGGATAACTAGGTATCATTAATTAGGTATAACACACGGTCATGTGTTATATACATTTCTCTCTATCTCATAGGTAGTTGGCATGCTTAAATTGAAAGGACTTTTTGTAATCCCTAAGGAAAAGAAGTCCACATCTTTTAAGGGAAGTTCAAATTGGAATCTTAATCTCTTTTTATATTCCCTCTCCTTGCAAGTCTGATTTTTTTGTTAACCTCCTCAAATATTTTCATACTTTACAAGGTAAACACTACCTCTTCTCTAAGGTTGAGAAAGCACTGCTTGCTATTTAGGAAAGGCCAAGAAATATTCTTTCCTGCAAGGTATTCTTGAGTCAGACAATTATTCAGTCATGACAAATTTGCATTAAGCCTTTGATTTGAGGAGTACAGAAGACAGAGCATTTCAATTCTCGTAATAGCCCCATTAAAATTATTGATAATATCAGAGCACAAGAGAAAAAAATCAAAGTGGTCATTGCTTAAATAATCATTTCTTCCAGAGCAAATCTTTGGATTTCAAACAAGTTGGGCTTTACGAGTATGGCATATAACAATAATAGCCAGACACAACCTACAGATCATTTCCCAAGTTTCACTATTAGAATGCATTAGCTAAGGCCTCCCTGGTGGCGCAATGGGTTGAGTGCAGCGCTGTGAAGCTGTCGGTAGCCTCTGCAGTGCAGGTTCGATTCCCGGCCGGCCAGGGAGAGTCCCACATGGCGCAGCAGATCTCTCCTGTTGCGCCCACTGCTCCCCTCAGCAGTGCTTTCGGTCCATCTGCCTGCTCTGCTCCCCACTCTGTCTCTGGTGAATCCTCTCACCCTCCCGTGCCTCTGGCCTGTACCCCAGCTATGTATAAATAAAAAAATAAATCTTTAAAAAAAAAATAGAATGCATTAGCTAAACAGCTCCTCTCCTACAGGAGCAAAGAAAGGATGAGTGTACATCTTTCAGAAACTGTTGGAAATCTTTGGGCTTACTACTTCACCATATAACTAAGAAGTGTGCGATGGTTTAAGATAAAATAGGAAACAAAAGAGAACCCTAAAAGTTACCCAAAGGTTTGCAAGAACAGACAGCAGCTGAATTTGACACCATCTTCACTGACAGGGTTAATGGGACTGCCTACTATCATCAGTTCTTTAGAATTATCTGGGCAAAGAAAACTAAATAAGAGACCAGGAAAAAGACTAATCAATACAAAGTAAAAATCAAAATCAACAAGCAACTATAAGCCAGAGACACACTATGGTGGGGGAGGGAGAGGAAGAACTAGAGTCAAAATAAGGGGGGGTGCAATTGTATGGGGAATATAACCAAAATGAAAATGCATACATTGTGCAAACATGAAAAATGTGTAAGAATTTTATAAAATAAAATATTAAAAAAAAAAAACAACTGGATGACAAATTTCCATAGCCTAACTTGCAACTTCATAACCTGCCTCTAAGTCTTTGGTTTAAAAAGCCTGAGACTCCAAGAAAAGTTTCCCAGCATCTCACGTTTTCAGAAGTGAAGACTATGGTGTTGATTAAGAATGAGTAATAAGGGGCCTCCCCCGTGGCGCAGAGGGTTGAGCGCAGCGCTGTGAAGCTGTATGCAGCCTCTGCAGCATGGGTTGAATTCACCACTAGCCAGGGCAATTCTCAAGTGGAGAGTCTCGCCTGCTGCTCCCCTCAGCAGTGTGTTTTGGTCAATCTGCCTGTTCTGCTCCCCACTCTGTCTCTGGTGACTCCTCTCACTCTCCCATACCCTTGACCTGTACCCCAGTTCTTATATGCATAAATAAATAAATCTTAAAAAAATGAGTAATAAACAATGTCTTCTCTCACCTTACGGGAGACAGAGGACAAGGGAAACTATCTGCTGTTCCTTTCAAAGTACCAAAGGCACTTCCCAAATATTCAAAACCACTTCTTCAAAATTCTGTTTTATTTTATTCAAATTTTATTCAAAATTCTACTCTATTCATTTTTATTGACAGTGCATGTTCTTATTTGCAAAGTTCTAGGCACTTACAGGAAAATCATATTGATTGTGAAATAACACCCATGATGTGATTCAAAAATCAAAAAAACTAGGTATTTCCAAGTACTACAAAAAATGGAAAAACACTTCCTCCTTCCAATGCACCACTGTGCTTAAAGCAGCATTCTGATGCGATGGGCAGACTCTCAATCATATTATGAATTAATATTAATATTATGTGGGCGAAATATGTAAGTATATGGAACAAGAGGAATAGACCACATCAACTCCCCAACAACCTCTCCAGTGCACATGAATCTTTTCCTGCAGCTGACCACAACCAAGAAAGTCTGTTTGTTTACTGAGACATAAATCCAGTGGAAGAGGCTGACTCTAAATTACTGTTGCATTTCTGATGGAAAGCTGCCACATAATTTAAATTTCAACAGTTCTACAGTTACCCATATTTCTTGTTTGTGACTTGCCACCTCTCAGATGAAATGCATTGTACTATCATTTTAATAAATAGTTTTTGAGTGAAGGTCATTTTTCTTTGCATCCAAATTTCATTTCTTTATTTTTCTTTCTTTTTACTGACATGTTCTGAGATCCAATAAAGGGCTTGGGAAAGTCATTTCATTTTAAAGGTAGCCATCACTTTTCAACAGCCAACCAACCAAATGACCAAGTAGAATGACATTTTCCAAATGCCAAAGAGGTGATGAGTGAGAGACAACTGCGGTTTGTCAGTTTGTCTGAAAGATACTATTGATTCCTCTTGCCCAATTACTTAGTTGTGAATAAACATCATATGTTAGAAAATCAGTTTTCTTGGATTTTCTTATCAACAAAGTATTTTCCCCACAATGGTAGATAATTACCTAGTATACTTGGGAAAATGGAATCCGTCTTCACGATAAAGATGGTACTTAGACACAGATTGAGTCCAATTGGATTCATTGTCCAAGCTATGAAGAAATGGATATCAAGAGACTTTTAATCTTGTATGAAACAAAAAGATTAAACTGTCAATATTACAATGAACTGCCGTGACGAGTTCTATGATAGAACCCACTCTCAAAGCTGCTTCTAATGATATGTATGCAAGGAATAGATTTTTCTCTATAACGCATGTAATTAGAGTACAGAACAAAATGTTCTGTTCAAATTCATGACATGCCCAACTAATAAAGGAAGAGAGAATAAGGCCCTTACTATTTATTTGCATGAAAAGCTTCAATACAGGATATACTTTAGAGAAATTAGTTTTTAATCTAGGTGACTGGATGAGATTTTGACCCTGAACTCTTTTTTGAGTTGACCTGTGAGAATTTATTCAGAAATAAGACCATAATGCTTATGAATCAGACAGGCATTGCATTTTTTTCATTAATTCCTGAACGTCTCATATAGACAAGAGAAGCAGAAAATTGGCCCTTTTAAAAACCCACCATACAAGAATTTGCTTTTATGAAACATAATCAGCAAAAGCTGATAGGAATCTTAGCAGGAATGTATTCTTTTTAAATTTAGACATTCAAGAAGTTAGATACATTGATTCGGCAGTGATGGTTCTTCACTGACCTGTATAAAACAGAAATCTATGGTTGTACTTTGTTATGAATATATTTCAGAGGTTTCTAGCTATCATTGCAGAGACTCTTCCTAGCGAATTATGGACCGCATAATGGGTACTTGAAGAAAACTTTATATCAACTTGTGCTTATTTTTTCATAGTAATGATTAGTATCACATTGGCTGGATATATGCACAAAATTGTTTTTAAGAATAGAAGTCTTTCCCATACTTTTATTTTATATTTTTTCTCACTCTTAAAAACAACTGATGTTAATATTATTCAAGTTACATCACTTACAGAAATTTATACCTATGATACAATAAAGACTAGCAAGCATATTGTATCATTAACATTACTTGACAACACTAAGATATAAGAATAACTGTTGTATTCCTACTGCAAATATGAAATATAGAAGTAGTCTGGCCCATGTTAGTAAAAAACACCAAAATTCACTTGGCCATTTAAACCAAAGAGGAGTCATTTTTGTTTCTTCTGTTTACCTTTCCTTCCATTTCTAAGCCATCAACAACTTTTGTCAATTCTCTCAACATATCACAAATTTGTTAATACTTTCTAGATCTGTCCTTATTCAAATTCCTGATTCTTGGTCGCCTGTTCTCCTAAAAGATTTTTTTTTTTTTTCAATTTATCTCACTACTTATATCCTTGAATCCATCTTCCACCATGTAGGGCCAATAATGAGATTATATTGATCTAGTTTAAAATCAATGGCTTTTCCTTTCATTTAGAATACATCCAAATACATTAACTTCAGAGTCTCTGGAATCTAGAATTTGTTTCTCTATCTAACCTTATCTTACCTGGAACTAACTGCATCCTCTGTTATCATCAAATTATTTCCTATTTCAAGGTATGCTGTTCCCTCTGCCTGAATCACTCTTCATCCTTCTCTTTTCCTCATATGTCAGCTAAAATAGTCTGTCGATGAAGAGATCTTTCTTCATTGCTAAATCTGGAGTAATTCTTATACTGCTCAGCAATTTCTTTTGTTGTACTCCCCAAATTTGTAACAGCTTTTCTTAGTCCATCTCCCCATGAAAACATCAGTGTCATGAAAGCAGGTGCAATGTCTGTCTTGGTTACTGTCACATCACAGGGTAAGTCCTCTATCAATATTTGTTACATGAATACACGGACTTATTACAACTCTCATCTTAAAAATAAAGACTTCAAAAATGCAGAGATACAGATAAATTCCAGGGGAAAAAACTGTCCTTGATTTGATTTTGTGTTGAGGGAGCACAAGCTTTCTTTTCCCAACCTTAATGTAAATGTTCACTTATATCTAATTTTCACAAGGGGACAGTAAAAGGAATAGATAGTTGCATATATTGCAAAAATAAAATTTACTCTAAGTGTCTATATATTTTTTTATTTGTGAGTAGGTGAGCCACATTTTTCTCTGGAAGTGAGTTAAACCCTTCTGGAAGTTTTGCTATCTCTTTTGGGCCACTTAAGTAACAAGAAGATACTAGAGTTGTTAAGGCATCCCCGAGTGTCGCATTTATTGCCAAAGAACATGTAGGCTGATTATATCCACTTGTGTGTATTCACTGTACAAAACAAGCATAACAGGCTTGTAAAAAGTGAAAAAGTTCTTGGCTGACATTTTGGAAATCTTTTACAATTCAAGCTACAACGAGAGAGCTAAAGAAACTTTTTTTTTTTTTAAGATTTACTTTTTTATTTATACAATAGCTGGGGTACAGGCCAGAGGCATGGGAGGGTGAGAAGATTCACCAGAGACAGAGTGGGGAGCAGAACAGGCAGATCTACTTAAATACACTGCTGAGGGGAGCAGTGGGCACAGAAGAGGTCTGCTGAGCCATATGGGAATCTCCCTGGCTGGCCGGGAATCAAACCCGTGCTGCGGAGGCTGTGGACAGCTTCACAGCACGGTGCTCAACCCACTGCGCCACCAGGGAGGCCCTGAAGAAACTGTTTTATAACAGTATTTAAGGAAAAAAATATTTTGGGGACAAATGTACATTTTACGTGGACAGAGTTCTAATTTAAGTGGATTAGTACTTCTAATTTAACATGAGGTACTATCTTATTATTATTAGTTATTGCTGGAAGAAAAGGTAGTAAAAAGTTAATGAGCAAATTACCAATACATTAATTATACTGGTAGTCAAAGTTATACATTCTTTGTCATGTAACATGAAACTTAAAAACTTAGCAAACATGCACATATTAAAGTGTATAATAGAAATTCCATGTAAATTTAAAATAAAAATATTTGAATTTGAAGAAATTTAACACTAGTGGTTATAAGTATATTTTTTTCTGCAATTAGGATAATTTAATGGAAATTCTATAAACATGGCTAAAAACAGTGAAAGGAATGTTCTTTCCTGTTAGCCAGAAATAGATACTCTTATATATAATCCATTCACATGTATATATATTCACACATATATCATATATATATTTTATATATATTATATAATATATAATATATATACATATATATATATATATCAGTCTATTCAGTAAACCACAGGGGAGATTTTTACTTCATCAGGCAGAGGGGATCATTCCTTCCCTCCCTACTTCAAAAAAATTACCTCACTCCACATTGAAGGGATTGCTCTTCCACGGAGGTGGTTAGCACAATTGGGCTCAGAGACATTGACAAGATCTCTATGGTTCAGCCATTGATGTACTTGTCTGGTTTCACAAAGATATGTGGACACACATGTGTGTCCATGAACTTGTAGGTCCATATGATGGGGCTAAGAACAGGGGGAGACCGGGTAAGACACTGTGCGAGATAGTAGGAAATCTGCACACACATATTATCTATGGCCTTCCTGCTCTGAATTATATTCCAGCCCTAGGACACATCAGGAAGAGTGCAGAGAGGCTATCTGAAGGCTATCTGAAGACCAGCCTTAGCACACTGGCACGCGCTTGACGCCAGCTGTCCAGGAGAATGATAAGGAGCTCCAGAGGCTGGACATCACAGTCTGCTGGCAGCAGTGTAGGCCTGCTTACTGCTGAACTTTGTTCAACTCACTATAAAAAGCCAGCTGGAAATGAAATATTAAGGCAGTTTCTTTAAGGTGTTAAATTCCGTCTTCCAGATTGCTGACTGTCTGATAAAAGCACACCTTAAAGATTCAATTCCTGTCTATTGGTATTTGGTGATGACATGTGGCCCAGACTCTGGTCTACCAGTGACACATATATGCATGAACATGCATTCAGAAGTAAGACCATGATGCTTATGAATCAAACATATGCAAGCACCAAAGGAAGTAAGAGTACACTGCACAATTCTGGGACTTTATAACCTATCTAGGGGGAGGTACCCTCAAATCTGTATTTCTAGCATCAGAGATTCTTTATTTATTGGACTTAATCACTTTGTTCCTCCAAAGCAATGAGATTTGAAAGTCATCCTGGATCTGAAGTTCAAGCAGAACAGAAAAAAGACCTCTACAGAGAAACATAAAGTTTCAGGACCAAGCAATAAGAAACCCTTCTGTAGAGCAGTCACAAAGGCACCTGCCTTCAAATACTAAGGGAAAAATACTCCCACTTAAAAGCAAATCTACATTTAAGCTAGAGTTCTTCTGGTGCAGTAACATGATCCCAGTGAAAAGGAATTGGCTACTCAAAAACATACCAGGGTGGGACCAGAATGTCACCTAAAGGAGAAGATTAATGCCTGGTGAAAAACTCAGAAGCCTGTATTTGATTAAGAAGACTCACAAAAAAATGGAACTAGGGAAAGAGAAAGAACAAGGTAGGGGAAAGAGCTAAAGAAAGCCATGGTCTCAGCTGCAACCGAGCTTCCTGATCCCAGAAGCAGCCCCACAACACAAACTGCACCAGAGAAGAGGTCTCACTTTGAAGCATGAGACCAGCCTTTTTAATTTTTTTTTAAGATTTATTTATTTATGTATACAACAGCTGGGGAACAGGCCAGAGGTATGGGGGTTGAGAGGAGTCACCACAGACAGAGCAGGGAACAGAACAGGCAAACTAACTGAAGTACACTGCTGAGGGGAGCAGCAGGCGAGACAGGAGAGGTCTGTGCGTATCTCCCTGGCTGGGGATCAAACTCGTGCTGCAGTGGCAGAGGATAGCTTCACAGGTTGCATCTTAACCCCTTGCGCCAGCAGGGAGGCCGGAGACCAGCCTTTTGTGCCCTGTTTGAGGCATTTACTGTCAGCATCTGCCAGAGTCAGAAAGAAACTTACCAGGTAAGAATAATTTTCTTTGCTGAGAATTTCCTGGTGAAGAAGGTAAATGTTAGCCTTAGCAACAACACTCATCGCAGGTGGAAACTGAGTGAACCTTCCTAGTGAAGAGGATTTTGGCATCAGCAACATCCACTATAGACATCCCAGGCAGAGGAAGCCTGGATGGCATTGACCATGGCCCCAAATACAAACTTCATGGCTAATTTTGATATCACCCAAAGCCAGCATCATTTTGTTGAGCTCTGCCTTAGCAAGACTGATTCTGTTAGGATGAACACCATCCTAACAGATATTATAGTAATATAATATCCTAACAGATATTATAGTAATATCTCATATTGTACATCTCTTAATAATATACACACGACCTTTATCTATGGTTCAATACAATTAAATCCAGCAAATAGTTGCTGAGCACTTACTAGGTGCAAATCACAGTAGCATATCCCCAGGTCTTCCCAAGTACTCTGTGGGCATAGCAGGTTAACTTTGCTTTAATTTCATGCATAACACATTAGCGAATACAAAACCTATCAAATACTTATTTAAAAATCATTGGGAGCCTCGAAAAGGTTAATTTACTTTCCCAAAGTCCCAAAGATGAAATGTGGATAAGCCTTAATTGAAAAACAGGTTGTCTGATGCTTCCCTTTTTAAAAGTAAATATTCAAACTATTCATAGATGGGCATTTATAAATAATAAACATGCATGGTCCTAGAATGGTAAAAGTAAATTCATCCAGCAAACTTTCTTTAAAAATGTTAATTTTGAAATAAATATAGATTCACAAGTTACAAAGATAGGAGAGAGAGGTTCTTTTTACCCAGTTTCTCCATTGCCTACATCTCAGCTAACTACAGTATAGCAACAACATCAAAAAATTGACTGACAACATAGTTATATGTGGTCTACGCCACGTTATTACATATGTATATTTGTGCAACCACTGTCACAATCAAGAAACAGAAACATTCCACAACTGCAAAGAATTCCTTGGTGGACCTTTTTTTGTTTCGTCTCTCACCATTCCTAACACCTACAAACACTCATCTCTGTAATTTTGTCTTTTCAAGAACCTTAAATAAATGGAAATATAAAACATGTGAACTAGTAAGATGGGTTTTTTCACTCAGTATCATGTCCCTGAGTTCTAGTCAAGATGTTACATTTATCAATATTTAATTGCTTTTTATTTCTAAGAGGTAGTTCATGACATGGATGTACAAAGGGACATTTTAGTTGTTTCATTGATTTTATCTATTATTTTCTGCATTTAATTTTCTGTGCTTGTATTTACTATTTCCTGCTTTGTGCTCACTTTTAGCTTAATTTGCTCTTATAGAATTGCTGATTTGAGACTCAATCTTTTCCAGTCCCATGGATTTTTTAGAAATGTGTTGTTTACTTTCCAAGTGTTCAGAGATTTTCCTATTTTTCATTTCTAGTTTGAGAACTCACTCTGCATGATTTCAATTTTTTAAAATTTGTTGAGGTTTATTTCATGGCCCAGATTTTGGTCTATGTTGGTATATTTTCTCTGAATGCTTGAACAGAATGTGTATTGTTGTTGGGAGAAGTGTTTTATCTGTATTAATTAGATTCTGCTCTTTAATGATGTTGATACCTCCCTGCTGATTTTCTGCAAAGTTGTTCTATCAATTGTTGAGAGAGGACTGTAGAAGTCTCCGAATATAATTGTAATTTTTTTCTGTTCCTTTTTTCAGTTTCATCAGTTTTGCTTCACATATTTCGTGTTTGTGTTGTTTGGTGCACTCTTATTTAGGATAACAATGTCTTTTTAGTGAACTAGCATTTGCATCATATATATTGTTCCACTTTGTCCCTACTAATTTTCCCTATCCAGAGTTCAATTTATCCAATATTACTATAACCCCTTTTTGTTCTTTTCTTTCACTTTATATTATAAATAACAGTCTATCATTACATAATTCAGACACCATAAAATTTACTCTTTTAATGTATATAATTCAATGGTTTTCAGTATAATCACAAAATTGTAAAAGCTCAATTAATTTTAGTACACATCACTAAAAAGAAGTCTCATAACTACTTGTTCCTCCATCTAGCCCCTGGCAACACTACTTTCCATTTATATGAATTTTCGTATTATGGACATTTCCTATAAATGGAATCATATAACATTTGACCTTTTGTGACTTCATGATGCACAATGTTTTCAAATTTCCTGTATTCCTTTTCATGTCCAAATAACATTTCATCATATAAACACACCACATTTTGCCTATTCATTTTGTCAGTTGTTGGGTGTTTGGGTTGTTTGCCCCCTTTGGGCTATTATGAGTAAGACTACTATGAATATTAATGTACAAATTTTTGTGTAAGCATATGTTTCTCTTGGGTCTATACCTAGAACTGTTGACTCATATGGTGACTCTATGTTTGAAATCTCAAGGAATTCTCGAACTGTCAAACTGCTTACCAAAGTGGCTTTAATATTTTACCATCTCACCAGTCATAGATATATGTATGAGAAATCCCATGCCCAATCCTTAACTTGTTATTGTCTTTATTCTAATATCTTTTTGATTTAGCTATACTTGTAAGAATGAAATAGTATCTCATTATGGATTTGATTAGCATTTTTCTGATAATGAGTGATGTTCAATAGCTTTCCATGTGTTTTTTGCCAGTGGTATGTCTTGTTTGGAAAACTGTTTATTCAAATCCTCTCCCCATTTTTTAATTGGGTTGTTGTTGAGTTGAAAGTGTATTTTGGGGGGGCGGAGCAACATGGCGGCGAGGAGACGCTGCGAGTAAGATCTCCCATTAAAAAAAGTTAATAGGGAGGAAAAGCGGCAGGTCCCAGTGAGAACCGGGACACGGAAGATAAACGGGTGACTCCAGCAAACTGCCCGAAGAAGAAAGTTGCCATAAAAGAGGACTAGAAGGGAGGGAAGCGCAGAACCCTGCTCCCCTCCCCCGCCCACAGAGTTGGCACTCTCCGACCGGCAGAGAGGAGAAAAACAACAAACAAAAACGACCAACAAGAACAAACGACGCAGCAAGCGGGACTGGGAGTGGAAAGGAACTATTGCAGCCACCACACCCCGTGAACGGGAGCTGAGGTGAACCCTGCAGGATTCGCCGCGGCGGTGAGCGAACGGCTCCGGGCGCCATTAGAGAAGAACAAAGACCCCGGGAGACGCGCACACAGCCCGGGCTGCCGGTAAGCTTGCGCGGAAAAACTGCGCGCTTGGCGGCACGCTTGAAAAGCAAATGCAGACCTGGATCGCAGCTGCCCAGGTACCCGCGCCTGCGACCTAGGCTTGCGGGGAGACGCGCGGCGGTCCTCACTGAGGTGAAGGTCCCTCCCTGAGTAAGCAGGAACCAGGCGCCCAGGCACCAGAGCGGTGCAAAAGGCGCCATTCCCGCGCCACTGAACTGGGCTACAGCCCACGTCCTGGACCTGAGGGCTTTGAACTGAGACCCGGGGCACGAAAATTCGGGGCGTGGGTTCTCCACGACGGTGGGGCACAAGGCAGACACAGCACCCCAAAGCTGTTGAGGTTTACCCTACCATTCCCGCTCTGTTCCCTGTCCCACGGGGTGGGAGGGGCGAAAAACAGCCCCCCAAGGACAATAGGAGAGATCTCTGGCGCCACCTAGCGACCAGGAAAAAAAGTCACTAACACCCCATAGAACAGGAAATTTCTTAAGACTGCTTGAAAAGGGCAGAAGGCTTCTGGAGGACCCAGTGGCCAGCCGGGAAGTTAGCCCAAGCCAGGCCCCTTCCGACCAGCAGTCTGAGCCCACAGAGGGAGCAGGCACCCACGTCCGGGGCAGACCGGGGGCGCAGAAGAGTGTGCCTGAAACCGGAGGCGCAGGGACTGCATCCCACTTCGCCATTTTAGAACAGGGACATTTCTTCAGTAAAAACTGCCTAAAACCAGCAGAAAGCTCCCCCAGAAGACAGAGATGGCTCCTGGAAGAGCCAGAGGGGAGTGGAGAAGTTCACCCAAGATGCCAGTCAGTCCGAGCAACACAGTGTCCCAACGCATACGACAAATTAGAAAACAGACAGTAGGGAGTAGAAGAACCACACGCAACCTAACAACTCCTCAGGAAAGAAGCACACCACAAAAAGAAAACCACTCCCCAGATTGCAACGACAGCAACTTGGAAGAACTTCTGAGCCTTCCAGAAAGAGAATTTAAAATTGCCATGATTAAAAAAGTGATAGATCAGAAGAAGGAAATAGAGTCCCTAAAGAGGGAAGTAAAAGAAATGCAGGAGATCAGAGAATTAATGGAGGAACTAAAGAACTCTGGGAAAAGCAATGAAAGCAGAATAGATGAAATGGAAGAACGAATAAGTACTCGTGAAGACACAGAAATAAAAAGAACCAAAACAGAAAAGGAAAGAGAAGTACGAAGGAAAAAGAATGAAGAAAGACTTCGGGAACTATCTGACTCCATGAGGAAAGGAAATATAAGAGTTATAGGAATTCCAGAAGGAGAGGAGAGAGATGTAGGAACAGAGAAAATATTCCAGGAGATAATTGAAAAGAACTTCCCAAATGCGAAGAAGGAGCTGAAAATTGATATACAAGAAGCAAGAAGAACACCAAACTTCCACGACGAAAGGAAAAACACAGCAAGACACATAATAGTAAAGCTCCCAAGAATCCAGGACAAGGAAAAAATAATGAAGCTGACAAGAGGGAAGAAACAGATAACATTCAAAGGAAAACCAATCAGGCTGACATCAGACTTCTCTGAAGAAACACTACGGGCAAGGAGAGAGTGGAAGGACATAGTCAACAGACTTCAAGAAAACAGATGCAAACCAAGAATACTCTATCCCGCAAAGCTCTCTTTCCTCCATGAAGAAAGAATATGGACCTTCCCAGACAAAGAGAAACTCCGGAATTTCATTACGACTAAACCCCCACTCCAAAAAATACTACAAGGAATCCTAAAGCCAGAACCTCAGAGGGACGAATAACAATGAAAGAAGACCAAAAAAAAAAAAGTTATTAAAAGAATAAATAAATAAAATCAAATGAAAGACAAACATAATGGCAAATACAGATGCTAACATATCAATATTAACTCTAAATGTAAATGGACTAAACTCTTCAATAAAAAGACACAGAGTTGCAGCCTGGATTAAGAAACAAAACCCAACCTTTTGCTGTCTCCAGGAAACACATTTAGCTACAAAAGATAAAAATAGCTCAAAGTCAAAGGATGGAAAACAATCCTACAAGCAAATGGGCCAAAAAAGAAAGCAGGAACAGCTATACTTATATCAGATAAAACAGACTTCAAACTCAAAAAAATAAAAAGAGACCCCAATGGTCACTACATTATGATTAAGGGGACAATACTTCAAGAAGAAATAACACTCATTAACATATACTCACCAAACGAAAGAGCACCAAAATATATCAGACAACTGTTGTCCTCTCTGAAAACAGACATCAGAGAAAACACATACATAGTGGGAGACTTCAACACACCACAATCAACAATGGATAGATCAACAAGACAAAAAATAAGTAAAAAAACTAAAGCTCTAAATAAGGACCTAGAGCATATGGGCTTAACAGACATCTATAGAACACTAAACCCAAAAAAAAACGGAGTACACATTTTTCTCAAGCACACACGGATCATTCTCCAGGATCGATCACATACTGGGGCACAAGACAAACATCAACAGATACACCAAGATTGAAATAATACCAACCATCTTTTCTGACCACGAAGGCATCAAACTAGAAATAAATCATAAAAAGAAGGCAAGGAACTATCCTACCTCATGGAGATTAAAAACCACACTACTGGAAGACCACTGGACTAACGAGGAGATCAAAGAAGAAATTAAAAAATTCTTTGAATTTAGGAACATACCTCAACATCATAAAGGCCATCTATGACAAGCCAACAGCCAGTATCATTCTCAATGGTGAAAAGCTGAAAGCAATTCCATTAAGATCTGGAACAAGACAAGGATGTCCACTCTCACCACTGCTTTTCAATATAATACTGGAAGTCCTAGCCAGAGCAATAAGACAAGAGAAAGACATCCAAGGAATCCAAATAGGAAAAGAAGAAGTCAAACTATCACTCTTTGCAGATGATATGATAATATACATAGAGAACCCCAAAAACTCCACAGAAAAACTAATTCAACTCATCAATCAATTCAGTAAAGTGGCAGGATACAAAATCAACACGCAAAAGTCAGTAGCCTTCCTACACACAAACAATAAATCTGAAGAAGAAGAAATCAAAAAAACCATCCCTTTTTTTATTGAAACAAAAAAAATCAAATATTTGGGAATAAATCTAACAAAAGAGGTAAAGGACCTATACAAAGAAAACTATAAAACACTGTTAAAAGAAATAGAAGAAGAAACAAAGAAATGGAAAGACATCCCCTGCTCATGGATTGGAAGAATAAACATTATTAAAATGGCCATCCTACCAAAAGCAATATACAGATTCAATGCTATTCCAATGAAAATCTCAATGGCATTCTTCAAAGAAATAGAACAATTATTGATGAAATTCATATGGAATCACCAAAAACCCCGAATAGCCAAAGCTCTACTGAAAAAAAAAGAAGGAAATGGAGGCATCACACTCCCAGACTTCAAACTATACTACAAAGCCATAATCATCAAAACTGCATGGTATTGGCACAAGAACAGACATACAGACCAATGGAATCGAATAGAAAATCCAGAAATAAACCCACAGATTTATGGTCAACTAATCTTTGATAATGGAGCAAAGACTATGCATTGGAGCAAAGAAAGTTTGTTCAATAAATGGTGCTGGGAAAACTGGGTCACTACATGCAAAAGAATGAAGCTTGACCACTACCTCACACCATACACAAAAATCAACTCAAAATGGATTAAAGAACTAGACATAAGACCTGAAACCATAAAATACATAGAAGGAAATACAGGCGAAACACTACGGGATTTGCACATCAAAGACATCTTTACAGACACATCACCCAAAGCAGTGATAGTGAAGGCAAAGATAAACAGCTGGGACTACATCAAATTAAAGAGCTTCTGCACAGCAAAAGAGACAATAACAAAAACAAAGAGAAACCCCACCAACTGGGAGAACATTTTTGCACCCAACACTAATGATAAAGGACTGATCACAAAAATCTGCAAATAGCTGATGAGACTCAGCAACAACAAAGAAAATAATCCAGTCAAAAAATGGGCAGAAGAGCTAAAAAGAAAATTCTCTGAAGAGGAAATGCAAATGGCCAACAGACATATGAAAAAATGTTCAACATCACTTGTAATCAGGGAAATGCAAATCAAAACTACCATGAGATACCATCTCACACCAGTGAGAATGGCACATATTAAAAAAACTAGCAACAACAAATGTTGGCGAGGGTGTGGAGAAAAAGGAACTCTTCTGCACTGTTGGTGGGAGTGCAAACTGGTCCAACCACTATGGAGAGCTGTGTGGAGATTTCTGGACCTACTAAACATAGAGCTTCCATATGATCCAGCAATCCCACTCCTAGGTATTTACCCAAAGGACACAGAAACATCAATTCCAAAGAGCACCTGCACCCCTATGTTTATAGGAGCACTGTTTACAATAGCTAAGCTTTGGAAACAACCCAAATGCCCAAAAATAGATGACTGGATCAAGAAGATGTGGTACATATATACCATGGAATATTACTCAGCATTCAAAAAAGATAAACACATGCAATTTGCAGCAACATGGATGGCGCTGGAAGGGATCATGCTCAGTGAAATAAGCCAAAAGAAAAAGAAAAATACCGGATGGTCTCACTCATAGCAGGAATCTAGAAAACTTAAATAAGGGACCAGGAAAATGAATATAAGAAAGTGAAAATCAAAATCAACAAAAAACTATGAACCAGAGACACTTTTTGGGGGGTGGGGGGTGGGAGGGGAAGGATTGGGGTCAGAATGGGGCGTTTGCAATTGTATGGGGGAATATAAAAATAAAATTTATTATTTAAAAAAAAAAAAAGAAAGTGTATTTTGTGTGTTCTGGATAATAACCCTCTGTCACTTGCATGATTGGAATACATGTAGATTATCTTCTCATGTCCTTAATGGTGTCATAAAGCAAAGCAAGTTTTAAATTTTGATAAAATCCAAATTATCTATTCTTTCTGTTGATACCTGTGTTAAGGCTCTCCTTATCACCTCAGTAGGGGAAAAGTAGGACATTCTTTATCACTAGATGAGAATGAGTATGTAGTTTTTGTGTAGTTTATGGTTGAAACAGAGCAGTTATTTTTTAAGAGTAGTTTTTTTTTGTCTCATATGGCTTTCCTCTCCTGCTCTTTCATCTAGAATGCTGGCTATTGTCGGGCTTGCTTTGTTTCATCTGTTGTCATATCTGAGTTGTTTACTTCTTCATATATCCAAATCTGGGATATGTGAAGCCAAAAATAAAACTCTGAGAATTCTTCATGATGTTATTTCTGGAATCTATGTTCTGCAACTGGTTTTATTACCTTTTTTATATTTTCAGAGTTTTCTTATATTTGTTTAACTTATAACGTCCAGGGTTTTTAACTGTACTTATTGGGAAGAATAGGGAAAATACATCTATTTTATCTTTCTGGAAGCAGACATTCTCATTCAGAAAAAAATTTTGACATCCTGTTGTTCAAATCCACACTGCCAGATTTGAGTGGAACTCGTGGTTCTTCTATGATCTCATTAAAGCATTTACTTCCCTCATTGTAAGTTCCTCTTCTTGTCACTGGTTATAATCACTTCACTATGATGTCTTAATAAGGAATGTTAAGCTTCTTCATGAAAATTAATCTCAAATGTCACCTAATGATTTTTTTTTAATTAGAATTCTATTACAAACTTTTCGAAGGTCTTGATTTGAGTTTCCAAATTTCTTAAGCTTTTGCTTATCTCTCACTTAAGTTTAATTTTGAGTACTTTATGCCTGATCTGTTACTAAATGATTCTCAGAGGGCAAAACTCTGCTAATATTTCACAAAATCTACACTGTTAAGATGACCATATTTAATATAATTGTATCATTAATATAAGCTATATTTAGCACTAAATAATAAACACAAGTCTATATTTGGTGAGTTGGTGTATCAGTATTTATGACAGGAAACAGAGGACATAAATTAGAATTAGAGGAGAGTTATTTTTACTGAAACTATTTACCAAAAAAGCTATTTATAGAAAACTATTTACAAAAATGATATTGCAGGAATACGGTGATAATGACAGCACAGCTGTTACCATAACTAAGACTGCAAGGTTGTAGAGCAGTCCTACTACCTGGAAGGGGAGTCACACAGAGAAGTCTACTCTTAGGGCAGTTTAGAAAAAATGCAGGCCAAGTAACCTCAGAGGAAAGACAAATAAATATCCAGAACTCTTTTTCTTCTCCCTCATCATTCTCCCCTTGTGGCCTCTAACTGTTGAACTCAAAAGGAAGTCTGAGAATAAGGAAACTCATATCACTGTTTTACCTGACAGAAACGTCAGGTAAAAAGGTGAACAAAGGATGCAGAGGGGCAACAGAAGATATTCAGTCTAGGTGGTCTGCTTATTAATATCCAAATACAAATAAGAGCAGATAGGTTTGAAGGGCTCTGAATATTTAATAATCAATTCTTGAATCCTATAAAATGCTCAGAACAGTATTACTAATTCCAGCAAGTACAAAATCATAAATTTACACAAAAATTAATGCATATGAAATACTACTGATGGCTTTTAATTAGTGTCCCGATAACGAAATATGAGGTAAACTGGGCTTAGATCTTCAGGCTGCTCTCTGATGAATTTATTTGGAAAGTTAATCATAATTTTCAGACAGAAACTACTGAATTACTTTTCCAATATTTCTGTTCTCTAGCTTCTGCCATGGTTTCTGGCCCTAATATCTATATAATAATCACCTCATAATAAATAAAAGACTGAAAAAGTGGGTAAAGAAGGTAACAAATGACTGCTCTTGCATTACTGTTTCTCACAAATTTTAGTTGAGTGAGTGTATTCATTTCCAGCACTGACACTGTAAATATAGATTTTAATTCCATAAGATAGTGCACAATTAGGAAAACTTTCTTATTTTCAGTTTCTGTGAGCTTAAAAGTACAGAATGACCTTTAAGGGCAGCATGGCTAAAGTGTTAGTATTCAAGTACAGTAGTATCATACCTGCAATTAGCACAAACTTTGAGATACAGGCAGCATCTCAAGCCCTATGATCCTTGACTGATATTAAAGCCAATATTTTTCCATGGAATGGAAGGACACACAACAAATAGGAAGTGCAAAAAAAGAAAAGCAATTGGCTATAGATTACATTATATGATTATTATATGATTACAAAGGAAAGCAATCAATTACAGAACCTCTATATTTGAGGATGCACCAAAGCCAACCCACTTGGGGAGATAATGTGTCCAGAGTGAAAAGCAAGTAGTTCAGTGAAGAGAAACAATAGTCCAGGGCACTGGTGTTCAAAGTAATGAAACTTGCAGAGATGGAAAGTGAAGGGATTGCCATTCGCTCCACCTCTCATGATAATGATCATGTAAAAGAAGGAGAGAAAAGGAGCATTACTTTAGGAGAATATTGAGTAACCTATGGAGAAAATGTACTTGCCTACTGAAAATATTTTTTTTAAGATGTATTTATTTATACAAGAACCAGGGTACAGGCCAGATGTGCGGGAGGGTGAGAGGATTCACCAGAGACAGAGTGGAAACATAACAAGTGAACTGACAGAAATACACTGCTGAGGGGAGCAGCAGGTGAGACAGGAGAGGTCTGCTGCACCATGAAGGTTTCTCCCTGGCCGGCTGGGATGGAACCCACACTGCAGAGGCTGCAGTCAGCTTCACAGTGCAGCACCCAACCACCTGTGTGACCAGAGAGACCTGCCTACTGAAAATATTGATGTTGAAATAATTTTATACTTTACTGAGGAGGATATGGAAATTATTAACAAATTTTAGTAGTTATGAGACCATACTGTAGCATACCAAACAAATAACTGGTTATATTATTTCATTTCTAGTGTTAAGATTTTTTTCATTAGAGTGATTATTTTAAGTAAGAGTAGATAGATATGTCACCCTTATGTTTACTTACTCTACTTTTTTGTATTTTTAATTTGTATATTTATTGGTTTATAAGATTGACTACTATGTTTTTATAATGAGAATATGCATATTTTAAATGAAACATAGCAGTAAAAATCCCTGAAGGTTAATTATTCATACTAGTATTATTACTATTGTTATTATTTCCCATGAGGTTGTGGTTCCTCTAACAACTATAGAAGAAGTTGTTTCAGGTAAAGTGTCAAACAAACCTATCTGGGACTTTTCTTAGCATTGAAATGTGAATAACAGAGTCAATAAGAGAACTTTATGCTAGATATTCCTTTTCTTTTTACCTTTCCCATCCATTTTCATTGTGTATTTAATAATTTAAAAAATTATTAAATATAAAAAATCCAAAAATATTTATTCACAAGCACCTGCTATTTGCCTTATTCAAGCTGTCACTGGGCTATTTATCTATAAAGAGAAAACCGACCCACTTACCAAATGGAAATCTATGTGAAGTGACAAACATCAAAGAATATAGGGTTGTATAATGTATTTTGAAGGGGTCTGTAAGATTGCTGGATTCGACATGAAAAATGAATATTTACTTAAAACTTTTTATTTGGTCCTCCCTGGTGGTGCAGGGGTTAAAGACACAGTGCTATCAAGCTACTGCCAGCCACTACAGCACAAGTTCGATCCCAGGCCAAGGAGCTAACCCACATGGCACAGCAGACCTCTCCTGTCTTGCCTGCTGCTCCCCTTAGCAATGTATTTCAGTGGATCTGCCTGTTCTGCTCCCCACTGTCTTTGATGAATCCTCTCACCACCACCCCACACCTCTGGCTTAGACCCCAGTTCTTGTATGCATAAATAAATAAATCTTTTTTAGAAAACTTTTTATTCACCGAAAATGTCAGTCTCAGGGTGATAATAAGCTAATTTTTAAATATAGCAGTTTACATTTGATACACTAATATAAAAGAATCTCACTGAAAATAGTAACAACATTGAAAGGATTTTTATCATCGCTCTTTGCTATGGGACATGATCTATAAACATATGTTAATAGAAGTAGGCAGTCCTAGCCCTAACTTCCCAGCCAGGAAATGGACTGGAAATAAAAGTATACAGGGATATTAGTCCTTAACAAACTTCCCCATTGGGAGCACCCAGATCATAAATAAATCTGTTATCGTATACATATATTTTGTGTATGACTTGACATGAAAATTCCCAGAAAGCAAAATTGTAGACTATTACATTAAAAAAAAAAAAAAGATGAATGAACCATTATGTATATGAGCTTGACCAAAACACTATGAAACCAAGTTTGTTTAAAACAGTCATCTTCAGAATGCAATTCTATTTGAGGGGAAAATATGTTTTCCCCTCAAAAATTGGTTTTCATATTTGAAAAATAGAGTCTACTTTCTGCTTAAAGGTGAAACTTCTTATTTGGGAGAATGGAAGGAGGATTCATAAATGATTCCTTAATATGATCAGTATAGTCAGATCTCTTCAATTCAGTGATAACATAATTCCTATGTACAATAACTTCAAGTTGAGAGCCTGAATATTAGAGAATTTGGTTAAAAAAAGGTTCCTGTGATACATGCTTTCATTAGGCCTCACACTTCTTCACTTGGAAAATCCCAACTGTGACAAGCTACAAAAGCTCTCCAAAGAAGGGAGCTGGGAAAAGGCCAGCAAAACTTACTCTGGAAGAAAGATACTGGATGTTGATAAAACATTTAACATTAGTAGTCTAGATATGTATTTTTCTGGGGAGAGGAACACATTGTGTAGCTTTTGACAATGCAAAGTCAAAAGAGACCTGAGGGGCCTCCCTGGTGGCACAGGCGGTTGAGCGCAGCGCTGTGGAGCTGTCTGCAGCCTCTGCGGTGCTGGTTCAATCCCTGCCGACCTTGGAGCAACCCACATGGCGAGCAAACCTCTCCTATCTTGCCTGCTGCTCCCCTCAGCAGTGTGTTTCGATCAGTCTGCCTGTTCTGTTCACAGCTCTGTCTTTGGTGAATCCTCTCACCCTCCCATGCATCTGGCCTGTATCCCGGTTCTTATATAAACAAACAAACAACAAACAAATAAATAAATAAAATAAAATAAAATATTAAAAAAAAGAGACCTGAGATCTAAGCCTCTCCAGAAAATCATGGTTTGGAGTGGTGAGTATATTCTCATTTCTGAAAACAATCTCTGGATTGCACAAAAGCTCAAATCAATACCTTTTCATATGGGTATTTAAAAACATATGCAATGATTTGGAAATGCTTTGGTATGCCATATAATAATGTTCACATCTTTTCCACGATAGCCTTAGTGGTTCTGCACTGTAATCATCCCTCAATTACCCTTTCATTTGTTGTCAGCGCACTCATTCTACATAGCTTTTTAGTACCTATGTACTGAGTAGTTGTAATACGAACAGGGCTGAAATGACTGATGGATTCTAGAGAAACAAACAGATTTTACTGGGTGCAACTTATCTTTAGGAAAAAAGCTTTATGTCCATGAAAATATAATTTGTCTTGAAGAAAATAACACTACTCATTTTAGGTAATGCTTTCTCTTAAGTCATCATCAAAAAGGCCAGTAAGCTAGTGTTTACAAATTCATGCTTTTAATAGGTCTGTTTGACTGCTCCATAGATCTTGTCTTCTGCCTAATTGTTCCTTTACAAAACCTTGATTTATTATGATTAAGTGAAAGCTAGGGTGAACCATTAATTGATCACAAATAAATTTGAGTTAAACCCAGACATTAATAACAACACTAGTAAAAAATATCTTGGGTCTACATATTAAATGAAATTTTACTTTCTTTGAAGCTAACTATACCAGGAATCAAAATATACAGCCCCTCAGTTGAATTCAGTCCACATAGTGTTTTGTCTACATAGTTATCTTTGAACTACATAGTATTTTAAAACTAATAGGAATGAATGACCAACATTTGAAAATCAAGAGCTATTACATTAGATCAAGGTTGTTATTGATTTCACTAAAACGTGGAAAGTTCTGGCAGCACTGGCCTTACATAACCTCCTGGCAATATTGAGACTGCAAATTGCAGCTATCCCTTTATTTTCTTTTAAAGATTTATTTATTTATGCATAGAAGAGCAGGGGTGTAAGCCAGTGTTGGAGGGGATGCGAGGATTCACCAGCAAGAGTGGGGAACAGAACAGGCAGATCTACTGAAATACACTGCTGAGGGGAGCAGTGGGCAAGTCAGGAGAGATCTGCTTTGCCAAGTGGGTTGTTCCCTGGGCTGCCAGGATCAAACTCCTGCTGTAGTGGCTGGGCATCGCTTGATAGTGCTGTCTTTAACCCCTGAGCCACCAAGGAGGTCCCACAGCTCCCCCTTTAAATAGGTGTTTATTTTATAACTATCTTGTTTGTTAAATTTTCCACCCAAAGACATGTTTAAGGCCCAAGTCAAGCAGCATAATGCCTAGGTTTTCTCCTTTGTATTTTATTGTTTCAGTCATACAACTAAGTCCTTAATCCATTTTGAATTAATTTTTGTGTATAAGGCTATTGGGTGGGGGGGTGTTACTTTCATTCTTTTGCATGTGGTTGAACTGTTGTCCCAACACCACTTCTTGAAGAGACTTTCCTTTCCCCATTGTACGCTCTTGGCTACTTTTTTTCATAAATTACTTCCTCTATACGTATATATCTCCATCTATCTATAATAATCTGTACAGTGAAAGAAACCACTAGAAAAATTAAAAGAAAGAGCCTCCCTGGTGGCGCAGCGGGTTGAGCGCAGCACTGTGAAACTGTCTGCAGCCTCTGCAGCACAGGTTTGATTCCCGGCCAGCCAGGGAGATACCCACATGGTGCGGCAGACCTCTCCTGTCTCATCCCTGCTCCTCTCAGCAGTGTTTTCGGTCTGCCTGCCTGTTCTGCTCCCATGCTCTGTCCCTGGTGAATTCTCTCACCCTCCCGCACCTCTGGCCTACCCCCGTTCCTGTATAAACATATAAATCTTTAATAAATCAATAAATAAAAAGAAAAGAAAAACCTGTTTACTGATTGGGAGAAAACAGTTACAATTCACAAATCTAATAAGGGCTTAACATCCAAATACAATTTACACCATTCAATAAGACAAAGCAATCCAAACTGAGAATGTGAACAGACACTTCTCCAAAGAAGACACATAGATGGCAAATAGGCAAATGAGAAATGGTTCACCATTAGTTACTATTAGGGAAGTGCAAATCCAGACCCAAATGAGATCTCATCTCACACCTGTGTGAATGGTATATATCGAAAAGGCAAATACAGTAGTATTGGCAAGGGTATGGAGAAAAAGGCATACTGAAACATTCTTGCTTAGTACAGCCCCTGTGGAAAATAGTAGTCCACATAGTGTTTTGTCTACATAGTTATCTTTGGACTACATACTATTTTAAAACTAATAGGAATGAATGATCAACATTTGAAAATCATTTAATTTTCAGTATTTAATTTTCAAAAAATTAAAAATAGAACTACCATGTGATCCAGTGATTCTACTTCTGGATATATATCCAAATGAAATGAAATCATTATGTCAAAGAGATCTTTGTAGCCCCATGTACACTGTAGCATTATTTATAGTAGCAAAAACTTGGAAACAACCTAAAGGTCTACTGACAGATAAATGGATAAAGATGCAGTGTGTGTGTGTGTGTGTGTGTGTAAATAAAGTGAATGTTGCTCAGCCACAAAATGAGGAAATTTTGCTATTTGAGAAAACATGGTTGCACCCTGAGGGCATTATGCTAAGTGAAATGTCAAACAAAGCCAAATACTATCTCACTTACATGTGGAATTAAAAAAAAAATACACCTCATGGAAAAATATATTAGATTTGTGTTTATAGAGGGAGTAGGGGAATTTGGTGATATGGGTCAAAAGATACAATCTTCTAATTATAAGTAAGTACTTAGGGTTATAATGTACAATATGACTATGATTAACACTGCTGTATCACATATTTGAAAATTATTAAGGAAGTAGATCCCAAAAGCTCTCATTACAAGGAAAAATAATTTTTTGTTAACTATGTGAAGTAAAGATACTAACTAAACTTACTGTGGCAATCATTTTGCAATTTATGTATGTCAATCATTTTGTGCCACATTTTAAACTTCACAGTATTGAACATCAATTATATTTCAATAAAACTGAATTGAGACCTAGAATCTGGTGGGTTAAACTAATTGGTCTTTGTCTTTCGAAGCAGTGGATAGACACTGAGGACTTGTTCAGGAAATATGCAGCAGGGAGTGAATTTTGTTTAAAAATAAAATTCTTTTTACTGGGTGGGAAAGAGTTTATAGCAGTCAAACATGGAAGCAGTTGAGAAAGATATGAACTGGACTTGACCCTGGAGAAAGTTAAAAAAATTAACCAAATGTTAAAAACTTGAATAACACTGGAAAACATGGCATAAGGCCGGAAAGAGAAACCTTCCTTACTCCCATTCCAGTTAACCATTTTTTTTTTCCCATCAGGATACCTGAACTTGACCCAAACTGTGACCATTGGGTCATCACTTAACAACCCCTAACCCTTATCCCAGTATGTTTGAAGGTAAATAGATCAAAAAATATATAATAAAATCAGTGACAAATTCAAAAGGAAAACCATTCATGGTGGTGCTAGCGGTTGAGAGCTGGGCTGAGAAGATGCCCGCAGCCTTTGCAGTGCCGGTTCGATCCCCAGCCACTGGCGAGGGTCCCACATGGTGCGGGAGACCTCTCCTACCACACCCGCTGCTCCCCTCAGCAGTGTATTTCGTCAGTCTGCCTGTTCTGCTCTCCGCTCTGGCTGTGGTGAATTCTCTCACCCTCCAGCGCTTCTGACTGTACCCAGTGCTTGTATAAACAAACAAATAAATAAATAAATCTTTAAAAAAAAAAAAAAAAAGGAAAGAAAACCATTCAATAGGCCTCATCCTGCTTGTGGCTCCCTTACCAGAAAGTTAAGAACAGATGAACACTTACGAAAGATGTAGAAAGGAAATTGTAGAAAATGCTGTTTTGTGGGAAATACTGTGATATAGGCATAAATACCTACTTTGGGCCTGCACCTCATTGATCACTCTCAGGTGAGTTGCCCTCCAGACAGCCTTTAATCAAAGACAGCCTGCTCAAAATGATTGGTTGGTGAGGGTATATTAAAAAACCATGGAGGTCAATTCTGAACGGGTATCTCAGCTTCACTGGATTTCTGGCTGCCACAACTTTCTAGTCCTGCCCAGTCCTGCTTCCCTTGTCTCTCGCAGATGTGGAAAGACACAGTGAGGCACTACACACTGAACTTCCCACTTGCTAACCTCTACTTCAAAGTCAGCTTCCCAAGCAATCTGACTTATAAAAGGCATTATGAACAACTTTCCTAAACAAATGAAAAACTTCAAATGTCAGAATTTCAAGCTGAGGTATGATAGAAAACAGAATTTTTTTTAAAGTTCATATTGTATTGATAACTTTAATATGGATTTCTATGCTAGGAAATAATCAACTTATTCATTTATGGAGGTTATTGACACACAGTAAATTAAAGTAAAACATGCAGGTAGTTTTGGAAAGTATGTATTTTAGACTGATTAGATGAACAAACGTTTGAGAAACGTGTCCCACAGAGACATATCTACCTCAGTAGGCAGTGGAAAGGAAGAGGCAAGGTATCTGGTATCATATGTATTTCACTTGGATATTTATAAGTTAGCTACTGTTTTCTCTGCTCTTCCTATATACCAGGCCCAAGGTTAAATGTTTTATGCATACTGTCTTATGTAATCTCAAAATAATCATTTGAGGTAGATGATTTTACTATCCCCACAAGTGTGGTAGAAGAACACCAAGTAAGACAATGTAGGCTCAAGTCACTGAACCTCCCTGGGCCTCAGCTTCTACAGCTGGCAATGATGTAGAAGCTGGCCTCAGCTTCTACAGCTCCCTGGGCCTCAGCTTCTACAGCTGGTTGTGGTGTCCTGTCCTGTTTCTGTTTATCTTGCAATAATAGCAGGGTCATCTTGCAAGAATGGAATAATGGGACATTTTAAACCAGATTATAAATTGATGAGTTATGTTTCAGAGTACAGACTTAGTTGAGTGTTTGCTATACTTAAGGTGACTTCTAATTTCCCATACAGAACATTGCCACAGGAAAATGAAGCTGCCTGCCTTCAAATAGGCAATATTCAGAAGTAAGGGGTTCTCAGTTTTGTTATAGAACTGGACCCAAATTTGAGTTAGACCATGATTCACCAAAGCAACCAATCAGACGCTACCCCTTGCATTTTTTCACTTTCTTTGTCCCTCAATTTCATAAATGTTGTCCAAAGCCTTATCCTTGGGGGGAGTTATTTGAGTCTTGCCTCCAGTCTTTACCTGGTGACCTTTTCATTAAACTCTTTCTTTTATCAAAAACTGGTGGCATGGTTATTGGCTTCTGCCCATGGGCAAAACTCCTTATTTTAAGGGCAGAAAAATGTAGATATGTGGTAGCTGCTGCAGTAGATTGTTAAAGGCACAAACTTCCCTAGATGCTCCTAGATGCTGTATCTGCTTTATGTGCATGGGGTATCTGCAATTACCTTCTGGTCAATGCAGCTTGAAGGAATTCATTTATGTGTGTGTGTGTGTGTGTGTGTGTGTGTGTGTGTGTGTGTGTGTGTGTGTGTGTGTGTGTGTTTCCCCAGAAGCTCCAAACTGCAGCTAAGGTCTAGTTCTTCACTCAATAGGTTTTGCTAGCAGTGACCTTCCATGAGCAGAGAGGCCAGAGGACTGTGTGCTTGGGATGTAGACAGGCACCCTGGGAAGATGCAGACTGTTATAGTCGTTAGGCTTTCCAGATGCCTGTGAAGCCCAGATGGGGAAGGGTGATACTTCTCTGGACTGCCAAGCCAATCATCAACAGCTCCACGTGTCATAAACTTATGCTCTTCCAGTAATCCATGATCTTTCTGGGCAACATGCACTCATCCCACTGCAGTAGGCTAGGAGCCACTGAAAGCCTCAGGAGTCTGGGTTGGAGAGGGGTGAGTGCTCTGAAGATAACCAAGCTAGATGCCTGCAGCCCCAGGTGCATCAGTTCTCTGCCCACCCAGCAGCGAGTGCTCCTTCAGGATGTGGTGCTTGCTGGCTGCAGCGGACTAAGAGCTATGGGAAGCCTGGAGTCTGGATGAGGGATGAGATGACTTTCCAGACAGCTAAAATAGCCACCAACAGTCTCAGCCCAGTGCCCAGCAGGCAGGTTTCTTATGATATACAGTGCTTTGGGAGTTTATGGGGCAGGGGAGGGCAGGTGCCTTTAGGAATGTCAAGCTGGCGGCTAGCTCCAGCACAACCCATCAACAGTCAGTGTTCCTTACGGCACAAGGCACTCTCCTACTAGTCAGCTAAAAGCTCTGCCAGTCCAGGTGTGAGAGGGTTGAGTGCCCTTTCCAGGGCCCCAGTAGCACTGGGTTCATGGAAGAAGAAAGATTCCAGGCTCAAATGAGTACATCACCTGAGATAACCCCCCTCTTTTGCATGTGTGAAAGAAATTTCCTATCCTAAACTATTCATTTGATGTGAACAAGGTCATCATGTGCTCCACAGTAAGAAAAAGTGGGGTATGATATCAGAAAGAAGAATTGAAAGGTATTTTACAATGCTGGGTATGCTTTCTGCTGCCCTTTTTAGAAACAGCCTGGATAATGATTATTGCTATTATTCAAGGTAGAGTGTGGTGATTTTTATATCCTACTGAGTATACTGGTCCCTCTGCTTCCCACCAGTCAAGAATATATTCATTCAGCAACAGTCTACTCATCCTCTTAAAATATTTACCTGATCAGAGGACTTTCAAGTTTTGCCATTTCACTTTAGAGTGATAAAGTGCCAGTTGCAAAACAAATGCAGTTTCTCAGCTGTGTGTCATGGTGATTGGTGGGGCTCATGTCAGAATTTTGTAAGAAATACAATAAGCTTTATTTCTATCAGCTGGAGTGCTGGTTCACTGGGAAACATTTATAACTAAAGTTGTTGTTCACATGCAGCCTATGGAAGAAGAATGCAGCTCCAAATGGGAAATATGCTGAAAACCTACCTGCATAAATTGAACTTAATATTACTAAATGGGGTGGCTAGATCACTGTTCACAGGCCTAGGTGAGAAAAATCAGCTTTAGTGCCTGAATTATAGGGAGAGGAACATTGGTTTCTAAGACCTCAAATGCAAATGCAACAAGAAATTTTCAGGTTCTTTTCTGGTATAAAAAGATTATCTATCTATCTATCTACCTACCTATCTTATATTTATTTTTTTTTGAGAGGGTTGGATAAGGCCCCGTATGAAGTGATGATCTGGTGGTAAAGTTGCACTTCATATGTTAGCAAGAATGAGCAAATCTGAATAATAATTTTTCTAGACACCCAGGGAGTAGCTATATAATTAGCATTGTTATTAGTGCCATAGTTTTATCTACACCTCAACTTAAAAAAATGAAACTTCTAGTGTTCTTTTAGGAATGGGCAAAACATCCATTCATTCAAAATGTAATCTTTGAGAGACTTTTGTATTCCAGCTTCTGTGTACAAGGTGACGGCATTTAAAAAAAAAATAGTATGGCATAATTGTTGTCCTTAGAGTGCTCACATATTTGGGAATTATGATGTTAAGAGAAGTGGGTCCTCTTTCTCTTTTCTGAACAATAGATATTTCTTCATTGTGCATTTATCTTAACAGATACAATGAAAAAATGGAAAGGAAATAAGAGAGATGAAGGAGGAAAGGAAAAAGGAAGAGAAGAATAAATTTTAAAAAATCAAAGCCAGTGTTGTTATTGCTGCTTCAGTGAAGCTAAGTCTTGATCATGAATTGAAGTGGGTGCTCCTATGGTCAGCTCCATAACACACTGGGATCTTTGTTTCATCTTCCCAAACCTGTAATATTCTTCCCTTGGATAGTTTAAAAAAAAAAAAAAGACTATAATCACTGTTATATGGGGACTGTAGCTTCATACTTGAGCTCTGAGCCTGGTTCTACATCCACTCACCCCTGGATAATTTATAAACACAGACATGTAACTGAAATATTGGCACGAATAGTTATATCTATGAAAATAGGTATTTCTCCTGTGAAAGTAGTTATAATTTTATTTTGATTCATTATTCAACATGACACAGTGAATCAAGTTCTAAATTGGCAAATAAGATGATGATAAAACAGTCAATATCATAAATCATTAGGGAAATTCCAATTAAAACTCCAATGAGATACCACTATATACTAATCAGAATAGCTAAAATGAAATTACAATAACACCAAGTGCTGATGAAGATGCAGGACAACTGCAACTCCCATGTTGCTGATGGAATGCAATATGATATAGCTGCTTTGGAAACAACCTGGCAATTTCTTATAAAATAAAATATAAATTTACATAGAAATCAACACTGAGACCAAATATCTTTCAGTTGATGAATAGATAAAAGTAAGTTGTAAGACATCCATGCAATGAAATATACTCACACACACAAAGGAATGGACTACTGTATGTGGAACAATATGGATAACTATCAATGAATAATTCTGTGAAATAAGCTAGATTTTGAAGATTACCTATTATTTGATTCCACTGATATGACTTTATTAAGAGGCAAACAATAGAGACAAATGGATTAGTGATTTTCTGTGACTAGAAGTGGGGGAAGGGTTGATGAAATAGGGGAATGGGGGATTTTGGGATGTTACAACTGTTCTATATCTATATCATGATTTAGTATTGGCTGCAACACCTTATTTGTTTGTCAAAACCTATAAAAATTTACAGCGAAGTTGATTTGATAAATTGTACTTCAATAAATGAAATCAGACTCAAACATAGAGATTAAGTAGTAACTACCAAAAATATTCCTGAGAGTTTCATCTATTTTTAATTTTATCTCAGCTCAAAGACACAGTTAAATCTTTTTAGACTTAACTAGTATAGTTTCGAGGTTTCCTTTCTTCTAGAATTATTAACATAGAACTCACTGTTAATTACACCAATAAGCACACCCAGTGGATAGCAATAACTATCATTCTCATTGAATGGAAAGAAAAAAAATGAGGTAAGTAGGTAAATAAATTATATGAAGGCACCAAGTTGAGGAAGTTAATAGCAAATTGCCTATATATTTTTACTGAAGTATAGTTATGAGAAGGAGTGAATTAAAAAGTTGGATATTATATTTAGAACAACTCATGAAGAAAAGGGGAGTGAATAGATAGAAATAAATAAGGTCTTGAAGAAGGCCTAGTATAAAAGACTAGAGATATTACCAATAGCTATAGGCAGAAGCAAATGACACAAGCCAGAAACAATTTTTAGTTGCAGTTCCTGGATAATCTTGTTAAGCAAGACTATTGATACCAAGAATTTTTTCCATTTCTACTTGTAGCTTCTGAATTCTAAGAGGAACCTTCATTCTGTTGTAGCTGTACCAATCTACATTTCCTCCAACTGTTCACAAGGGTTCCATTTTTCTACATCCTCACCAACACTTGTTAGCTCTTGTCTTTTTTATGATAGTATTCTAAAAAGTGTGAGGTACTACATTGCAGTACATAAGTGTATCAAATCAGCATGCTGTATACTTTAAACTTATCCAATATTGTAGAGCAATTATGTCTCAATATAGTTGAAAAAATCAAAAATAAAGCGTAAGAAGAACCCAGATTGTTCTCAACAGTCGTGCACTTATGAGTAAGCATTCTATGGACACACATCAACAACTTCAGCTTCAGTTCTCAGAGGGGAAGCTTTTGCCAAGATCTGTAAACATGATGGCCAGGGTAGTGGTTTCCAATAAGCAAGTATATTCTTGAGATAGATAAAGTGCGTGGGTCTGGTAATACATAATGAAAACACTTTTCTGTTACCAGTTTGTTCTTTAAGGAATAGCAATACTAAAATTCTGTCCTTTTAAAATAAGTCCTGATCTTATTACAGAGAGAACACAATGAATGTGATTGTTGTAACAATCCTCGAAATAACACACAAAAGCATTTAGCAGGACTCATATAAATTAAATTAAGGCATTAACAATATAGCTATACTCTATTCCAATTAATCTAAACATATTTAGTAAATTAGATGAATAGAAAATTAAACTATATTACAAGTGGAACTCAGATTAAATACTAGGTAATCCTCACAGTTGTACAGAAAATTGCTCACATACAAAATGTGATTTAAAATAACATTCCTAAGAGAAAAAGTGCGTCTTATAGAAAATAAAAGGTATAGAGGAGAAAGTGATGTTCTATAAATTACTGATATTTGAATGAAACTTTTAAATTCATCTTTAAGGCAAATCAGTTCTACTTTGATTTCAAAAAAGTAGCTACTTTTCTTCTTTGGTTTAAGCAATAATTTTATTTTCAATCTTAAAACAAAAAATTTGACAATTCGTATTTGTAGTTAAAAACCTTCCCGCAAAGTAAAGTATAGACTGTATTCAGGAACTATATAAAATATATCAAGATAAAATTATATTAACCCAGATAAACTCAACCAGGAAATAGAAGAGAAGGAAACACATTCCAGTTATTTCACAAGATATCACACTCCTGATACTAAAATCCAAGACAAACGAGACAATTTCAGACCACCATCACTCATGAGTATAAATGCAAACATCATTAACAAAACATTAGTGAATTATTATTTTTTGTTCTTTTTTTTAACATTTATCTTTTTTTTGACATTTTAGACAATATTTGCTTCCCCCCACCCCCTCAGAGTGAGTCCCCCTAGAATTTCCTTCCCTAAGGTACCCAGGCACCATCACCTCAGTCCCCTGTGCTCCTCACTCCCTCCCTCTGATCCCTCTCCCTCCTCCTTCCCTGCAGGATGTCTCCAGTTTATAATTGTCCGTTTTTGCTTTGTTGTGGTTTGTAGTGTTTTGTTTTTTTTTTAAGATTTATTTATTTTATTTATACAAGCACTGGGTACAGTCAGAAGCACAGGAGGGTGAGAGAATTCACCAGAGCCAGAGCAGAGAGCAGAGCAGGCAGAAGGACCGAAGTACACTGCTGAGGGGAGCAGCGGGCAGCAGGAGAGGTCTGGACGCCATGTGGGACCCTCCTCCGGTGGCCGGGGAGCAGCCGGGGATCGAACCCACGCTATAGAGGCTGCGGGCAGCTTTGCAAACCAGAGCTCAACTGGTGCGCCACCAGGAAGGCCCATGTAGTGCTATTTTTTTTTCACACTGAAAAACATTAGTGAATTAAATCCAGCAATTTATAAAATGGATAAGACATCACGGACAAGTGATATTCATCATAGGTAGGCAAGGTTGATTTAACATGAAAAAAATCATCATAATTTGTCATATTAGTATACTAAATGACCATTCAATAGATGCAGAGAAAGCATTTGATAAAATTCAACCCCCAGTTGAGATAAAAACTGTCAGTAAATCAGGACGAGAAAAGAAGAGATCTTCCTGAACTTGATAAAGGGCACCTATAAAATAGTCCACAGTTAATATTCATAAAAATTGAGTCACTCCTAAAACTGGGAATAATTTGGAAATGTCCTTTCTTGCCATTTAAATTTTTTTCTTTATTGAGATGACATTGGTTTACAACATTGTGTATCACTTAGGGGAATAGGTTGACACGTCCTCAGGTGTGTTACCTACACCTCCCCCACCATAAAAGCACAGCACCATAGTCCTTCACCCTAGGACATTGACCCACCCACCCCACCCCGTTGTTCTCACCCTTACTCCATTCTCACTCTAGTAACCTCAATCCTGCAGAAGTATATCTTGTGTTTGTTTTGGTTTAATTTTTTCAGTTCCTTTGCATTCCCTTCCCCCCATATTCCACAGATGAGTTAAACTGTCTAGTATTTGTATTTTTCCCTCTGACTTATTTCACTTAGTATAATCCTCTCCAGCTCCATGTTGTATAATCCATGTTGTTGCAAATACCAGATAATTCCACTTATATGTGGAATATAGAGAAAGAAAACAATCAGTCAACAATAACAAAACCCACAAAATAACTGACAAAGTAAAATGAAATAAACCCTAGAAATATGACTACAGAATTGAGGCTAGTAGAGGAGTAGGCTAGTAGAAGTGGCACAATGGCCTAGGATAAAGGGTTATGGGTGCTTGGATGCTGGGGCTGGGGTTGTAACATATCTGAGGGGGTGCGAACCTATTTGCTTAAGTCATATACAGTGTTGTAGACTAATGTTACCTCAATAAAGGAGGAAAATTAAAATGTAAAATGACTATAAAAGACAACAGCAAGAAAGTGAATTTTAATCCATAGAATGGGGTAAAAATGTTGTAAATGCTGCATATGATTTGTGTCTAGGAATGTGAATCTAATCTAATACAAAAGACATGCATCCAGAATACATAAAAACTCTTATAACTCACCAATAAAAAAGCAATCCAATTTAAAAATCATCAAAGAACCTAGATATTTCTATAAGGAAAATACAGAAGTAGTCAACATGCATATGAAAAGTTGCTGATCATCATTAGTCATCAGGAAAATACAAATCAAAACCACAATAAGACCCACTGGGATGGCTTGAAGTAAAAAGTCAGATAATAGCAGGTGTTACAAGAAATGTAGATAAATCAGAATTCACATATACTGCTGGCTGGAATGTAAAATGGTGCAGATGATTTGGAAATCAGTCCAGCATTTTCTCAAATGACTAAACATAGAGTTACCCTATGATCCAGCAATCCTACCCTACCTAGAAGAAATGAAATGTTCATGATGAAATTATACATGACTGTTTAGTTGTTATATTCATAATAATTAAAAAGAAGACATAACCAATGTCCACCAATGGGTGAATGACTGAACAAGATATGGTATATGGATATAACGGAATGTTATTCAGCCTTAGAATGAATCAGGTACTGATAAATGCTACAGCACGGAAGAACCTTGAAAACAGTGCTAAGTGACAGAAGTCAGTTTCAAAAGACCATTCATCTTATGACTACATTCCTATGAAATGTCCAGAACAGGGACAACAGAAAGTAGACTAGCAGTTGCTTAGGCCTGGGGGGATGGGAAAGTAGGGGAGGTTGCTTTTTGAGGTGATCAATTGTCCAAAAATTGACTGGTGATTGTTGTGTATGCCTCTGACTTTATTTTTTTGAAAACTTTGCAGTATATACTTTAAATAGGTAAATTATAGTTCAATAAAGGTGTTAAAATGTTTCAAAGAAACATGTATTTATAGTCTTGATAACACTAAGTATGTTGTTTCTTTTAAAAAGTAGATTTTATATAGTATTGCAATAACATTCCTTTACGAGATAGGCAAACAGATTTGGTCATAAATGGACCCCAAAATACATAACTATTTTTTCTATAAAGACCCTTTCTTATCTAATGGAACCTATAATAAGGAAAGTATATCTGGATACAGGGACTTTCTACCCTAGTTCTTAATTTCTCTCATAAGAAGCAGGTATTCTCCTCGAGTTCAAGTCATTATATGTTCTCTCATTACAGTTGCTTTCTCAAATGCTCTGTTGTGAACCTGACAAAATTGATTCTTTAGAAACAAAATGGAAAACAAAAACAAAATTTAACAGAGATTTTGTGATTTTTAGTTTTTCTTAGAGAAATGAACTCACTGTGGCAAGATTGGATGCCACTGTAAACAAACTTTTTAAAAAGAAATCCAAAAAGTGATTACATTGTGCAGATCACAAATATAAACATACAGGACAAATTATGATCCTCATTTACTTACATGCTCTGGCAAAATTAATATAACACAGCCGAATGGGGTTGAATTTTAATAATATCACATGTGAGGTATATGTGCAGTGATTGTACTTATTATTAGGCAATATATAGTCTTGCTTTCTGAATTTAACTTACTGTTTTTCACAGTCTCGGGAGAGAGACAACCAATCAACGGGTGTGCCAGAACTAATAGCAAGCTACATCTGGCTCTGCATATGACTTGGGACCAAGACATCTGCTCATCAGTATTGTTGCCAATTTCACTGTTAGTGGATGTGCAATTTTCACCAGGGACACTTCGAAAAGTAAAAAATAGATGATGAATTCCCCAGAGAACGAACAACAATAATATAGCATGATTTTAAAAGGTGTTAGTAATGTGATTTTCCACACTAGAAGTCAATAAGGATAATGGTTGTGAAGAGAGCCCATCATATTGCATCTTGGGCCCACCACTTACAAATCATTAACCTTTCTGTGCTTCAGTTTCTTTATTTTTTTTAAAAAGATTTATTTATTTATTTATTTATTTATTTATTTATTTATTTATTATTTATACAAGCACTGGGTACAGTCAGAGGCACGGGAGGGTGAGAGAATTCATCAGAGCCAGAGTGGAGAGTAGAACAGGCAAAGTGACGAAGTACACTGCTGAGGGGCGCAGCAGGCATGGCAGGAGAGGTCCGTGCGCCATGTGGGACCCTCGCCCGGGGGCCGGGGATTGAACCTGCGCTGCAGAGGCTGCGGGCAGCTTCGCAACCCAGCGCTCAACTGCTACGCCACGGGAGAGGCCCTGTGCTTCAGTTTCTTGTTAAACATAGGGACATTAGTAGAATCCATCTAGATGTTTTTGTGTTTATTAAATTAGTTAGTAAAAGTAAAATGCTTAAAACAATGTCAGGAATTATTTATGTGTCATTGTCATTTGAGGTAGGCTAGACAGATGTAATTATCACCATTTTACAGATGGAGAAACTGAGGCTGAGAAAGAGTGAAAGAATCACACAGTCAGTGATTGAACCAGGATTTAACTCTCTAACTTCTTACTCCAATGTTCTACCTTCTCTATTAAACATCCTTAAATTCAGAATCAAGAAAGATGGGTTTGTCTCATTCAACTATAAGAAAAGCAATTTTCAAAGACCCATTCACTCTCTGGGTATTCTGGAAAAATGCAAAAACTTGCTTAGGCTATTAGAACAGTACTTTTCAAAATACTAGTACTAACCCATTAATAGGTGAAATATTCAATTTAGTGTGTTGCAACCTTCATAAAACACATGCACACACTAATACTTAATAAGTAGTAAGGGTAATTATTTGTGAAATTTTGGTTCAATTATATATATGCACATACACACACACTCACATGCATGCATACATGTGGTGGGCTACATTATTTTCCATGATAACTTCCTGCTCCCCCTCCCTAATCTTTCCTTGCATAAGAATTAGTCATCCATCCCTATTTCTGATTGACTTGTGATACTCCTATGAGAGGTGAATGCACCTGCACTGCTGTGATGTTTGGGAGAAGACATGGGACTTACTAGAATCAATGGAATATAAGCATGTGATGTATGCCCAACCTGAGCAGTTGCTTGCAAAACAATTATGCAATTTCACTCAGTGTTACTCAGTGTTGCTTGCAAAACAATTATGCTATTTCACTCAGTGTTACTCTCTCCTTCTTCCCGAGTACATTTCAGAGGTGGCTCATGTAGCTGGAAGGACAAGCTACTTGGAGCAGTATCTCACTGTCATGCCTTGGATGACAGGGCTGCAGTTCAAGCAGAGCCACTGTGGACACCCAGCCTACATGTAGACCAATGGGAAGACACCTTGTTCTGATGGCACAGTGATTGAGTTGTTTGTTACCATAAGATATTCCGACCAAAGACGACTAAAAATATGCCTGTGTATTGGACTGATGGGATCAAATGTATTTCTTACTGAGAATGCTGGTCAAAATATTAAAAATCACTTCATGGAATGACCATTTGGAAACTTGACTCTTTGAAATACTGGTTAAGCCCATTTGACACAATAGCTGTTTCCCTGGATTCACCATTGATTTATGCATTTTGTGTGTGTCTTTTTTTAGTGGGCAGACTTAGACTTAAGATTTAGATACCTGTGTCTCAAATTACGGCCTTCTTAGATCAATTAACTGATTTTCCCACATGCACATCACCACATTAATAAATTAAGATATGTAAAAAATGCAACAATATTTACTATTTAATGATAATAAAAGTGAAACATCAATGAGGGAGATGGTTTTGCAATAAAATAATAATATAAGCTATTACCACAGGTGAAGTAAGCTTAACACAGCCATTTGCATAATAAGAAACACCTGTAGGACAGGTGCTCACCCTCTTGGCTTATTTTTACATCCTTTATTCTATAAAATGATATCTGGGTCAAAAATATCTGGGTCAGAATATGGAGAAATTTCTTACTGAAGACCATGCTGGCTCACATCCTGAAACTGAAGAAAATAACTATCACATATACACTCATCCTGGAAGACAATGTTTAAGTTAAAGAATAATAGTAAATGAGAACCTAATCCACTCTGCTTGCCTTTAGCTCTAGAGAGTAATTCTCCTGTTGCTGTTGTAACTTTTGGATGGGATTTTAAGCTTGCCCAGTAATATGTCAATGCTTTCCTTCAGAGATAACTGGGGGGAGGGGGGGAGGAAGCACAGCAAGTATTTGAAAAAAGTTAAATTTTCAAAGACAGTTGTTTGCACTACAATTGTTGCTCTCAAGAAATCCTGATGTCTCCTTTTCAACAATAAAAATAATGACAATGTTTCCCTTAAGTGATGGGGGCATGCTTTCAAGATTCTGAGTAAAACACTAAAATCTGTCACTTGAGAAAATTGCCTGAAATTATAGAAATAGTCTTTACTGGCATCATCAGTGTAATGAAAAGAGTTTATACAATTTCATCTCTCATTCTGAAATTCACTAAACTTTTTATTCCTTAACAGTTGTGTGGTAGGGTTTTGAAATCATTGCATATGCACTGTAAAGAGTTAAAATTGTCATAATTTAATAGTATTCATTTTTTAAGCATTTTCAATGCTAAATCAAAATCTGGAGACATGCTATTGACAACCTGTTATTCCCTGAAAAGAGTTTAATAGATTGTCAGGAACAGCTCTTTTAATTCAACGTCCTTCATTTATTTCTTAATATGAAGTTGATTCTCTTTCGGTATTGATTACAGCATACATTTTCTGTTCCTCCTCAGAGCTTTCGAATAACCATCACCCAAATAAAACATCTCTTCAGCAGAATAGGTGATCATTGGTAAGCAGAGCAGAAAATCATTGAGTAGCTCTCTCTTAGATACATTAAGCATCTACTGGATAACTTCACCATGTTAACCAATTGTGGTGCTAAGCACCTGCCAACTCTCACAGTAATGTTTTTTATTCTCCAGCCTGTGTCACTTGCATTACAGATGGGCATCAGTGTCACTAGATGAAGGAATTGTGCTGAGATTTCACTCAGCTCTCTCTCCAGGGATGCACTCCCTGGCTCTGCTGCTTTTTGGGCATGAGGAGGAGGCTCTATGTTTTGTTCTGTTCTGTTCTTCTCAACACTATTCTCCCTTTTTTTTGTGCTATGAGCTTTATTTTGCAGACATAAAGCCAGATATATTTGGTTTTTTTTTCAGATACATTTGTTTTTAAAGAGGAAAAAGCAGCACTGACAAAAATCCTATACAAACATCTAATTCCTGTGGCAGGTAGTTATCACATCAGCTGCAGTCTTTCTAGTGGGGACCATTTTGGCTTAATTAATACTTTCCAGTGCTTAATAGAATGTTGTGTAGGTCAAATGGCCATACATCTACATATATACACACATATATACTTTTTTAAAATTACATAAAATATTTTTACCATAAAATACTGTTGTGTGAAATTTTGTTTGGTACTGAAATTTGATGCACGGTGACATTCTTGGCATTTTTATAGGTACCTTACTCATTCAATAATGTGTAATTCTAATTTTTTATCTAATTTTGTATTATTGAAAATACAAAGTAGGTTAAAACTTATACTTTGATGTCAAAGTGAACTGGGTTAAAATCCTGGGATTTTCTAAATGGTGTGGTCTTAGTCAAGTCACTCAGCTTCTGTAAATCTTAATTCAAGTTGCATAAGGTACTTTAGAACTTTACCTACTGGGGTCCTAATTTTATCTCCAACATTTAATACATTACCTGGTACATGGTAAAAATGAATAAATTATTCAATGACTGAAAGAGTAAATTTAATCATGGGTCTAGTAATGTATTTTTCTTGTGAGGTTGATGTGAGAATGAAATATGATTAAGCATATAAATATTGATCACAGATCTCAAACACAAACTAATAAGTAGTTATTATTATGACGAACATATAATTCACCATACCGATCTGGATGCTTTGAGAGTGATAGGGGCTGCTATTAACAACTACAAGGGACAAAAATGTAAACTAAGACTGAGTCAAATTGAGGTGTGCAATCACACTATCTCAAAGGTAGAGAAAAACCATAATTATAGGTCTTTTTAAAAAAACACCTGCAATGGATACAAATAGGGCCATAGCAACAGTGTTTGATTTGACAAATCCCCTCATCTATTTGCCTGAAGCATTAGAGAAAAGAAACAGCTCAAAGAATTTTTTTCTCAGATTCAGATTTTCACACTTGTTCCTTTGGCTTCTTTATTTTACCAACTTAATTGATTAAAATTTTTCTTTACAGATATTTCATCCTCTCTCCCTAGTGGGTGTTTTACAGCTTCACCATTCATATGCCTTTTCCAGTCTCTGCCTTCTACAAGTGGAAAACCTCATTTTCTAGTTTAATAAAAACTTACATACCAACCTAGACTTTCAGTCAACATTGTGCCTTCTTCAGGATTTCTCATTAATGTCATCTTTTCTGTGATAGCACCTCTCGCCTATCTCCAAGGAAGATACATCCTTTCATTAGGCACGACTCATTAGATTGTGGGCTATTCTCATAGTCTGCAGTGGTCCTCCATCAACTATTCACTTCCATCTTATTTCCAACTTTAATACCTCTATTGGTCAAGTTTAGATCTTACATTCCAGAATAAAAAATTTAGATTCAGATTTTCAATTCTCAAGGTACTATTTCTGTGACCTTGAGAAAAACATTTAACATCATTGGGCCTCAGTTTCCTCATAGGTAAAACTGTAATAGTGATACCTAACTCAAAGTGCAGCAGTGAGAATTAGATGGGATAATGCAAACAAAAAATTCAGAGGACCAAAGGACAAGATGGTGCCTTAGATTTAATAGCAGTGGTACACTCCCTCTGCCCTAAGCATATGACAGGCAGAATATGAAAAGAACAGCAATTAGATATGATGTGGCCTGAAAGCAAAATAAACATCTGGAACCAAAAATAGAAATATAAAATGGTAAATGGAGCTGAAACTCCGGGCCTGTTTGACTGAAAATGGGGAGCGGCAGCAAGAGCTAAGTGCCTATACTTTAATAGGGACCAGAAGAGAGGCACAAAGGAGGCAGTGGGAGTCAGGTTCACAGCAAGAGGCTGGGGGTAGAGTAGCTGGGAGGAAAAGCTGCATGCCACTTCAGAGGACTGATGCTTTTAGCAAGCTGTAAGCCTCAGGAGGTAAGAGGACAAATACAAAACTGCATGATTAAAAATCAAGCCACTGATATCACAGTGAACACTGACATCAAAGTGACATTATACTCAGGGCCCAGGTGCTGAATGTCAGCAATTGAAAGAGGAAAAAGTAAGGTCTAGAGGAAGGCAGAGATGAAGAAAGAACAAAAACACACAAAATTAAAAAACTGTATTTTGTTGTTGTTGTTGGAGAAATGCACTCTCAATTTTTTTTAGAGAGATATCCAAATGACTTCTAAATAAGTATTGAGGGTAGTTAAAAATGAAGAAGTAAATGTCACTAAAGTAATAGATTATGATATATACTTAGAAGGTAAGAGGCAATGATAAATCTATGAAATACATCAAAAAATGTAGGTATTGACTACTTTGGATGAGTGTTAAACAACACTGTGCTCTAAGGAGAGATGGGGAAGGGTGCAATTTGGTTAATTAAATTGTGATAAGGAGGACAGGCATAATACAAAATACTTTAGATTTGTTAAAAGTATTTATAGTTAAATAGATCTGTGGGGAAAAATAAAAGTTTGCTATTAAAACTAAAGAGTACAGTAGATTCTTTCCTTTGTTTTCTACTGGTATATAACATATCACCATAGATGCTTAAAACAAATACACTTAGTCTCTAAGTATGTTAAGGAGTCTGTGCCCTCTCTGATCAGGTCTCATAATGTTGTGCAATGCTGGTTGAGTTGAGGGTCTCTTGGCGGTTCAATTGGAAAAGATCCATGCCACCCTGCCACAGTGGTTGGCAAAATACATGTTCTTGCCATTTTTTTTAATATTTTTTATTTTATATATTTTTTACATCATTTTTCATTTTTGTACAATGTATGCTTTCTTATCTCGGTTATAATTCCAATGAAATTCCCACCATCCATTCACCTGTGTACCATCACCATACTCCCTTGTGCTCTTCCCAACCCTGTTTTGATCCTACTCCATTCTCCCCTCCTGTAGAATGTCTCTAGTTTATAGTTGCTTATTGATTTTGATTTTCACATCATTATAATTACTTCCCCCACCCCGATCCCTTATTTGGATCCTCTACATTCCTCCTATAAGTGAAATCATCTGGTATTTTTCTTTTTTCTTTCTAGCTATTTCACTGAGCATGATCCCTTCCAGTTCCATTCATGTTGCTGCTAATGGCAGGAGTTTATCTTTTTGATGGCTGAGTAATATTCCATTGTGTATATGTACCATATCTTCTTGATCAGTCATCTATTTTGGGGCATTTGGGTTGTTTCCATAGCTTACTTATTGTAAATAGTGCTGCAATAAACATAGGGGTGCAGGTGTCCTTTTGAATTAATGTTTTTGTTCTTGCCATTCTATTCCTAAAATTTTGATATTCTGGTTAGCTACTGACTGAGAACTTCTCTCAGCTCCTACCGGGTGCTCTCAGGTCTCTGATATGTGGTCCCTCCATGGACAATTCACACCATCACTGCTCTTACTCCCAAACAGAGAGGAATGATCTGAGTAGATATCTTTCCTGGATGGCAAATGTGAAATGGAGAGAGGCTGTTAGAAAACAACAGTTGTAGAACCTTCTCAACCTCCTCAAAGCACTGAGTAATGAATAGAAATCACATGTGATATCACACAGATATCCAGAGGATGAACCATTTAATTGAGAAGCAAAGACTCTTGACACATCTGACCACAGTCTGGGTTTACACATTCCCATCTTCCTTACAGTTCTTCAAATAACTTTGTGCATTTCTTGCACCTTTTTTTTTTTGTACCTAGACTCAGTCCTAAAATATCCCTGGGGATTGAACAGGTATAGTACATGTTCCTCAATTTTCTAATTTTCATTACTGGGTAGCTAAAATTAAACATAAAAAATGTGTGACAAGATTCATTAATTTGTTACAGCAATTTCATCAAATGTATCCTAGCAAAATCAACCTTTAATATAAAAAGATGTCAATGGCACACATTCAGATTTTGATGGACGACATGCTATTGGAGAACAGTTATATTCTCATTATAGTTTGTTTGTATCTTGTTTTAAGTATATCCAGCTTCTTGTTTCTCATAAGGAGATTGATTCCTGTAATAATTTTTTTCTTGCAATATATTTAGACATAGAAGGTTATGGGTTCCATAAGGTCTTGTTATTCCCATTCATCAAAGGAACATAATATAATACTGGTTCTTCTCTCACTGGAGGAATATGCTATGAGGACTACTCATTTTTTTCTGTCTCCCCCTCATTGGTTAGGAAAACAGCTCAATGATCCTGTCATATTGTTGGCACTTGAATAAGACCACATAAAACAGGTACATTTTCTTATCTCCAGATAGAGACTATATACAAGATTTTTTTTTTTATTAAACAGAGAATAGAGTGACTATAATAGAGCCTAGACTAGAAGTCAGGACTCTTGGGTCCAATTCTTCAGTCTCAGACTTCTTCTGAGATGCTGGGGGGAAAAAATCACTCAAAGACCTCTTGGCACCTTTCTGGACTGCACCTATAAATGATAATTACACTTTTCTATTATAGAGCTCTCTACCATCTATTGTGATACAAAACTATCTCAAAGGAGTAGTTGACAGCTTAGTTAATGCATGGAGTATAAATCACCTTCAGCTTCTCACAGGAATACAAAATGTACATTAAATACAAAGTCTAGTGTTACAGGAAGGGAAATAGAAACTGTGAATCATGAACATGGCACTAACAGAAATGTTAAGATTGGTTTATGTGGTATACAGCTGTAGTCTGTAGTTGAAAAAGGAAAATAATGCAACTGATGGAATGGATTATTTTGTAAGGCAGGGCTAAAATATATCTGAGGAACATTTCTACCAAACTTGCAAATGGACAGCTATGGGCCATGGCAACTCTGGTATAGCCTACAGGGTCCAAAATGGTCTGACCACTGACCATTGGCCACTTCTCTATTACTAGATCATTCACATTTATGGCCCAATTCTGCATTCTTTTCTGTGTTCATGCCTTTTGTGATAAGATGGTAAGCAAACTCTTACTAACAAGTGGAATATATTTATGGTGTCTTGATTCTGACCTTGATCATGTGACTTGCCTTAGCCAATGGGATATTAGTAGTTGTGATACAGATGCCTAAAAAGTGGTTGCCAAATTAATAAGAGCCCAGGCCAGATCACCAACTCAACTCAGGAGCAGTTGATGCTGCTGTAAATGCTATATGGTAAATGTACTGTTTTAAGTGACTTATATTTGAGATGATTAGTTACATAGGATTCCTGTGGTAATTAACTGGATAGACTCCAAAACTTTGTCCCTGTTCTTTGTACTCTAGCAACATAGACATACCTATTAAAAGAATGTATTTTGCGATTCAATATAAGATCCTGCTATTTCCCCTCTGCCTGAAGTTCTCATATGCTTATCCTCCCAGGCCCTTAATTTGGTTTTACTTCCTTAGTTAAAGTATATTGATTCTTTAGTTTTCAGTCAAATATAGCTTTCTTAGGCAAATTTTTCCTTCCATTCAAGAATAAGTCAAATTTCTTTACAATAGGTATTTACATATTCATGTTGCTTTATTAGACACTTTTTACTGATATCTCTGATAACAATTATATTATAGCTTTTGTGATATTTAATTTTAAGTTTGTGTCTACTGGATTGCAAGGCCCAAGAGTTTAGGGGGCATGATTATTACCAAAATGGTTCTCCACTATGTTCTAATGCAGTGGACAGTCCAGTACATCAGGCACACAATACAATGACAAGAACCAGTTTTTATTGAATAAAAAAAGATGTAGCAGAGACATCTACCCTCTTTTTTGTTGGTAATGTCTGTTAAAAATCTACACTTGTATTCTTCTCCAGAGGATTGTGCTTCAGGGACAGGTGCTGCCTCATTTATAGATACCTAAGAGGTTACCCAAAGCACTCCTCTACCCAAAGGGAGCACATAACCAGTGAGTGATCCAGGTTTCAAACAGTTCAAACTGCTCCCTGCTCTGTGGTGAAATTTATACTCTAGAGTTCACACAAGATCAGGTTTCAGCTAGATATCCCTTATCCCCTTGCCTTGTCCTATGCCATTCCCCTCACCCTCCATATGCTTCCCCAGAGAAATTTACCTCAATGGCACTTGAATAAGAATCCTTATTTCAGGTTCTACCTTCAATCAAATCCAACCAAAGTCACAAGTCCAAATTTTACATTTCTTGTTCAACCAAGAAGAAAAACAACCAAATTAGAAGCCTGAAATCTTATCCACTGAGATGAATCTTTTGATAGAAGAAAATAAGAGTTTAATTTTCTCAGAGGGAAAAGAAATCACAGACATCTAATAATTTGGGGGCTAGTTAGAGGTTCCACAAGTATTGATAAAAACTCCTTCAAATACAAAATTTTAAATGAATAAATAAAATGTAGGCACACATGGCAAATTTTTGTTCTTTCTTGGAAATATGTCCCCATAAAAGTGCTACTGTACAATAACACATTTCACAACAGAAATCTCCATATAAATGGCATGTTTGATATATGAAAACCAGCATTTTCAGCTCACCTCTCTACGTGGGTTGCTGCCTTCAAAAAAAGATAATTAAAGAAGAGGTCATGATGGTTGCAAAAATGACTATATTATAACGTTGAAAGAAAAAATATGCAAAGCTACATGCAGTGCAATCCTAAATATTAAAACAAATTTATCCATCTATCTAGGCATTGAAGAATGAGTAAAAAGAAATGCAGCAAGATGTGAAAAGTAGCAGTGGGATTATATTTATTTATTTTATTTTTTACATTTTTATAACTATATATATTTTTTAAAAATCATAACTATATTTTTTAAATGGTTGAAAAGAACAAAATGAATAACTTGGCAAAAAGATCAAAGAAACAATGGCATTTTTTCCTTAAATAAATTCATATTAAAAGTCTAAGAAGGGAGTCCTATATTTCTGGGAAAAGGAAATAGATACACTTTTCTCTTTTCCTCCTACTAAGTACAACTATAAGTCCTGGACATTATTTTTTTTAAAGATTTATTTATTCATAAAGAACTGGGGTACAGGCCAGATTTATTGGGGGGTGAGAGGATTCACCAGAGACAGAGTGGGGAACAGAATGGGCAGATTGACTGAACACTGCTGAGGGGAGCAATAGGCAAGACAGAAAAGGTCTGCTGTGCCATGTGGGGAGTTCCCTGGCCAGGGATTAGGGATTGGGGATTGGGGATCGAACTCATGCTGCAGTGGCTGCAGAGAGCTTCATAGGTTGCATATTAACCCCTTGCACCACCAAGGAGGCCCAGTCCTGGACATTATTAATCAAACAAACATGAGAGTGGCATCCCTGGTGGTGCAAGGGGTTAAGACGCAGCACTATGAAGCTACTGGTAGCCACTGTAGCAGGAGTTCAATTCTCCGCCAGGGAGCTACCCACATGGTGCAGCAGACCTCTCCTGTCTCGCCCGCTGCTCCCCTCAGCAGCCTGTTTCAGTAGATCTGCCTGTTCTGTTCCCCACTCTGTCACTGGCGACTCCTCTCACCCCCCACATGTCTAGCCTGTACCCCAGTTCTTGTATGCATAAATAAATAAATATATTTTTTAAAAAAAACTTGAGACAACTCTGAAAGGTAAAGTAACACTCTCCTAGGGACCTCAGGAAACAAAGGACAACAAGGTGACAAGTTCCCTGATCTTTCTATTCTATTAGATTGGAGTTGAAGAAACTGGAGACCTGTGAATACCAACAGGCACAGACAAGAAAAGCCCCCAAAAAGTTCTTTCTGGTTGAAGGGCAGAAAAGGGATCCCCAAGCAAGACAAAAATATGTAGATGATCACTTCTTTACTTTTAGCTAAATACCTCAGAAATAACTTGTGACAACGACTCCCCAAGTCAGCAAAGCCAGGAGCATAGACTTCCACCCCACCTGGCAGGAAGGAGGTGTGCCAGTGATCCTGTGCCCAGGCCAGGTGACGAGCTGTTGTAACTTCAGCTAGCCCAGATGCCTTGGAGTTAAGCAGAGAAATGTTTAAGTCACCCAATATTCAATACTTTGTGTTAATTATGGTAATTTATACACTCAGTCATGTGTAAGAAATGCTTAGATCAATAGGTCCCCATCATAGTTCCAATCTGACATTTACGATTGAGCACTTGATAATAACTTGAGGTTTTATATTAAAATCTTATTAAGGAGTGTTCTGGGGGAGGAAGAATTGAGCAGAACTCACAGATGGTTCTTTCCTGACTTCAGATGGATTTTGCTATGTCCCCCTCTGTGAGCCTAGTCAGCTGGCCTCAGACCAAGGTGCTCTTTTCCCTCAGAAACCCCAGTCTAAAGTGCTGGGCTATCTGTTCTCTGCTGACCTTCAGCCAAACCCATCAGGAATCAGCCTCAGATATAAAGAAGCATAAGCCAGAAAGCTGAAGGGTGAGATAGCGTGTGAGGGTCCACAGGTTACATGGAAGGGCGTCAAGGCCCAGATGTCAAGAGCACATCTGAGCCTTAGCCCTGATGAACATGCAAGCATTAGCAACAATGAAGCTACTCATTCTTTTGCACCAAAGAGATGACAAAAGCAAGACTGTGACAATACAAGAAATGAAAACTAATTCATACTCTTGACACCATAAAATGCTATGCTGCCTCAAAGGGTGAAAGGGGTGAAATATACTCAAGCACAATCCCCAAGAACCACCATAAGTGAAAACAATGTCCAAGAGAGACACTGAATTTTGTACTTTCTTCCTTGAGAATGACTGTTAAATAGAAACTAACTCCTTAATCTGTTGCTACATTGAAGAAAGAGAGCTCTTCTAAAGCCGAAGTAACAGCTGTCAATGTGATAGGCATCCAGACACAACCTACCCTGACAATCTTAAGAATGATCAAAAGTAATTTTAACTTCAAATGATATTGTGTGCACTGACTTTAAAATTTAACTTACGTTAAATTGATTTCAGTCCCCTGAGATGAGAATAAAACCTCTATCTCCCAAATGAATAAAATCTCATTAAGTACACAATATCAGCACACTTAAGATAATTTAAGAATGATTATTTTAGTTTTAATTTATTAGATTTATGAAAATTACTTACATGCTTGTTATAAAATTAAGAGCACTTGAAAAGAACATGGAATGTATTAAGTTTATACAGGCAGTTTGAATGTTTAAAGTTTTGCTAATTTTGAAAACAGATCAAAACATGAAACAAGGGCCCTTAAAAGAGGGTTTGTTAAAATGGGATGAATTTATGAGTAGAATAAGAAGATCTGTAAGTTTAGAGAGTATGCTTTAAAATGTATACCGTAATCAATTATTAATATTTAAACATGGGCCTCCCTGGTGGCGCAGCGGTTGAGCGCTGAGTTGCGAAGCTGCCCGCAGCCTCTGCAGCACCGGTTCGATCCCCGGCTGCTCCCCGGCCACCTGAGGAGGGTCCCACACGGCGCGCAGACCTCTCCTGCCGCCCGCTGCTCCCCTCAGCAGTGTACTTCGGTCCTTCTGCCTGTTCTGCTCTCCGCTCTGGCTCTGGTGAATTCTCTCGCCCTCCCGCGCTTCTGACTATACCCAGTGCTTGTATAAATAAATAAATCAATCTTTGGGAAAAAAAAATTAAGCTTATGAAAAATCTGCCCTAGAGACATAAAATCCCTCACAGGGACACAGCTGTATACACAGTACTATAATCTATGGGAAATTCTTGTCAGGTGTTTCTAGTATTTCATTTTTCCATCACTCTTCCCAGTCTAGTCAAGCTGCGGTGAGGAGTTCTAAGCACACCTGGATTATCCACACTTTGAGTAGAGGGTCCATCTTTATTTAATCGCTCTTCTCCCAGCAGCTGCCATTTGCTGGGAAGAGCAGATGTTAGATAAACATTTGTTTGAGTTAAGCTTAATTAGCTACATCCTTCAAGCACTATTTTAAAGTGGCATACACTGGAACAGCAGCCCTGATGAGGTTTTGCGTTCATGGCACACTTTCAAATACTAAAATTTTAGATACCATGCCTCCAAGACAAAAAGACTCCAAAGAACCTGCAGTTCATCAGCCATATTTGCAACTGCAGCAGGAGCATGACGACAACTCTGAGTAGCATCTGGTCCGCTCCAGGATGCCTGTCCTGCAGAGAGAACAGCTAACTGCCTTGAATCTGCTTTTAATATACTCAGGAGGCAAAATTCTCCCATATTTCTACGGTGTTGGCTTGTCCTTATACTATGTTTCTTCCAAAACAGTGTTGCCCCCACTAAATGTCTGACCAGAGATCTATGTATTTGTCTTTCATCAGGAACAAAATATGGCATAATTTCAAATATTAGAATCATAGATACTACACTTCAAAGGCTTAGGAAATGCCTAATAACATGAAACGCACCATTAGTACATTATATCATATTTCAGAAAAAAATAATAATTTATATATGGAACAAAATTGAAGGGGCATATGCAAATTTGCCCATTAGCAGTCACTACCCATTTACTCCTTTCCTTCCAGTCCTGGCAACTGTCAATCTACATTCTCCCTCTATAGTTTTGTTTCTTCTGGACATTTCCAATAAATGTAATCACACAACATGTTGCCCTTGTGACTGAATTCTTTCATTTGGTGTAATATTTTCAAGGGTCATCTGTATGGTAGCATATCTGTGCCTCATTCCTTTTTGTGGATGAATAATATTCCATTTTCTGGATTTACCCCATTTCATCTGTCTGCCCATCATGTCAACATTTGGATGGTTTCTACTTTTGGAAAAATTTTCTGCTGCAAAAAATAGTTTTATTTTTACACATGAATTACACATGAAGCCCTGTTTGTCTAATCTGTTGCTTGTGCTTGTAATGCAGGTCTTTTGAAACTTTTTTTAAAAAAAGATTTATTTATGCATACAAGAACTGGGGTACAGGCCAGAGGTGTGGGGAGGAGGTGAAAGGATTCACCAGAGACAGAGTTGGGAGCAGAACAGGCGGATTGACTGAAATACACTGCTGAGGGGAGTAGTGCGCGAGTCAAGAGAGGTCTGCTGCGCCGTGTGGGCAGCTCCCTGGCCGGGATAAAACTCGTGCTGCAGTGGCTGCAGATAGCTTCATAGGTTGTGTCTTAACCCCTTGTGCCACCAGGGAGGCCCTCTTCTGAAACTTTTTTGCTCAGAGCAAATAATTATAAGGATTTAGAACACATGAATATTCATTATTAAGAGATAATTGAAAGCAAACTCCAAATCAAAACTTTCAAGTTTTCCAGTCACTTTCTGATCTGAAAACAGATATCTAAATGTCTTCTACAAAATGACTGTATTACATTTCTTTCTTGCCTAGCTAGGAAAAGTTACAAAAGCTTCTAGATAAGGAGAAAAAAAATGAATACTCAATGGACTGTCTCTTCAAATGTACAGGAGTAAAAGGGAATACTTTCCCATAGTTGGCATAAAAAATCTAATTAATTTTGGATTTGTCCAGTTTGTATAAGCTACCTTAGAAATGCAACTCATTTATTTTGGATGTAAAAACATTATTTTGATTGCTGGACCTAAAGTTCTCCAAAAGGGTGATACTGCTAATTAAATTTTCTCCTACCACTGTGATAATATTGTCTCTAGCCATCACCTCACATGCTCCTCTACCTTTTGTTTTGTGGATGATCATGGTTTTGTATATGGGAACGGCAGTGACCTAACAAGAATGCTAGGGCTCTGGAAAAGGATCCCTGCCCTAGGTTTTGGGCAAATCTAGGAAAGTACCATAACCACTGTAGTTACAACTGCAAAGAGCAAACTTTCAGTATTTCAACCTTCCTCCTCAAAGTATGGGGTACATGAAAATTCAAGAGTCCAACAGCTAAACACCTTTGTTTCCAACATTCTTTCAAATTATCCATGACTACAAGTGGCCCACTGAAAGTAAATTCACATCTTAGAAGGACCCTTGCAAGTATAAAACAAAGTACAATAGCTATGGACTCAGAAGATTAAGTTCAATCGTGACTAGCCATATGCAGATTGTGTGTTCACAGTCATGTTCTTACCTTCATTGAGATACAGTATTCTCATCTGTAAAATAGGAATGAGAGATTCACAGAGTTGCTAAGAGGTTTAGTTAAGGTAGTAAACTTCCTGGCAAAAGTTAAGTTACTTAAGCATTGTGAGCTCCTTTGAATTGAAAATAAAGTATCTGAAAACCCATCAGATTTAGACAATAGAGCTTCACTATCCAGCAACATACAGCTTTTAAGTAACTGAAATTAAATAAACTTGAAAAATCAGGGCTCAGAGCTCAATAATCACATGTGGCTAGCTAATGACAACATATTGAACAGCACAATATTCTATCACTGCCATCATCAGAGGAAGTTCAATTGGGCAGTGATGCAATAGAAGAAGTGATAGAATTACACAAGAACAGGTGTCCAGAAACCTAAATTTTTGCCACAATGTAACTTAAGTTGAGGAATTTTTCTCTCACTATGTCACACTTTCCACAAAGGTAAAATTAAATAATACTGCTGTGGCAACGTACTGGGAATCAGGTGCACTGAAGTCACTTTTTTCTCTTGTTTTTTTCATCATCTTCTGGGGATCCTTACATAGTCAGCAGCAAGGACCACTTTGAGGATGATGACTCCTTAGGAGTTCAATATTTGTAGCCATAATTTGATATTTTCCTAATACACTTGCAAATGGTTAAGAATAGCATAAAGCTGACAATAGATATGAAGGACCCTGAGTGGGAGGGGGAAGGGAGTGTGAGAACAGGGAGTGGGAGAGCACAGTGGACTTTGGTGGAGGCCTATGGGTGCTTCCGTGGTAGCTAAGGTGACTCCACCTGACAGGTGACATCTTATTTTGTCAAAACACTAACAAAGATGTAAAACAATGATATTTCAATTAAAAAAATAATTGCACCAAACTGCCTACAGTTCTTGTGATGATGGAGACAGAAATCAACATAACTATATGTTTTCATTGGTAAATGGCCTTTTGTAGGCTACTAAGTTTTCACAGAGTTTAAAATGAGAAGATCAAAAGCATACTTTCCTCTTAATAACTTTTTCACTATGTCTACATCTGTCTTTCCCAGATCTGTGAAAAATAATCTCTTGCTGTCACTTTGTGGATAATATTGTGTATTTTTGTTTACCTAGAAAAGAGCCAAGTAGCAATTGTTTTAGGACAATAGACCACACATTAGGTTCCAAGTACTTAACTGCTGTTGGGACATAAAGTCAACCACAGATAAGATGGACCTGGCTGTGTGTCAATAAAATTTAGTTCACTAAAATAGTTCCGCAGTTCTTAGTTTGCTAACTCCAAGTCTAGAAGGCCATATGAGAGTATGTCCTTTTCCCACTCTTTCCCATTATTTTACCATTATATTTTTCTCATTTAGACCACATGTTCTGCAAATAATCAGACTCTTAAATGTTTAATTTAGAAATGTCAAAACATAATTTTTCTCCTCACTTTTATTAGGGCCTGAATAAAAAACAATATAATTCTTTGAGTTGACAATTTTTTTTTTCCCATAGCAAAATGAGAGGAATGGACAGAGCATATAAATTGTAAGAGAACTAATTAAAAATGATTCACAGATCGAGTCAAGTCATTTAAAGTTTCCTGGCTATTTTACTAATTCATGAATTGAACTACAACTTAATTGAACTAAATGCCTCAATGCCATTATTTCTTATGTGGATCTGTTCATGACAAATAAATTAAGGCCAAATATTTACATGATTCAAGTAGTATCTGTATAAAAAACCTGGTAAGTTGTGTGAGTACAAAGAACTGTAGAGAAATTAATAGAAATGAACTACGAAATTTTAGAATTGGAAATGTTCTTATAGAAAAATTAGTACCACCCACTGCTTCACAATTGATGGGTGTGTTTATCATCTCTTCTTTTTCCTTCCCAAAAAATACACTACTTATTAGAGCTCCAAATTTCCTTATGGAACTAGCCCTTCCCTCCCAGCACTTTGAGGGGTGACACTAGTTTTGTCTTTAAGTTCACAAGTAGTTATTGAACCCAGACAGGATTCACCAGAGTTCTGTAAACTCCAGGCCAGAGGAATGAGTGGTTTAGGGGTAGGTTCTAGAGACAAAAATTGCTAATTTCAATTCTAGATGATTCTTAGAACTATCAGGAAAGAAAAGATAACTTTGTGTTGCTTCCTCCCTACCCCTTTCACTGTCTTGCTTTTATTTTCCCTTCCTCTCTCCTTTTTAATGGGTACTAAGCTGGAAAATATGTGCATAATATGCCCAGCAGTCTTTGTGCCACCTCAGAAATATGGTTTGCCTGAGTATTTGAACCAGAGACAAGCTGGCAGGAGATGCACACTTCAAATTCTGATAGTATTGAGACTCTAGATCCAGCCTTAACTGTAAACAAAAATCTGTCTTTTAAATACAGGATCAACATGGAGGGGAGGAAACGCTGTGAGTAAGATCTCCCAATAAAAAAAGTTAATAGGGAAGAAAAGCGGCAGGTCCCAGTGAGAACTGGGACACAGAAGATAAACGGGCGACTCCAGCAAACTACCCAAAGAAGAAAGTTGCCATAAAAGAGGACTAGAAGGGAGGAAAGCACAGAACCCTGCTACCCTCCCCCACCCACAAAGTCAGCACTCTCTGACCAACAGGAAGGAGGAAAAAACAAAAACACTAAAACAACCAAAAAGAACAAACTACGCATCAAGCGGGACTGTGAGAGGAAAGGAACTATTTCAGCCACCACACCCCATGAACGGGAGCTGTGGAGAACCCTGCAGATTCGGCGTGGAGGTGAGCGAACGGCTCCAGGCACCATTAGAGAAAAACAAAGACTCCCGGAGAACCCCAAAAACTCCACAGAAAAACTAATTCAACTCATCAATCAGCTCAGTAAAGTGGCAGGATACAAAATCAACATGCAAAAGTCAGTAGCCTTCCTCTACACAAACAATAAATCTGAAGAAGAAGAAATAAAAAAAAAATCCCTTTTATTATCGAAACAAAAAAAAAAAATCAAATACTTGGGAATAAATCTAACAAAAGAGGTAAAGGACCTATACAAAGAAAACTACAAAACACTGTTAAAAGAAATAGAAGACACAAAGAAATGGAAAGACGTCCCCTGCTCATGGATTGGAAGAATAAGCATTATTAAAATGGCCATCCTACCAAAAGCAATATACAGATTCAATGCTATTCCAATAAAAATTTCAATGTCATTCTTCAAAGAAATAGAACAATTATTGATGAAATTCATATGGAATTGCCAAAGCTGTCCTGAAAAAAAAAAAAAAAAAAAAAAAAGAAGGGAATGGAGGCATCACACTCCCAGACTTCAAACTATACTACAAAGCCATAATCATCAAAACTGCATCGTATTGGAACAAGAACAGACACACAGACCAATGGAATCAAATAGAAAATCCAGAAATAAACCCACAGATTTATGGTCAACTAATCTTTGACAAAGAAGCAAAGAATATGCATTGGAGCAAAGAAAGTTTGTTCAATAAATGGTGCTGGGAAAACTGGGTTGCTACATTCAAAAGAATGAAGCTTGACTACTACCTAACACCATGCACAAAAATCAACTCAAAATGGATTAAAGAACTAGACATAAGACCTGAAACCATAAAATACATAGAAAGAAATATAGGTGAAACACTACGTGATATGCACATCAAAGACATCTTTACAGACACATCACCCAAAGCAGTGATAGTGAAGGCAAAGATAAACAGCTGGGACTACATCAAATTAAAGAGCTTCTGCACAGCAAAAGAGACAATAACAAAAACAGAGAGAAACCCCACCAACTGGGAGAACATTTTTGCACCCAACACTAATGATAAAGGACTGATCACAAAAATCTGCAAAGAGCTGATGAGACGCAACAAAAACAAAGAAAATAATCCTGTCAAAAAGTGGGCATAAGAGCTAAAAAGAAACTTCTCTGAAGAGGAAATGCAAATGGCCAACAGGCATATGAAAAAATGTTCAACATCACTTGTAATCAGAGAAATGCAAATCAAAATTACAATGAGATACCATCTCACACCAGTGAGAATGGCACATATTAAAAAAACTAGCAACAACAAATGTTGGTGAGGTTGTGGAGAAAAAGGAACTGTCCTGCACTATTGGTGGGAGTGCAAACTGGTCCAACCACTATGTAGAGCTGTGTGGAGATTTCTGGACCTACTAAACATAGAGCTTCCATATGAACCAGCAATTCCGCTCCTAGGTATTTACCCAAAGGACACAGAAACATCAATTCCAAAGAGCACCTGCATCCCTATGATTATAGCAGCACTATTTACAATAGCTAAGCTTTGGAAACAACCCAAATGCCCAAAAACAGATGACTGGATCAAGATGATGTGGTACATATACACCATGGAATATTACTCAGCATTCAAAAAAGATAAACACATGCAATTTGCAGCAACATGGATGGAGCTGGAAGGGATCATGCTCAGCGAAATAAACCAGAAAGGAAAAAGAAAAATACCGGATGGTCTCACTCATAGCAGGAACCTAGAAAACTTAAATAAGGGTCCAGGAAAAAGAATAACTATAAGAAAGAAAATATCTAAATCAACAAACAACTATGAACCAGAGACACTCTATGGGGGGTGGGGGGAGGCAGGGAGGGGAGGGATTGGGGTCAAAATAAGGGGGTTGTAATTGCATGGGGAATATAAAAATAAAATTTAAATAAAAAATAAAAAATGTAATAAAATAAATTTAATAATATACTGCATTTCCTCCATTTTACAGATAAAAAAGGGTATATGGGGGTAAGTAACTTGCCTTAGTTACATAGATGGGTAGGACCAGAGCTAGTATTCAAAGGCAGCCTGACTCAGTGCTTAAGTTTCTGCTCAATCATTATGCCTTACAATAAAAGTCTGGTGCTTCATACACTTTTGAACTCAAAAATTGAATATAAACACCCTGGATTCTACTTTCATCTATCATACCTACCATTCAAGCTATTATATTCAAGCTCTAAGATGGCGTACAGTAAACAATATAACCAAAAGGACTGGACAATGTCACATGAATTTACTGGGTAAACAATCTAATTTGCATGTGCTTTCTTACCATCTACACTAGCATCATCCACCCAAATGATTTCCTTCAGCAGTATGCAGGTGAAGAATAGCGCACACTGTGGACAGTTCTAAGCAGTGTGGACCATGCTTCATTACGAAAAACTATTATGATACTGGTGGTAGGCAGGGGAGGACAGCGCTTAAATTTTTGTTCAATACATCTAGAAGAAGTAAAGAAGTAGAACAATTATAAACTTTGTCACTTCATTTCACAGCTATGCCATTACTAAAATCATCAATGGTTATCTTTACAGGAATGATAGTAGCTGGTTTCTGTATAAAATTATCTTAATGCTTTGTAAATTTAAATAAATCAAAACAAAATTTTTTACATGCAGACCAACACCCAAAGATCATGTCCACTGATAATGGATTATGTGTCAAGGATTAAAAGACAGTATAAGCTTTCTCAACAATGTAATATTTAATACAAACACATTTTAAATAAGGAAAATAACCTACAAATGAGACAACTGAAAAATGGCAAACACTTGTAATTGCTGGCATAGAGTAAACTACAGTGCTTCATTCTACTAGCTGAGCTATTGAAGGGATTGTAATTGCCCCAATAAAGTCCAAGTTCTTTTTTTCTTTCTAAAAAAAAAATCTGTCTTTTATAATCATTAGAACAACATGGTTCCCCCTCTTTTATTTAAGATCAAATTGGATTTTTTTGTCACGACAAGAGTCTGGACAAATACCATTAGTTAAGCAACTCAAACGAAGTGTACATTAATAAATGGGAGGGTCAGTCTTTAATCTCTTTTAAATCTGATGCTGATTCTAGGCAACTGACATGGTAGATTAGCAAGACTTAACATTTGACATGAAACGCAGTTCAGGTAAATAGATGTGTATAGGTGTCCTTCACTACCTATGGGGGATGGGTTTCAGGACCCCTGAGAATACCAAAACCCAGGATGCTCAAGTCCTTTATATAAAATAGTGTAGTATTTGCATATAAACTATGCACATTCTCCTATATACTTTAAATCATCCATAGATTACTTAAAGTATCTAATATAATGCATAGTCTCTTCCAATGCTATACTGTATTACTTAGAAAATGACAAGAAAAATCTGTACATGTCCAGTACAGATGCAAACATAGTAGTAGTAATATTTTTGATTCACAGTTGGTTAAATCTCTGGATGCAGAACCCAAAGGCATGGAGGATGAATTGTACTGCTTGATAAGCAACTTGGACACTAAGTACCATGTTCAGATAGTGACCTCCTTTCATGGATATTGTTGCTTAGTATAAGACCAAGTTTAAAGAACACTGATTAGATGAAAAGGAGCTACTTTCCATATTTATATATATAGTTATGCTTAATGACTTGTCCTTGTGTGACCAGCATGGCTAGAGGATAAGATCCGCATCATATCTGGAATTAGTTTCACTAAAATGTCATTAAGAGGCACAAGGCTATAGTATAGATAAGACAAAGACTTGAAGGTAATTCTGGAAGGTCCAAATTATAGAACATATAGGACTAGGAAATATAAAGAGGACTTTAGATTTGTCATGAACACAAACTTTGGGATTCTAAGCTGTGTCATCAGTCAGTACTGCTGGGTTGGGTCTACACACAAACAGGAAGTTATTCTACAAATACTTGTGCATCTATATTATGCCCAGCACCAGGGACACCGTGTGAGCAACGTAAACTCAAACCCTTAGAACTTTGAGGAAACAATATAAAGCCCAATTTTGACAATGATTAATTTGAAAATAAAGGGTTACATGGTTGTTATTAATGGTCTTAAAAAATAATCGCACGATTTACCCCCTCCTCCAAACTAGATTCATTAAGAACATCAATATATACAGCAGTATGATCAAAGTGCAAAAAATTAAAATATGTTCTTCTGTCTAACGGTATAATTTCTTTAACATACCATCTAGTTATTAAGCTATCAAAAACCAAGGCACACTTAAATAGATATTAATAATTCTCATCCATTGTAGAACAATTAAGAAAGGACATAAAGCTTATCTGTCAAATGGCTTCTTTCTCCATGGTAAATCTGAGTCTCTAAAATAGTAACTTTAAACTTTTGTCCAACTGTGAAATTTACGGGAACAAAGAAGTTTGGTCTGCCACACATTTGCATTTTGAGAAGAAAATTGTTAATGCTAGCAACAGAGCCCCATTAAGTGAGAGAAGTTTATGTCAGTATATTTCCTTCACATTATGCAAAATGAAGTCACATTTTAACCTACTAGATATCTGTGACACTTGTCTGGGTTTCTGATTTGTAGATGATTTTTATTCTTTCCCTGAATAATCTCCTAACAGAATTGGTTGCTGATAAAGTTGAATGGAAGTGGAATAATCCTGTGTGTAAACCCAAATTTTCTAATTTTGGTGATATGCCTAAGGCTAGTGTCTGGGTTAGGAAAAGAAAAAGTGTTTGAAGAATAAAATTGACTACAATGAGAAACACACAGATCTTAGAGCATATGAAACATAGATTTTATTTAAATTCATGTACAGGTAAAACTTTACCAAAATTTATAAACAAAAACCAAATTCAAATTTTTCCCCATCACAAAAATGGACCTATGGGGAAAAAAGTATCATTCTCTTAATTATGTTTTTCCAACTGGTAGTTTCTAAGGGAAAAAGAGAGGAGAGAGATGAAAGTGACACTCACAACACTCACAAATCTTCAGTAAGGTCTCATCTTGAAGTGATTTAGTTGCAGAAATTTCCATAATAATCAGCATTCCAGTTTTGACATCAGAATACAACCTTCTATAGACTTTCCTGACTTATGATGGTTAGACTCATGATTTTTTTTACTTTATCATGTTATGAAAGCAATACAGTTCCAATAGAATACATACTTCCAATTTTGAATTTTGATCTTTTCCTAGGTAGTATGATACTCTCTTGTGATACTGGACAGAGGCAGTGAGCCCCAGCAAACCAGTCAGCAAATCCATCATGAGGGTAAAAAACTGACACTCAACAGTGTACCATGTGGCTGGTCTTTTATATTGCATTAAATCCATTTTCAACTTAATGATGTTTTCAATTTATGATGGGCTTTTTTGAGTATGACCCCATCTGAAGCTGAAGAAGAGGTGTTGAAAATCATAAATAAGGCTTCTGGTTTTATTTTAGTATGAGGTAAACAGTATCTTAATCATTAAGGCAAATGGTAGAATCCATGCATGTTAAATTAATGTGGACCTTCCACTGTCAAATCTATATTGGAATATTCATAGATTTTGCAAACATGTGGTAGAATTAGAAACTTGTAAAAACTGTTGCATTGTGTCACAGCAGCACCTTTTTGATAATCTTTTAAATGCAATCTTGTCTAAGATTTTTAAAGTCTGTAATTTTTATTTATTATATAGGATCAAAGAGTCACCAAAACTGTTATAAAAGAACCAGGAACCAATGTCAAATGCTGTAATATGCATGCTGTTTAGCAATGCAGGCCGCTCCCCTAGGTCAGCACAATGATGCTTACAGATTAGGGCATCAATAAAGAATGTTATTTAGACTTCATAGGTATCTTATTAAGGAAAATACAGATTTAAGATTTTTCATACAGTGACTCTTGTTCACCCCCTCCTCATTTTTTTTCCCAATGGGATAATCATTTCCTTCACAGAAACGAGAACTAAACGAGAGAACTATTCCTTTTTATAGGAAAATGGGCTGCTTCTTTCAAGGGGTCAGGACAAAGGCTTCACTTCTTAGCCACACTGGCCACAGCCTTCTTGGCTGCATCTTCCAGGTCGACGGCAGAGGTAATGGGGAGTCCGCTGCATTTAAGTATGTTCTTGGCTTCATGAACATTGGTTCCTAGAAGAGGGGAATGACGAACAGTCAATGAAATGGAACTGGAGGTGGTGTTGTCTCAGGACGCTTCCTACAATCTGAAATCAGAGGCTGTCTGATATCACAGACACAATTTATATATAACACTATTTCATCTTTTCATGATCCAGATCTCGCTGTCTAGATATATCCAGATGACAAATTTAATTTTCACTCTTTTCACCTTAAATGTCTAGTATTATCTAGTATTATATAGATCGTACTTATATTTTCTCTGGTAAGTAAACGGAATTAATAAGGTTTTGTTAGACTGTGCACAAAGAATAACCGCTTGTCTAACTAGTTTGAAAAAGGACAGTCTTCTGAAATAGATTTATGCTTTGATGGAATAGTCAGAACACAGAATCTAAGGAAAAAGCTTTGTATATAAATTGAGCAGGGTGTTGGCATAGTATGGAATATTAGGAGTAACACACTGGGATGCACAAGACTAACCTGTCTATATCTTTTCACCAGGAGATGGATTAAATATAGATTCTAACCAACGTCATTAACAGGGAAAATGAAATGACAAGCCCGTATCAAGTGTTGTTCCAGCTAGAAAAGATGAAAGAACTTGAAAGAGGCTAATGGACATGTTTTTACTGATAAAAGTAGAAATTTCTACTGATAATTCACAGTTAAGTGGATTTAATGTGATTTTTGCCCATACCAGAGTATCAATTATCTTAAAAGCCTCTTGTGGTTAGAGTTGAGACCCAATATGACATCTGAAGTTCACAGAATCTGGCCCCTTAGGTCACAAATACACTGCTTTGAGATTGACAGTATTCAATATGTCCAATTCTGTTTCCTCCTCACTCTAGATAACAAAAGGGCAGAAGCCCTGAAAATGAGCACTGCAACCTTGAATGACATCTCTTGGTGATTCCTGGTGGGGTTGTATCATTGGCAGCCAAGTCACTTTACCCAAAGATGTGCACCAGTGACTAACATTCAAACTGCTTTTCTAGTCTTCGAAGGTTCTAGGAGAAATATGGTGAAATTTAAGGGTCTAAAGATTTATCTTATCTTGTACCATTTCCTGTGCTTTTATCTACTTAGGAAGACAGAGCTGATTTATAAACGAAGAATTTGCAATACATGTGTTGGAGGACCTACGAGTGCACATAAAAAGGAGCAGTGTGGTCCACATGTTTCACACACAGAGGAGGAGGTGAAGGAAACAGAAACAGTTGGAATGAAAAGGTGATATAGTCTTGATTCTCCTGGGATCCTGGGTCCAATAAAGCACTGGAGAAAGGGAACGTGGGCTTTCACTCTCTCACACTGGAGTCTGATGAATGGCTTCTTTGGAAAGCAACAACTCAAAAGACAGGGAAGTTGTTACTTAAATTAACCAGACATTCTTGCTGGTTCCGCAGTTGTGCAGTTTTGGGTAAATCATTTAAATCTTGTGAGTCTCTTGACATAACATTATGATGATCTTCCTCATAATTAATAGTCATTAAAATTATATATGCCAGATATAATGCCATATGGTGAATATGCAACATGAAATCTTCATAGTAACTATGTGATGGTCCTATTGTCCTATTTCACAGAAAATTGAGGCACAGGGAAATTAATAATTTTTGCAGGTCAGAAAAGCTGTCAGTGGCAGAAATGGGACTTGAACACTGTCCCCTTTATTTTTTTTTTTTAAATTTATTATTTATTTTATACAAGGACTGGGGTACAGGCCAGAAGCACGGGAGAGTGAGAGAATTCACCAGAGCCAGAATGGGGAGCAGAACAGGCAGACGGACCAAAGACACTGCTGAGGGGAGCAGGGGGTGAGGCAGTAGCAGTCTGCTGCACCATGTGGGGTTCTCCATGGTTGGCTGGCGGGGAATCGAACTGGCGCTGCAGAGGCTGCGGACAGCTTTGCAGTGCAGCAATCAACCGCTGCGCCACCGGGGAGGCTCCCCTGTCCTCTTTAATTGCACAACTGTAAATGTTCTAAAGATATGCTGATCTATTTTCCTGTCTCTAAAATGAGGATAATAATGCTGACAGCACAGGCTGTGATGAAAAACAAAGGAAGTAATATGTGTGAAAACATAAATGGCAAAGTATCTGGACTGGCTACCTGCCCATCAAAGATTCATTGCTCCTCTTTTACCATGAAGAGCTGTTGCTGCAAGTAGCTGCCCAACCAAAAATGAGGATTCCCAGGCTTCCTTGCATCTAGGTGGGGTCTTGTGACCCAGTTCTGGTCAATGGAATATGAGTGGCGAGAAACATATGCCCATAAAAATTCCCAGAGTGACCTTCCATACCTTCTTCGGTTTTCCCTTTTAGAAAGTTGTCAGCCAACGTCACCTTTTTTTTTTTTAAGATTTATTTTATTTATTTATGCATACAAGAATAGGGATATAGGCCAGAGATGCAAGGGGGATGGTGAGAGGCTTCACCAGAGACAGAGTGGGAAGCACAATACACAGTTCTACTGAAATACACTGATGAGGGGAGCAGCAGGAGAGGTCTGCTATGCCATGTGGGTCAGCTCGCTGGCCGGGGATTGAACTCATGCTGCAGTGGTTGGTGATAGCTCCATAGCCTTGAGACTTAATCCCTGTGCCAGCAGGGAAGCCTCAGCCATTGTCACCTTTTGAAGACTGCAGCGACTCCATCAGCATGGACATTTGAAAAACTGTAGAGTAAGGTGCCCCACTGACATCCTCTTAGCGTTTATGTGAATAAGAATTTTCTACTATTTCAGTATTTATCTGTTGTTAAAGAAGCTAACATCACATTAACCTATTACTTTGTAAATGTGGCAGGCAGCTTCTAAAACAGCTCTCAGATGATCAATTCCCTGTTGATGTTCGTGTGATTATCTCTCAGCGACGATAAGCCATTGACTTGCTTCTAATGCGTAAGAACACATTTTTGTCCTCTTTGAGTAGGTACCTAGGGGTGGAATTGCTGGGTCATATGGTAAATTCATTTTTAGTCTTTTAGAGAATCTCCATACTTCTTTCTACAGGAAGCTGGATTAGTTTATATTTCCACCAACAATGTAATAGGGTTTCTTTTTGTCCAAACCCTCACTGACACTTCTTGTTTATGGTTTTTTTGATATGGGCCAGTCTCACAGGTGTGAGGTATAATCTCATTATGATTTTCATTTTCATTTCCCTGATGAGAAATGATGACAAGGGCCTCCCGGGTGGCGCAGCAGGTTAAGTGCAGCGCTGTGAAGCTGTCCGCAGCCTCTGCAGCGTGGGTTCGATCCCTGGCCAGCCAGGGAGATTCCCACATGGCACGGCAGACCTCTCCCGTCGTGCCCGCTGCTCCCCTCAGTAGTGCTTTCAGTCTGTCTGCCTGTTCTGTTCCCCACTCTGTTTCTGGTGAATCCTCTCACCCTCCCGCTTCTCTGGCCTGTACTCCAGCTATTGTATAAATAAAAAATAAATCTTTAAAAAAAAAGAGAGAGAAATGATGACGAGCATTTTTTTCACGTTTGTTGCCTATCTGCCTATATTTTTTTGAGAAGTGCCTATTTAGCTCTTCTGTTCATTTCTTTGGATTGTTTTCTTCTTGTTAAGTTGTATAAGCACTTTGCAGATCTTCAGTATCAGTCCCTAATCAGATATATGGTATGAAAATATTTTCTGCCACTCAGTAGGGTGTCTCTTTGTTTTGGTCACTGCCTCTTTTGCTGTACAGAAGCTTTTTAATTTGAAAGGAACCCTCATGCCTACGTTTATTGTAGCACTATTTATAATAGCTAAGATAGGGAAACAACCTCTACACTCAAGAACAGATGAGTGGATCAAGAAGATGGGGAACAGACACACAATGGACTACTACTCGGCAATTAAAAATTCATGCTGTTTGCAACATGGATGGAACTGGAAGGGATTATTCTAAGTGAAGTGAGGCAGAAAGAAAAAGATAAATAAAAAGATATTCATCTTATTAAGATAAGTATTTACTTTTTAGGATAAAGTAAAACCAGGTGGTTTTACTTACATGTGGGATCTAGAGAAACTAAACAAAGGATTAGAGAAGTCAAACTGACCTTGAAAGAAGACCTTAGATCTGAGACACTGAGGAGGGGAGGGAGAGCAGAAGGGAGGAGGGAAGAGAGTGAGGTATGTGGAAGTGAGTGCAGTGGTGTGGTGAAGGACTGTGAGCTGGTGGTGAAAGCTATGGTGACCGCACCTGAGGGGAGAAATTTACACTGTGGAAATAAACAAAGATGTTTAAAAACAAAACAAAAAAGAACACAGCAAAAGTGACGGAATGTCAGTCACTTCTGAGACTGTTACACCACCTGTGACGTCTGTCTTGCTCCCTTTGACTCCTTGTTTGTTTGCTCTGGTGAAGCATCTGCCAACTGTGGGCTGACTGTGCTAGGAGAAACCCAGGGGGCAAGGGAATGTGGGTGGCCTCTGCTAACATATGAAGAGAAACTGAGGTCTTGGACATAACAGCCTATGAGGAATGGCATCCTGCCAAGAGCCATGTGAGTGCTTGGCAGTTGCCTTCCTTAGTCAAGTCTTGACATGACCACAGCCCTGGCGGTCCCTTCACTGTAGCCTTGTGAGAAGGGCCTTCCCCTTCCCAGCCAGAGGACACAGCTTAGGCACACCGGGATTTCCCATCACCGAAACTGCAAACTAATGAATGTTCTTTGTGACAAGCTGCTAAATTTCAGGGTGATTTATTACATATTGGTACTTAATATAGATGCAAAGATTTATTATTTCATTGCCACCTCAGTCTACATTTTGATTCATTTGTAAAAAGTTTCAGCCAAGGTCCTAGATGAGAGATGATCAGAATGTGGCAGGTGTTAGTGTCAAGCTAAGGGATTCAAACATGAATCTGTAAGCAGGGCTCTTGTGGAGTAATGACATGGCCTGAAGCAATAGTTGTGACTGACACAAAAGTGAGTCAGCTCTTGGATGAGGTGATGAGTGTCAAATGTGTACATTTCTATCTCCTTCGACAGAGATGTGGACTAGAATTCTCTCCCCAACTGTCCTCCAACCTGCCAGGGATGAAATATAAGATACAAAAGGCTTGTCTTCTTCCCTTTTCTTCAGCGCTCACCCCAATTTCAAGATATGGCTACCGAGACGCCATGTATCACCCCAAGTGGGAGTCCCCTCTGCCTACATGCTCCTTATCTTCTGACTCTACTTCTCCATGTGAGTCCTGCTGTGAGTACAGGTCTTATCAGGGTGGTTAAACTCTGAATAACTGGACTGATGGAGGAATTTGCAATGCTAGCAGTGGTGATAGTGGTAATAAAAGCAATAGCAGCTATCACTTAACATGGGCATCACACACTGTTCTAGTCTTCTATGTATATTAGCTCATTTGCTCCTCAGTAACAACCGTGAGATAGCTATTACTATTATTTTCATTTTAAAGGTGAAAGAACCGTGGTATAAGTCAAAGACATAGTGATAGCTAGGAAATGTGGAATGAGTGTTCAATGTAACCTCGAACTAGTGTGAATGATTCTCAGAAACAAGACTTGAAACATCCATTCTGAACCCTGAATAACTTTTTTTCATTTTGTAAATATGTTATAATAATAATTTCAATAATAAATATGCTTTTGTGGTTTACAAGGCTTAGTGACTGGCAGTGTTCAATCTCAAAATTCTTTGCTTTTCCCTCTCTGTTTTGACTTCTGATGACTTTTGTTCAGCATTTCAATTTTGTAGCCCTTCCTATTTGTGAGCTCATCAGAACCTCAACAAGCTACAAATTACTGAAGAGAAAGGGCCAGGTACAAATAGGTGGTCTGCTTTTTCTAAACTCCCCTTCTGGTTACCTTTCCCACTGTCTACCCTGTTCTAGGAGGAACCCCGAGGCAGACACCCACTGCACCCAATCTGGGGGTGGTCCAAATACAGAAAATGGGCATTAGCTTGTCCTATGAGATTCACTCTCCTGAGACTCTGAATGGTAGTACTTGTGGAATAGGAAGTAGCATGAAAATGACTTAACTAGCCATAGGCAAGCAGACAAGACAAAGGCAGTACAACTATGCAGTATTATGCAGACAATAGTAAAGCTAAGGGAACAGCCAATTGCTGGAATGAGGCTTCTGGGTTTTGGCCTCCTCTCCCTAGGCTCCAGCTTCAATATGTTCTGCTCATTCTGTTTGTTCAGTTTTACCTGAGTTCCCTTCCATGTGTGTGGATGAAATAAGCTCTTGATCACTTTATTTTTCTAAAATAAATGTATTGCTCCTCCTTGCAACCAAGTAACCTAACTAAATCAGTTCTTTATCACCATACTTTCACAACCAACTAAGCACCAGTTAATCCGGGGGTGGCGAGGGTAGTGTACTGAGATTTAGAAATCTACAAAATTATAGACAAACTAGATTAGGGACATAAAATGAGCTTCCAGACTACCCTGTATGTCTAAAATTATAGCACTATGGGACTGCTTACTAAAGTTTCTCTCATTCCCAGTAACCATGACAGGTGACATTTGTCAGGCTTGCTTACCAGGGTATCTCCTGGCATAGCCCAGTACTACCTACAGTATGTACTTGTTGAAGAGCTCATTCATACAGAGTGCTTAAGGCGGTGTGGCAGGATGGGTACCTTTACTGATCACCTTGCTAGCCCAACATCCTCAAATAATCCTTTTTAACAGTCTGAGGGAAAATAAGGAAGGATTGTTCCTGAACTTTCTCAATCTTCTCCAGGACTTTGAGGTTGTTTTCTCTAAGAAGGGCTGTATTTAGAGACCCTGAGTGAGAACTCCAAGCTGCTCCTCTCTGCCCAGCAGTTCCATGTGTCCCACACAAGTTAAGACTTTGGTGGTTAACCACTGTGGCAGGGCCAGGATAAAAGGGTGGACCAGAAAAATCTCCTTCCAGCTACTCCTGCAGAGCCCTATCAAAATGCCTAATTGCTTCATAACTCTAGGATCCACTGATGTGAATTTTAACTATACTTATAGTTACACTTTAATTACAGCCTTAACTATTATGCATATACTGGCCATGCTCAGATCCAAGCAGTTTGGGGCATGAAATATAAAGTCCAGGTATAGGAGAAATGAGGCATAGACAGAGGGATGGAAACCTGCCATGTAAGAGGTGACGGGGCAGCAGAAATGGACAAGAATGAGAAAGTGAGACAGAGATCATAGAGGGAGAAAATATGGAGATAGAGGTTGAGACAGATCAAGGTAGAAGACATAGAGGGAGAAGGGTAAAGAGACAAAAGGCAGGAGGCATGGGTGAGGGAGACTAGAGATTTAAACAGACAAGAGAATAGAGAGGAGGGAAGGGCAGAAGGGGAGAAAGAGGAGCAGAAGAAAAGAAGAATGAAGGAAAGGAGAAGGGAAGATCAGCCAGAGATGAATAAAAGAGAAGTCATGAAGAATAACTCAGAGAGAATCAGACACATTAGAAGAGAGAGACAGGATAGACAGGGTCAAATAGAATGAGGGGAAAAGTGAGCATGTCACATGCTTCCCCACCAGCCCTGCCCTGACCCTGCCAGCCTCTTCATGAAGCACATAAACTGGGCCCAAGGACAGCATGGCTAGTGACAGGCCAGGGAGAAGCAAAACTCAGCAGGCTCTGTTGCCTAATGACCCTGCCCCTGCTTCTCGTTGCTGTCCAGAGAGTAGCTGGAGGGGGAAGCAGAAACAGAGAGAAAAGGATAAAAAAAATAAAAGCAGGAGGGCCTCCTCTGGTGGCGCAGCAGTTGGGCTGCGAAGCTGCCCGCAGCCTCTGCAGCGCCCGTTCGATCCCTGGTAGCCAGCGAGGGTCCCACATGGTACAACAGACCTCTCCTGCCACGCCCGCTGCTCCCCTCAGCAGTGTGCTTCGTCAGTCTGCCTGTTCTGCTCCCCGCTCTGGCTCCAGTGAATTCTCTCACCCTCCCACACTTCTGACTGTACCCAGTGGTTGTATGAATAAATAAATCTTAAAAAAAAAAAAAAAAAAGCAGGAGCCATGGAAATCAAGTCATTGGAAAAGAAAAGGAGAAATGAGCAAGTCTTGGGCCAACACTTGCTTGTTTGTGGATCACTTTTGTTGGTGATATTCCTTGCACATTTGAGGTTAGTTTCTTCCTGATTCACCAAGTGGCTGACATTTCCAGCCTTTATTTCTAAATAGCAGCTTTAAACACAGACATGGAATTAAGAGTTCCAAAGAGATTGTTTATACCTGTGCACCCAATTATAACGGAAATTGCTCTCTTCCCACATTTAAATAGTGCTGCTGACATGTTCTAATTTATTAAATGCTGCATTGCTTTTTAATGAGGCTGCAGGACAACACTTTTAATAAATGCCTGCACAGACAACTATTCCACTCATGCTGGTCGAACTTCAGGCATTTCTTTATATCTGCTTGTTGAAAGCTAGTCAGCTAAATGGTGGTAAAAATAAGATGACAGGTAAAAATGGAGTCACTTATGCTAAGTCCCATGTCACCAAATTAATATTTAGCTTAATTATAGTTCCAGTGCTCCCAGAAATGACATCTTAAACCAGTTAATTAGTAATCACTGATCTGTACTAGTGATGTAATCTGCCTGTGAGATTCCTGTCATCCTGTAAGGGAAAGTAACCTTACATTAACCAACCCACTTTTTTGCCTAGTGTAACTTCCCTGCTCCCACTCTCTTGTGTATTTTATTTTGCACAGATCCTTGCAGCCCCTTTCTATCTGCTAGAGTGGATATTGCCTGATTCTAACAGATTTTAGCTCAAATAAAAACTCTTCAAATTTTTAACATGCCTGCTTACTTTTAAAAAATGGCTATACACTTATTGCATGCCTTAAAATGTCGGCACATAGAGAAACAAAGGGAATAATTTAAAAATGAAATCTTGACCTACTGGTAGAGGATATTATAAAAAGAATAATTGTTAGAATCTCAGCAATTCTTCACATCTTACCACTGACTTCCAGCCACTGGGTGGGGTGAGAGAGCTGTACACAGAGGTATCAGGTTAATTTATCAAAATTTGATCTCTGCTTTCACCACATTTGAGAGGAGATAATGGCTAGACACAAATTGCAGGTTTTGCTAAAAAGGTACAGCCTCTTCTCCTGACCCAGGCCAAACATTTGTCCTCAGGCTGGAAAGAATACCATGGTACGCTGGACGTGGGTGAAAGCTGTTGCTTAAATATTGTTTTAATAGGAATTCAGGTTTTTAAAAATAATTTAATAATAATTAGCACTCATCAGGTATATATTAGGTTCACTAAATATTTGTTGTATATGAGTTAGGAGGTTTGCAAGTATCACAGCACTTTAATCTTTGTAGCAACTGTAAATGTGACATAACTGTAATCCCCATTTTATAAATGAGGTAACAGAGGCATTAGGGATGTAATCATGGTCCCCATCAAGTCAGAGCTGAGCCAGAACTAGAACCCAGGTCGGTCTGACTGCAAAGTCATGTGATAGCCACACAGACCAGCCTTTTTATGCTAAAAGTAGTTCTGGGGATCCTTTAGGATGTCTCTCTTTTCATTGGAGGAAACTAAGACCCAGAGATGTTAGAATCTGCTCAGGTCAAACACCCACTTATCTAAGATATGCCTGACTCTCAGTCTGATGTTCTAAGTCAGGGCTCAAAGTATGGCCTGTGGGCCAAATCTAGCCCGGGGCGTCTTTTTGTGTGACTTGCAAGCTGAAGACAGATTCTACATTTTGAAATAATTGGAAAAAAAGTCAGAAGAATTTTTGTGATCCATGAAAATTACATGAAATTCAAATTTCAGCATCCATAAATAAAATGGAGTGGAGCATAGCCAAAGTAATTCATTTACAGATTGTCAATGGCTGCTTTTGTACCACAATGGCAGAGCTGAGTCGTTGTGACACAGATGGCATGGCCCATAAATCCTCAAATATTTTGACCCCTGCTCTAAGGAATTGAACATCTCCCACTCCAGGGAGGGGAGGTTGGTCAATGGAAATCACCTAAAGCAGCTGATTCCTCCTAAAATTAAAATGTTCACTGTCCCTATGCCCTTGCTCCGCCTTCAGTATTCTCCTCTCAAGTGACAATCAGAGAAAGGCAGTCTGTTTTCTCAGAGACATATAAATTTAGATATCTTATCACATCTCTTTTGTCCTGTTAATGCACTTTAAGAAATGGAATAATTCACTGGAGATCAGAGTAAAACTCATGCTGTGTCAGCAGCCCTCACTTGCTGGAGATGATGTGCAGGCAAACTGTGGGCTGTCAATAGAGTCCACCCATACAGCATCCGCAAGCATGGACATCTCTTTTCCATGATTTCTTTCCCAGGCTAAGAAGAGACTAATAACCAGGGCGTGAGCATAATATTTATTCCTAGGATGACATCAACTTCAATGGCAGGAAGTCACTGGCCAGGTTCCCTTCTATAACAATTCGAAGAATAGTATGTACGTGCTTATAATAATGCAAACAAGGTTTAGGATCAAGTCTAACGTAATCACTAAGGGCTTTTGTTAGATGTTTTCTCTTTACTTTCAACCTCATTAACTCTCAAAAAAGCAAGTATATATTAATGCAAACTAAAGTTACAGAGCCTTAACATTAAAGTAGAACAGACTGAATCTTCTGGCAAAGAAGAAAACTTTATTAGGACCCTCCTTTTAAAGAAGGAATATTCAAAACATCTGCATGTTAAATTTCCTTTCATGCCTTCTGTGAGTCTACTTCATGGCTTTCAATCTATATGTACTCTCATTTGTGGGTGGTGGCAGGAAATTTGGCAGGGTGAGAGACTGTGTGAAGTACTCGCTTTGGACTCCACTGCTGCCTAGAAGTAACAACACTGCCTCACCATGCACAGTTCTGTATTTACGTGGAAGAAATGGCTAAGTGGACTTCATTGCTGATATCTTTCTGAGAATTGAGACTCTAAGAGCTCAATGTGGTAGCCAAAATCTTTGACTCTTACAAATCACTTAAGAGCTGACTGCAGTGATTTAGATACAGAACCATGGACATTTCTAGAAACCTAGGTATTGCTGCTGGCCTATTCTGTCCATCAGGCTGTAAATCATGTCCAATGGGTAAAATCTGTGCCACTATCTGTTTTTGTAAAAAAAAAAAAAAAGATTCATTGTTCACAGCCATGCCCGTTCCTTTCCATACTGTGTGTTGCTCCCGCACTACAAAGGCTGGAGTGAGTTACTATGATGGAATATATGGCTCACAGAGTTTAAATTCTGGTGCTTTAGAGAGAAAGACTATATGACTTTGCTTTACAGAATACATTTTGGGGTCAAAGCTGTAGTTCTAAGGGAGGACATTCCACCCCTGCTTCTTTAACTCAACATGTCAAATACTTGGCTCAAGGACCCCACTGTCCCTTGCCACATCTGTGATAGACAATAATGATCATAGAGCTCTTTTCTACTGGCTGAGATACGATCTGAAATCTTTGTTGGCATTGCAGTGCAGACAGCCACTGTCACTGAATAGAAGGTGGCATGTGATACAAGTTAATTGTCCTCTCTGTTATAAAAGAGTCACAAAGAGCATCTGCCTCATTGGCTCAGCCTTTGGACAGTCTCCAAAAGGTGGTTTTTGGGAGCAGAGGCGTCTTATTAACAGAGCATAACTGCCCCCTGTATAATGGCACACACAAAATCTACCCGCACGTCTCTTCCCTGATAGCAACATGCTCGCTCTCTCTTAGGTGAGTGGTGAAATAGACTTTAAAGAGTTACATAAGGAAACTAGACATGAAGAAATGGACAGTCTGGCCACTTAGAAAAAAACAGAAAACAACTAATGGTGTGGTTTAAGGCAGAACTCGGGACATGGTCATCCCTGCTCTGCCATGCTTTTACGAAAAACCCTAACCCCAGCTTCTTAAAAGAAATAACTTCAGGCTCTTGAACTTAAAGGGATGACCACTGGCTAGACTATCCTGGGTGCCTGACGAAAAAGCAGCCAACTCTTGAAGCTGAGGATTGCCATCTAATGGGCACTAGAGTGGAGTCTCCTCCTGTGCAGAGGAGCAGTCATCACCACGGCATCATGGGCTGTTCCCAGACTTTCATTCTCAAGTGATGGGGAGCTGTATCTGAGTGGCATGTTTATAAAGAGAAAGTGGGCCTGTATAGCTCAGCCTCCCGTCTGCCCCTCCTTTTGACTATGTTGCTCAGAGGAAGGCCAGGTCATCCTCTGTTCCTCAGGCTCTGCCTGGGTTTGAGAGGCCAGCCCAAGTCCAGGAGCATCTGAAGAGGTATGGAAAGTGGCTTAATTCTGGGGTTCAGGGTAAGGAAGCTCACTGTCCGTATACTATATAGTACATCTACCAACTTGTTTTTTATCAGCCATAAAGATGATATTTTGTTTCCCTTAGTGCTGCACCTCCCCCTGCAGCAACCTTCAGGGCTAATGGCTGTTGCCATGGTCCCTGAGGTCCGGCGTGGGCAAGGAACCATGCGCGCAGGGGGACAACAGCAAATTCCCTAAGATGCAGAGAAGCCGAATGCCTGCCAAGAGATAACAACTACCAGAAGCCGCCACAAAGACTTAAAAGGGATGCTGACCACCTGGAACCTTATCTCGCTTTCTCAAGGCCCACAAACTTTATTCTGCTACAACTGTCTTTCTAAAATCTTTCCTTTTTTCTGGTCATTGGTTGCTAATTAAAAAACATATGTAATTTAATAATTAGGCTAATCCAAATGAAATATTACTAAACACTGTGTTATAATAGAATTGTTGGTTTAATAATCTTTCTATTATGTGCTTGACTTTAGTACCTTTGATATTAACTGCATTATAAAAAATATTCACCCATGACAATTAATTGAGTAAAAATGAGTAGGTAGTAGTAGTAGTTAGTACAAGAAGAGTATAATTATATAGAACAAAAGAAAGAGTTAATAGCCTGTCTACTTAGGAATGCGGCTAGGTCCAGATGTATTTCGGACATAGATCACTGCCCTGTCAATAATAAACTAAACCTATGAGCAAGCTGATTTCGTTGATGTTCACTGTTCCTATACTTTTAGAAAACATATATATACTGACCACTGACTCAAACAAAGTTACACTCAGATTTACACCCTCTCTTCAAGTGTGTCTGTTTGTCATTTCTTTCACCGAATCCCTGACCACCCTGCGCAGTCTCTCAACCCTGAGACGACCTCATCGTTCACTGCTGTGCTGGTCTGCGGCACCTTAGTCCTCTATCTTATTTTCACCAAATGCAGAACCTAGACAGGAAAGAATGTGTTGGGTCCTTGAACAACACCAAAAACATGGCCTGATGAGATGGGCTGTGGACAACACAAGGGACAGTGAATAGGGAAGCTTAACAGACTCTTGACTTGGGGGTTCTATATCTCCAGGGAACACAGAGGGTCAGTTTAGCCTTAGTTAGAGGCCAAGGGGTAGAGGCACAGAGAAAAAATGAGAGGGAGTGAGCAAGTCAGAATGAGGGGGGGCACTTTCGAGGTAAAATTCCACTAAAGTCTTGCAATAAACTCTTTTTATGAAGAGAGTCTTAAGTCATTACATATTTTTTATATATCATTCTTTCTTTGTGCCTTTACCACTTGGCCTCTAAGGCCAGACAATAGTAATGGTTTACGGGTGAACTGGTGGTGGGAATTTTATGGGGAATACACAGTGATGTAAAAGATACAAATTAAAAAATGAATTATGAAAAAAAAGTTATATAATTCAGAGGCTATCTTCCTTAAAGGAAGATATAGTTACAATGACCTATAATTACAATGACCAAGGTTACTTTCCCTAAGGTACTTTAGAAGGTTTTTCTTGTGTGAGGTAGCAGAAGTCCAACCTGGCATAAATTTCAGGTCCTTGGTTAGGAATAAAATGAAAATTCAAAGTGCCAAGTATAGTAGATTATTTGACTGGAAACTTAAATATTAGATCTAAAAAAGCTTTAGCCTAATTAATATGTTAAGTTAGAGCCTGTGAGACGTGGCCTGTGGTCTAATGTTTCTAAGTGTGACAAAGTTTAACCATTAAGTGTTTATTGATTCAGACAATGAGAGGATTTAAGATGTGATGACAGAACAGGATAGCATCCAATGTCTCATTTGGTTTAACCTGGTAGTGATGAATTAATCACTAGATGGGAAACACAGGGAAAAGACACTAACGATTAAAGGAAGCGAGGTAACAGGTCTCAAGGCGCAGTGGAATCAGTTTCAATACAGAGACATCCACCGGGGATGTGAAAAAATAGAGGAAGAGAGAGGAGTGGGCGCTAGGAAGCTGAAGCCAGGTCAGGAAAGGGCTGTGCAAAAAACAGTATCTAGAGAAAGAACAAAGAGAAGCCAACAAGAGGAAAACAGATGTGCACTGAGGATTAACATCTGCCTCTTCTCCAGGAGGCCATGTTCCCAACGACAACAGCAGCAGAACTGGAAAGTGGAGAGAAAGGAAAGATGTGGTCAGAGAGGCGAGGGTGGAGGTGGGAAGAGGGACTGAGAAAGGCAGAGAGATGAATACATGGATCATAGCACAAGTTGGGAGACGTGTAAAGAGGCCAAAAACTGGGCCTCCCTGGTGGCGCAGCGGTTGAGTGCTGGGTTGAGAAGCTGCCCGCAGCCTCTGCAGCGCCGGTTCGATCCCCAGCCCCCGGGGCTAGGGTCCCACATGGTGCGCAGACCTCTCCTGCTGCCCGCTGCTCCCCTCAGCAGTGTACTTCGTCACTCTGCCTGTTCTACTCTCTGCTCTGGCTCTGGTGAATTCTCTCACCCTCCCGCACCTCTGACTGTACCCAGTGCTTGTATAAATAAATCTTTATTTACTTATTTATTAAAAAAAAATAGAGGCCAAAAACTGAGCCAGACCTCTGGCCTGGGTGGGTTTGTGCATTCACTCTGCCCAGAATCAGGATACTGTCCCATGGGGGCTCCTTATTCACTGTTGTCGCTGGGTATAAGCAGCCAAACTGAGGGCTCAAATATTCTGAATAAAAACTGCTTAAGTTAGTCAGTCAGACCCAATCTGTCAATGCTGCCTTTTTGATGGTGTCAAAGCACCAGTAACTGTTCTCCACTCTTGGTCTCACACTCTAGCATAACTGAAGACTTGCACAATGGACTGCTACTAAGTGCATGGCGACAGCTGAAATCTCTGTGGCTGTCTCTGAAGGCGTTAATACTCACAGTTTTTTTCACCCTGTCAGCAGACCAAGGCACTGCTCAGCAATTTTACTGTGTTCATACTAAGGACACTTGATTGGCATTTTGTTGGTTGTGGTGTCACTTGTCAGTATTTCAGGGAGTAGAGAAAAAAAGTGTTCACAGAAGAGAGGTGTTCTTTGTTGTGGTCAACAAAGAAAAAGAAACAGAATACAACAGTTCCTACTAAAAGGTGTTTGCTTTCTCCACAGTTTTATAGTTTAGGGGACAACAGAGGGATTGGTAAGAATAAGGAAGAGAACTAGAGGGCATTCTAGTTTCTGCAAACTATTTGGCAAGCAGAGAAGCAAAATGTTAATGTTGCTGAAATCCTTTTTGGTACTGAATGGAAAAATCAAATAAGGGAGATTTGGCTATAGGATAAAATGGGATCTAATCTACAAATAATAATTACAACTATTATTTTAATTAATATTTTTATGAGTTCATTTGGAAATCATAACACCTGAGAAAAGAGCAAATTTCTCTTCAGACATATTTGAGACACTGAAGTTTGCTGTGTATTTATTTTTTTTCAAGATTTATTTATTTATGGATACAAGAGCTAGGGTATACCAGAGGTGTGGGGGTGAGAGGATTCATCAGAGACAGAGTGGGGAACAGAACAGGCAGATCTACTGAAATACACTGCTGAGGGGAGAAGTGGGCAAGTCAGGAGAGTTATATTGGGCCATGTGGGTTGCCCCCTGGCCAGTCAGGGATTGAACTTGTGCTGCAGAGGCTGTGGATTGCTTCATAGTGCTGTGCTTAACCCCTTACGCCACCAGGGAGGCCCTTGTTGCATATTTAAATGGAACAATAACAAAGAAAATGTCTCTAAACATGCTGGCAGATTCTGATCCAGAACTTTAACCATATGAAATTTACCACATTGGCTAAAATATATTTGCATGTTGAACACATCAGGTTGTTAGTAAATGTCTGTCATTTTTCAGCAGTAATGTGGGGTCAGCTGAATTAAACATCCAGGTAATTTTTGTGCCAATTTTATGTGCATTTCAAAAAGAAACAAATCTAAAACTCATTTTAGATCTATTATTTATTCATGCCAAAAACAACAGTCTAGAAAAGCTAAGTTCCCCCAAAATGTGATTGTTCAATTTACTCAGGAGTCTTTTAAATAAAAATAATCCTGTGTCTCAGCTGGTGAGTTCTACTTTGATAAGGCAAGTAAATACATGTAATTATAAAGTTACCATTTTCAAAGAGGAAAGTAATCCTTTCCTTATCCACTGATAAAACAGCTTGTAATTATTATACAGCTGAGAACAAAGATTTGTCCACAAAATCCCACTAAATCAAGCCTGATTTGACTGATTAAAATTTTCCTCATCAGGACATTCCTAATACACTGTGTGTGGCAACAGAGTCTTTAAAATATGGGAAACAAATTGGTGAAAACATAGGATAATGGTCCTGGATCTTAAAAAAAAAAGGCCATAAATAACCTAAAAGAGCCACTTTACTTAGTTATAAGAGACACTACTAATAAAATGTACTCATGGGCTTTAAAAGGTCTATCATTTTGGACATTCAAAATATCACATTTGTTCTGATATAGATATTCTGTTTTAGTGTATCTATAATTTAGAAAGCATTTAAATTAATGCAATTAAATTTGTATTACTGTAATCCTACCACAGATTCTATTTGTCATTCAGCTTTATCACAGATGTTGAAATAATGGACATTCCTTTTTTGTTCCACTTACACTAGTTAGACAACTGTGTTCTGGAAGTGTGACACAATTTGAATATTAATATGAATAAAGATAACTGAGATGCTCATCAGCTAAAATAGATTATAATGTTAGATCAAGTCATATAGAAACTACCACTGGAAATGCTCAAAATGCTCACACCATTTTGTACATTGTGCGGTGTCAATATTCAAAGATGCCACAAGCCATTCTGATATCTATAGGGAATACTCTGATGGCTATGGCTATCAAGACAGACACAGATGCTATTACAGCAAACACTTGCTAACACTTTAGATACATAATCTTGCATTGTTAATTTTTCTTTTTGTGTTATTCCCCAGATATCTAGTAACTGGGATCACTTCTTATTTTTCTACATAATCTTCTTAATGCCTAAGGCTCAATGACCTACACAAGGCATTTATTATATTAACTACTGTAAAACCACAGGCATATACCTTTGAAATGCATTATCTTCTTTAACAGATGCAAATATGATTGTCTAACAAACTGAGAAATTTCAAAGCTTCTTTGTAAGTTCAGACAGACCTCTGATACAGCCAACAGAGATGATTAAGACAGATAATGTTAGATTTGTTATTTAGCATATTTCAACATGTGTATTATGCAGATACATATAATAATGATATGTTTAAATGACAGAGATCATTTCATGCTTCTGGAATATAAGTATAATGTGAAAATAAGAGAAGTACTCCTTTTAATATACTAAGAAAAATTAAAGGTGGGGTAGCTTCCTTTTTTAGGCATGTACTAATAACTAATAATTATGGACCTCCACTGATCACACAGGTATAAGGAAGATCACTGGAAAGAAAGAGCCCATTACAGTATGTTTTCATTTCTAGTCATTTCCAAGTGACAGATACCAGTATGTTGTGGTTATAGAGACCTGTAATAACACATGGAGGAGAGATGATTTTTAGAATCTGATGGTCATTGGTCACTTTGATCCTGAAAATAGTCTGACATCAACTATTTAAACATTATTGCTTAAGCAGAATTTTATTTACACTAACAAATGTATTAACTCCTTGTTCAATTTTCTTTCCATCCCAACCTTGCCAGCCATTTTCCTTTCATTGATATTATTTTTACCAGGATCAATTATGTTGCATTTACATTTTTAAGGTGATTTTATTCATCATATGCCTCAATGTCCACATTAATGTTGCCAACTGGAGCTTCTGCTATTTTCACTTTTCTTTCTGTCAAGTCCTTATGGTACAGATGCAAATGTGTGAGGTACAGGGACTCAGGGAAAGAGAAAGGGGAGTGGCAAAGAGTGAGAAAAGAAGAGTCTCAAAGAAAGAAGCTAACAGATAAAAACAAACCGCAGGGCCTCCCCGGTGGCATAGTGGTTGAGCGCTGGGCAGCCTCTGCAGCGCCGGTTCTATCCCCGGCCACCAGCAAGGGTCCCACATGGCGCGCAGACCTCTCCTGCTGCCCGCTGCTCCCCTCAGCAGCGTACTTCAGTTCTTCTGCCTGCTCTCTTCCCTGAGAATTCTCTCACCCTCCCGTGCTTCTGACTGTACCCAGTGCTTGTATAAATAAATAAATAAAAATCTTTATATATATATAAAAAAAAAAAACTGCAGCTGTTCTGGGGTTTCACAGTCTGGTCAAAATATCCCTGGACTTTATCTTAAGGAGATGGTTTCTAGGGAGTTCTTACCAGCCCAGAACTTGGAGAAATTGTGCTGCCCTGAGAATAATATTGTGGGAATCTACTTAAGGGTGTTGCTTGACCATTGCAACTTGAATTTGTTGATGATATGGACAGGTTTCAAAGTATAGTTAGTCCAGAGAACCCTGGGGAGGCACCTGATGTAAAAACTGTTTTTACAGTAACCAGCAACAACAATAATAATACTCTACAAGCATTTGCACTGGCGAAGCAAAGTGACGGTGGGTAGAAATGCTGACATTTTACCACAGAATCGTTGTAGCAGTGTCAAACTATACTATATATAGTCAATCTATTTTTCAGCAAAGCAAATATTTACCAGCTTCAAGTAAGGATTCCCTTAATGAACAGTAAAATAATATAATAAGTCACTAAATCTCATCTTTTGGACACTCTGTATGGCCAAGTGGGAAGTGCACGGGAAACACTTCTGTGGCACTCTGAACTACAGCGTCATTATTAGGAAAAGCATTTGTGCAACTGTTTGAGTAACAAGCTAAACTACCCATTTTTCCAAGAAACACTGTTTTCTTCTTGGAATAATGATGGACACATTGTATTTGTTCAGTTTTAGTTATTTGCAGACATTTTCTCAAAAATGAGAAAAATGAGTCTGTCACATCAAGGAAAACAACTGACCATTTTGTGTCTGATGATAAAATCTGTACTTTAAAGAGAAAATCAAATTCTGGAAAACTTGCAACTAGTATCTTGACAGCTTTCCAATATTCAGAAGCTTTTCTGATGAGAATGGTATGATATTAACAAATGTGAAGCGTTTAATGTTTTATGTTGAAATGTGTCAACTTTTGAAAGATCTGAATAATACAAAATTGTCCATCTGATCGATGCATGATGTTATAAATCACACATGTGTAAAATTCATTTAATGTGCAAGTGAGACCAATAGATTTTAATATGAGAATATAAAAAGTTAGGGCTTCCTAGGTGGCACAAGGGGTTAAGACAACCTATGAAGCTGTCTTTAGCTACTGCAGCATGAGCTCGATCCCCAGCGGCCAGGGAGCAACCCACACGGCCCAGCAGACCTCTCCTGACTTGCCTGCTGTTCTCCTCAGCAGTGTACTTCAGTCAATCCACCTGTTCTGCTCCCCACTCTGTCTCTGGTGAATCCTCTCACCCCCCACACCTCTGGCCTATACCCCAGTTCTTGTATGCATAAATAAATAAATCTCAAAAAAATATATAAAAAGTTAGGTAAAATAGTTTCAGATTCTATGTTAAAATGAATCTTTAATAACTATTACTTAAAGACTTTACAGTGTAGTACCAAAGACTACAAAATGATTAAAAACTTCTCTTTTCCAAACATATAATCTGTGACACCAGATTTTCTTCATGTACCTTAAAAAACATGTTGCAAGTTTAAGGTAGAGGTTAAAAGGATTTGTAAAAATTTAAAATAGTGCTGCTCTTCTTACTAACATTTTATAAAAAACTATTTTCCATAATTTTGATATACACTATTGATATATAATACATACTGTAAAGTTAATATTTCATTATGAAAAAAATGAATAGTTAAAAAAGTTCCAAGGAGTTATTTCTGTTATCAAATTATCTTTTTCATCAATTATGTTCATTAATAGGTATCAACAGATATAACCCAAAATAAACAAGAGCTCTTTGTGGTCCCCAACATTAATAAATAAAGGAGTCCTGAGACCATAAAGCTTTCAACTACTGCTCTCCCACGGTGAAAACTTCTTACTGCCAATTTCTCAGTGTATTCCCAGAACACTAATTCTATGAAACAATCCATAGTAAAGGGGCTCCACTGTGTGGTAAGTTTGGAAACTTTGGAAAATCATAACACATACCACTCTTGCAAAGATACAACTCATATTTGGTTGTAGAACTTGTAAGAGTCACTGCTGTACGGCATTTGTTTCATCTTATTTAACTGAGTGTTCCTTTATGCTCCCTCAGGAAGTTTATGCTTGAGGAACCTATTGGCCACCAATCCTGGAGAAAGGGTGCTGGTCCGGAGAAATCTACCATCACTCACCTTCAAGTCGCACCACCAGGGGCACCTTGAGTTCCAGCTCCCGACAGGCTTTGGTGATTCCATTGGCAATGATGGCACAGTTGACAATTCCACCAAAAATATTGACAAGGATGGCTTCAACCTGAAATAAACAGAGGAAATCCCCATCAAAGTGCTGACAGCAAACATTCTAAAAAATAACTGACTAACCAAGAGAGACAATTAAAATAAGACCCTGTCTTTTGTTTTTAACACAGAACATAAAATACTTGAAAAGGCCCAGAAAATATTAAGTTAAAAATTTAGTGCTGAGCTAATAAATATCAATATATAACATTGGCATATCAACCCATATTACTCCATCAATCACTTCTCTGAATGCAATCCAGTCACCACTCATTTATTTTATACTGTCTCCTTGTTTTTCTAATATTACTGTCTGACACTATTCTTTTATGAGTTGTGTCATTTAAAAATTCATGCACTTATGTTGTTTCTCCCCACAGTCTATACTTCAATTTTTATTTGTCATGGGTTTCAGAAAATATTTCTAAACTAGGAATCTATTATTTGTTGTTTTGTATTAATAGGCAAAAATTTAAATGTTTCTGCAAGGTAGATTCTCAAAAGTGAGAGCATTTAATTATGTGAGGTAACAACCTTTTTGATAAAAAAGAAGACCCCCAAAAGAAATAGATACAAGCTCATATCACAAATAAGGATGTAAAGAAAGTCAAACCATTACTGGAATTTTTCAGAAATGTAAATTTCAACCCATCATGTTAACCTGTTTATACATATTCCATATTCAAAGGCACGCAGACCAAGAAAAAAATTGTAGTTGTCCTGACTTGACAAATAGGCATAAGAAAATCCTGTATAATTAGCATGAAGAACGAGATAATGAAGAGAATTCATTACCTAGATTAATTGATAACACCCACAGAAAATGGCTATTCATCAAGCTAAAGGCATCAAAATTCCAAGAATGGAGTTACAATTAAATTATGCTACACTAATTGTAAAGCATATATGTGTACACTGAGAGTGCCATTTTTAAATCCCATTATTTCAATATGCTAAATTAACTACACAAAACATATGACGAAAGAATACATTAGACTTGTACAGCACTTAACTGTTTTAGAAAGCACCATTAAATGAACCCTTATTTTTTATTTTGATCTTTCCCAGAACCCTATTCAGTAAGTACAGGGGTTAGCCCTCTGTACAAATTCAGGGAATTCACAAGGTTACACAAAGAATATGAAGCAGTGGTGAGGCCAAAGTCAACATTCTAGATCACCTACTGAGTCTTCATATCAGCTGCTGGAGTTGAGATGTAGGGCAATTCTCATACATGTTTTGAACATGGTTTCCCATCAATAAAATGGGAATACCTAGTTGGTAAGATTTTTGAAAAGTCTAAATGAAGTAATACATGTGAAATGCTTAGCACATGCCTAAAGATTACTTGATACATGCATTTATTTCAACAAGCAATTATGAACAGGTTACCTAGAAAGCAAGTTAAGATGAAAACCACTTTCAGTATATTGCAGTTCTGTTGAATCAAATATAATAGAAACACAAATTTATCTAAGTTCAATAGAAAAGGTAATACCTTAAGAACAAAATAAATGAGCAATATTTTGAAACCAATTAAGAGATTAGGGCTACTCCCCAAAAAGAAATGTCCTTTCACAGCAAGCTGACTGGTAGGCAGAAGCTTGCTTTCTAATGACAGTTATTAAATGCTGTTAACACTGAGGCTTGGTACAGAAGTAGTTTCCAAATAGCTGTGGGATAGAGAGGAACTTGCCAGAACAATGGAAGAAAAAACACTCAAGAGCAATAAGACTCCACAGGGACCAAGTGAGAATCTCAGGAACTGCTGTGGCTCACTCAGCTGTGTGGAAGCACCAGATTTTCTTGTAAAGTCCACATAGGTACCTGTGTGCCTCTGACATCTTCCAAATGGTACAATCTTTACGAGTCCAGATGTCAACAGATTCTCAGTAAAGCATTCTTTTCTCATCAAGTTAGGGCAAGTTACTGTGTCTTAATCTATCTAAAACTGTTCATTCTAGATAGTTACATTATACAGAACAAACATTGATTTCACCTACATAGGCAGGAGTGGGGGCAAGAAGGAAGGAAGATGCCCATAAGACTCAATGCTCCTCAGTGGGCACATGACCTGGAGTGAGTATCAAACATGAACTGTGGATCTGGTGCAGCCTCAGTAGGTATCAGTTTCCACGAGTCTCTCATATGTCTTATGTTTAATGAGTATCTTATGTTTAATGAGGCTCTGACATTAAACATACACATTCTTCATACATCCACTTGAATTGATGCTAAATCAAGGAAAAGTGGAAAAATAATGGCCTTTTTCAGGTGTACTAAGAAATTCTGTTTTTTTTTTTTTTTTTTTTTTTTTTAGTTTTTTTATTTTTGTTTATACAAGAGCTGAGGTATAGGACAGAGTAGTGGGAGGGTGAGAGCAGGGAGCAGAACAGGCAGACAGACCGAAAGCACTGCTGAGGGGAGCAGTGGGCAAGAGAGAAGTCTGCTGCACCATGTGGGAATCTCCCTGGCCAGCCAGGAATCGAACTGGTGCTGCGGAGGCTGCAGACAGCTTCACAGTGCTGCACTCAACCTGCTGCGCCACTGGGGAGCCCCAGAAATCCTGCTTTCTAATGTAGTCTATTACTTCTTATCCTCTATGCCCATCCCCAAGATACAAAACCCTTATGGGGGAAGGTGACCCCCACCTCTACAATAGGACTATGTGGTTTTTCCATCAGCAGTTATCACAATCCATGACATAGCATAATCATCTAATAAATACTGGTTTCAAGAGTGAATGAATTAAATTAATTTCAATAGATACTTAATGACCATGTTCCTTGCACTGGGTACAGAGTTAAGTGCTCGGGATAGGGAGATGAATAGGATATCCATCACTGTCCTCAGGGAATTCAGGCAAGCACCAATGCTACAGACAACAGTGATGAGAGGGGCTTTCTGACAGAGATAGAGATGTTCCAGCTGCCAAAAAGAATGAAAGGGCAGGGACTCAGGAACAAGGGGCCTGCCAGGATGAAGGCGGAACTGATATTCAACTTGGTTCATTCAGGACCTGCAGGTTCAATGGGGAAGTAACTGAGATGCTACAGAGAATGCTGAGTGGAGCTGACAGAGGCCAGGGATGGGAACTTGGCCTTTTTGTTCATTCCTTCTTTTCCTACAGGAGCAGAGGAGGGGTGATATGAGAAATAAAGGGGTAGAGAGAAGAATGAGTACATGAAAAGTACCGGTTGAGAAATAAAGAGTGACAGTGTGAGCATAAGAGGATGAGCAAGAGAGAACGAAAGAAAAGGAGACAGGAGAACACTGAAAAGAAGAGAGAAAAAAACAAGCAGTGAGAAAGGGAAAGAGAAGGAAAAAGAGTCTGATCATCAATATTCACAAAGCATTTAGAGATTTTATAGGAGAGCAACAAGACAAAGAAGTACACAGGCTGCTAAGCTCAGGGAAATGGGATAGTTTAGGACGTGGAACACCATGGAGCACTCGGAAGACCACCACAAGGGGTGATGGGAAGATCCCACTCCTCAGAGATGATGCTGTTCTCTCCCACTATAAAGTCATTTGCTGCAGTCATGCACTTTAATAAAAATCTGATTTAATATTTCACTCTGGGCCAATTTCTATAATTAACTACTGTAATCTGCAATCTCAAACTGAGAATAAAATTAAGACAGCTTGAAAATGAAAGCCTCATGACATCATTATTATTATTTAGCATTTATAAAGCATGTCAAATTTCCAATGTGAGCCTCACATGTTCATTCATTATTACAACCACTAATTGCTGTTTCATGGCAATGATAGCAACTTTTAATAGTCTTTATTTTTCCTTGCAAACAGAATGCTAGGAAAATATCAGTGCTATGTCTATTTAATTATCCAGAGACTCTCCTGAAGGTTCCTGAGTGTTTTTAGGAATAAAGGTTTTTCTAAATTCTCAGGTGAGAATTACAAGGTTTGCTATTTACTGTTTCACCAAAGTAAAGATCATCTAATGAGGCAGTTAGGTAGGAGAGGGAGAGCGCAGGTTCCCTAGTCTCCAGACAACTCCTCCCATGGTGACGTCTGCGGCAGCTGTTGGCAGCTGTGCAGGTGGTCCGGCAATCCAAATTCAGGTTTTTTTAAATGTCTCTTGTGGTGTTTGGCTCTGCAAAATATACTCTGATTATAGATTTTGTCCACAATTAAAACTAAAGAATGAAATTCAAAAATAAACTTGTCCTCTTTCACTTTTGATTTTGAGTTTTCTCCCTCTTTCCCTTAGTGAGCCCAGCTAAAGTTTTGTCTATTTTATTTTTCAAAGAACCAGCTTTCGGTTTTGGACAGTCTTTTGGATTTCTATTTCGCTGATTTCTGCTCTGATTTTTTATTATTTCCTTTCTTCTGCCAGTTTTTGGATTTTTTTGTCGTATTTCTAACATTTTGTTTTAACTCCTTGAGATGAAAGACATGGTTGTTTGGACTCTTTCTAGTTTGTTAATGTGGGCCTGTATTGCTATATACTTTCCTTTTAGGACAGTTTTTGCTGTGTCCCATACATTCTGAATGGTTGTGTCCTGATTATCATTTGCCTCAAAGTATTTCTGATTTCTTCTTTGATTTCCCCATTAATCCAGTGGTCATTCAGTGATGAGTGGATCAAAAAGATGTGGTACATATACACATGGAATACCACTCAGCAATCAAAAAAGATAAACTCATGCTATCTGCAGCAACATGGATGGAACTGGAAGGGATTATTCTATGCAAAGGAAGCCAGAAGAAAGAGAAATACCAGATGGTTTCACTTACATGTGGAATCTAGAGAAACCAAATAAAGGACAAGACAAAGATAAACTGGAAGACTGACCCTTAAAAGCTTACTATAGATTTGAGACATTTTAGGAGGGATGGGGTAAAAGGAGGGAGAGAGGGAGAGGAGACAATGGGAGGAGAGTGTGGTGGAGAATGGTGGAGGACTGTTGGCACTTGGGTAGTGGGAAAACTATACACACACACACACACCCAGATATATATATATATCTGGGTGTGTGTGTGTGTGTATATATACATATCTGGGTGTGTGTGTGTGTGTATATATATATACACACACACACACACACACACACACACACACACACACACACACACAGTGACTGCACCTGAGGGGAGAAATCCTATATTGTGAAAAATAGACAAGAATGTTTAAAACTAAAGTGATGAATAAAATAATACCACCTTTGATATTTGCCTCCTCTAAACTTCAAACAAACCATAAAAACCACCACCCAAAACCCTTTTTGGGAAATATAATCCTTTTGAGTAACTGATGAACATTCGGGAACCAGTCAGATACATTCACACACCCCCAACAATTTTTTGGTAGGTCCCATGAATAACCTGCTTTTGTAAGATTTGCCCTCAAGGGCCAAATTAGAAACAGGGAAGCTACTGCATACATATATAGACAGGGCATATGAGTTCTGGGGGGGATTATGAATTCTCTGCAATGGTTCACAGAGTTATTTGTGCTGTAAGTACAACTTTTAAGTATACTTTAAATACAACTTTTCTGGGAAAAGTGTCCATAATACATAAAAAGCAAGATAATCATCATCACAAATTTAACAGTAAGTAATGCTTACTAGGGACATAACAAGTAGTAGGCAATATTCCACTTATTTGACATGTAGTAAAACATTTAACTCAGGAGTATAACAGAAGGTGAGTATAATGATAATTTCCATTTTACAGATAGGGAAACAGGTTATTAAAGATCTGGAGAACCACTGGGGCTAGAGCATTAATCTGTCAAAGGCCTTTCAGAGTCAGTTAGTCTATTACAGTGCAGTGCATGTACTCTGCTTAGTATTTTCTCATTCATTACCACAGCCAATCATACCATAACCACAAGAGGTAGATGTTACCTATCCCATTTTGCAGATGAGAAAACACACTCGGACAGCTAAAAATAATTAGCACAACAAAATACAGCTAACATATTATCAGGATCAAAAATCCAGCTTTTTCTCCAACATTTTCTGACTACTTTTATGAAATACAATATTGCCAGATTGCTCAATGAAAAGTGAATCATTTATTCAACATATATTTCTGAGGGCCTATCCTGTGCTAGGCATTCTTTTAACTATTGAGGACAGTAAATTGCTAAGGTGGGAAGAAATATTTTTTAAAGTAGATAAAATTGTTCAATTATCTATATTAAGAATGCAAACCATAATAAGAGTTTTGAAGGGAAGGGAAACACAAAAAATCATGTCAGGACCCACGTTAGCTTGAGTGGTTAGGAAAGGCCTCTCACAAGGAGTGACATTAAGCATAGAGCAGAAAGGACAATCAGGAAGAGTCCAGGTAGATTAAGAGGGGAAAGAAGAATAAGTACTTGGAGAGAAGAAGGTCAACGGTTAGGAAAGGTCAAGGGGTAGAAAAGACCTTGGTCCATTTGAGAAACTGAATAGAACCCAAGATCAGGTGCTTAAGACTTGAGAAGTGGAGTCATGGGAAAATAGTAGACCACCCTGCAGGGGCCAAATCACACAGAGTCATATAGAGGAAAACCACAAGAAGGAGCTGGAGAATTCTCTGGCTTCAGGAGTGCCACATTGACTGCAGGGAAGCTGGAAAGGGAGTTATCATTTATTAAGATTCCACTATGTATTCACATTAGGTCTATAGGATAGATTTTATGACCTCCATTTTATGGCTCTACTCCTGAGGATCAGAGAGGTTAGGGTCTCACAGCTACTAAGCAGTACAACTCAGACCAACAAGTCTTTTACCACCACACCATGTATAGCACCATCTAGAACAGCTAAGAAATCTTAAGAATGCCATTGACTTACACTAGGGGCTGACAAAATTTTTCTGGTAAGAAAAATATTCTTACTAGTCTGTAAATATTTTAGACTTTGCGGGCAGTTTCAGTCTTAAATACTCAATTCTGCCATGAAAGCTATCATAGACACTCTGAATAGATCACTTACAAAAACAAGTGGTGGCCTGATTTGGCCCATAACCATAGCTGCCAACCTCTGACATAGGCATGATTTAGTTCCTTCTTACCCTCAAAATCATCACAACCACCACCAACTTTGAGTCATTTGATCTTTCATTGATAAGACTTTTCAGACTTTAAGTTCTCTTCCTTCGTTACCTCATTTTCTTGCCACCACTGAGAACATTAATGTACCCAGTCTACCTCCCCAGGCTGGTTAAATAAATATGTCCATTCCAACCTTAATAGCATTCCTTTGAAACAAAACCTGTACATTTAATAAGTTCATAAAATTAGTTGAATGCTTTTGCTGTATTCTTTTTCCCTTCCTAACAGTAGCTGGAAACCAGCCATTTTGCAACACTTACTGCAAGTGGTTAAAAGTATTGTGTTGCATTTAAAACACTGCAGCATACACATGAAGCACTTTAAGTACAACAATTGAGTTTCGCCTTTGCTTATTTCCATTCAGCCTGCAAATTTAGTGCCGTTGTAGTGAGTAGTGCTGATAAAAATTAAGCAAGCATGTTTATATTAGGCGAGATAAGAACTTAAAAAAATCACTAGTTCTTTTAATTCTCCAGGTTGTTGCTCTTGTTTAAGCATCTGTTTTTGTAGAACAGTTTTTTCTCTTTTTTGTTGTTGTTATTTTTCTGCTGAATTGTAATCATGTCTTCTAATCCATTGGCAGCCAAGGAAGGAAAATAAATGGTGAAGGAAATTAGATGCAGCTTGGATAATTGATGTTTGTATGCCTGGCTTTAATAAAAATACTCTGCTAAATTAGAGGAGAGTCAGAATGGATTCAGTCAATAAGGAAGTGATTCAGGTGAGGAATTCAGTCTTGGGTTTGGTTGTAATCTTACAAATGAGCTGACAGATCAGTTCAGTTGGGACCAGATTTGCCTTCTGCTGAAGTTGAGGTGAGCTGGTCTGAACTGCTTTTCTATCTTTGATTTAAAGTTATTTTCTTTTGTAAGAATTCAGGACCAGGAATTTTTTGGTTCAAGCAAATGATGTACCCTCCATACAGCTACAAATGATATGAGAACAACAGTATTTTTTTTTTTAAATACCCTCCCATTCTGCCCTTACTAAAAACATTTTTTAATAAGTTTACAATCTACTCTAAAATTTTCAGTCAAAAGGAAAAATAGTAAAAGCATCCTTAATACCAAAGAACATTTTGACATTTCTAATTACTCAAATCAAGATAAACCCAATCAGTTTACTCCAACTTTGCAAAAGTGACAGCATGGAAATGACATGCAATGGATGAATAATATTTTGATGGAGAGACAAGTTTCTGTTAAACTCGATGTCTGAAAATAACCAGGATGAACCAAAGGAAATGTGTCTAATTTGTCCTTGACTTTCTACTCTCTTATTCCTGAATTCTTCATCCTACTTATATCCTAGAGTGTTTTTTTTTTTCATTAAAATAAGTGAAAATAGGGTACACATATGCCCAGGATCTTCTGCTTGATCCAGACCTCAGCATGTGGGGAGGATGCCCCAGAGAGGCCAAAGCAGAGTCAGTGGTCTCTGCAGACGTGGCTGCAACTTTCATCCCCCAGGAGTAGGATTTACTGAGTCATGTCCAAAGAAACCTCTATAGAGACATGGTGCCTGATACCTGCAGGACCTGGGCCTCAGTGGGTTCCTGCTTTCAACTTAAAACCAGCAAATTAATTCCTCAGTGGGGTGTTTAGGAAAATGAAACATCCACTGAAGAGAAAATATGAACAGTCATTAGAAATGATTCCTGGTCTGTTACTGGAAGAAACTGGACTTTCCATAGTATTAGAGATCAGTACCAAAACCAGGAAAGGCATTTGAGAAACCATTTGGTAGAGAATTTCTATAAAATCATTGAAGATAATCAATGTGGAAAAATCTTGAACCAGTTGAAAATCTTTTGTTCATAAGAGTTATCCTACTAGAACAAAACTATGAATGAAATGTGGTGTGGGAAAGTCTTCACAGATTGCTCTTTCATTAAGAATCAGCAAACACATTACACTGGGCACAAACCTTATCAATGTAAGAAGTGCGGGCACAACTGCAACAGTCTCCTACCAGAGCACACATGTGGAAACAGACATTATAGAGAAATCTTATGTATGTAGGATACTGAGAGAGTGTCTAAGAGACCTGGGAAGAGTCTCAGTAGCAAGAAATCCTTTGAGTAAGAAATGTGGAAAACTTTCACTTGACCCCGTATCCTTTTGGGAAATGTGAGGCGTCACAATGGACAGAAAATACATGTGTCCCACATACATAGGAAAACACGTATGTGTTACTATTACTTTACCCAACAGGTGCTGTAACTCCAGCCCACTAGGTATCCCCTTACAAGCTCTGCCCATCTGGATCAGCCCCAACTAAACTGTACGTTGGATGTAAGCTCCCTTCTAGGCAGGAGAGTCCAAAGATTTTTTTTTTTTTTTTACAATTACCCTCACCACGGAAATGCAAATGACCAACAGGCATATGAAAAAATGTTCAACATCCTTTATAATTAGGGAACCGCAAATCAAAATCACATTGAGACACCACCTTACACCAGTAAGAAAGGCACATATCAAAAAAAAATGAGCAACAACAAATGTGGTGAAAAAGAAACTCTCCTACATTGCTGGTGGGAGTGCAAACTGGTCCATCCACTATGGAAAGCTGTCTGGAGATTCCTCAGTCTACTAAAAATGGAGCTACCATATGACCCGGCAATTCCACTCCTAGGGATCTACCCAAAGGACACCAAAACATTGATTCAAAAAAAGAACACCTGTACCCCTATGTTTACTGAAGCACTATTTGCAATAGGTAAAACCTGCAAACAACCCAAATGCCCAAAAATAGATGACTGGATCAAGAAGTTGTGAGATATATATATATATATATATATATATATATATATATATATACATACACACACACACACACACACACACACACACACACACAATGGAATACTATTCAGCAGTCAAAATAGATAAACTCATGCCTTCGCAGCAACGTGGATGGAGCTAGAAAGAATTATGCTCAGTGAAATAAGCCAGAAGGAAAAAGAAAAATATCGGATGGTTTCATTTATAGCAGGAATATAGGGGATCCAAATAAGACATCAGTGTAAAAAAATAGTAATACAAAACAACAAAACAAAACAAAAACAGATAATTATAAATCAGAGACATCCTGCAGGGAGAGGAGGCGGGAGAGGGATAAGAGGAAGGGAGGGAGGAGCACAGGGGACTGAGGTGATGGTGCACGGGTGCATGGGTGAAGGAAATTCTATGGGGACTCCACCTGAGGTGGGGGGGAAGCAAATATTGTTTAAAAATGAACAATGATATAAACAAATAAACAAATAAAAACAATTATCCTCACCATGGACTCCACAGTGCTTGTGTTTGTATAATTCCTTTTATCTTCCTATAGCTCTTTGATATATATGTGACACTTCTTCAGGCTACCACACTTAGTAATCTTCTCCTATCACCCCATGAACTTTCCAATGCTCTCCTAATGCCATGATTTCTGTAATAAACATTTTGTTCCTCTACTAGTAACACTGTCTCACAATTCTATGACAGATGTAACACCACAACCACAAATACAGGCACCTTACTGCCCTGCTTGCAACGTGGAGGCTTCAATGAACTTGCATTTCTTGTTTCTGGATTCTACCACGATTAAAGCAAGCAGTTGCAAATACATTTGGTAGTGTGTGTGAGCTTTCTCTTACATATGGCTATATTTTCTTACAATTCACTGCTAACTAAATGATAAACTCTTTGTACTTAATTTCTCTCATTTTTATATTATTGAAAACAATGTGCTTTTTTGGTTCTTGTTCTCTACATTATTTCTCAGAAAGTTCTTTTTTGTACTTACAAGTGTTACTATGTTTTGTGTTTCATTATCTAAAAGGGTGTTTAAAACAACCCATTCGGGAGGATTAACTTATTGCAATTGTGTCAATTGTACTACATATATTCTGCCGTAATAGTATTAAATGCATATAATTTTCGATATTTTTCTTTCTAGTATGTTTTCTTCCCTACTAAATGCCCTCTTTTCATTAAACTGTAAGTAAAATGGTAAGGACGATTAACATTTTTTGAGTATTAATTTTCCTTGGTGGTAGGAATTACATGCTATTATTTCCCCCGAAAGCAAACTGAAACTGAAAGAGCTTAACTTGCTCAAGATCATATAGCTACAAAATGATAAAGCTAGGACTTGAACCAAGTGAGTCTTACTTCAGAGTCCATACTTTTACTGCCTACTTTGGATAGATCTCTAGAATAAGTGACTTCCATGACTAGTCAAAAGCCCCAGTTATTTTGTGGTCCTATTGCCAAGTTTCAAGTGCATGCTTCTGAGTCATATTCTGATGCCCTAATATTTCTTGCTCTCAAATCTCACTGTTCAGTTAAAATAAATCAGATGGTATCTTTTAGCGTTTTGTGGACCAGTGCATTTTGGTTCGCACAAGCCACTATGATGTTTCCTACAACCCGATGAAAGAGTAGTCCAGAGCTTGTGGTCTATAATCCCTACTTAGATGGAAATGGGGAGTAGCAATGATGGTTTAAGAGTAGATCTTGGCATTCAAAATTTAGAGTCTGTCCTGAATGTGGATAGATGTCCTCCATGCCCATCTCCACAAACTGATAAGCCACTTTGTCCCATTCTGACACAATGAAATGCATCTCTTTGTCACTTATGATTTCTAATTATGGTCAGGAAAATTCTAATAGAGAATTAGAGGATCAAAGCCATCACTGTTGATGCAGATTTTATTTTATTTTTTTAAAATATTTATTTATTTATTTATACAAGAACCAGGATACAGGACAGATTTGCAGGAGGGTGAGATGATTCACCAGAGAAAGAGCGGGGTACAGAACAGGCAGATTGACAAAATGCACTGCTGAGGGGAGCAGTGGGCGAGACAGGAGAGGTCTGCCGTGCCATGTGGGACCCTCGCCAGTCGGCAGGGATCATACTGGTGCTGCAGAGGCTGTGGACAGCTTCACAGTGCTGCGCTCAACTGCCTGAGCCACCAGGAGAGGCCTTGATGCAGATTTTAAATGTCAGGGGATGGAATCGCCACTGAAGGTGTCTGAGTGAATGGCTGTTGGAAAGTTATGTTGAAAACTATCAAGGAGCCACATCCTGGTTCAGTGTGACAGAGACCCTGTTAATAATGTCCACCAAGGCAGCATAGGAAAGAAGCTTAGCAAGTATATTACACATTTGTCTCCCTAATTTTGGAATTACATAATACATATTTTAACATTGCCTCTTTTGGTGGCTTTTACAAAGAAAGTATCAGGCAGTAAGGAAATTCAATTCACAAGTATTGTAATTAACAATTTCATTAATTACATGTTTAGGTACGTGAAAACCAAAATATTTGAATATTGACTTTCAGTACTAAATTAGACTAAGGCAGCTTCCATTATGAATTATTTTAACAGGTTTTAAAAAAATAAAACTGTGAATACTGCACCACATAAATTATAAAGCCAAACTTCCTTCCAAAACATGTGCCTGTTTCCTAAATCAACGTTTTCTATCATGTTTTCTACAAAGCGTTAGGTCTATGTATGCTCCATGAAGAAATTCTTTTGGCCAAATAGAATGAATTCTAACTTGAGAACTTCAACAGATGATCTGTGTTCCCACTGAAAACACTGTATGATTCTCATTTTTTTTTTTTTTTTAAAGAGAAAAGGGTTGGAAATCTGAAAGCCAGAGAGCTTGACATCAAGAAAGGTGTTCAGAAACTGGTATACTGGGTGGTGAGAAGGCATAGGGATCTATGTCCCCTTCTTTCGAAGATTGCTAATCATTTCGCTATTTGGATCATATTTACAGTACCTGCAAAACTGGAAGACTTTCATAATCAAGAACAGCAATCACAAATGCCCTGGCCAGTCCATGTAAGTGACACAAATGCTTTCCCAATGGTCAGTAAACAGAGTGCTAGTGGTTGTCAGCTAGTCACAGGATTTTTGAGAGGATAAAATGTAAAGATGGCAATATTGGTTAGCATTTTAAGTAGGGACAGGAGAGAAGGAGTTAAAAAGACTAAATAACACAGATTTGGGGGAACAGCACAAATTTTTTTTCAATCTTTTACAAAGATATTTCCCACACTTTTGAAGTGAGAAACAGAAGCATCACCAGGATTACAAGAACACTTAGCCATTCAGAATGGTAAATGCAAGGTTCTTGTTGAGTGTCATCTTAAATGTATTTAAGCCACTGAAGCTCTTGCAATACTACTGTGATATTTAATTTGGCCACAGAATCATTTGAATCTGAAAGAGTAAGAAATGAAAGAACAAGGAGACTTTGGTCTTACCTTTTCACCAGAAAGCACCAATAGACTTAGGAAGAAAAGAAAATGAGGTATTACAATATTCACTTAAGAAAAGAGCTATTAGAATTGACTGTTAAGAAATATTTTGGTTACAAAACTGCCTTCCCAGCTTAGCAGATAATTGCTTTCAAGGCAGGATACTCATTGCTTATAATGTAATATCTATATTTTATTTGTAATGGGAGCTACATCGGTGCAGATTAAGAATATTTATTGGCACATTATTTCTGAGCAGTATTTCGTCCAATCATCTCAGACTTATGTCATCTTGATGAATGTGAATATGTACACTCCATCATCATTAGTTGGAGAGTTGATATAGAGAATACCCATAAAATTGGCAACTTGGTGAAGAACCCATTTATTAATCTATAAACAGGATGTCTATTCGTCTATTGTTGGAACATAATGGTCTCCACAGGGTAACTGTTCCTACAAGAAAGAAAAAAAATGCTTCTACGGGTGATTTCTTCGCCTTTATTCATGATTGACATCAATTAAAAAAAAATTAGCCAAGCGGACAACCAAACGTAGGACCACATATTCACACTTCACACCACAGAGAAATGAAGATAAATTTAGTTAATAGCAAAACCCACTGTTTCTGTAAATAACAAGTCTAATGTAAGATGAAGGTAGAATATAATGATTTTGTGATGCTGCATGCGTCTGTTCAGGGAAACATATTTGATCATTTTGTTTTCTGGAAAAACAAAGGGTTGACAGAGATTCATATCAAAACCCTTAATGGATAAATATTTGACTGGGAAAAGTAAAACTCTAGGCTTCCAGCTACAACATCAATAAATTATAAGTTTATTCCTTATACACTAAATTTCATATTGAAACTATTTTAAGTAAAATAATTTTTCAAATTTGTATGTTTTCTTATAAGAGCTCTCACTGGCATGTATGTGAAAAGCAATTTACTGCCATGTTTCTTTGTTAGAGTAAGTTTAATTCATTCAATAAAATCCTACCCATTTTTCCCCCTACAAATGACCTCCAACACTAAACCTCACCCCCAGAATCTTAAACTCCAAAACTGTCAGTGAAAAATATACTATTCTTTTGGAATCAGAAATTTAAAGTAAGGTAAATTAGGGCCTCCCCAGTGGCGCAGCAGTTGAGTGGTGGGCTACATGCCTGCCTGCAGCCTCTGCAGCGCCAGTTCAATCCCTGGCTGCTGGGTGAGGATCCCACATGGTGCACAGACCTCTCCTGCCGCTGCCCGCTGCTCCCCTCAGCAGTGTACTTCGGTCCTTCTGCCTCTTCTGTTCCCCACCCTGGCTCTGCTGGATTCTCTCACCCTACCGTGCCTCTGACTGTACCCAGTGCTTGTATAAATAAATAAATACATCTTTAAAGTAAGGTAAATTAAGCAAAATACAAAAACAAAACTCTAGAAAGTTACCCCTTAAAACATCTGCCATGATAAAAATCAACTTTTATAATGTTTTCATTTGTATTCAGGCTCCTTTGAAATGTCTGGGCAGAACTGGTGCCTGGTAATATTTTATATCAGGAAGAAAGGCATCTATAGAATTCTCTCTGCATCTACTAGCAGCATCAGATGTCACTGTCACCAAAAACATCCTCAGCTGTAGACAATATTCTAAAATTACAGAGATCACTGTCTGACCTTGTTGTAATCTGTTGTGTAGAAGTCTGATCTATTTGTTTAGCTGTTCAGCAAATGTCAGAATACCATGTCTGGAGCAAATTAAAAACTATATTGGCAAAGCGCTCCCCACAGTCTGGTAGGAATGAAATTTAACAAAAGTCTTTCTACCTCGGAGTGTCTGAATCATTGATTGGTTGTATCCTCTCCTTGTGGTTAAACTTTTGTGGATGTTAGTAGAGTTCTCAGGCTATTAGGCTGTTTCGTTGTTAAAGGCTTACAAAATATGCTATCCCCTGAGGTAAATGTTCAACAGAAAATCAAAAGAACATCAGTGTTGTAGGGTTTCTGTTTCCACATCCCATCTAGTCCAAGCCACCCTTTCCTACATTGCTTCTCCCAGTCCTGGAAGGCTGACTACACAAGCTACACCAACAGACTCTCTTCACATCTGACACTGGGGAACTTTGACAGGAAAGAGAAATCAGGGTGTTCCTATTCCTCTAAGTCTCTCAGAAAGGTTGTCTGGGGTGGGGGCGGCCCTTCACAAAAGGTCTCTTGATGTCATCTCACAAAAATCTTCACTACAGACTTTTTAATCTGGTCTAATAACTATCACCTTCCTTCTTCTATTTGGTTTAGGGATATGAAACCCTAGGCTGCCTGCCCCAGATTTCAGAACTTTCATTAAGGGTTTCTTATACTCCATATGCACATTGTCATCAATCTTTTTGTATATAAACTCACCTCCATATACTCTGAGTTGAGTGAGCCATTATTTTCTGTTGAGATTGATAAAATCCTGTTTTAACCAATCCAGATTGAATTTGAGAAAATCCATTCATTTGCAGACTGAACCTTCTAGAATTGGTAAGTTAATTTTTTTTTGTAATTTATTTTTTATTTTTTTAAAGATTTATTTATACAAGATCTGGGGTACAGACCAGACACACAGGAGGGTGAGAGAATTCACCGGAGGCAGAGTGGGAACAGAACAGGCAGACTGATGAAATACACTGCTGAGGGGAGCAGTGGGTGCGACAGGAGAGGTCTGCAGCACCATCTGGGACCCTCGATGGCTGGCCGGGATCAAACCAGCATTGCAGAGGCTGTGGACAGCTTCACAGTATGGTACTCAACCACTCAACCGCCTACGCCACCAGGGGAGGCCCTTTTTTTGTAATTTAAATTCCTCCCCACCCCCACCCATCAACAACATACCCATATTCATGCCCATACTGCAGTCATGAGTTATATAATAGAAGTAAAAAAAAAAAAATCTGAACACTCTCAGCTCAAGCCATTTAATGAGACTCATCAAATACTTCTTTCTCTGGCTCTTTTTGGGTGATGTCTAGTACCCAAGAATCTGAAATTATTGCTCATTAGCTGTCTGGATCTACACCCAAGGTAAAGGCAGAAAAAGCAAAACAAGCAAGATGCTTTATTATCTTGGGTCCTGTCCATTATAAATGACAAATGATAGTTTGTCAGGTGAAAACAAGCATCTCAGCACAGAAATGGCTTCATTTGGTTTATTAGCTTTAAAGGAAAACTAAGGAAGGCCCATCTAGATGCAGACTTTCAGTCCTTATTCGCAGCATAATAAAAAATAGGCTTGATAAGAACATATCCCCATGTGGCCTCCCAGTCTGTCTAAAAGAGGAAAGCAAGTAACATGGAACAAGCCAGCAAGCTGGCTAATGAGTAAAAATGCAGGTCTGAGGCCTTGGACAAAAGATAATATTTAACTTCCATGAAACTCGAATGACCCAGTTACAAGTAGTGACCCCACACTTATTTCAAAAGTCACATTATTCTGTTTTATCAAGCAAATAAATGATGCCATTGAACTGTTAATATTCACCAACAATATATGACCCAAGGAAACATACAGAGGACAACTTAATAACCAAGAGAAAAATACAGGGAAGGAAGCAGGAGTTCTCAAATCACAGATGATATACACAGCTTCTCCAGGAAGGGAGCAGCACCTGGCAGCGACAGACATGAACACATGCCACCTCAATCCACGTGGCTGAGAGGGCATCTGCTTTACTCCTTTATTAGAGCTTTCTTTTCCATACACTTGTAACTGCCCTTTATCCTCTGAAACATCTGAACACAAAATCCCTTTACAGAAACCCACCTGATACACCTTACATATAACCTTGCATGTAGGTAGATTTCCTGAACATATAGTCTTCTCTGGGCTAGATCGAAAGGACAGTCTTGAATCTATTTAATGCCTATTCATGTCAGGCCAAAGTAGAAGCAATTTGAATTGACTGACATGTTTTTATACATAACTTGATGCGCTTTGTTAAAACAAGTTTTAAGATCACCCTGAGTATCAATTCTAAATTTTCACTCCAGAAACCCTGGGACTGTCTTCTGAGTTGACAGTTGAAGATCACCTCCCACTTCTTATGTGCACCAACTACGCTGCTACTTCCAGTAATGTCCATTCCACAGTGTGATCTATACTTTTCCTTCACAACTTGTCATCGAGCTTCACTTTGGAGTTCTTATCAGCTACCTGGGAGGATTGTTACCACTGCCCAGACAGGGGTGGGAATAGGTATCACAGCCCAGTTTCATGCTAGTTCAATCAAATAGCTGTCTTTCTAGATGTATGGAGTACCCTGAAGGCAGAAGCACTTCTTGTGGGAAATTATAGCAAACCATAGAGTATTAGTTTTCAATTGGAGAAAGGGACTGCAAATTCAATGCCCTCAAGGAATAGGCAAGTAAATAAGAGGGTCTGTATTATGAGAAAAGAAAATACTTGGACATGCTGGATAAGACAAGCCATTTCTAAAGGGCTATTGCTACCAAATCCATCCAATTGTTGCAAGGGAATTGGGCTTGGTTAGAGGATTAGTGAAGTTAAAAATCAGGCTTTGTTCCACCTTTCCATTGCTAATGTGGATGGCCAGGGCCCAGGGGAGTGGGCAAGGGGCACTCCCACCTATAATTAGGGACACCAAGGCCCAGAGAGCATGTGCATGCACATATGTAAGAGCTCACACCTGTGCTCAGAGGCCAGGGATAAAGGGTGGCATCACTCTGAGACTACTACGGAGGAGGACCACTGTTAGGTTAGACCACAAGAACATAGGAGACTGAGACCACCAGAGAGAGGCTAGAGAAAGAGCATGAAGATTTGCAAGGGGCTGGGAGGCTCATTTGCACCTCTGCAAGACCCTCTGTCCACCTTGCCCCTCCTGCTTCCCTCAACACTAGTATACCCAGACTTTCCACTTTTCAAAAGTCAAAAATCTGGATTTTGAAAAACACTGAGCATATTAGATAAAAATGTATCCAAGACCTGTCCAAGTACTTAATAATTTGAGCTGCCTCACTAACCAGAGGTACCAGCACACTGCAAGGTGCTTTCAAATCAGTGTGCTTCTTTTAGCTCTATCTCAGCCTTCTCTACAATTTTCTGATTATTCCTCTCTCCCCAAAGGATTAAAAAAAATCTATGCATGTCATGAAATGTTCTGGTGGAAAACTGTTGTATATGTGAATGAAAGAATGTCATGTGAAGCTATGAAGGGAGGAAAAAGAACAGCATGTTTGAAAAGGAGACCCCAGTGGGATTTTTCTAGGCTAAAGAAGAGGGGGAGGGAGAGTTACCGGGCAGGAATCTACATATGCTGACAATAACATTAAAACCAAGAGTGGTCGCTCAGTAGTCAAAGTTTAGATGCCAGGGCACAGCTCTAGTATTTTATGTGCTAACTAACTGTAGGGAAAATGGAGTGGCTCCGGCTTTTTTACACCCCAGCCACTATCCTCTGCGGCCACCACCTGTGGCCTTGTTTTCCTCCTGGGTTTCATTACTCACACATGACAACGTGTTGTAAAAATAGCACCTGGGAGCATGAGCATGGGTCACAATCACCTATAAATACAGACTCCCGGGCCCAGAAGCCAGAGAGCAAGGGGTGCACAAACCTGAAGTACAGAGGCCTGGGTGTAGAGGGAGATTAGGAGAGAGAAGAGAAGCCAGAGAGAGGGCTTGGAGATCATGGGGGGCCTGGGAGGCTCAGTTGCTGTCTGCCTCCTCCCTGCCTGCCTCCCAGCCCCCCTGCCTCCTCCCTGCCTGCTGGGCTGCCTGTGTTCGGTTCCCTGCTTCAGCATTTAAAGGCCTGTTATATCTTCCTAAGTCTCCAAGATTCCTTTATCCATTTGCCCAAACCAACAGGCGTGCCTGCCCCTGGCGTGGTTCCCCTACACTAACCTAATCATATTTCATTACAACCCAATATGGAAAGCAACTGTTTTCCCTATTTTATAGATGGCACACAGCACACATGTGAGTGGCAACCCCACGGTCGCACATCTGGATAATGATAGATGCTAGCTTGCTTTCAGCACCACTAGGCCGCACTACCTGTCCTGCACCCTTTCACCACACCTCCTCCAGTCACACTCCCACACCCCACTCACTTTGAGTGAATTGGCTCAAGGTCTTGGCATAGCCTGGAACACTGTTAAGGCACAAACCCTCCCAAGAACTTCATCTCCTGTGATGGTTTCAAAAGATATCCACAAATTCTCTAATGCTCCTCCCTTCGACATGCAAACCCTAATTTTCCTGTTCTTCACATTGAATGAACAGAATATGGTAGAAGTGACCACATGCCACTTCTGAGACTAGGTCATAAAAAACACTGGGGCTGCTTCCTCTTACCTCTCTCTTTTCCATCACTTACTAGGGGGATGGCAACTGTTATGCCGAAAGGACACTCCAGCAGACTGATGGAGCCTTCTATTTTTACAAAAGCAACCGAGGCCTCCTGTCGACAGTTGTGTGAATGAGCCATCTTGTAAGTGGATCCTCCCGCCCTAGTCGATCAAGTCTTCAGATGACAGTAATTCAGTTTATTTCTTGATTGCAACCTCATGAAAGACGGAGGCAAGAGTAAATAAAACCCAGGTGTCACTTATCAAAAAATAACTAGCGGTTCAAATTTGTTCCATTGGTAGGCTAAAGTAGCATTCAGGAAGGGTTTAAGCAGCTTGTAGAGTCAGGAAGGACCACAGGGCAGGTTTTCTGATCCCATGCAGACCGGGTAAAGGAGGAGTCAGAGTCCTTAGTGGCTTTTGCAGGTCTTTCATTGGGGTTCACCAGGCATATGGCAGACAGGGGTGCTGGGGGGCCGGGAGGCTGGCAGTCCTCCCAGCCCCCAGCAAGTCTTCCCTCTCTCTGGGCTCTCTGGAGTTCTCTGTTGCTTCTCGGCTTCTCTTATGGCTTCTGCTGGCGTCCCCGTGACGCCGACCTTAAAAAAGCCCAGTCTCAGCCCAGGTGAATCCCATCTACCTAGGCCCACACCCTACTCCAGGTGCCCACCATCAGGCATGCATTCAGGACCACAAGGATCCATCATCTATCTTGATGGCGGGAGGCCAGAAAAGCCTGACATTTTCTTTACCCTACACAGCTTTACTAAAAATATGATGAAATTAGGTTATTTTAACAGAGTAGATGTAACATTTGAATTTATGGCATATCACTGAGGAAACATGGACATAATTTTACTATTTACTGAATGCATGAGAATTAAGACTGTAATCCTTTGCCATACTGAAATATACTAAACTCCAAGTACTAGAAAGTGATATGTCATATTTTGGACAGGACTATTTCCTTAAATTTAACACGTGGAAAAACTTCATTTTGATGAGGTTGCTTTGGAATAGTTAATATTTTTTGCTTTACGAAGACTATATATTGGAAACATAAGAAAATTTGATATCCTATTAATATCTTACTTCTCCAAAAACAGTAAGTTGGACTGCTTTCTACAAAGTTCTATTTCATATGTATTAAGCATAATGTATGCTAAATGAGAAGAACTATGAAATTAACATCACAAATGCATTTTTAAATATTCCAGGAAATACTCTAATTTTTGTTAAGTATATTGGTAAATATGAGACAATCCACATAAAGTGTCATCAATTTCATGATGAAATCTACTTCAAGACCCAATAATTCTGATAATACTGTTTAATATATTCTTGAAAATTATTAAAATATGTGGTACACTGTTATAATAAATAAGTTAAGGCAAGATCAATATGAAGCATAATTGTGACAGGTATCCACTAGAGGCCAGTGTGATTCAGCATGGAGAAGGAATTTATAATCAATCCCGGCAGAAAAACTAACATTATTTCTTCCACTTAGAAGTGGAGCTCTTATGAATTGGAGGGAAAAAAATAAATGATGAAGAAAGCTTTTTTTTGATTCTCTGAAGAGGAAGTTTCAAAGGATAAGAAAGATGAGTTCAGAAGGGATGAGTCATGAGAACTAGGGGCAAAGAGAATACTTGTCTCAGAAATATAATAGTACTACCATATAATGTTTGATGTTTTACTAATGTAAGCATAAAATTTCAAGATACTTGTTTTAATTGTAAGCTGTTCCATAAATGTTTCATTGGACAATGATTTTAGAAATAATTAACCATCTAGGATACCTAGAAATTACATAGTAATCTTACTTTCAAGATAATCATCAATGCTAGAAACCCAGACAATGCCAATGGTTTTGAAAAGGGATTGAAAAAAACTGTACATTTTCAATTCCCTTCCCTTAAACAATTTTATTCAGAACAAGTACCAAATGGTTCCTACTCAAACAAGGAATAATTCACACAAATTCATCTAGCACGACATTCACCTTGTATAATACATTTTTTAATAATGGTGCTACATGATGCTTACAATACTATTTTTAGCAAGAAACTGAACCAATATCTCAAAATGAAAAATGGTAGTAGAAATGAAAATCTCATTCTTTAGTAAAGCTTAACTAATAATAATTGGTAGAATCTCAAGCAGCAAATTTTACTCTTTAAGAGTGAAGTCTGAACAACTGAACCATAACCCACAGAAGACTCTTGCCCTGTCCTCCAGCAGACAAAGGCACCTTATGTAATGTGGACATGCCGAGGAGATTAATGAACCATAAAACCTTAGAGCCAAACAGCCCTGAGAGCCAGCAGTAGCTTGAACTTTTTCAAAGACAGGTTGTTTCCTCTTTTACAGGGTGGCCCATTTCATTATCAAGGCTACAATTGTATGAAAGCTATTCTTTAATCCTTATTATTAAGGAACCTCATTTAACACACAACAAAAATGCTGCTCTGGCTCTGGAGGTCAAAAAGAACAGGTAAGATATTGAGATAAGTAACACTTTACTCACTTTAAGAAATTATAAAATTCTAACCATGTGTCTGACTGACGTATGAACCTCAAGTCCTGACTATCAGTTACTAGCGATATGAATTAGTCAATTTCTTCTGGCCTCAGTTTCTTCATCTGGAAAATGAAGGCAATAACTGTACCTTGTAGTGTTGGTCCCAGGATTAACTGAGAGAATTCAAATAAAGCAATAATGCCAGTACCTGCAAATTGGCAAGCGCCGAGTAATTGTTATTCCTATAAGCATTGTTTACAAGATAATTATGTCATGCAATCTTTACAAAACTCCTATGATATATGATTCATTACCACTATTTTTAGAAAAAGAAAAACTGGAGCTCAGAGAGGCAAAGTAGCTTACAAGGGTCAGTAGCTAGTTAAGAGATCAAATTAAGGTTTAAACACATTCTTGTCTGGCTAAAAAGATTTACTTCTACACAAAGGTATTGACTATGAAAAGGAAGGTGAATTCCTATTTCCTGTCACAGTATTAACATACAAAGACAAGAGCTATATTGTATCCCTAACTTTCATTTTCTCTGACCTAAACATGGTTAGAGGGTCAATGTTGTCCGGAAACCCCTCCCTTCTTAGCCACAGTAGAGCAAGGTGTCCAGGAGCTGAAGGAGGACTTGAAATCTGAAACCTCCATGCCCCGCTCTCAGGGCAATTTCATCTTTGCTTCAGACCCCTCCTTCTGGAGGCCCAACCTCCTGATTAAATTAGCATGTTATAAAGGCAGGAAATCCCTGTGCCTTCAACTGTTCTTCATACAAATGACCTGGACCTATCCTGGTGTCCAATGAACATACAGAGTAGTAGAAAAAGCTTTTGCCCCAAAGAGAACTATCTAGTTGGGAATAATGGCACACAGATGAATGTTAGGAGAAATGAAACACATTTATATGATTATCACAAAATCACAATGATAATGCATCATGATTTTGCATCCTTTCTAAAAGTCATATGCCCTCAAGGCACATGAAAAAAAGAAACAAAACTATACATCCAGCTCAGGGAATGGGATACCATGGCATGCCAATCAACCTTTCCGACTGCTTACTGATGCTGCCAAGCATTCAGTCAGATGTCTTATAAAACCAAGCATTCACTGTGTGCAGGGCACTGTGCTGGCTCCGAGTGCCCTGTGATCATGGTTCACGTGCATGAGAGGAAGGTGGCCTTCTATTCAGACGAGTGACTGATTTTCTATTTACAATGTATTTTGAGAAACAAATTAAAATACTGCTAAATAACAGGATTTTAATTTCTTAATACCTGCCATACCCCCACTAAGAATACCAGGTCAGTGGTTATTTTGATCTCTTCTGATAAAGACTTTTCAATTCTTTCCATTTAATTTTGCAATTCTGCTTATTCATTAGGAAGGAGCAAAATAAATTTGCCTCCAAATTGCATGTGAATCAGACCATTCAACTGTCTCCTTTTTGCTCTCAGATATGTAGCTGAGATAAATTGTTACTTTAATAAAAATTATATTCCTTTAAGACAAGGAGGGTTTTTCCAGATATGCTTTTATGTAATTGAAAAGAGGAAACAGATCTCCGGCTGCTCCCCGGCCACTGGAGGAGGGTCCCACATGGCGCGCAGACCTCTCCTGCCGCCCGCTGCTCCCCTCAGCAGTGTACTTCGGTCCTTCTGCCTGCTCTGCTCCCCACTCTGGCTCTGGTGAATTCTCTCACCCTCCCGCGCTTCTGACTGTACCCGGTGCTTGTATAAATAAATAAATAAATAAATATTAAAGAAAAAAAAAAAAAGAAAAGAGGAAACAAATAATTTAAACTCAAATCTTAGTGGTTGTTTTCTTAAAATCCGAAGGATGTATTTTCCCAAAAGTAAATGAGAAGAAAAAGATATGATGAGTTGATCCCCAATTTATGACAGTATGATTTGAAATTTCCTATTCTTTGCCTAAAGCAAGGCCTCTACTTCCACAATTCCTCTGATGCCAAAACCAGATAAGAATGCCAAAAGAGAAGTAAATTAATTACAAGTCACTACCCCTGATGAACATAGATTTAAAAAAAAAAAATACTCAACCAAATATTAGCACCCAAATTCAACAATCCATGTAAAAGGATCATATGCTATGGCATAGTGGGATTTATTCTAAATGAAACGAAGGTTCAGTATTTGCATATTGATCAATGCATTATACCACATTAACAAAATCAAGGATAAGAAATCATATAATCATCTCGGTAGATATCAAAAAAGCATTAAAGAAAATTCAACATCGGGGCCTCCCCAGTGGTGCAGCGGTTGAGCGCTGGGTTGAGAAGCTGCCCGCGCCCGCTGCTCCCCTCAGCAGTGTACTTCGGTCCTTCTGCCTGCTCTGCTCCCCGCTCTGGCTCTGGTGAATTCTCTCACCCTCCCGTGCTTCTGGCTGTACCCAGTGCATGTATAAACAAAACAAACAAACAAACAAATAAATAAATAAAACATGCCTCTATTAAAAAAAAAAAAAGAAAATTCAACATCAATTTATGATGGAAAATCCCTTAAGTGTTAGTATGAGGCAACCTATCACAACATAATAAAGGCCATATTTGAGAAGCAAATAACTAACATATTCAATGGTGAAAAGGTGATACCTTTTCCTCTGAGGTCAGGAACAAAATGTGGATGCTCACTCTTACCACTTTTATTCAGCTTAGTATTAGAAGTATTGCCAAAGCAACTAGGCAAGGAAAAGAAGTAAAACAATCCAAATTAGAAAAGAAATAAAATAATCACTGTTTCCAAATTATATGATGCTACATATAGAAAACCTTAAAGACTCTACCAAAAAATATTAGAATTTCAATGCAATTTGGTAAAATTGCAATAATTTGTTGCATTTTCATACACTAATACAATCAGGAAGAGAAATTAAGAAATCAATTTTATGAAAAAGAATAACTAGGAATACAATTTACCAAGGAGGTGAATGACCTCTATACTTAAAACTGCAGCACACTGATGTTAGAAACTGAAGTGCACAGATAAATAGAAAGGTATTCTGTATATGTGGATGGGGAGCACTTATATTATTAAAATGACCATACTATCCATGGTAATCTATCGATCAATGCAATCCAATGGCATTTTTCAAAATTCCAATGACATTTTCCCACAGGGAGAGAAAAAGCAATCTGAAAATTCTTATGAAACTACAGAAGACCCAAAATAGTCAAGGCAATCTTGAAATCACACATCCTGATTTCTAACTACACTACAAAGCTATAGTAATCCAAGCAGTATCATAGTGGAATACAATCAGTCATATACATTAATGAATTAAATGGAGTGACCATAAATCAATTAATTTACAACAAAAGATCCAAGAATATACAATGGGAAAAGGACAATCTCTTCAAAAAATGATCCTGGGAAGTAAGACAGAATGCCAAAGAATAAAACTAGACCATTATCATATGTCAAACACAAAATTTAACTCAGAGTGGATTAAAGACTGGAATGTAAGAACTAAAGCCATAAGAACTTGTTTCTTACATCCTCTATTTTAGGATAAAAGCCATTAGAAATTTTAACATTTCTGACACCAGAACCACTCTTAGAATGGATGTCTTCCATTATTTGAGGTGATTTTGTCTGTGAAACATGGTTGTTACAACAGTAGCATATCTCACAATAGCTAGGATTCTAGAAATAAGAATTTTCAGTTGTTTAGGTCCTGACCAACAACAGGACTAAGACTAACACTAATCATTCACCAGTTTCTCTTTCTCCATGCCATAACATCTCTAAAAGGGCTCATGTTTTTGATTCAAGATAACCTGCAGATATTAACAGGTACTATGAATTTTGTTTTCTATATACTCAATCTTCAAGGATTGCTTTAGTGGAATATAAAAGCAAATGATAATCAATGGAGACTTATGAATGATATCTCAGGAGCACATTTTGTCCCTGGTGAAAGCAGTCCCATCATTTGGAATAATCTTGTAATTCACTTAAATACTCCTATATAATCCCTTAATTTCTATAATATATAATTATATATAATATATAATGATGAGGGAACTAAGCCTTGTGGGGCTGGTAAGAGGAGAACAGAGGCTATAAGGCCAGATTTATCACTTTCGCAAACCTGATTATCTCCTTGATGTCTTTTTTTCTGTTCACAGATATTAAAGGAGTCTTTATCATCCCAATTACCCTATTTTGGGTGAATTTCAGTTATCAAAACCAATGTCCATCTTACAATGTATAATGATGCCTCTGTGCTGTGCTCCACAGTACTTATTGCCCAGACATAACACAGGAAGTGTTTATGATTGTGGGTAGTGGGGTAAAATTTCCTGGGTTCAAATTCTGACTTTATAATGTACTAGTTTTATACATACAATGGACTAGTTCTGGTCTTGGGTGAGGTTTGAACCACTTCTAAGCCTCCTTTCTTTGGCTATAAAATAGATAATAATAGTAATGTCCTCACAACAACACATAAAAATTCCAAGGAACTAACTGGCACAAAATAAAGCTCAATAACTATTGGCTGTGATTACCATCACCATTATCACTATTCTTATTGATTAATGGATAACTCCAAATGAATACTCCTTCAGTGCCACATGGGTAGAGGAGTGACGACATAGCTTTTCTTGGTCTTCATGATTTGCCCCTTTCTTACGTAACTACGTATCTTCCTTATTATTCCATGTTTGCCAGAATAATCTCTTACCTGTCCTCTTCTGCTTGATCATTCAGTCAAAAGGTCGAATTTCCTCTTCTCTTCCCACTTCTCCTGACTCCAGGAATTTGCTCATCGTGTCTATACACGGTCCAATCCATGATCACTGCTCTTTCCTCCTCATTTTTATTCAGATAATCATTTTACATCTGATTAAGTGCTGTTAGTTTCAAACTCAATGCCACATAAGATAACTATGATTTATGCCTTCCTAATTGACTCATGAATTTAACGTATCTTCCTAATTAGAAGCTAAAGAGTTTCCTATTCTTATTTGGTACTGCCTTCTTGCATTTAGCATCATTCTGGGAACAGAGGCTAAGGTCTAGTTATATCTCATTAGTGTTAGTGGACTGCCTCACACTTAAGTTTTAAGTGTGTTAATTATCCCTAAGATTAATATCATGAACCTGTGAAATTAATCTTCACTGGACACACGACACTGTTTAACATTAAGGCTTCTAAGGTTTGTGGCAATATAAAAGAAAATGAGTCTCAAATTAAGGCCTATAAAATGTTACCCTAAGTTCAAAAGGATTTTAATATGCAGTTAGAGAAGAATTCCAGTTCAAAAGATCCCGCCTTTCTGTAATACAAACACAATATATTTTACTAACTGGCTCACTTTAAATAAATATAATACAACTTCTGTGAGAAAGAATCCTTATAAGAGAGGAGTATTTAGGAGTTCTACTCCAGGAGATTTTATCAGATGGGAGGACTATCATATTTTACAGTATTTTTTCCTGTGCTTTAAAACCAAACAAAAAACAAGCAAGCAAACAAAAATGACCCCATAATCACTATTATTTCACTACTTATAAAATTCAGCATCATGTTAGCACCCATAGTTATTAGGGGTAGACTGCAGAATTACAAAAAAAAAAAAAAATGAAAGCAAATAAACAGAAATAGAAGGGTTTATTGCTTAGAAAGATGATTTGATTACTCAAATGCTAATAATGTCTCTTTGCACAAACAGTTATAATTCCTCATTTCAAACTTCATTTGTTTAGACTGTTAATATGGACTTATCTGAAGTTTACTTTTGCATTATCTAAGAAAAAGGATTTGTTGACAAAGAAAAAATAGTTGATGTGATTACAAAGAACATACTTCACACATTTAAGGAAATAAATTTTTCTCCAGAATCAAAATGTTTCATTTTATATTACTCATTTCCATAATAAGACATTTTTTTCTGTTATTTAAAACATGTAGCAACTCTATTTGACTACAGATCATGTGTGTACTTTAAATAGGTAAAAGTAACAATATAACACAAGAATGTAATTCACAAAAATGTAACCCCAAAAATTAAAATAAATTTTTAAATGCTATTCACAATAAAATTTCTTCCTGCTTATTGGCCTTATTATACAACTAAACAAAAAGGTTTTGTATATTATCATAGACACAGGATAGTTTTGCTCCAAATAATACTGAGTGTTAGTATTGATTGCAGCCACCTCCATCAAAGATTTTTGTTTTACAGTTTTATCACTTTTTTCTTTTGAACAAAAATTATTTAACTTAAGAAGTAGTGCACCAATTCACATGTGAAACTGCATCTATTGCTGTGAGATCAGGTTTTAAAATAACTTCAAGGAGAATAGGCCCTTGACAGGAGAGTTAACAATAGAAACTAGGTCACCAGCTCCAGACCCAGACTTTCTTTATTGTTCGTGGACACAAATGCTTGGTTTTAGAAGTGCATTGTTATCAAGGAGGCAATTGGCCAACACTATTTCTTTGGGCAAATTATATCCCTGAAACGACTGAAGTCAACTGACTTTTCTTACCCAAGTAGATAGCAAAAGTCATTTCAACCTTCCAACTAAAATTAAACAAACAATAATCATTCAGGGGCCAGCAACTGGTGGCGGGGTTGGGCACAGGAGTGCAACTTCGTCTCCCTGGGTGGTACCTTGAGGGCAACTGACCTTAAGAAGAGTAGAAGGGATGATGGATGGTCTGTTCAGACTCCCTTTGTCCCAACTACATTTTTCAGCTGTCAAAGGGGCTGGAGTAGGGGACAGATTTCACAATGTGAAACCCCCTGAGGGGCTAACTACCTATTCAACTATACCTTTCTTTGGCAGAAGACAAGTATCTTTACACCTAAATTCAGCAATACTGACTGTACTGCTTGTCATTGTTTTGCTGCCTTATCAAGCTTGTTTCAATAAATAAGCTGCAAGTAATTGGCTACATGGTATACTAGGCTGAGTTTCCTATGGGCAGGGATTGATCTTAGCAGGTGTCATCTTAGGATAGTGTTGTAGGTGACAACACTTATTTGATGAGCACCAAATTCTAACTTTAGAGGCAAATTCTGGGCAAACACTTGAGAAAGAAACTTTCCATAGTCAACTTTGAGTATCCCGGCTAGACGTACAGTGTGATTATCTACTCCAAATCTGACTGATGGCGGAAGTGGCACCGTAGTTACTTTTGTTAATTTTCTATGTTGAAATTCCTTCCCACAACATGAAAATCAGAGTTTCCAAAGGACAAGGAGCTTCACACACATTTACTGAGTTGAATTAAATGGCAAGGGATGCCTAAACCCTCCTGAATTTTCTTACCTTTTAAAATTCCTTAATGGGTGGGAAATCAAATTGAGATTGCTGTTCAACTAGACTTTCACCCTAAGATGAGTTTGTCTCTCTACTGTCTCTGTTTTCCACTGTACTTCTGGAAGGAAAATGCCGATAGACATTACCTCTAGTAAGACCTCAAAATAGCATTTCTATAGAAGCTGCCCACATAAAACATTACTTTATGGCTATATTAAAAACTCCTAAAGTGGATTTCTAAGGGAAACCACCTCATGTGGCATTCCCAAACCCTCATTTAATGAATTTTAAAATATTTGGTTGTCATGTTACCTGAAGTTTATTTTCTCATTCCATTTACCAGTTGTGATATATAATCTGCTGTTGAAATTGGCAGAAAAGGACCAATTTTATTCAGTTAAAAGAAATTTGAGATGGGAGACATGATTCCCTTTCAACAAAAAATGTTGCTAATGTAGAGAAAGGTGTCAAGGGGAGAACATTTTTTTTCCAGTAGAAAAGAGCAAGTGGCCCAGGATCAAGTTATTAAGTGACCTTCTTTTTTAGCTGTCTTGTGAGGAAGAAAGGCTATTTCTTCTTAAGGAGAAGAGAGAAGTGAGGTAGAAACTAAATAGTAAGGTAGTAACTGATCAAGGAAATTGCTCAATATCCAGAGGAACAGAGCTCCTCAGGGAATTAATAATAAATTCGCAGATTGGATGAACCAAAGTTTCAAAGACTAAATCAGGGTCATATTAGCCAGGAATGGTGAGGTAAGGTGTAGGGTTTCTCGAAAAGGAGACTAATTTTCACAGACTGCAATGCTTTGTGAAGCCTAGCTCTATACTAACATCTATAATATATATCTTTTAACTGTGTATTTGCTGGTGTAATAGTTTAATTTTTGTTCATTTAAACTTTCATGGGAATGGAAAAAATTTACTATACCTATGGAAAGACTGTCTGATTGAGCAATGAGGGCAAGTCTAAGATGCTACCACAGATCTAGAGGTTGACTAAGTACACAGGAAGAAAGCTGGCTCACCTCATGAGTGCCGATCTTGCAACTCCAAATCATTAGAGTAACTTTGCTACACATGCAAACTGATCAAATGAAATGACCAATTCAAAATCGCTTTTAAAAGCAAACTGTACACTAGTGTACACACATACAAAGGATGATGCTTTTTACTGATGTCTTACAGAATCATGAAATGAGATACAGCTAAATTAAGTTCAATTGAAAACTGCATACATAGAAAGTGGGTGTCAAATATATCTGAACAGTTGAGGGTGGGAGAAAGGGAAGCCCCACAGTAAAATTTTATACTGGTTTAGGAGAAGGGTAACGGGTCAAGTCTGAGTAAAAACTTCATTAAAAAGTTTATTTCCTTCTTTACTTATTATTTCTTATATACATATATGTGCACAAGCACACCATGTGGGAGAATGCGAAGCAAATACTTTCTTTCCTCTTTCTATTGCAAATAAATGGGGGAAAGAACTATGCAGGCGTGGCTGTGCCAAGTCCAATCGTGAAAGTTGTACTTTTCTCAAATTAGCATTCTTCAAGTGTACCCTCCATCGTGGGGGGAGTCGATCATCACAAGTAACTGAGAGTTATATACATAAGTCTGAATGATTTACCTGTGTGTCCAAATGAAGTAGCGAAGGTCTAAGGTCAACTCTGTGTGAGCTTTTCTCTCACTTGTATTCCTATCTAACTGGGAAGAGAACTACAGTAATCTCTCTCCTCCACTGGGTGGTGTAGCTACAGCTGATGTAAGTTACCGGATCACTGTTGGCAACAATTCCCAGCAAGCACGGACACTCTTACATGAATGCAGTTTGATAACTTGTAATATTGATTTAGACCCAAACAATATACTTTCAGGATCTTTTAACAATTATTTTCTTTTGAACAAATTATTAAGAGAATAAGCTTAAAAATCATGTACTTAAATTCTTTGCTTCAAATGCAAGTTGCTAGGGATGAAGAAAATATGTATTATTAACAGCAGCAGCTGTTAATGGTGGTAATGATAATACGTTCTCTACAACACACAGCGATAATGGGTTTTTTATTATTTAAGTAATCTGTAGCCTTTATTTATAGACATCAATTATGTTAGAGAAAATGAAAATGCAAAATTACTACACAATTCAAATTGAAGCAACTCTTAAAAGTCAGTGGAGAAAATGCATATGCATCATCATATAGATTTAAAAGAATACATGTTATTTTAGTACATTATTATGTCCACATATATGTAGCTCTAAAGCTAGTCAAGTGAGAGAAAATATTCTTTATGATATCATTTTTATCAAAAGAAAATGGGTTCTTAAAATCAATCAGATTTCTTTAACCAAGTACAGGTAAGAGAACACAGTATGTCCTTATTAATTATGACCCTTTTATTAACCTCAATTAGGAATACATAGTCACACAGCAAAATGGAATTTATACTGACCAATTATGTAATTGAATGGGCTCTTCTCTCTTAAGTTTTATTTTTTTCAAGCTAGAATTTGTTAAAAAATAGATCAATTTGTAAGAATGTGAAAAAGATAATAGGACCCACAATCTCCCACATCAGAAGGAGCAATGTATTATGTCCTTATTCATAATGTAATGTCCATAACTATCTCTTATTATCATTTTAAACTAGAAATCTTTTTTATCTGATATAAGTGTAGCCATTTATGACTTTTTTTTTTTTTGGTTGCATATAAGATTGTCAGCTAGTCTTTAAGTCTGTGCTTGTCTTCCATGGTAAGATGAGTTTCCTGAAATTAAAGAATGCTGGACCTTGTTTGGAAATCCACTCAAGGCATGACACATTTTTTAACGGGTGAATTAAAGCCATTTACATTTGAGGATGTTGTCCCAACATAAGTACTCATTGCCATTTTTTGACACCTTTATGTTTCGTTCAAATTCCATTGTTTTTATACTATTTCTACAGATATCTGATTGAAGGTTATACTGGGGTTTTTGTATGATGAATTATATTTGTGGTCTGCTATACTATTTGATCTCAAATTCATTCTGATTTTTTAAGTGTGTTATAGTAATTTTTGAAAACATTGATTGGACTTGCAGTTGTCTGATATTTTCTATGTCTTTATTGGGGTCTTGGTTTTGACCACCCATTGTTTTTGTTAATTCAGCAAGCATGGTTATAACTGTTACCTTAAACTCCTCATTAAGCAAATTCTGCATTTTTGCTGGATTGAGTTTGAGGTTTTTTTTTTTTGCTCTAGTTTTATGATAATTTTGTTTGTCTTTTCATTTTCAGGGTTTTTTTTTAAAGATTTATTTATTGGGCCTCCCCGGTGGCACAGTGGTTGAGCGCTGGGCTACGAAGCTGCCCGAAGGCTTTGCAGCACTGGTTCGATCCCCGGCCGCCAGTCCCACATGGCGCGACAGACCTCTCCTGCCATGCCCACTGCTCCCCTCTTCAGTATATTTCGTCAGTCTGCCTGTTCTGCTCCCCGCTCTGGGTCTGGTGAATTCTCTCACCCTCCTGCACTTCTGACTGTACCCAATGCTCATATAAATAAATAAATAAATAGATAGATAGATAAACAAACAAACAAACAAACAAACAAACAAATAAATAAATAAATCTTTTAAAAAAGGATTAACAAATCTTTGGGAAAAAAGAGATTTATTTATTTATTTATTTATACAAGCACTGGGTACAGTCAGAAGCGCGGGAGGGTGAGAGAATTCACCAGAGCCAGAGCGGGGAAAAGAACAGGCAGACCGACAAAATACACTGCTGAGGGGAGCAGAGGGCAGCAGGAGAGGTCTGTCGTGCCATGTGGGACCCTCGCCGGCCGGGGATTGAACTGGCGCTGCAGACTGCGGGCAGCTTCGCAGCCCAGCACTCAACCTCTGAGCCACCAGGGGAGGCCCCATTTTCAGTTTTTATGGGTTGTACTAGGGAGCTTCTGTTTCTTGTGGTGATAAATTGGCTTTATGCCTAGGCTATAAGTAGCTGTATATAAGCCTAGGTGTCTTTATCCAGGATCTTTAGGTATCTATTATTTCACAGACCAATGTCTTTAAGCTTGTTCATATGACTAGGGCAATGATGCCAGTTAGGAGTACTAAAGAGGAATTGGGGTAGTGGGATACTGAAAGGTCGACTCCAGTGAGCACCATGGGTCTAAGGTTCCTGCACTGTTATGGGGCCCAGATTTGTGTAGTGAGGATCCACTCTTTTTTTTTCCAGCCTCAACATCTAAGCTGTGGATGAGAAATCAATGTAGTGCTGGGGGGTGAGGGGAGTAATTACAGCTGAGACAGGGACATAGCCAGGAATTTTTCTCTTTGCCTTTCGAGTATGGAGCTTTGAACCTGTTGTTAAGGTCACGATGCTTCAAATCAAGGTTGTAACAGTACAGTGTGATTGGCTGTATTTTGGCCATGGTGGGGCTAAGGCAGGTGTTTCATGTATCACAGCCACAGGCTACAAATAACAGCCTCTTCTGTGATAAGACGTGGGTGATCTGATCTGGCTCTTCCCACTCAACTCAAGCACCGACTGTCCTCATTTGAGAGCCACAGATCCAAGCCTAGAATCATGCACGTGAACCATGATCAGAGGGCTCTTAGAGCCAACACAGTGCCCTGCACACAGTGAATGCTTGGTTTTATAAGACATCATCACATCACACCACACTTATCCTATAATTCCCCAGTGAACCCCATATGCTGACCCTATATGCTGACTCTGTACCCTTTCTCCAGTACAGTTCCTGTTTTTTAAATTCCCAATATGGGCATGTGCCCTTGAGTAAACAGCAGCAGACAGCTTCTGTAGGGCAGCTGCTCCTCCCATTCATGGGTTGTCTTGCCCTTCTATCACTTCCAGAACAGTTTAATTATAGTTTTTTATATCCCCTTCCACTATACCATCACTCTTCATATATATAAAGGTCACCAGTTAATCTTTCAGTTTTATCTTTCTTGTTTTAGTCACCAGTTTATCTTTCAGTTTTATTTTTCCTGTTTTAGTTGTGATTTGATTGAAATATGTGGAATAGGCAAACCTAGTATCCTCAATTTGTATCTTTCTGGATGATCCCTTTTGTATTTTAGAGTGAAACTCTAATATTGTCTGAAACATGAGTGTATGAAGTGTTATCTCCTAAAAGCAGTCACTGACGTTCTATTTGCTATTATTAGAGAGATGATTATGCTCTTGTGTAGATATATCAGAGAAAATTTACAATTCTAGTTAATTTGGTACTTAGTAGACTATTCCATTTGGTTCGAGCACTTTATAAGATAAAATACAAGGAATAAAGGTTTCAAGTTGCCTGGATACTACTCAAAAAATAAGAGCAAGTATTGGAGAGGATATGGAGAGGAGGGATCTCTTGTACTACTGATGGGAATGTAATATGAAGATGCCTCAAAAAACTTTTAAAAAAAGGGCCTCCATGGTGGTGCAAGGGTTAAAGTCTCAGCACTATCAAGCTATTGCCAGCCACCTACTATGGCATGATTTCGATACCCGGCCAGGGACCTGACCCACTTAGCACAACAGACCTCTCCTATTTTGCCTGCTGCTCCCTTCAGCAGTTTATTTCAGTAGATTCAACTGTTCTGCCCCACAATCTTTCTCTGATGAATCCTCTCACCCACCCATATCTCTGTCCTACACTCCAGTTCTTGTATGCATAAAAATAAATCTTAAAAAAATTAAAAATAGAAATTCCATACAATCCAATTCTCCTACTTCCGGGTATTTACCAGAAGAATACAGGAAAACACTATTTCAAAGAGACAAATGCACCTTCATGTTCATGCAGCATTATTTACAACAACAAGATGCTGAAAAATTGAAATGCCTACCGACAGATAATGGGGTAATGGTATTATGTAGTACATAAACACAATGGTATACTCTACAGCTGTTTGTAAAGATGAAATTTTGACAATTACAACAACATAGATGGACTCAGAGAGTATTATGTTTAGTTAGATAAATTAGACAAAGATAGAAAAGAACAGTATTATTCGCTCACCTTTGGTCCATAGGGAAATAAAATGAATGAACAAAATAAAGCAAAAACAAACTTGTAGACTATAAGACCGAATTAGTATTTGCCAGAAAGGAAGGGGGATGGGCAGTGGGTGAATAAGTTAAAATGGGTTAACTGTATAGTGAAACATAGAACTGGACATCTAGTTGTGAACTTAATGTAATATATACCATCCAATGATTTATAATTTTGTACACCTACAATTTATATAATTTATGAGGAAAAGTTACTTCAAATAAGGATAAAAATGAATTAAAAAAAATAAACATACATTGTGAGCATAACATACATGCAAAAAACTCAAGTCTTAGGAAAGTGCTTTAAAGTAATTTCAGACCAAAGGTCTCAAAGAGGAAAAATGCAACACCATGGTCAATAGCAAAGGGTCAAGAACAAGATAAGAGAAACATGGTCCCAAAGAGCAGAAACAATTTAATGTTTCTGCTCACCAGTCCTTGTCTAGACACCCCATATTACAGTGACCCGGAATGACTGGACTCCAAAGGAGAGCCCTATAGGACATGGAGTCAAGGTCATGGAAGGCATCCATATGCCACAGAATGAACTAGATGAGGGATGGTAAACAAGAGAGAGAAGGCTGTTTATATTACTAAACACCATTTAATAAATTTCTATCACCAAGAAATGACCAACAATCCAAAAGTCTTCATTAGTTGAAGGTTTCAGATCTAGGGAGAATGAGCTAGCAAAGACATGTTAATAAAGTCTACTGCCTGATTATTACAGGACTCAGACTAAATTGACACCATAATAGCCTCACTACGGATTTACACCATCCTGCTGCACTACAAGTGCTGAGTTAAAAATTCACTGGTATTTTCTATAAACATTTCATTTAGGTTAACTTTTATTATACCTGATGTATGATTTTCTATAAATTTTAAATATTATATAATCTTGAATCAAATTATATATTTTCCCTGTAGGTATTAAATTACAATGCATAAGTTCACAATTTTTTTCTCTCTAAATAACAAAATATATCTCAAAAGCCATATATGTTTAAACACCTACATATGCCTTGTTATTTTCCTTTGTTTTTTCCAACATTTTTTTCCTTTAACTTACTTGTAAAATAAAGTATGATCTTGACACAGAATTACAAAAATACATATAAGTAGAAAATATTACATAGTCTTTACAATCAAAGACACTGATTATTGTAATCAATATATAAGAATTCTGGTATGTTTTTTGGGTGAGAAGAGGATTGATGCCAGAAGTAGCTCTAAAATGAGAAAACAGCAGCTCCCAAGACAGAAGTTTTAGTGTTTTTATAACCTAATTTTCCATTTGTCTTTGTTAGAAGTGAGTCCCCAAGTCTTGCCCACATGCAGTGGGAGGTGGGAGGGGGTTACAGAAGAGCATGAATATCAACAGAAAGGGATCAATCATTGGGGTCACCTTGGAGGCTTCCAACAGAGAACACTATCCTGTGCTAAACATATTTTTGCATCAAACATTTTGACATTATTTTAAGACAAAATCACTGAGATGGATGACTGGGTCAAATGGGATGATAGTTTTTATGATACCTGACTCTCACCATCCTTGTATGTTAAAGGGATATACCTTGCTCAGTAATGCAACTTATTCTTTTAACAGTTGTTTGATCCTATTCAATAATAAACTATTACAAATGGCCTCATCCATGGTTATAATTCATTTGGGTGTATACAGTCTGGCCTTTGATCATTAAAAAAAAATAAGGGACTTTTGTGATGAGCCAGTTTATTGTAAAATACAGATTTAGGGGGAGAGCCTGAGGTATCAAAGTCTTTGGTTAAATATAAAACTACAGAATGATGGTGATGATGAAAGATTATGATTACCAACATAATAAATCATTATCTACAATTACTGAGCTCCTATTAAATTTAGATTCCAATTTTTTTAAAGATTTATTTATTTATGCATATAAGAGCTAGGGTACAGAGATGCGGGGGCGGGGGTGTGTGTGAGAGGATTCACCAGAGACAGAGTGGGGGACAGAACAGGCAGACTGACTGAAATGCACTGCTGAGGGGAGCAGTGCACAAGACAGGAGAGGTCTGCCGCGCCATGTGGGGTTGCTCCCTGGCGGGATGGGAATCGAACTCGTGCTGCAGAGGCTTCTTAGTGATTGCTTCATCGTGCAGTGCTTAATCCCTTGTGCCACCAGGGAGGCCCTACATTCCCATTTTATGGATGAGGAAACTGACGCTAATATAATGTAGTGACTTTAAAGATATGTCTAATACTTTGATAATCCCTACAAGAGATGGAAATTCTCTACTAAGTATGTACTGAACTTAGTCTGACTACTGTCTTGTGTATGTTCCCTTGTCATGTGATAGCAGCCTTATGAAGAGATCCACAAGGCAAGGAATTGAAGACTCATATAAATAACCATGTATATGAACCTGAAAGTACATACTCCAAATATTTTATTGGAATATTGACCATCAAGTTGACTAAAACCTCATTGAGAGGCAGTGAAACAGAACAACGGAGCTAATATGCTCCCATATTCCTGACCCTTGGAAAACGTAAATGACAGTGTTATTTTATGATGTATTTGTTCACAAAGCAATAGATAACACAAATGAATGAGGTCAGAAGGCTAGAACTCTACATTCATGCACAGATCAAAGAACTACAGAACCCAAGACACCTAACATTCTCCTGCTGTTTATTTTTTCCTGGGGAACTAAGTTTGTGAACGCTTTGAAGCCATATAGGTGAGGGGTACAAAGAAAGAAGTCAGAAGGTCAAGTGATTATCATTATCTTTTCTTATCCTTTTCTTATTCTTTATAATGATACTTTTCTTATACATAATTTACAAGGAACATATCCTTTCTGCCTTTTCTTCTGTTTCATTTTCAAATAAAACTCTGTCTGTGGATTTATTAGTTGATTACCTTTTTGAAGCTGATAGTGACAGAGTTAAAAGTGGTAGAGTACAAGCTCTCAACCACTTCAACATACCTGCTGCTGAGAAAGTCAAAGAGGAAGAACTAAGAATAACTTCAGAATGTTTCAACTTGCTCTTAATGGAGTAGAAATACTTCTCCTTCTCCAGCCAATAAAATGCTTTGCCCATTTTATTCCTTCCTAGTGACTTGTCCTGAAATATATAAAATTTAACCTGCCAAATGGAAGTCTTTTTTTTTAAGTTTGGTTTTAAAAACCATTATAGAAGGATCAATCAGGTTATGTACTTTCAAATCACAACTGAATGTTCTACACAGTGGTAAGACCAGCTGCATGTATACAGCCTGCAACTTTCAGAAAAGCACCTTTTGGGGCTCCAGTCCAAGTTACTGAATTGGAATCTTTAAAGGTGGGTGGGTCTCAAGAACTGAGTTGTAATATTATAAAGGCATCTCTACAAAAAGGGGATGAGTACTGCAGAGCATTGAGCAGGGACCATTTTTCCATGCTCCCACTGACATGAAGCTATCTTGGATTATAAGTCCCAGAATGCTATGAACCAGACTTCCTGAGAAGGGAAGCCTATGAAAACTACGGGCACAGTAGAGCAGACTATATGACACTAAAGGTGGCAGCCTTGTTCTTTTGCTTTCCAATTTGCACCCCACCCAGGGACTTGGGGGAGACACATTGAGAACAGACTTGTATAGACCCTTGGAAGAGATATTTGGACGAGACATTGGGTAAGAGATACATGAGGAGGTTGCTCTGATTCCTTGGCAGCAATATTCCTAACTTCATGGTGGATTATCTGATACATTGTGAATTCTGAATCTCGTTTGATTCCAGCTCTCTGAATCCTGCTTAATCCCTTTATTGTGGTTCCCCCAACAGAAAGGACCTCAGACTTGTGGCAAGTTTCCAGGCTTCCGCAGCCCCATTCCGGCTGGACATTTACTCACAAAGGGATGGGTAATTTTGGAGATTTTATTAGAAACTAATATCCTTTTTTCTCTATGCACACATATTTTATTAAAGAGCTTTCACACTTAGACGCTGCTTCCTTCGCTTTGTGCAGTGTATGGCTGAACCCCTTTTAGAGTGTGCCGTCATTACAAGTTTGAGGTCTCTGAGTGCTCCATGGCCATGTGCTAATAGTAACAAGCATGAATTTTATGCATGCTTTAGACATAAGACTCTTGTGAAAGTGACAATGACTGCCCTACAGTTTTATGCCTATTATAGCTGAAAGTGTTTTTCAAGTTGAGAGCAAAGGCTTTGGGTGGCCTTCAGTTTAATTAAAATGTTTAGAGAGATTTAATTACTAAATGCCAAGTCATACAAATGTAAAGATCTTTCCTACAGAGACTGTGTGATGAATTGAATGCATTTTTTAATCAACTGCTTGGCAAGCAGTATGGGATTTTTGTTTGTAAACAGCTATACTAATGCTAAACATATTTATTCACAACTTGACAAGAAATATTGCCCTGTAATTAATCATTTCCCAGCCCTAATTCAGACAAAATACAAATGCAAAATGTGTATCCCTTTCTTATTATAAAAGTCAAATACATAAATAATAATTAGATCTATTGGATATACAAATATATAGAGATAGATTTAGGCAAAACAATGGCAGACACTCAATGCATGTTGGTGATCAAAAGAGCATTTCACTTAAAAAATATGTAAGTAAGAAAATCTCTTTTCATTTTAACTGTTTTCAAGTCTACCATTAAACCCAGTTTATCTATTAATTATAGCTTTCTATTAGTGTCTTTTTATAAGATACAAATTTTAAAATAGTCATCTATGAAGAAAACTTGCTAAAACCTAAAGATCAAGATAAGTTTTTCAAACAAATTTTTAAAAATCATTACTAGCAATTAGCTCAAGAAAATACATTGTACTTTGGTTCGCTAGTTTTATTTAATGTGTATTCTCAAGATGTGAATGTTCGGAATCACTCTCAACTGAGTAACAAGCTAAAATTCAAGGTCTATAAAACTGAGTTAATTTTTAAAAAATTACTTTACTAACTCCCTTCTAGGATTTCTACCTCATTTCCCAAATGTAATAATACTAGAAGTACCATAAAATACTGCAATTAAGTACAAAATTCACTAGAATGTTGAACCCCAACAATGAGAAGAAATGCTATCAAGTCATTACAGAAAAGAAACTGCTTGAATATAAAAATATTATGATTTTATAAGATGGTAAGAGTAGAACTTTTCCCCCACCACCTTTTCAGTACTCATTGAGCAATTATTACAAGGCAGGCACTAGGAAAGACAAAATTAGCTACAAAAATTAGTATACCTCTTGTTTGAAAGTATTCGATAACCAAAAGTGGGAAAATGGAAAGGAACGTACATGAGAACAGCAATGGATCTGAGTGTAAAACAGTGTACAAACAGAGCAAATGTAAGCAAAAATCTGCAACAGAGAACTTTGACACCAATCATAGAAATATTAGGCCACCAATTTACTATAATCCAAATCAACATATGTCTCAATGAAGAAGTTCAGAAAAACTTGAGAAAAAATTTTAAAGTAGTTACAATTAAAACATTCATATATAATTTTAGCAACTTTATTTCTAAAATTAAAAATATGGGCCTTCCAGGTGGTACAGGGGTTAAGTCTCAGTGTTATCAAGCTATCTCCAGCCACTGAGGTCTGAGTTCAATCCCTGGCCAGCAAGCTAACCCACATGCCACAGCAAACCTCTCCTGTCTCACCCGCTACTCCCCTCGGCAGTATTTTTCAATAGTTTCTCCTGCTCTGCTCCCCACTCAATCTCTGGTGAATCCTCTCACTCTCCTCACCTCTGGCCTACACCCCAGTTCTTGTATGTACAAATAAATAAAAAATCTTTAAAATATTAAATAAAATTACAAATATACACAAATGTTCATAAAAACATGCCACTAATAATGGTCCCTGAAAAAAATCCTCCTAAGGACCACATAATATCCATCACAATAGGACTTGGCTAATAAATGACCGAACATTCATTTTATAGAATGTCTCATACATTCTTATGAAAAAGAATGAAGTGTTTTCAGGTACATTATCATAAAAAGATCTCAACTATTATTAGGCAAAAAAATGGAAATCACCAAAGAAAACACCCAGATGGTAAGAATTAGCATAAAAACAAATTAAGATACTTGTGTGTATGCATTTATATATGCATGTGGACACATCAAAGGGCACACTAAGACTTTCACCTAAATTCCAATGACAATTGCTTCTGGGAAATAACATACTTTTAAATTATTTAAAATGTGCATGAGAATATTGCTTTTTTGAATCGTGTTTTAAAAAAGCCCTCCCTTTTGGTGGATATTCTACCACCATTATTCTTATTAATTCTGACAGTGAAAAAGCCCTTCAATTCCATGGGTAGTAATGTACATACACTCCTACCAACAGAGAGAAGTAATTTAAAAACACTGTCTACCTTGTAGGGTATTTCTTGTTTGTTTTTGTTTTTTGTTTTTTTTTTTTTTTGGTTTCACAGAAACACATTATTGCATATTTACTTTATAGAAGTAATGTATTTTATAATGTTTTCCAAATTCTATTAAGAAAAGAAAATTTTCTGAAGAAAAAGTAACTGTGACAGATTAAAATCCAATCCACAGCCAGACCTTCATTGGAAATCACTCTAATTAAGTAGCTTCTTCTAACTTCAGGGAAAGTATGCAACTCTGTGTTTTAGGAAATGCATCAGTGTTTTTTAAAAACAAGCAAAAAAGAGTGCTACATCTTAAGCAGCAGAAAAACAATACACTTTATTAAGAAGCTTAGCTTTCATAGGCTCTTAAAGAAAATGTGAACATGGGAACAGGCAGATGTCACCACATGTGAAGTTCAACAGTAGCCAGAGGATATTTAAAAGTCAAAACTATACTCATTCCTCAAGTCATACAAAGCACAGAGGGAGAATAATTTAATTTATAGAAAATTAATGAGGACAAAGGTTTTCAAAAATCACCCTTTTACTATAGCAAACAACCTCTACATATTTTTTTGGCCACATCAATGCACCATATGTATTATTTACTGAATTTTTTTTAAACTCAAAGATATTATCTGGAAAGGAAAAAGTACTGATACCAACAATAAAGAAATATTATCATAAATGCGAAGAAATAATAGAAAAAATAGAACACTTTTATTAATTTTACATAGGTACATTCTTCCAATGGCTCTGTACCAAATGTTAAAGTCACAGTGGCCCAAGAGCCTTTCTTGAGATTTGTAAGATTGAAAGAGAAATAAAGAGCAAGCAATTTTTGATTTTTTTCCCCAGTACCACATTGTTCAAATTTTCAAGAAAACAGAGAAGTTGAAAAAAAGTTGAAAACACACATTACCCCTCATCTAGAAACCAACTGTTATTTGCTACATTTCATTTATCACATAACTATTCCACACCCCAGCCCTCTATCCATGAATCATAGTTATTTAATACAGTTATTTAATCACCTAGTAAGAACTCCCTCAAGTATTATCAGAGATCCTAAACTACATTTTTGGAAACTGTATACCAGAACATAACATGATCATTTCCTAACTCCTTCGCCCATCTGGGAAGGCTTGTTACTATATCTGGACCATCTCTCTCTCTTTTTTTTTTCTAAGATTTATTTATTTATACAAGAACCAGGGCACAGGCCAGAGGTGGGGGGTGGGGTGGGTTGAGAGGATTCACCAGAGACAGAGAGGGGAACAGAACAGGCAGACTGACGAAATACTCTGCTGAGGGGACCGGCGGGTGAGACAGGAGAGGTCAGCCTTGCCATGTGGGATTCTTGCCCGCTGGCCGGCCAGCTGGCCGGCCGGGATGGACCCCTCACTACAGAGGCTGTGGACAGCTTCACAGTGCAGCACTCAACCGCCTGTGCCACCAGGGAGGAGGCCCTGGACCATCCCTCTTTTTTCTCCTTATCTCGAAATAGTTTCTAACACATAAGTATACAACTTGTCTGAACAAACTAATTACAATCTCTGTTAATAACCACACTGACCTTAAAGACCTCAGCATGACAAAAGGTTGGCCTGACCCCAATTCACACTTTTGGCCTCATGGTAACTGGAGCAGTGATTATTTATTAGGTGCTAACTATATGCTAGGCCTTGTGTTAGCAATTTACTTGCTTTTCTCACATTCCCACAACAAAGCTCTAAGATGGCCTTTCTAACATTCTCAGTTTATAGTTAAGCAAATGCTAGCAGAGAAATTTTAAAAATGTGCCCACATCTGCCTCATTCTAGAGTAAAACTGAACCATTCTACTCAGTCTCTTTTTTGCAACAACCTTCATTTGGCTCATGTTTCTTTTAACACCTTTTATAATTTCATGCTTTTCAATCTGTGGTTTATGCTACTGGAATGTACTTCCTATACTTCCTTTATCCAAAAGGAACATGTATTTTACACTCATTTGTTGAAGACACAATTCATATAACCTCTTCAGTGACAGTGCTCGACTATTTTAATAAATGAGTATTGAAGCAATACTTGCAAGGGCAAAATTTTCACTTGATAAACAACATGAAATATTGTCTTACTATTTTTATCATATTTAAACAACCAAGATGAAAATATTTCTAATATCCATTTACTAGAGAGGAACCTAGCAGATTCTAAATAATCTACAGGGGGAGTACCTTCAACATTTTCAGACTAGGTATTAGGAAATTTATATTGTTTCCCTAGGAGGCATCATCTATAGTATCCTTGAATTTTTCAGTTTCTCAACACAATTGTCAATAGAATGATATTCTACTAAAATGGTTGTTTTAACAGATGCAGATTTTCATTATCTTTCTTGAAACTTTTTACTTCTAGGGACAAATATACAGTAAATTTTAAATGATGGCTACATTTCTTAGACTACCCATCATAAGACTACCCATCTGTTATTTTCTAAATAACAGATTATAAATTCATAGATCCCTAAAGTCTTGTCTGAAAGGATTATAAAGACAATAGAGTCTGTGATGGTTGGTAAACTGGCTCTGGATTAGGAGGGCAAGGGCAGGACAAGTCCTGATTTGTAGTGTTTGCCAATTTCCATGATGTTAATAAGCCTACCATGGCCAATTTTTGAGTTACTAATAATATAATAACCTGCCTACAAAATTCCTGAATACTTAACACTACTGGTATATTACAATTCTGTTACTGAAGGATGAGGATTTTAAGGAGTGTGTATAACTATGGTCCTCATGTGTTCCCTAACAATGGGGTAAGTTCTGAGAAATGTGTCATTAGGCACTTTCACCCATGTATGAACATGGAGTGTATGTTATTCTCCAAGCAGTACTTATTCATATTGCTGACAGGTCAATTCAGGAGGCGCCTTGGAAGAGGAGCTAGATTGTGCATAATTTCTTGTTGCTCCTCTAGTATATGTGTGCTACTACGATGTTACTAGGCATTAGTAATTTGGGAACCGCTGTCATATATGTGGTCCTTTGATGTCTGCTATGCAATATGTGACGATAAATGAGCTGTTCAAGGTCACAGAAAAGTTTCATTATCTAGGTTAGAAGTCAGGCTAACTGACTCAGTCTAGCCTAGCTATTCTTAATCCGTTAGAATCATCCAGTAACTCTGGAAAGATACTTTGCCCAGTCTCATCCCAGAGCAATAATAATTTTTAAAAATCTCTTACTTTTTCTACTTCATATAGAATAAAAAACAAGGGCCTTCCCGGTGGCACAGCGGGTTGAGTGCAGCGCTGTGAAGCTGTCTGCAGCCTCTGTAGTATGGGTTCAATTCCCGGCCAGCCAGGGAGAAACCCACATGGCGCAGCAGACCTCTCCTGCCTCGCCTGCTGATCTCCTCAGCAGTGACTTCGGTCGTCTGCCTGTTTTGCTCCCTGCTCTCTCTCTGGTGAATTTTCTCACCCTCCCATGCCTCTGATTGTACCCCAGTTCTTGTATAAATAAATAAATCTTTAAAAAAAAAAAAGAGGGGCCTCCCAGGTGGCGCAGCGGTTGAGCGCTGGGTTGCGAAGCTACCCGCGGCCTCTGCGGCGCCGGTTCGATCCCCGGCTGCTCCCCGGCCACCGGAGGGGGTCCCACATGGAGCGCAGACCTCTCCTGCCGCCCGCTGCTCCCCTCAGCAGTGTACTTCGGTCCTTCTGCCTGCTCTGCTCCCCGCTCTGGCTCTGGTGAATTCTCTCGCCCTCCCGGCTTCTGACTGTACCCAGTGCATGTATAAACCAAACAAACAAACAAACAAATAGATAAATAAGACATGCCTCTAGAAAATTAAAAAAAAATAAAAAAAAAGAGAATAAAAAACAAAAACTACTCAGCTGCTTCTAATAAAGCCACATTCAAGAACATCTATAATTCTTTTATCTCACTCTCCTACTAGGAGATTTCTATTCTTTTATAGGAACCTATGGAATTAATAATATGTTAGTAAACAGCATAAATTACAATATATTTAAGTATAGTCTATACAGTGAATACTTCCTAAACTTTTGGGTCTACTTACAAAAGATGAGACTGATTTTTAATTAATGCAATGATTTTTTTGTAAATGAGCGCTTCTGAGTTGTTTATGGGATGGCAACTTCATCCCATCTCTTTACTAAAAATTCTCATTCTTCTAGAGTTTCTTTATCAAACCCTGTTACTTGTAGAAAAAGGATAATTTCCAGTTGAGTCTAAATTCATAATTCATTATCACACGCTTCTTAATAAGTTTACTAAATCATTCCATATCCAATTTCATTCTTCCTACCTTCTCTTCCTTTTTTCTTCTTTCTCCCATTCAAATATTTATTGATTGTCTACTAGTAAGACAATTAAATCTAAACTAAATCTCTAAATCTAAGAAATATCTAATGAATTCATCTAATTGTCATTCAGCAGCTGAAATTTTATTAAAGTCAGCATTTTAAAATTATAGTTCAATTAGTAGCTTTGCTCACAAGTCATGAATACTATTATAATTTTGCAGATCTCATAGATAAATGAGTCCTCTAGCCAAATCAGTTGCATTTTGCAACTTCAATATGTAATGTACTTTAATGAAAGCCTCTAATATAATTTCCATTTTAAATTGAATCAGATAAATGTCTACCTTCTTATATCCTTTCCTTTAAGTTCCTTAAGCTTACTATAATCCCAAAAATTAATCATTTATTTCTTTTGCATTGCCCTTCATCTTCAGCATATTTCTATTCTTTCTTAACCTTGAGCTGGTTAGCAAAGACTGCAACACTGAATTTCTCCTGCGATGACATTTGAGTTATATGAGCATTTTCTTGTTTAAACAAGTAAAGCAAAGAAAATGTTTAACATGACAGACAGCATTACCTTTCTAGTTACAGCATTACCTTTCTGGCTACAAAATTACAAAGTAGGGGAAAAATCCTTTCAGCACAGTTATTACTACTTTAAGTAGTGGGGAACTCTTGGCATTCCTTGATGGAAGATCTGTATCAGTCACATGGCTCTAGGAAGCTGCCTCCTGACAGCTGCATGCTAGAGAATGAAACTAGACCACATTCTTGCACCATACACCAAAATCAACTCAAAGTGAATCAAAGACTTGATGTAAAACCTGAAACTATAAAATATATAGAATAAAACATTGCCAAGACATTTTGACATAAGCTTTAGTGATATATTTAAGGATGTTTTCCCACAGCAAGAGAAACAAAGAGAACATAAATACCTAGGACTACATCAAACTAAAAAAGTTTGATGTATAGTGAAAGAAACTTTAACTAAAATGAAGAGACACCCAACAGAATGGGAGAAAATATTTGTATACCATAGACCTGATAAAGGACTGATAACGAAGATAAACAAAGAACTCCCGAAACTCTACAAATATAAGAAAAATAACCCAATCAAAAAATGGGCAAAAGAATTAAACAGACATCGCTCCAAAGAAGACACTAAAAAAGACAGCAGGCGGGCCTCACTGGTGGCACAAGGGGTTGGGACACAACCTATGAAGCTGTCCGCAGCCACTGCAACATGAGTTTGATCCTGGATGAGGGAGATACCCACATGGTGCAGCAGACTTCTCCTGTCTTGCCCACTGTTCGCCTCAGCAGTGTATTTCAGTAGATCTGCCTATTCTGCTCCCCACTCTGTCTCTGGTGACACCTCCCAGCCCCTTGCATCTCTGGCCTGTACCCAAGTTCTTATTTGCATAAATAAATATTTAAAAAAATAAATAAGATGGCCAGCAGGTACATGAAAAAATGTTCACAATCACTTATTATTAGAGAAATGTAAATCAAGATCACAGTGAGATTCCATCTTATACCTGTGAGAGTGGCCCACATTGAAAAGTCCAGAAACAACAAGCGCTAGCAAAGACGTGGAGAAAAGGGAACTCTCCTATACTGCTGGTGGGAATGCAAACTGATCCAGCCCTTGTGGAAAGCTGTATGTAAGTGTCTCAAAACTTTAAACATGGATTTTTCATATGACCCAGTAAATTAGGCGTTTACCTCAAAGTTTCAAAAACACTAACTGAAAGGAAACTTGTACTTCTATGTTTATTGCAGTGCTATTTACAATAACTAAATTAAGGAAACAACATAAATGTCCTGAAACAAAGAGTGGACCAAGAAGATATGGTATATGTGCACAACAGAATACTACACAGCAATCACAAAAGGTAAGCTCATGACATTTGTTGCAACATGGATGGGTCATGAAAGAATAAGGCTAAGTGAAGTAAGTCAGAAGAAGAAGATAATACTGCCACTAATATGTGGAATACGAAGTAACTGAATTAACTGTCAGATAAAGACAAGCTGAAAAGCTAACCCTTGATAGCTGATTATATAATTGAAAGACCAAGGTAAGTGGGGGGAAGGGAGAAATGGAAAGAAGAACAAGGAAAGGAAGCACAATGATCTACAGAATATGAATATGTTGGTGGTGGTTTCACTAGCGTGGTAATACCTAATGGAAGTACCCACAATATTACCTGTTAAAAATAAATTAAATAAAATTTAAAGTATGTGTATAAAAAAAGAAGTCTGACTCTTAAAAACATGTGTGTTCACAGAAACATTAAGTCAAAAGGGCACCTGCACCCCTATCCTTATAGCTGCACTATTTACAATAGCTAAGCTAGGAAACAATCCAAATGCCCCAAAATAGATGAATGGATCAAGAAGATATGGTACATATACACAATGGAATATTACTCAGCAATCAAAAAAAAGATAAACTGGTGCCATTTGCAGCAACATGGATGGAGCTGGAAGGGATCATACTCAGCAAAATAAGCCAGAAAGAAAAAGAAAAATACCAGATGGTCTCACTCATAGCAGAAATTTAGAAAACCTAAATAAGGGACCAGGAAAAAGACTCATTATAATAAAGTAAAAATCAAAATCAACCAGCAACTATAAATCAGAGACACACTATAGGGCAGGAAGAGGGAGTACAATCAAAACAAGAAGTGTGGGAATTATATGGGGATTACAACCAAGATAAAAATGCATGCATTGGGGGCCTCCCCAGTGGCGCAGTGGTTGAGCACTGGGTTGCGAAGCTGCCCGCGGCCTCTGTGGCGCCGGTTCGATCCCCTGCTGCTCCCCGGCCACTGGAGGAGGGTCCCACATGTCACGCAGACCTCTCCTGCCACCCGCTGCTCCCCTCAGCAGTGTACTACTTTCTGCCTGCTCTGCTCCCTGCTCTGGCTCTGGTGGGCTCTCTCACCCTCCCACGCTTCTGACTGTGCCCAGTGCATGTATAAACAAAACAAACAAACAAACAAACAGATAAATAAATAAATAAATAAATAAAAACATGCCTCTAGAAAAAAAAAATGCATGCATTGTGCCAAAATGAAAAAAACGATGTAAAAAATATATAATTTTTTTTAAAGTTAAAAAAAAAAAGCATATGTGTTCAGTGGGTCACCAGGGTATTGGTTACAAAAGGAACTATCCACTTCAAACCCAATTCTGACTGTGAAAGATAGATACGTATCTAGCTGTATCCAAACAGCCATGATATACTCCGGCAAACACCCAAAGTTTTCACTGTCACATTTTTATGTTCAAACACCTTAAACATACCATTACTGCCTATAGTTCTTACACAAAACATATCAAGAAAATTAGATGTAACAGGGCTGACTGACAACAGCCATAGACTGACTGATTTAAAAACAATCTTAGACTTAACAGATGCAAATTTTTATTTTCATTAAGGTTTTATAAAAATGTGGCTTAGAATTGAATAAAAACAGCCAAAGCGCTGTCAGCCCTTAAAGTTGAAGGACAGCAGCTTATTTGTTTAATACATTTCTAGAACTTGGAAGAATTCCTGGCATATACAGAAGACGTGTAATAAATGACAATCAAATACAAACTTTGACATAGGAGCAGGCATGGTGGTACTTGTGTTTACTAAGCAATACTTTTCTTCCTGTTAAAGTAGAAAAAACGTTACACATAGAAACATATAGAAAATTTGAAATAATTATCTAGAATATCTATCTCTCTACCTACCTATCTACCTACCTACATACTTGATGTTGACCCATTTCTAAAAGTTACCTATATTATATTTTGCACTGAATACTTTAAGATGCACCAAATGCCTTAAGATATTCTCCTACATAAACACAATATTATTGTTATTTCAAAGAAAATAAACAATCCTTATTATCACCTTGTATGCAGTCTGTAGTGAAATTTCCCCAATTACCCCCAGATGTCTTACAGATACACACAACCTAACCAAGATCTGGTCCGAGTCACATACCACATGTGGTTCTTGCAGACTATTTCATCATGTTCAAGCTAAGATTTTCCATTCCTATGTATCTTATTCCAATTGCTGCTGATTTATAAACAGTATTTTTAAATCTATAACTTGAAACTGAGTTTTGTGGTTTACGGTACAAAGGACATTGTAGCTCTGTCTGGCTCATCCTTCTCATCCCTTGAGTAAGGAGAGGTCAGTTGATCCATTTCCCATACGCTAGGCATTTTTTTTTCTGTTGGCATACACTTGCGCATAAATCACCATGGAGAGCATAAACCACTATGCATAAATTTCATGTTTGCCAAACTGATGAGTTTGAAATCCTGTCAAAAAGAGGAGCCTATTTTCTAGAAGAAGATTAGAAAAAAGATTTTTAATTTCTTCCTGTTCTTAAAAATTGAATGCTTTAAGGTGATACTTATTGAAAATATACAATACATTCGATGACAACAGTATGAAGAAATTAATTTTTTAAATAAAACCATTTCAATTTCATAATTCTCAAAGTTGGTAGTATCACTATAATCAAAATACATTTACATGTGTTCCAGGTATAGGGAAACACTGATGGGACAGAAATTTTGTTAGGTAATGTGGCAGAGACAGTGAAATGAGGACTAAAAATTTCCAAGGCTGGGCACCAATCCCTCAGACAATCTCACAATGGTCCAAGTCCTCACAATACTTCTCATAACCCACCTTAGGAACTTAGGGGGGACTATACACAGTGCCTTTGAATTTAAGGTATGGTCACCACTGTTGCTATATTTAGTTACATTATTACTATTGCTGGAAATAGTAATATGATGATTTACTGCCAAAATATTAATTGGTATGAGGCAGAGCTACTGGTTAAGTCTTTACTTCTTCCTTAGTAGAATCACAAGAGAATGACAATTTCATGTTGCTTTTTCAGTTTCCATATCAATTTGGAATCACGTGACTGCATTCTGGGTAATGAGACGTAAATAAAAAGTATGATGTGGGGCTCCTGGTATTGAGTCTGGCTGCATGTCCCCTCTTCCAGTCTATCTGAGCACAGGATTCATTGCCCTTGTTACCAATCAAGTCAGCAACTAATGGGGTCAGAAATATATGGTCTATTATATGGGAGAGTCACAACAGAAGCAGATCTTAGAGAGGAGTAACACAGAAACCACAGCAAAACAGCTTTCTCACTGGAGGAAATCAGTGTTCTTCAAACATTACTGAACAAGATGTTTGCCTTGCTCAGTACCAGTCTCAACCCTCATTCAAAGGTTTTTCTGGATGACTGGATTAAATAGAGATAGTGGGGAAAATGGCACTTGAGGAGAGGAACAGAGTTGCTACATTGCCCGCAATGTGGCACAGAAACACTCAACTCAAGGGTGGTGACTTCAGGATTCATTAGAAACACAGGAGGGTGAAATCAATGTCAGGCAGACAGGAAAGAATAAAATGAGTAACAAAAGAAATCTTAAATTCAAGTTTCTAAGAAAAGACTAGGAATAGTGGAAAGTTTAAAACTACACCATTATTTCTCTCGATCTTGATATCTCTCTCCCACCTCATTCCCCCTTCTCATCCCTCTCTCATGCAAAACACCTAAACTAAACTGAAAACTTTCAAATGTGAGTAATTAACAGCAAATGCACATATTGGTCAGAGAGGACAGAGTTTTTTTGAAAAATATTAAAATTAAGCGCCTGGGATGATAAACATCAATGCTGCTTTGAATGACTCCAGCTTCTCTTTTTCTTTCTTGTTTCTTTATACTCTTACATATGCTATAAAAATGTTAAATGGTGAATGCATAGTTTTTGTAATTAGAAACACAAAGAGCTTTTACAGAATGGAAAACATCCAAGTAGTCCTCCAACATTTCATGGACATTAGACACAGGAAACTCATCAAATCTAAACATTTCCCCAAAGTCCTCCACAAAAAATGTCATAACTTGCTCTGAGTGAAAGAATAGTGCTTCACAATGATATCAGCTTGGGGATAAATGTTTGTGGTCAGGGTCTCCAGATTTGTTGCCTAGAACCTTGTTTTCTGGATCAGCAGTATGAAAATTACCAGGATCCAGGTCAGGAATCACCTTAGAGGAAAAAGAGATTTTTCATTTCTTGTTGTTCCAAAAAAATTTAATACTCAAAAGTGATATATACTGGAACTGGAAAAATACTCTTACAGGAGAGTATGCAGAAATTAACTTTCCAACTTGGTCAAATTTTGTAATTCTCAATATCACACTCATTAGAAATGCAGAAACTCAGGTCCTATTCCACACATGCTTGAAGTAGAAAGCTGGGAGATTTATTGGGAGAATTACTGAATTAGGACTGTATTCTTCTGGGGAAAAAAAAAATGTTTCCATCGGTAGTCTTACAGCATATCTCTCAGAAAAACTATAGCTAATCATGTGAACTTAGAGATAAAATTCATCCTTCAAACCTTCAATATAAACTGTTTTCCATTTATTCCTACTTATAGCAACAATAAGAAGGCAGTAAAAGCAGCTCTCAGTACTATTTCTAGATCAAAAGAGAAAAGTTAACCTTCACTCAGCCTTTACCATGCACTTGATACAATGGCAGAGGCTTGTCACAGTTTGCTGTCCTGGCATTCTGCATGGCACCATGCCAACAGGTATGAATGTTCCACTGCAGTGCCCTCCCCTTGAATCTTGGCTGAACCTGTGACCTGTTTTAACCATAAGGATGTGGCAGAAGACTTGCTACACTGGTTCTAGGCTTGCACCTTGAGAAGATCTGGCAGTGTCTGCTTTTGTCCTCTTGGAAACAGGGGCTGTTATGTAATAAGTGCTGTTACTCTGCTGGAAAGGCCATGAGAAAGACTCTAGAGTGATCACTGGGAGAGGGAGAGACCATCAAACAACAGGACATGAGGAAAGAGGCCGAGGCCCCCTGCTCCACAGTCAAAACACCCACCAGTGGAAGGCTGCCGAATGAGCACCCAGAAGAGCAGAAGCAACATCCAGCTAACTCTGTCCGGGTTGTTTAAGCATGAGAAAATAAAATGGTTACTGTTTTAAGCCATGAAGTCTTGGGGTGGTTTTCTACATATCAATAATAACTGAAAATGTATTATACATATTTATCTCATTTCAATCTCAATGTCAATCTTAAAAATTAGGCACAAAAGCCAATTTCTACAGAGGGATTTTTTTAATATGAGTGAGACCACATGTCGGAGAGTACAGAAGCTAGGGCTAGGTCTTCTGTATCTAAGAACAATTCTGCATATTACTGAACAACAGCAGTTAAATTTCTGACCTGAGGACAGAGCATTTCCTATTACTGGCTTTGTGTCTCCTTGTCTGTTAAAAATAAAAAACGAGTGAACCCATCAGTTGTCTAAGGTCTTTTTTAGCTCTGAAATTCCATGACACTGCTTAGTGGAGTAGTGCCATGTTTGTTGCTTATGTAGCGTGAGCTCTATTGCATCCTATCACATTCACGCTCACGTCACATCCAAGCACACATGTGCATGCATCCTGGGTGAGCCAAGTTCAGAAGGACAAAAAGCACTCTGAGAACATCATCTCCCTATTGTCCAGGCAATCAAAATCTCAGAAGCATACAGCTACAAGACTGGAAGGGAAGGTTCAGAGCACATTAAAACATCCCAAGCAAGTTGCCCTTCTAGAATGTCTTTTAAACAATTCAGTCTGTTAGATGAGTGCTTCAATTAACAAACAAAAGGCACATGTAAATATTATTATCTCCTTTTTATTTTGCTAATTTGTGCTTAGGAAATTCTTCCAACATGAAAGCATATGGTTAAGCACCTTTGAGATCCCACATACCAAAGTAGCCTAGAAAAAGAAAGAGGTGTTTCTTATGATTTAAATTGTTATATGGTCAAATAAATCTGATTTATTCTAATTTATGCACATGAAAGGTCAATTATCCAAATGGTACTAATTCAGCCTGCACCTTGGTGCAGGTGACTAATGAACCATTCAAACAAACATTGTGTGTGTGTGTGTGTGTGTTTGTTAATATGAATGATCACATTTTTACATTTCTTTTATTTAAACTAAAACGGCCTACGTAACAAAGTACATTTAAGTAGAGGGGAAAAAACTGTTTTCTTTGTATTCTGAAATGAAAACATTATCTATGGCCTTTCTCTAGTCAATGTATATGAAGAACTCACCAGATTATGCTACAACCAGCTGTCTGAAGGAAAACACAACAGCTTTAAGGAAATATTGGTACCACCTTTATAAAAAAACTCATACTGAACAGCAGACCACAGACCACGCACTTCCCCAGCATTAAAGTAGAGTCAACCACAAGATGAGCAACTGGACTAGGAGTCCATATGCTAATGGAACTCAGGCAGCAGAGCACTTCACAGACCAATTACTCCTTCCTCTGCAACTATTTCATCTTCAAAATGATGAAACAATATACATTTGTCTTTGTACTTGCTTTGAAGGCTCTTGTTTTTTGATTTGCTCAAGGATCTTTGCTTAAATTTATTTGCATTATACTAGAAGAGAAATTTACCAGGGAAGAACATAAATACCAGGGAAGAACATAAATACTGGGTATATTCCAAGGTAATTGAGAAAAAAGTGTGCCAAAGTTTCAGCAGCAGGACTGGAAATAAAGAGTTGATAATAGATATCCCCCAGTCTCAACCCTTTTCCAGTTAATGTTTAGGTAGTAAATCATCCTTGTTTGAGGTCTTATCATTTCCAGTGGTAGAAATATAGATAAAAACAACAGTGGCTATAATCTTTTAAATCTGAAGAATTTCCATGACACAGATGTAATTTGATTCATACAATAATCACAAGATAGTTACAATAAAGGTAACATTAGTAATTAACACTGATATCAGAGATTACCAGTGCTATCAGAAATTACCAGCACTATTAAATAGCAGGGCTCTGTGTTAAGTGCTGTAAGCTTTATTACAACCAATCTTCAAGTCAATATTGCAAGGGTTTTATTAATGTTAGTTTATCACGAAGATGTTGATTTCAGAGTTGGGAATGGACTTCTGTATGGTTTACTTTCTCACTAAAAAGAGACTGACTTGTAATGCCACTAAAGCCCGCCTGATCACACTGGTATTAATTATTACCCCAGTGAGGTCATTAATAGCCCCGTATTAGAGATGGGGAAACTATAATGAGGGGGGTGCTTTAATTTACTGTAATCATAATTTACTATAAACCTAAACCAATGGTAGGCTTTTAGTGAAATTTTCATTGACTGGCTCTTCAGGGACTCAAGAGGATTTAGAAAACCTCACTTTTTTGATAGTGGACATATTGTGGAAACACGTATATTAAGTGATGTGAACTAATACCCCTAAATTATGAACAGTTCTGTCAACCAATGTTACCCAAAAAATGATACAATTTAAAAAAACAAGTAAAGATGCAATCAATATAAAACAAAGAAAATCTGGCTTTTCATCCTCACTCTGTATATTAATATTGGTTTTGTTTAACTAAAATAATACATATCCACAGAGAAGAAATCTGAACAGTACAGAAAATAAGAAACTAAGCATCACCCCAAAATACAGCAAAGATAATATACTGAATGTGAACATTTTGGAATCTTCTTTATCTAATTTTTAATGATAAGAAATGATATATTCATTTGTGGAATATAAACAGACAAAACAAAGGAACAGACAAAATTAAACAAAGAAAAATCTTAGAAATTTGTGAATTGAGGGTACCAGAGGGACAGATTGGGGGGGTGAGGAATGAAGTGCAAGAGCTGGGAACCCATGGACTTATAGTGGATTGGGGGTGATTTGGTGGGAGGCATGGTACGGTAACATATCTGAAGAGATATGAACCTATACCTCTAAGTTATATAGAGTCATATAGTATTGTAAACCAACACAGCCTCAATAAAACTCACATGGTTTAAAAGGAATCAATATACTTGACAATTTCCAGCAAAATAAAAAAAAAGTTTATAAATAAGGAGTAGGACATGGACGGGGACAGGTTAAGTAACTTGCCTAAAGTCTGAGCAAGAGAGCCAGGCCTCAAGTTCACTCTCTCTGCCTCAAGCTCTAGTGCATTCTGTAATCTGGAATGAGTCCTATCTGCAGAAAGACATTCCATACACATGTGCAACCGAACATCTTGCGACAAAAATTGCTTATTCTTTCAATGGGCTTTTAAGAAAATGACTTTATATTTTTATTCCAAGGAACAAAATGAAGAAAACTAAAATATGACTATTAACCAATTACCTGTACTATATTTGAGCTTAATACTCCAAACAAGACTCAGAATTTTGAACATTAACCATGTGTTGAAACCAAGTCATTTCTCATTTACTTTTGCCAAATCTATAAATCTGCTTGAAATCTTAAGTGTATTTAAGTGACTGGTATTCTAGCAAGTAAAAACATAAAATGTAATTAGGTTTTCATGTAACTGTAACAGAAGTACAAAGTAAGATGGCATTCTAAGGAGCACAGGGTTTCAGTGTTTTTAATCTTATATTATGTATCAGACACTAAGAAGACAAAGATAAATCAGAAAAGAAGGAGCTGCCATCTGTACAATGTTTGTCAATCTGGGTCCATTAGAGTCACTGTGTGTTGTTGATTCTGGTTATGGGAGCTGCCCTGTGCACTGTAAGAGGTTTGGCAGCATCCCTAGTCATTTCCCACTAGATGCCCATACATAGCCACCCTCAAGTGACAAAGAAATATTTCGGATGATGCCAAATATTCCCTGTAGGCAACATGACCTGTCACTGAGAGCTGCTGATTTGGTAGATCCCCTCTGGATCACACAATCTGGGACGATTTCCAACGAAGGAGAGTTAACTAAGGCAGGGAAAATTGGGGTGGGAATTGAGAACATCTGGGACAAGGGAACCAGGGAAAAATGGCAAAGTTTATGGCAGCAACTGGAAGTAACGTCTGGGATCAGAAGAATGGAGCTTCGGATTTTCTGACTCAGCAGTTTAGAATTTAGTCTGTAGAAAATGCAGGTCAACTATAGTTTGTGAGCAAAAACTGAGTCCTAAGAGGTGAGTTCAAGAGCAAGCTACCATAGCTTCTGTGCTTTTATTGTTTAAAGTAAGGATGAAATAAATGCAACCCCTCTTAGAAACTGTTTAAAGTTGCAAACAGCAGTGAAAATTTTTCTGATTTTCAAAACAGAAATATTTTAACCAAGAGAAAGTATTTTGCACATTGTCTCACACACAGAACACTCCCCTCCATGTTAATACCTCATGGTTCTCAAACCTGTTGCCATACTTAAAGAAGGATGAGTCACGGTGGCCAAAGTTGGCATTTTTCAGAGCTGTCCCAAGAACTCTGGTATTCAGGAAGCATTGTGAATATGCCTGCACCTAGAGAGAATGCTTTTCCTTCTATAATTTATTTTTAAAAGGAAAATCATTTATGGCAAAGAAGGCAAAATAGGAAAAAGCTTTTTCTCTTCATTTATTATGTTGGAAATGTCTAAATTTCCTAGCTTATATCTTCCTCTAAGATAAGAAGAACATATGAACTCATTTTTTATCTTTTTTTGGATATAATTAACTTCTCTTAGAGGCCACTCTTCCTATTCTCTCATGAATTCATGTTAATATCCCGTTATCCTTAATTAAATATTTTAAAGCCTAGAAAACATTGTTCTGATCAAATCCAAAAGACCCTGGATTTGGGAACCAGAGGTTGTGCCAGGGCCAGGGCACCATAGGTTATGCAGAAAAAGGTCAAGGAGAGCTGCCCTGCCAGCTGTCTGCTCACATACTCTAAGCAAACAACTTAGAGAGAAACAATAGCATGGAGGGATTAAAAAAGCATTGGAGCCAGCAGAAGATAAGGGCAACACATTTCCAAACATCTAGACAATTGGGTGTCATTGTTTAGGAGCTGGAGGACCATCGCTTCCTGCACATTTGAGGCAATTTTCTCCTGTGACACACTATGTTTTGTCTTCCTGAACATTTAACCTCCAGATTTCGACAGCAGAGACCTGGCCTGCGCCCATTCCTTTAAAAAGTGCTTGAATGGTTACTGAAAGTGACATTTTTCTAATTATTCTGTCAAGCATCAATCTCAGAAGTTCCCAGTTCCTCAGAGCTCTGACTGACAGGGTAATCAGGGCTTTACTTAAAGCATAAGCACCACGTTCTTCTGGCCAAAAGAAGCTCCCCGCATGCCGAAAGCACAGAAAAATGCAGGAGCAGAAGAAGGCAAGAAGTCATTATGGGAGAGAAGTTTTAGAAGTGTGAGCAACTCCCTTGCTGGGGAATACTGCTTTTCTAGCTGAGGTTACTTTGAAATGGGACATCCCCAATTTCAAGGGGTATATTTCCCAAACTCAACCACCATAGTGAGGATTTGCTTTGCATCCACTGTGGGTGCTGACTCAATGAAGAGGCCTAGCAAAAAGTCCATCATAAAAAGCTACATACAAAAGAATGAAACTTGACTACTACCTCATACCATGCACAAAAAACAACTCAAAATGGATTAAAGAACTAGACATAAGACCTGAAACCATAAAATACATAGGAGGAAATATAGATGAAACACTACAAGACATGCACCTCAAAGACATCTTTACAGACACATCATCCAAAGCAGTAAGAGCGAAGACATAGATAAACAGCTGGGACTACATCAAATTAAAGAACTTCTGCACAGCAAAAGAGACAATAACCAAAACAAAAAGAAACCCCACCAACTGGGAGAAAATTTTTGCACACAACACTAATGATAAAGGACTAATCACAAAAATCTACAAAGAGCTGATGAGAGTCAAAAAAAACAAACAAACAAACAAACAAACAAACAAAAAAAAAAACAAAACTTCACCAAAGAGGAAATGCAAATGGCCAACAGACATATGGTAAAATGTTCAGCATCACTTGTAATCAGGAAAATGCAAATCAAAACTACCATGAGATACCATCTTACACCAGTGAGAATGGCACATATTAAAAAAAACTAGCAACAACAAATGTTGGCAAAGATGTGGAGAAAAAGGAACTTTCCTGCACTGTTGGTGGGAGTGCAAATGTCTTGAGTGGAGATTTCTTGACTTACTAAATAAAGAGCTTCCATATGATCCAGCAACTCCACTCCTAGGTATTTACCCAAATGACACAGAAATATTAATTCAAAAGGGCACCTGCACCCCGTTGTTTATAGCAGCACTATTTACAATAGCTAAGCTATGGAAACAACCCAAATGCTCAAAAATAGATGACTGGATCAAGAAGATGTGGTACAAATACACAATGGAATATTACTCAGCAATCAAAACAGATAAACTCATGCAATTTGCAGCAACGTGAATGGAGTTGGAAGGGATCATGATCAGCGAAATAAGCCAGAAAGAAAAAGAAAAATACCAGATGGTCTCACTCATAGCAGGAGTTTAGAAAACCTAAATAAGGGATCAGGAAAAAGACTAATTACAATAAAGTAAAAATCAAAATCAACAAGCAACTATAGACCAGAGACATACTACAGTGGGTGTTGGGGGGAAGAGAAGAGGGATTAGGGTCAGAAAAAGGAGGTGGGAATTGTATGGGGAATATAACCAAAATGAAAATGCATACATTATGCAAAAATGAAAAATGATGTAAGAATTATATGAAATAAAATAATTCATAAAAAATAAAGTCCATCAAAGATCCCTGTAGCTCAAGGAGGAGAGAGCACTCAGGGGTGACGAGGAGCCCAGGTCCCTTGACTCCATATTGATACCCATACTGCTGTCTTACAAGCTGGGTTTCAAAGGACAAAAGGGGGTGAGAGGTGGCACAAGAATGGTCAAAATAGGAGAAATTCTTTTTTTTTTAATTCAAAATGTATTCACCTGCCTTTTGTTATCAAAGCTGCATAGCTTTGACCATACATGTACTGTGACATGTGTACATGCTTCATTCAGCCACCACCAAAGCTCCCGCTCCACTGCATGACCATATACATCCTTCTCTCCTCTCCCCTCCCTTCAGCTCCTTTGGTAGCCACCACAATTTTCAAAGAGTTCGATGGTAATTTTTTTGCTGTGTTTTGCCAGTTTGGTTTTTTTGGTTATTTATATCCCACAATCGACTGAACATCCAGTGACTATTATTTGCTTTCTGACTTAGGTCCTTTGCATTATCACCTCAAGGTCTACCCATACCGATGCAAAAGGTCCCTGTATTGATGCAAAATGCACACTTTCATCTTTTTAAATAGCTGAGCACTAGTCCATTGAGTATGTATAGGACAATTTCTTGATCCATCTGTCAACAGGCATCTAGTCTCATTCCAGGCCTTGGCTATTGTGAATATGATGCAAAATTATGACACACACTTCATGAATGTGCATGTCAGCCTTGTGCAGGGGTCATGCTTATCATCAAATTTTAGTATATGTGCTGCCCAAGTGAGCACAGGAAAAAAATATGCTTATTAATCAAATTTAGCCCAATCCCACTAATTTCTCTTTTCCAAATGTTGTCTTCATATATTAATCAATATCCTTCCATTTTGCCCTTGGGAATGACATAGAATCTAATCTCAGAGACAATACACAAAACACAGAAGGAGAGGATCTGTGTTTCAACAGTTTGACTTTGGTAAAGGTCTTTGTGAGCTGCCTTAAAATGTAAGGCTGCATGCACATCATGGTGTTAAAAATCAAAGGGGTCATGGAGTAGGGAAACAGGATATGTGACAAGCAAGAGCTACCAGGATGAATCAGAAGAGGGGCTCAACAAAACAACAGCCTGAAATATATTATGGAATAAAAGAAATCAGGGCAGCTGTTGTTATTTCCCTAGAAGAAGTACCCACCATATTTTCAGAATCTCAAAGACTTAGAAAGGAAGTAATTCAAAAGCAGATAATTTGGAGTTGCTTAAACTAACTAGTCTTCTAACTCACAAGAAGACTCTTCACTTTCCTTAATGCATGCTCCATTTTTGTCCCAGATGTCCTCATTCTGATGCTTATAGTCTGTGAGACTCCCCACTTTATTTAGAGTAAGATTCAAACTACCTCATTTGGCATATCAGTCCTTCCTGCAGGGCCCCAGTATATCTCTCACCTGCAACTCAGTGTTTCTTACTCGATGCTCTGTTCCTGAAACACTTGGTTCCTGCCTTTGAGACGTTGTACTTGCTTTTTCCTACTCTTTCCACTGAGACCCAGATCATCATAAGGTAATTCCTTTATATCATGCAGGTCTCAGTTCAAATGGCATTTCACAGAGGTCCTCCCTGGTCACTCCATTTAAAGAAACTGCTTACTCGCTGGTCAGACCACAACAAAGCACCTCAGAATTGTCACTATCCGCTAAGGGAGCACATAGTGCTGCACAAGAGCCCAGGCCACACCTACCTGGTCTGCTGCCATCCAATGACTGGTGTGGAGGGAGACTAAGGCAGGCCCATTCCCAGGACACACGGGCCATTCCTATCACCTGACTTTGATTCCAGGACTCCAGATAGTCTGGATGCCAAATCTCCCTCACTTTGCAGGTCAATGTATTGGGTTGTCAGAAAACTCATGATGCATTTTTGCATAGAAAACAGAAAAAATATGTCAATAATTTTCCAACAACCCAACAGGATGCTTCCCCACCCAAACTTCCTTCTCTCTCCCTCACTCAGGGTCACATTTACAGCTTTCCCAGCCTCTCATGGCTCCTTCCCATTTTCATTTAAAGGTATGTTCCCTAGTAAAATTCTTTCACATTAATCATATTTTGGTGGTGTCTGGGACCCTGACCGACATATTCTCCCATTAGCCCGTTTGTCTCCTTTGTATTTATCAACAAAGAAAATGATCTAGAATGGCACCCAGGAATCTGCATTTTACCAACTCCTCCCCGTGGGTCTGGGACATACTCAAGTTTGAGAAAAATGACTTGAAATCATACAGCTAGTTGTAGGTTGGAGATGGAATCAGGATTCAGTTTTGTGAATTCCAAGTTTATTTCCATTATCTGTATTACTAATACCACATTCAATCCTTAGACCATCTCTGCTTAAGTTCTATGCTTTAATGAATGAATTTAAAGGCTGGTTAGATTTTTACACCTATTGCCTTTTAAAATATGGATTCAATAAATGGACATTAACTTACCAGGTAAGCTGAAGAAATTTCTAGAACATTGATTTGATTGTGGCTGACTGCCTCCATGTATCTAACTAGCCTTGTTGCTTTTAGGCAGTAAAAATAAACTCAGTTTATACCACTCTCTTGTGAGAGAATCTTAATCTCATGTTCTGCCATTACTAACATGGAAAAGCAGTAACACTATCAAGATGGCATCTGGCAAGATGAAACAGCATTGAAATTTGTTGTTATTGATTTCTATATGGCAAAACCTGTGTCTTTTTTCTTTTTCCTTTTAGATCAAGTGCTGTGATCCTCAGAAAGAAATGCTAAGATTTTGGTGAACAGTGGCAACTGAGCTGCAGTGTGTGCAACTGTGAGAACAACAAGACGGATTGATTATGATCAGGAAACTTATGGACTATAAGGTATGAAATATTATCTGGCTGCATACCCAAGATAAAAGGATTTAACATGCTTTACTGCTTATAAAAGGGAGGCAGCAGAAACTTCTGTTCTAACATCAATCCTTAACTATCTCCCCCCCACCCCAAGGAAACATATATTAAATCAAGCCCATTACAACTTTAGATACAAGTCAGAATTCTGAAAAGTAGGAATACTTAATTTGTTTTTAAGAATTGAGAGAGGGAACATCCACAATGATACAAATGCAGAGACAAGAACTTTTCTTACTAATCAACGACCTCTGGCCTGCAAACCATCTGGAATTTCAAATATTCAACAACTTTGTTTTCATTTTACCTTTTCAGGCAGATGGTATAAGTAACTGCACAGTTACCGTTCTGAAATCTAAGTTTCACTATATTAGCAATAATCACTTTATAAGTCAAAATATAACTGATATATTTTGCGAATCTCAAAAACTAAGGAATATGAAATTGTTCAGTCTCTCACAGTTTTCTTAACAAGTGCATAGGGTTTGGTCAACGCACGTATCATACCTGCTTAAGCTCAAAGAGACCAACTTTGACAGGTGAAGTGAGAGAAAAAAGCAGCTGCACCACCTTCCTATAACACAGAAAAAGATGAAATGGAAAGGCCCAAGATGACAGATTTTTCAAATAGAATTTTTATAAAAGTAAAATGTCTTTGGAAACTTAAATTGTAATTTTACCTGGAACAAGTATAGGATAGAGTGTCCTTGAAAGGGAGTATTCGAAAATTTTTAAATGTTTACTCACTCAACAAGTACCTACAAACAACCATACAGACATAATAACCAAGAGTTATTGGAAATAAGTTCTAAAAATATGTGCTAAAAACTGTATATGTCTTATTATGTCATTGAATATTCATAACAGTTCTGTGGAATTGTTCTACTAATGCGTCCAACTTAACTGTCAAGAAAAGAGTTAATTCATTTGTCAAGGTGACAAAGCTAAGAGGATGGAAAGAGCTGGAATTCTAACCCAGGTTGACTTGTAAGTTGGTCTGGATCCTTAAGGCCTACACTATATTGTCTAACATTGAAGTAAGTGCATTGAAGAATATACTGCATGTCTTGAAGAATCTTTATTGGAGAAAACAGATGGGAAAGGAAATCACTATAATACATAAGGGAAAGATTTGTGAAATGAAAGCATGTTGGGAGGATAACAAATTCTAGGGAGGGGTGAGCAGAAGATGGAGTTTAACTTGCATTTGTTTCTATGACTAATCTTATATTTGCCCAAGACTTTTCTCTGGAGTTTCTCACTTATTTCCCCAAAAATGTTCTTTTCAGTACCTCCTGTGTGCCAATATAGTATAACACATGCACACTGACTTCAGAAAGGTCACAATCTAGCAGGGGAATTAGGCAATTCTCAAAGATTCTAACATTATCTCCCACCACATGAGCTCTTTTACACTGACTGTGCCACTCAGACATTAAGAGATGGGGTCTATTTCTCTACCCCCTTTAATCTGGGTAGGGCTCGTGATGGCATAAATGACATAGTGCCACTCCTGCCCTGGCAGTTTCCATTCCTGACTCTTGGAAGCCAGTCACAGTACATGATCACTCTGAGATGTCCATGCTCTGAAAAGGGCAAACCTCATGGAGAGATGAGGTAGAAGGGGTAGAGAAAGGAAAGAGGTGAAGGAGGAATAAGGATTCAGACATGTGAGGAGGCCACAGAAAGTGCATCTGCCTGACAGACTCCAAGCTGAGTCCAGTGAACCCAGGGCAGCATGAGATTAAGACTGAATTAGAGTCACTATGCTGGAGGGTGGTTTGTTAGGAAGTAATGGATTATGGACATATAATTGAATGCAGTTACTAATATGACTAATTAACAAGAAGTAGAATATAATTTGAGATGTTATAACCAGGAAAGTATCCTTGCCAGGTCTGGATGGTAGGGGTAAAGGGGCGGGGGCACTGTGGAAGGCTCTCTGCATAGTAACATTTAGAATGAGACTTGAAGAGTGAGTAGAAAAAAGAAAAAAATAGGGGAGATGTGTTTGCAGCAAAAAGAATAACCAAGGGAAATCATGAGGACATTTCAGGGAAGGAGCGTAGAGCAGTGGCTAGAAGTAATTGATACAGACACGTACAAGGTAGGCTGGGCTGCGGCAGGGCTGGCTCATAGCCAGCCTTATAAGCAGGGAGGAGCACTGGGAACTATATCAGGAGAGGAATGGGAGACAAGTGAAGGAGACAGACTTGTGGTTACTGGAGTTGTCAGACAGTCTCAAAGGAAGTCAACAGGAGATATGACTCGATGTGAGGTTCTAGAAATTCAAGTGCAGGATGCCCTCATGTGAAACTCAACCTTTACCTCAGGCATCACATGTATAGAAGATTCTTAGCTTAAAAAGTAAGTAGGATATTGCTGGTGGGAGTGCAAACTGGTCCAACCACTATGGAGAGCTGTGTGGAGATTTACTGACCTACTAAAGATAGAACTTCCATATGATCCAGCAATTCCACTCCTAGGTATTTACCCAAATGACACAGAAACACTAATTCAAAAGGGCACCTGCACCCCTATGTTTATAGCAGCACTATTTACAATCGCTAAGCTATGGAAACAACCCAAATGCCCAAAAATAGTTGACTGGATCAAGAAGATGTGGTACATATACACCATGGAATATTACTCAGCAATCAAAAAAGATAAACACATGCAGTTTGCAGCAACATGGACGGAGCTAGAAGGGATCATGCTCAGTGAAATAAGAAAGAAAAAGGAAAAAAACAAATGGTCTCACTCATAGCAGGAATTTAGAAAACCTAAATAAGGGACCAGGAAAAAGACTAATTACAATAAAGTAAAAATCAAAATCAACAAGCAACTATAAACCAGAGACACACTGGGAGGGGGAGGGAAGGGGGAGAGGAAGGACTAGGGTCAAAAAAAGGGGGGTGTAATTCTATGGGGAATATAACCAAAATGAAAATGCATACATTGTGCAAAAATGAAAAATGATGTAAGAATTACATAAAATAAAATATTAATTAAAAAAAAGTAAGTAGGATGTCCAGAAATTTTCTCTGTTCAAACTTTATGGCCCACACAAAGAGTTTAAGTGAAACGTCCACACATAAATGTCACCTAATTCAGGGAGTGGAATATGGCTAAATTTAATAAACTAAAGAAAAAAAATTTAAAAAAGAATGCACAGTCTGAGTTAAGAAACAAGTAAATTTTTTCACACTTCATGTGGTTTTCTCAGGTCCAAGTTAACCAAAGATGTGATATAATGAGTTTCTTATACTGTGGTTTCTGTTTCAGGTTTTTGCTTCTGTCCAATCTGCAACTAAAGCATTTTATTTCATTTATATGCTTTTCTCTAAATAACCAAGCTTTTCAAAGACCTCTGCCATCCTGTCCTATATACCAAAAGCCAAGAAAGGAGAGTCAATGTTTCCCAAGAATAACTGTTGCAGATGTGAAATACTCCTTTTAACACAAGGAGGTCAGCTGCCTGGCAGAGTAAGGAACTGTGCAAAAAGGGAGAACAGTACACCTTGCTGCCTGGGGCAAAAAATAACATAGGAACTTAAAATACAGGGTTCAGAATAACTTGGAAAACATACAAGTTTCTAAGAGTGCTGGGATCTGAGTGCTGATGTATTTAGTTTACTTTTGTATATTTTTTATATAAACATGAATTGTTAAGAGCAGTAACTTAAAAATCATAGTATTAATGTATTGTTAAGGTGTTATTAAAATGAGATTTGGCAAAGGCACTTGGGAAATCTGAAATCTCTCAGCCTTAGCAATGAAGCTACCATACAAGACCAGTGAGGGAAATAATGTGCTAACAATGTAAGGAAAGTCATTGCAACATCTATTATTACTGAGATGAGAATCCTCACACTGTAGGACAGAATGACTTCATTAAGAGCTTCCTTATCCAACTTAGAATTTTTTTTTTTTAGAGGCATGTTTTATTTATTTATTTATTTGTTTGTTTGTTTTGTTTATACATGCACTGGGTACAGTCAGAAGTGCGGGAGGGTGAGAGAATTCACCAGAGCCAGAGCGGGGAGCAGAGCAGGCAGAAGGACCGAAGTACACTGTTGAGGGGAGCAGCGGGAGGCAGGAGAGGTCTGCGTGGCATGTGGGACCCTCCTCCAGTGGCCGGGGAGCAGCCGGGGATCAAAATAGCGCCGCCGAGGCTGCGGGCAGCTTTGCAACCCAGCGCTCAACCACTGCGCCACCGGGGAGGCCCCAAGTTAGAAATCTAAGACTTCATAAATTCTCTTTCCATTCCCAAGTTCCAACTGCAACTTTCGTAACTTGCCCTCTATAGAAACCAAAAATTCTTACTCTTCTCATTAAAGGAAAAGTAGGCAAAGCAAAGGACAGAGAATATATGGAATTCACTCCAAAAATATCTACAAAGGGTCAGGTCTATACTTCTCTGAGGCAGGATACAAAAAAAAAAAAAAAAAGGGTGGGGGGAGGATTAGGGAAGAAATAATGATGAAAAGGGGAGAAGAAACTGACTTAGCTAGCATTTACTGGAGAAGTTTGGTCTGTGTTATACTGAGCCAGGAACTCTGATAGGGGCCAAATGAAGCCTGGACTCTAGACCCTATAACTACACATTGGGACACACCCAGTCAGAACTAGCCAAGGAAATCTGCTTTACTGAAGTAAGCAGATCCATGGCTTTTTCCCTCCTTGTATCTTTTGTGAGAGTTAAGGACAAACTTCATGCAAGGAATTTGTTCCAATGAAGACTACAAGCAGTGACAGACTGTTGCGCAACCAACCCCGCCCGGGTAGGTCCATTACCGGTTCTAGCAGGCCTGTTGGTGTCTTCATGCTCTCCACTTTTAGTCGTCGTCGTACTCCATAGTGCTCTGCCACTCCACTCCACTCCTCCGTTCTTGGTACTGTGCCACACTGCACTGCGCCAAGCTATGGCATCCACACACACACACACACACACACACACACACACACACGCCATGCACGTCACGCCATACGGCGCCACGCCTTTTGGCTGAGTACGCATGCGCAGTGGGAGGGCGGAAAAGCCTGACGCTTTTCCTCCTTACTTACCCCACAATCCACCCCCTCAGGGTTTTCTGCCATACAGTCTATATACAAATATATACAAGTTTCCTTTAACAAACATAAGCACTGCAGCCATGATACACAAAAGCAAACAGTATATACACACAACACAACTAAGTTCAATTCTCCTAGGGACGGAAAGATAAAGAAGTCACTGGTACCAGCAATGGGAGATCCCTCCCATCTGGCAATATGCATGCCAATTTTGTGTCCGAAAATAATATTGTAGCTGGCATCAGTGGCCTCCATAGCCATCGATGTAACAAGCAGACCCTTGAAATTTTCCTGGATTTCCACAGAGCAGAGTACATTCTGCTCCTGTGTCTACTAAAGCCAAAACCCTTTGCACGTTAGTCGGGGACCAGAAGATGGCAAGCTCCACTACATGTGGCCTCTGGTCCCTGCCGGTCCCCTGTGGACAGGTTCCTTGGCCCTCACCCTATTCGAAAGTGATCAGGCCATCTCCCGAGGGCAGGGTTGGCAGCAAGTGGTCTTCCAGGTGCAGGGCACGTGCCTGAGGCCTCAAGCTTCCAGGTTTGCCCTGAGCAGCAGTCCTTCTCATGGACATGAACCTCTGCTCTTTTTGCATATGCTTCCATAATTCTAACAAATATGCATTGGGCTTTGCATGTATTTCAGTGTGATTTACACCTGCTCTGACTAAGTCTGTCCACATATGGTTACGGGTAACTTTAACAGGTTTTGTAATGCCAAGTAGCTTCCTTGCCCTCCTTGGTATTCCTTTTGACTGTTCAACAACTACCCGTATTCCTTTCTGAATTTGAGAGCGCCAGCTCTCGACTTCACTCAAGCTAGCTATCATGGTTGTGACGTCATGTATTTGACATCCCACATAGGGGGCTAGAACTGTTATGAGGGATCCAAATGAGGATGAGGGGGCATTCTTTAATACCAAATCTCTCATCCCTGCTGTGAAACGCTCATCATCAGGACCATGAGTGTTCACAATGAACACGGCCTGCCACACCCCCAATTCCTGAAGTACCTGTACCAGCTCTGCGTATGTCTGCAATCTGCTCATGGTCTCCTGCACGTCTCCTGCATCAGCCCATACTGTTTGTATGGCAGCCATTATCCATTCCAGCAGGGTGTGGTCACCCTGGCCATACTGCCGGCCATACTGCCGGCTACTCTGCAGCCTCTGCCTCAAGGATGGGTGTAAAGTCACTGAGGTCTGTCTTTCCATCTCTTGTGCCAGGCAAATAATCCCATCCACCCCCAGGTCCCACAAACGCAGCAGCCAGGCTGCCAAGGGTTCCCCTGGTTTCTAGCGGAACTGTTTGCCCAAGTTCACAGTTCCATCTGTGTGTAAGGTCGGTAGGCAGTAATTCCGTCATTTGTGGTGGCCCAGCAGCCTCATCCCCTGGGGTGATGGGTTGCTGTCGCTTCATCTTCTGAGTCACCACCAGGCGGGCCTGGAGCATGGGACCAGCATCCTCCTCCTCTCCAGAGGAGTCCAGCATCTCTGGAGTGGCAGGTTGGTTTGCCACCACCGGCTGAGAATCAGGCAAAGGGCCAACCTCCCTCTCCTCCTCTCCTGAGGAGGAGTCTGGCACCCCCAGAGTCGCAGGTTGGTTCGCCACCACTGGCTGTGACTTGGGCAAAGGGCCAGCCTCCCTCTCCTCCTCTCCTGAGAAGGAGTCTGGCATCTCCAGAATGGTGGGTTGGTATCCGAACTTCTTCCTCCAGAATCCTCAAACAGTGTTGTAGCATCTGCATCTCTTCCCGCATCTCATCAAGTACTTGCTGGATTCTGGATCACTCTTTCTGCCTACACTCTCGCAGAGCTGTGAGAAACACCCATTGCACCGCCCCTGCCACCTCGCGGGCACTGTATCTCTCCAGGGTCTGTTCTATTTCATACAGGGCCTGTTCCAACTGCCCCGGGGAGCCATCTACCTCTGGCCATTCCTGGGGAGGTGCCCACTGGGAGAGGAGGCTGGCCACCAGGTACCATCTGCTCGTGGCTGGCCATCTGGAAATCCCTCTTGAGGTTTCAAAGGGTTCCATACCTGTCTGTGTCAAGCTGTCCTGCTTTGAACCATCCTGCCGTCTACACCAAATGTCACACAAGGAACCCATTCCGGGTAGGTCCATTACCGGTTCTAGCAGGCCTATTGGTGTCTTCATGCTCTCCGCTTTTAGTCGTCGTAGTACTCTGTAGTGTTCTGCCACTCTGCTCCACTCCTTCATCCTCGGCACCGCACCACACTGCGCCACGCTATACCACCCACACTTGCATGCCACGCCCGCCATGCCACATGGCACCACGCCTTTAGGCTGAGTGTGCATGCACAGTGGGAGGGCGGAAAATCCTGATGCTTTTTCCCCCTACTTACCCCACACAGACCAACAGGGCAAGAGAGGAGGTTGCTTATTTCCCTGCTGAGAGGATCACCCAACAGTTAACCAGAGAATACCACGTTCAGCGTTCCACAAAACTGGGCAAAGCTGTAACACATGCTATAGGGGCAGGATGGGACACTGAGCAGGTTTCCTGTGATCCAGCAGACGGGTAAAGGAGAGTCCTGGAGCCCTTGGTGGCTTTCTCAGGCCTTTTTTGAGCTGTTACAGATATAGCAGCAACCAGGTTCACAACAGGCAGGAATTCTGGGGGGCCAGGAGGCTGGTAGGCCTCCAAACCCCCAGCAAGTCTTCACTCTGGGCTTCTCTGGCTTCTTTTTCTCCTTCCCTCTCCTGCGTCTCTCTCCTGCTTCTGCTTCTCCTGGTGACTCTTTCTACACTCCTGCCATGGCCCACAGAAGTAAACAAGATAGTTTCCAACAATGTAACAACTGAGGGTGCCCCATCAGGCAGGGCAATCCCAATGGTGGGAGGGCAGAAAAGCCAGTAAAAACATTCACCCGACACATGGGCATCAGAGATCAACACTGACTGACAAAGAGCAGAGAGTCATGCTTCATGTAGCAGGAGGTGGGTGAAGAGAAACACTGGGAGGCTGTACTCCAGGGCGGTGGATAGAGAGAGCAGGGCAGCTGCTAAGTCAGAGGACCTAAAGAGGAGAGAGCTGAACAGTGTGGATGCACACATGCTTGACAGAGGCTCACATCAAGAAACAAGAAAGAACTCAAAGAAACAACCTAACCTCGAAGCTCAAAGATCTAGAAAAAGAGCAACAAAAAAAACCCAAAACCAGTAGAAGAAAAGAAATAATAAAAACCAAAGCAGAAATAAATGAAATTGAAACTAAAAAAACAATCCAAAAGATCAATGAAACCAAGAGCTGGTTCTTCAAAAAAATCAATAAAATAGACAAACACCTAGCCAGGCTCACAAAGGAAAAAAAGGGAGAACGCACAAATAAACAGGATCATAAATGAAAGAGGAGAAATCACAACGGACACAGCAGAAATCAAAAGAATAATCAGTAACTACTATGAACAGTTATATGGAAACAAGTACAACAATCTAGAGAAGATGGGCAAATTCCTACAACTCTACAATCACCCAAAGCTAGATAAAGAAGAAATAGAACACCTAAACAGACCAATTACAAGCAGCGAAATGGGCAGAAGAGCTAAAAAGAAACTTCTCTGAAGAGGAAATGCAAATGGCCAACAGGCATATGAAAAAATGTTCAACATCACTTGTAATCGGGGAAATGCAAATCAAAATTACCATGAGATACCATCTTACACCAGTGAGAATGGCACATGTTACAAAAACTAGCAACAACAAATGTTGGCGAGGGTGTGGAGAAAAAGGAACTCTCCTGCACTGTTGGTAGGAGTGCAAACTGGTCCAACCACTATGGAGAGCTGTGTGGAGATTTCTGGACCTACTAAATATAGAGCTTCCATATGATCCAGCAATCCCACTCCTAGGTATTTACCCAAATGACACAGAAACATCAATTCCAAAGAGCACCTGCACCCCTAGGTTTATAGCAGCACTATTTACAATAGCTAAGCTTTGGAAACAACCCAATGCCCAAAAATAGATGACTGGATCAAGAAGATGTGGTACATATACACCATGGAATATTACTCAGCATTCAAAAAAGATAAACAAATGCAATTTGCAGCAATATGGATGGCGCTGGAAGGGATCATGCTCAGCGAAATAGGCCAGAAAGAAATAGAAAAATATCAGATGGTCTCATTCATAACAGGAATCTAGAAAACTTAAATAAGGGAACAGGAAAATGAATAACTATATGAAAGTAAAAATCAAAATCAACAAAAACTATGAACCAGAGACACTCTATGGGGAGTGGGGGGCGGGGAGGGGCGGGATTGGGGTCAATAAGGGGGTCGCAATTGTATGGGGAATATAAAAATAAAATTTATTTAAAAAATTACTTTATAGAGAAAATAATGAAAGATGGAAAAAGAAAAACAGAAAAAAAGAAAAAAGATACAAGAGAACTCAGTAAAGTTCATCAGATTGAACAAAATTTCGAAAAACGAGAGAATGATTTGAGAAATATAATTAATGAACTGAAAATAGAAATTGAAACTTTAATAACAGATATTAAGACTATAAAAAGTTCACAGGTGAGATAATAATGGATAAAGAAAGCTATGGAAGCAGAATAGACCAAACCGAGGATTGAATCAATGATCTTATACACAATAATGAACATAAGACATAGGCTGAAGAAGAGAGAAAAAGGTAAGTTTTAAAAAGTGGAAACATTTCAATAATGACACAACCCCATTAGGAAAGTGAACAACAACATCAACAAAAAATTACGAGTATCTTAGAAGAGGCAGAGAAAGAGGAATACAGAGAGCTTATTCAAAGAAATAAGAGGCCAATTTCTCAAACCTGTTGAAGGAACAAATGTACAATTCCATGAGATCAATAAAACACCTAGTTCTCTAAATGCAATGAGACTGATACCAAGACACAGAGTAGTATGTTCAACAGAATGAATATTGAAGGGGCTAGGGAAAAAAAACTAGGTAAATGGTACTCAAATTGGCTTTACATCAGACTTAGCAGAAACACTACGAGGAGAATAGAATGAAGTATACAAAACACTCAACAATAAAACCTCTCAGCCAAGAATACTATACCCTGAAAGTCATTCTTTCAGATATTAGGGGGAAATAAAGATTTCCCAGGCAAACGAAAGTTGAAGGTACTAACACTGTACCTCCCTGTAGAGTAAATGGTTTTCAGGTTTTTCTGCCCTCCCACCATTAGGATTACCCTGCCTGATAGGGCACCTACAGTTATTACATTGTCGCAAGCTGTCATGTTTACTTCCGTGGGTCATGGGAGGAGTATTGAGATAGTCACCAAGAGAAGCAGAAGCAGAAGCAGAGCAGAGGCAGGAGAAAAGAAGCAGGACAGAGGCAGGAGAGAGAAGGGGAGAGAGAGAAGCCAAGAGTGAAGACTTGCTGGGGGCTTGGGGGCTTGGAGGACTGCTGGCCTCCTGCCCCCCGCCACCCCGCAGCCCTGCCTGCCATGTACCTGGTTGCTGCACTACATGCACAAGCTAACTAAAAGTCTGAGAAACCCATTTGCATTTCTTCTTCAGAGAACTTTCTTTTTAGCTCTTCTGCCCATTTTTTGACTGGATTATTGTCTTTGTTTTTGTTGAGTCTCATCAGCTCTTTGTAGATTTTTATGATCAGTCCTTTATTGTTAGTGTTGTGTGCAAAAATGTTCTCCCAGTCGGTGGGGTTTCTCTTTGTTTTGGCTATTGTCTCTTTTGCATACACAATGGAATATTACTTAGCAATCAAAAAAGATAAACATATGCAGTTTGCAGCAACATGGATGGAGCTAGAAGGGATCATGCTCAGCGAGATAAGTCAGAAAGAAAAAGAAAAATACCAGATGGTCTCACTCAGAGCAGGAATTTAGAAAACCTAAATAAGAGACCAGGAAGAAGACTAATCAATACAAAGTAAAAATCAAAATCAACAAGCAACTACAAACCAGAGACACATTATGGTGGGGGGGAGAGGCAGGGAAAGGAAGGACTAGAGTCAAAATAAGGGGGGGTGCAATTGTATGGGGAATATAACCAAAATGAAAATGTATACATTGTGCAAAGATGAAAAAAGATGTAAGAATTATATAAAATAAAATATTTAAATAAAAACAAACAAACAAAAACTACAATGAGACACCATCTTACACCAGTGAGAATGGCACATATTAAAAAAACTAGCAACAAATGTTGGCAAGGATATGAAGAAAAGGAAACTCTCCTACACTGCTGGTGGGAGAGCAAACTGGTCCAAGCACTATGGAAAGCTGTGTGGAGATTCCTCAACCTGCTAAAGATGGAGCTTCCACATGATCCAGCAATTCCACTCCTAGGTATTTACCCAAAGGACCCAGAAACATTAATTCAAAAGAGCACCTGCACCCCTATGTTTACAGCAGCACTATTTACAATAGCTAAGCTATGGAAACAACCCAAATGCCCACAAATAGATGACTGGATCAAGAAGATGTGGTACATATACGCAATGTCTCTTTTGCATACACAATGGAATATTACTCAGCAATCAAAAAAAGATAAACTAATGCAATTTGCAGCAACATGGATGGAGCTGGAAGGAATCTGTTCAGCGAAATAAGCAAGAAAGAAAAAGAAAAATACCAGATAATCTCACTCATAGCAGCAATCTAGAAAACCTAAATAAGGGACCAGGAAAAAGACTAATTATAATAAAGTAAAAACCAAAATCAACAAACAACTACAAACCAGAGACACACTGCGGGGGGGGGGGGGGGGGGAGGAAGAAGGACAGCGTAGGATCAAAACAACGGAGGGTAGGAATTGCATGGGGACTATAACCAAGATGAAAATGCATTCATTGTGCAAAAATGAAAAATGATGTAAAAGATGTAAAATTTAAAAAATAATAATAATAAATAATTTAAAAAAAAAAAAGCCTGAGAAACCCACCTATGGCTCCAGGACTCTCCTTTACCAGGTCTGCTCGGATCATAGAAAACCTGCTCAGTGCCCTATCCTGGCATTACTCCCCCATAAGAAAAGTTGAAAGAAGCTCTCTTAATGAAATTGAAGAAAGTTCACATACCCAAACATTCAACAGGGAAATAGAACCAGAAAAGTAAAGAAAAAATGGCAACAGCAAGCCAAAATAGCTCAATAAGAATCCTTAACATAAATGGACTGAATTAATCAATGAAAAGGCATAGAAGGACTGGTTAGGTCAAAAACAAAGCCCAATTTTCTGCTCTCTCCAAGAGACACAGCTCAAGGATAACAAAGGCACAAAGTCAAAGTGTTAAAAAACAATTCTCTGTTAAAAAACAATTCTATAATCAAATGAGACCCTAAAAAAATCAGGGACAGCCATGTTTATAAGAGATAAAAACAAACGTCTAGCTTAAAAAGGTAACAAGAGGCAGAGACTGACATTATATGATTTAAGATATCAATAGATCAAAAGACTATAGATATCTGAATCCAGCATTGAGGTTACCATGGGGTAGGGGAGGGATTGGAGCAGTGGGGTGAGGAGGTCCTTTGGTGGTGAGGGTAGTAATATGGATAGGTGTGATATTATATCTGTAAATCACAGAGTGCTATAAACGGAACCTGGCCACAATAAAAATGCAATAAAAAAACAAGATGTAACAAATGTTTTCTAATATCTTTAAATATTACTCAGAAGCCTGTTTTAACAGTTACATTTTCTGAATTTTCTAATTTAACCTTTATGTTGAACTCTTTTTTCTATCATAAGCAATAAGCAACGTTGTGAACATCAATAAATTAAACACTTAGAAAAGCATCCTAGCTGCTACTAATAAATAATTCCTCAAAACATGCTCCTGTGTGTTTAGTGCACCTATGGTCTTTGTTTAAAACATATAACATTATTGAAAATATGCCACTATTAAACTGTGAATTGATAATATCACTGAAAAAAAATCAAACTTCATTTCATCTCAATTACCTACTTTGTTCATCCATTAAAGCCATACTATGACACTAACAAGAGCAGAGTAAATGAACTCTTTCTCAAACTCTAAGGCAATTTTCACGCAGTAATATTATCTCTTTACTTTATAAATGTATCTCTTTACTATATAGAAATTTCAGATACTAATATTTTACTATTGACTTATACATTTAAAAAGATCATGTTTCTGTTCTTGCTGGATGAACAGTGTAGGATAAGGAAAAATGTCAGGCTTTTCTGCCCTCCTGCCATCAGGATAGATGAGGGATCCTGGCGGTCCTGAATGCATGTCTGATGGCGGGCACCTGGAATAGGGTATAGGCAGAGGTAAATGGGATTCACCTGGGCTCAGATGGTGCTTTTTAAGGGCAGCATCACGGGGACGGCAGGAGAAGCCGAAAGAGATGCTGAGAGAGAAGCAAGAGAAGCAGAAGCTGAGAGAAGGCCGGAGAGCCCAGATAGAGTGAAGACTTGCTGGGGGCTGGGAGGCCTGCCAGCCTCCCGGCCCCCCAGCACCCTTACCTGCTGTGTACCGGGTAAATCCCAATAAAAAGACCTGCAAAAAGCCACTAAGGACTCTGACTCCTCCTTTACCTGGTCTGCATGGGATCAGAAAACCTGCACTGGTCCATTCCTGACCTTACAAACAGCCTGTAGCAATCACAGAATGTCATTATTTTAGCTCCTGATCTAAACTCTAGTAACTGCATATTTCTCATGAGATGAGATTGTTGTGTGATTTTTATATTTTATCACAGACCCTGCTTACTTACTGGATTGTTTTACAGTAAAATACACTTGATAAATTTTTTATCAAACTGTCATTGTTACAGTAAGATTTATCCAGTTTAATTACAGATAAACCCTCCGAAGACATCAATTAATATATAAGAATTTAATTGGTGTTTGTTTAACATTTGGAAAAATTCAGCAAAATCTTTACTCAGAGAATAATGGAAGTTAATCTAGCTTAATTAACTCAATGGTCACTGGAGAAGCATTTTAAGAGGAAACAGGAAAAAGTATTCTACCATGTTGAGATGTGGGCTTTTCTGTATCTTTCATATTGATGACATAAAATTATGGAACCAATATTTAAGAATTAAAATAAATCTTGGACACTAATTCTGAAATTAAAAAAATAGTAATGTAGAAATTAATAAATCCAATAAATAAGTACTAAAGGATATTTAAATGTTAAAAGAATATTTAGCTGCTAAAAAGTACATTCTATAACAAGTGCAGAGGTAATTGTTGAACTCTTTTTATTTTGGCATAGAAGAGCTGGGGTATAGGTCAGAGGTGCAGGGGGTGAGAGGATTCACCAGAGACAGAATGGGGAGCAAAACAGGCAGATTTAGTGAAATACACTGCTAGGGGAGCAGCAGGCGAGACAGGAGAGGACTGCTGCACAATGTGGGTTAGCTCCCTGGCCAGGGCTTGAATTCAGGCCATATCAGTGATAGAGCTGAGACTTAATCCGTAGGTCACCTGGGAAGCCCATCATTAAAGTCCTGACTACACACTGCAAGTGGGTAAAAATAAACACTGTCTACTTTATTTTGGAGTGAGTTTTGACCCAGCTTAATTTTTAAAAGAGATTTTGTTTGGGAAAGATATAAGGTTTTTTTTTTTTTTACAGGTAGTTTCTGAATAGCAGCACTATTAGTTCTGAACTCTAGGCTTATCAGAAATAGTGATAAAGCTGTGAATGGTGTTTAATTAAAACCATCTGCTTTAAGTCAATGGTGCAAGAGTTCAGAGTGACATTCACCTTTTGATTTATCAAGCCCATCCTGCTGTTCTCCAAAAAGGGCAACTCCTGGACTTCTTTGTGATGGAAAATGTGGTGAAAATCAGTGTTATCTTCTTATGGTTATAATGTTTTAAGAACACACTGTCCACCAGAAATGATGACAGATTTAGGGTAAGTACTAACATACTAAAATTTTCTAGAAAATACATTTTCTGTCTATGAAGAGAGGAATATTGCTGTGTTGAAATGCCTCCAAATAACCTTCCAAAATAAAGCTTATTTTCTATGTCCTTGTTGGTCTCATTCTGTGGATTTCTGTGAGTATATCAAGTAGCTGACAGATATCAGATAAGATTTGATTTTCTTGGTAACTTGGTCTCATCTTCTTATATTTGCTCAAATTTAACTTGTCTTATAGCATTACTTTCTTTTATATTTAGAAGGTTTCACCCAATTCTAAGATACTATTTCATATTAAGTTTTAAAAAATATTTAAAAAGAAGCTTCACATAAAATCAGATATAAAATGCTTTACTGGCTTAATGTAGCCTTCCCTTATTTTAAGTGTGTGAGTGTGTGTGAGCATGAGAGTGTGTGTGTTTGTGTGTGTATAAGTGTGTATTGTGTGTGTTTAATACCCCATACACTGTCCAGGTCATTCACTACTCACACAACGCTCTATAAGGTCCTTTTCACCGCAGAGCCTTCTCCCTCAGGAAACCTCCATTCCAGGTCACACAGAACGTAGAGACACAGGGGTGTGGGGTGGGGCTTTATCTCTCTCGGGTTCCTGACATAGTGGTCCCCACAACCCACATATAATGAGCTTTCTTCCTTCCCCATCATCAGATATGCTTACTTATGACTATAATAAGGATCTGCATCCAGCTACAACTGCCATTTTCTTTCCTGACCTGAAAAGCTAGCTTGTTACTGAGCACCGTGTCATGGCCACAAACTCTTGACAAGGTAAGAGAATTTAGTTAAGTCTCCATCATGTTGCCAAACAGAAAGGTTACAAAAGATATAAACCCTAGCTACCTTAAACAAAACTTTAAGAGCACACCAATGGAAATGTTCTTTCTTTGGTTAAAAAAAAAAAAAAAAAGGAATTATTTCTCATCATTGTTATAATGGCCAGAGAAACTTTGCTCCTTCATACAACAAAAGCTGCACACCTCGGGAGTGTTGATTAAAAGGGAATCTGTCACGGGCCTCCCCAGTGGTGCAAGGGGTTGAGACACAATCTATGAAGCTATCCACAGCCACTGCAGCACAAGTTCAATCCCTGGCCAGGGAGGTGACCCACATGGCGCAGCAGACCTCTCCTGACTCGCCCGCTCCTCCCCTCAGCAATGTGTTTCAGTACATCTACCTGTTCTGTTCCCCACTCTGTCTCTGGTGAATCCTCTCACCCAGCAAGCCTCTGGCCTGTACCCCAGTTCTTCGATGCATCAATAAATAAATCTTTAAAAAGAAGAGGGGGATCTGTCACAACTCAAAAAACAAGCTCCTAGAGAGGACTTCAAAAGGAGGAGTCCCAGGGAGCAGTGGGTACTAGAACTTGCATTGTTTGTCCTCAAATAATGGCTACGCTGCATAATCATCTGCAGACCTTAAAATATCCTTACTGGTTTGTAGAATGGCCTGGGTATGTGGCCTGTGAAAAGCTCCCTAAGGTTCTTTGAATGTTCAGTTAATCTGAGAGCCCAAGTCCTTGGAATCTATCTCTATTTGGCTGTTTTGGTGGGTTTATTTTTCTAAAGCTGAAGTCTAGCTCTTACCTACCTCCTCATGTCGAGTGTCCTTTCTTGTGGCTTCTTCACAGAATTCCTCACAATCACTGTATATATTTAGAAAATTAGTGAGACATTTTATTGAGATCTGTCTGGCCCATGACATGTAAATTCCACACCAGTAGGATCATCTCTGTGTTGTTCACTATATCCCCTACTTCTGACAGAGGCAGAAATAAGGTACACGATGAACACTTTGCTGAATAAAAATTAATTTTACCAAAATGAGAGAACAGATATTAAAAATAGCAGAATGACTTATATAGGTATTCACTTTGTACTAGGAACTGTTTTTTTTTAAAGATTTATTTATTTATATATATAAGAACTGGGGTACAGGCCAGAGGTGTGGGGGTGAGAGGATTCACCAGACAGAGTGGGGAACAGAACAGGCAGATTGACTGAAACACACTGCTGAGGGGAGCAGAGGGTGAGACAGGAGGGGTCTGCTGTGCCATGTGGGTCACCTCCCTGGCCAGAGATTGAACTCCTGCAGTGGCTGGGGATAGCTTCATAGTGCTGCATCTTAATTCCTTGTGCCACTGGGGAGATTCCCCCAGGAACTGGTTTTAAGGCTTTACAAGTATTAACTAATTTATTCATCATCACAAACTTAAGACAGGTACTAATCAATCTCATTTTACAGATGAAAAAACTTAGGCACAGGCACATTAAATAAACTGCCTGAGGTCACTCTTTGGTGGTAGAGGCAGGATTCAAACCTGGGTGGTCTAGCTCAACCACCCCTTTTTATACCAACTAGAAAGAGTCCACAATGCCTACTTGGTAGTAGAAGCTGCCCAATACCTTTATATAAATGACTACTGGAAACCCAACACCCAAAGGAGAGTCACTACTAGTGAACTTACTTATCCAAGATCACACAGCTAGGAACTGGCAAAGCTGGAACTCACCTGAGCACTGTCTGCCACTGAAGCTCCTAACCACCTTATAATGATCCCTAGGGTTAGAAAGCTCCATGTGAAATAACAACAAAAAAAATATCCCTGATGAGAATACACTGAAATAATTTCTGGGCCCCTAGATTTTACTGCTTTCTTCATACCTTCATTAGCATCTTACTTAATCTCATCTCCAATATCAAAGTCACATCACACAAATTTAATTAATATGAATCCAACTATGCAGGCATAGGGCAGAAAACACACGTGAAGTGCGTGACAAGGTGATAAAATTAATGAGTAAAATCCAGGGGTGACCCTATTGCCACTCCATTCAATGGATACAACTCCCTGAAGGAGATGAGAGAAAATGAGATCCTACTGTTTGCTTCTGAATGCTCACTGGATCAGCAATTTCCCACATTTATGGGACTTTAGTGCTTAAAGATACTAAAATATATGGGTAGCCTAGGATATTCAAAGCTAATTTTGGTTATAAATATTTTTTGCCTTATAACCACCTTCAAAGCCTCACCCTCTTATTACCTATGGCTCCACTGTGTAGAGGCTACAAGACTTACAGGAGCTAGAGATTTATAGGAGCAGCAACTGAAGTGAACCAGTTCTTGCCCTGTGTCTTCTCTCAGCCACCCTCCCAGGGACACATGAACATTCATAACCATGAATAACCTCAGAGGTGGGAGAAACAGTAATGTGGTCTTAGCTTCATGTTGAACATATGAATGAAATGAAAGACGTAAAAATCTCAGTTCCCTAATCATTCTCATTTATTGACATCTATGCTAGTTGACATAGATGATCAAGCTAACAGAGAAAGTGACCTGCTGGTTCTCTTATCATCAGGTAATCTATGAAAAGGAGCTTGTGCAAAGAACCATCAAGATAAAAAAAACTGTACTTTTTATAAAAAGTGATTTTTCATTTCTCAAGTATATATGCCAAAGGAAAATTCAGTAAAGACCTATGTCACATATCATTATGAATCAATTTCCTTGACCAAACATATAAGTTGACTCAACATCTCCATCTTGAAACACTAATATCAGGACATTTGTCAAATACTGAAAGAGCTGATCACTTCTCTTTTCCCCAAATAGCACAAAGAGCCCAGACAGCAAATGAAGATTGTACTTTATAACAAGAATAGACAGGAGACTGAATCACAGCAAAACACTTACAAATCAAGAGAGGGGAAGAAAAGTACCAAGAGAGATTAAATGCATGGAGAACAATAATAGGAAAGAAATCTCTTGTGAAAAGAAGCCGCTGATGGTAACTTAATCGCGACAAAAACGAATTAGATCTCCTTCAATGACTGAGTTCAAGTTGAAGTAATTTCATAAAGTTTATAGAAAGTCACTTGAAAATTATACAACTTCTTGTTGTACTTTCTTTTAGAAAGAAAGAAAGGAAATAAAATTTCTCTGTGAGGGAGCTGATCTTCAGAAAAAAGTAGCTACAAACCCAGTTGATGAATTTCACCCATTAACTGGAAGATTATCTGTCATTTGCATTTGGATAGAAAAGTCACTTTAGAATAATAAAGTTGCTCTGAGTTTCTGGGAGCATTCTTGACAAAAACAAGAGGATAAAAATCTGAAAACACATAGGAATGTAAAGTTCTATGGAGAAAAATAAAAATTAGTGTTTACAGAGTGGAGCCTGAGGCAGAGCGGTATGATGGGGCAACTTCTCAGTTTCATAAGTATAGTACATATGGGGTATCTTATGGAGGACTTTCAGGTTGTCAACAAACAAAAGTAAATTTTAACATAAGAGGGGGGAAAAAAAAGAATGAACTGGCACACAGCTGGGAGGTTGCTGAAGCAGCTTCGGGAGCTACACAGTCCTCCCATTGAAGCAAAAATGAGACCCTCAGGGACTCCCCGTGGCGCAAGGGGTTAAGACACAGCCTGTGAGGCTATCCTTAGCCACTGCAACATGAATTTGATCCCCAGCTAGGGAACTACCCACATGGTGCAGCAGACCTCTCCTGACTCGCCTGCTGCCCTCCTCAGCAGTGTATTTCAGTCAGTCTGCCTGTTCTGCTCCACACTCTGTCTCTGGTGAATGCTCTCACCCTCCACACCTCTGGCCTGTACCCCAGTTCTTGTATATATAAATAAATAAATCTTAAAAAAAAATGAGACCCACCAAAGGATCTGTTAAAATTCAGATTGCTAGGGCCCAACCAGAGTTTTTTACTCAACAGGTCTGAGCTGGGACCTAAGAATCTGCCTTTCTAAAAAGGTTCAGGGGATGCCAATGCTGCTGATCCAAGCACTTTGAGAAACACCAAGTTACAGAAACCTAGATTAGAGGAGCCAAGCTTTAATCTAGACAAAATTGAATAGAATTCATTTGAATAATGGAGTCTCATTCACACAGTTTTTCTCCTGGATATACTCAAGCTGTTACCACAGAAGGAATATAGCCTCCTAGGTCACAATGTTTTAGTTTACGATCTCAAGGGAATGGACTTTCTCACATGAGCTTCAAGTGGCAAGGTCTGGGGAAGCAACTTGCTGTCAGGGACATAGCAGAGCAATTGACTGGCCCAAGTATATGGGTACTCTGGACTCTGGAGAGGAGAAGAAAGGATCAAAGTAGGGATACAAAGAGGGAAAGAAGGCATCACATTTGATGGGGTCACCAAGATCCCAGGGGATGAAACAGGTATCTCCAAAGGGACAAAAGAAAGTCTTGGGGAAGCATAAAGAACAATGAGCAATATGATAATGTGATCATCATAGTCCATGGGAAGGTTCACTTTGTCATAAAGATGTACCATGTACAATTAATTTTAGTAATGATTTTTTTACATAGATGCCATCTGTCTATGCGCATAGAGCAGTGCTTTTCACATAAATCTGTGAAAGACCATATTTTAAAATGATAGTTTTGTAAAATACAATCATAACCATTGCTAGAAAAATGATCTTCCATTTGATTGTCATGGCAATCTGAAATAAAAGTTTCTAGACGCTCATTTCATTCCTGTGATTATCACAGTTCTCAAAAAATAAGTTCACAGGCTGGCAGTTTTACATTAACTAGTCCTGGTCTAGTACCACAGTTGGGGAATTGCTATTTCAGGTCATTAAACACCAAAGGGTCTCTGTCACACCTACTTATCTGATTAAGAAAATGAATGAACAAAATTCTATTCCAATATAACTTAACTTACAAAAAAATGTATTTGGTTATGAATTGTAGTGTGCCTCCCCCAGCTCTACCCAATGCTTTTCAAACTGTGCACAGGAATTATCTGGGGATCCTCTGTAAGGAGGACAAGTCCTGCCTAGGAGGGTCTGAGGTGAGGCTGAGATTCTGAATTTCTAATAATGCAGTTAGACATCCAATATAACAGTGCTATATGGACATTCAAGTTGATGCCCATATTGACAATTCATGGCCCATATTTTGGTTTTCTGTTTATTTTTATTTAAAATGAATTACCACTGCATTATAACATGTCTCAGGTATAAAACTTGATAATCAACATATGACTATAATATATATTAAACAATGGCCCACATTTTGATTGTTGAGGCTCATAGACTTTTCTCTGTGAACTCAGAGACTGGGATGTAACCTCAAGTTTAACAGAGCTTTACACTGGGTATCTGTTGGACTTAGGAAGACTACAACCATTATTCAGGCACAGATCTTCCTCTGCTTTAGAGATGGTGACAATCAGAAAAATACATATTGACAACCCCTTTGGAAACAATGGTATCAAATATTGGATGGTTTTCCTTCTCTCAATCAGCACAGAACCTGACACATAGCAGGTCAGCAAAAAATGTGTGTTGATTGAATGCAGAGATTCCAAGCTGTGTCCATTAGGGGGAGGAAGCTAGGCTGATGGTGGGGCTCTAATTTCTACCCTCACCTAACGAAATATCCTGCATTGCTATAACCAGTATATCTTTCAATGGGTAATGCTTTTAAGTTTGTATATTTATAATAATTGAAACCATATCACTTCCCGGCCTTTGGCTATTATAAAGCGTGAAAATTGGTATGTTTTTCAGCAAGTTTTTTCATGTTTTCTTCTTTTGTATTTTTACTCTGCTTTTTCCATTCTTCACATTTGACACACCTCTTCTTTGGAATTTGGTCAGCGCTATCACCATCTGGATTAACTACTTGGTAGTTCAGCTTAATGGAAAAGAAGCTCCACTCACAGAATGTAATCACTAATCACAGGTTATAAAACACAGAAAAATATGAGAAATCATCTATTGGCGATATGAGGTCACTTCCCCTCACATCTGCTACCCAGATGCCAACATTCTTGGATCACAAGCACACAGTGAAAATTATAAGTCACTTGTATCTCCCTTTCAGGGACATGTTCTGCTTGGGACTAACAAGCAGGTGGCAGCTAGAAGTTCAAGGGTTACAGCTCCAAATGGATTTTCTGTTCTCTGTTTACAGTCCTAAGGTCTCAGAGTTTTAGAGTATAAATGTTTGCTCAAAATTATTCCACTGGAGCTCTAATTGAGAAAAAGGGATGTGTCCAGAATGCTTACAGATAACGATTAATGAAAGAACTCACAGATAAGCTGGAAGAAAAATAATTAACTCGGATATGTGCCAGCTGCCCCTTGGGAATGCTAACTAATATGTGTGTTCAAAGTGATTCATTTCATAAGACCTCAAAGGTGGTCAGAGAGCCCCTTTGGGGATCCAGGAGAGAGGGTCTTGGATATGTAGATAAAACATCCATGGATATTCACAAAGTACCTCTAATTGCAAGAGCTGACACCCAAATTAGGGTAAACTTGCAGCATAAACTATTTAAGTGAACTATGCCTTTTATTTTTTTAGGTCCATAATAAAGCAAGTAACATTGCTTACAAGATTTTGGTAAAGAAACAGTGAGTAAAGACAAAGGACAGGAAGGCAGTTACAAATGGGAGGGGATGCAGGACAGATTCTCTCACAGGTAACATTCATGTCATTGCCCATAAACCTGAACTCCAAATCATTTAATAGCTATGATATTTCTCTGATAAGGTAAATTTATCAGAGAGGTCTTGGTGTAACAACCTATCACAAACAAGCCCTTGGTATTCTCAGGCCCCTCTCTTTCAATTTTATTTTTCAATCTAGCAAGTATCCCCACCTGATACATCAGCAGGCATTTACTTTTGTTTTATATAATGTGTTTACCCATTAGCTTTACTATCTTCCCTCCTAAAATGGCAGCTCCAAGACAGCAAGAGGCTATGTCACGCACGGTTTCATCCTCAGAGCCTGGACAAATACCTGGCATCTAAGACACAATATATTCTTGTTTGTCTGATGTTTCTAAATGGCTTTCAGTCAAGTTTAGTCATTCTGTGGTCTGGAGTACTAGTTCTGATTTCATAAAGGGAATTTTCAAGAGCTGAATCCCAATATGCTGGAGAATCCACCCTCCCCACACACCATGAAGTCATTCTTGCTGCACAACGAGCTTTCTCAATCTATCTCATGGTTAATTCCCTGACTTGTAACTATGATTAAGTCTCTGCCTTACTTACTTCTACGTGGTACTCTAGCCTCCCAGGAACCAAACTTGTGCTTATGGGAGGTTTTAGTCTGACTCCTGCACCAAAGCCTGAGGACTAAAGCACCAGCTGTTAACAGAAAAATAGAATTCCATAAATATTGTTAGGAAATGCCTCCCTACTTCTGTGCTCTTACTATCTTCTACTAATATACAATTTCTTTAAGGTAAGACCCTTTCTGGGCCTCCCTGGTGGTGTAAGGAGTTAAGCACCGCACTATGAAGCAATTCACAGCCTCAGCAGCACAAGTTCAATCCCTGGCCAGTCAGGGAGCAACCCAGGTGGCATGCAGACCTCTCCTGTCTCACCCACTGCTCCCCTCAGCAGTGTATTTCAGTCAGTCGGCCCGTGGCCTGTTCTGTTCCCCACTCTGTCTATGGTGAATCCTCTCAACCCCTGCACATCTGGCCTGTATCCCAGCTCTTGTATGCATAAATATTTAAAAAAGGATAAGACCCTTTCCCCATCTTTACACTGGAGTGTCTAACTCCTTTACAAAGACAGATAATTAATATTCTTAAGACCTTTTTTTTGTTTGCTTGTTTTTAGCAATATGATTCACCTGAGAAGCCAGGCAAGAAAGAGCATGGAAACAGATAGGTGAGTTTATTTTGTTTACCTCTATCAAGCCTCATTCTCCCTCTCCCCTCACTGAACTGCCTATCTGGAATTGAAAAGTAAAAAAACTGAGGTTTATTCATTGAATCCATAAGTATAAAGGCAATATGTCTAAAAGCTATTACTGACACATTCTAAAGGTTTCTTAAACAAAAGTCTTCCCTTTAGGAATCTTGTAAATGCAAATTATTTAAAAAAAAGAAAGAGATTGTTTTCTTTGCATTCTGGCTGGGGGTTCTAGCTACTCTTTCTCAAAAGACACAATGGAATGGCTTCATTATATAATCACTGATGACCTGTTCATAATTATCTAAAACATTAGATAGGCAAATGCTAGAGTAGTATTCCCTAAAGCTGTAGTGAACACAGACTTAGTGAAAACTGAACCACTGCTCCTCGAGAAAATACAGAGTTAGGGTCCTGTGCGTCTCTGGTCATATTTTCATCAACCAATCAATACATAATTTTGTTTTCTGCATGTTTCTTTAAGGGCACCTAATTTATTATATACAGTTGATTCACTAAGATTGAGATGATAACCAATAGCACTACAACTCATGCCGGAAAGAAATTTATCTAACATGCATTTTATTTATATAGCACATCACATTAGTAGTAATTTAGCACTACATATGCAGCCACTTTAAACAGCAAAATCACACACGAAGGGCAAAACTCAAAAAACAGCACTAAATACATTGTGAAAACAACACTTGTTTAAAGCTGAAATAAGAAAGGAGAACACTGCCTTATGCTACCTGAGCTGGGAACAGCTCATCAGATAGCTAAAATTTTTCTCGGTTCTGAACATTTCTGTAAGTGATTATGAAAGCAGCGCAATTATTGATTTGAGGGTTACAAATACATTTTACCTCACAGGCAAATCTGCACATATGGAGTCAACAAATAATGCTGATTAAATACGTAAAGAATGCTGGTTAAAATGTATATCTGGGGCCTACCCAGTGGCGCAGTGGTTGAGCGCTGGGTTGCGAAGCTGCCTGCAGCCTCTGCAGCGCCAGTTCGATTCCCGGCCGCCAGCGAGGGTCCCACATGGCACACAGACCTCTCCTGCCGCCCGTTGCTCCCCTCAGCAGTGTATTTCGTCGGTCTGCCTGTTCTGTTCCCCGCTCTGGCTCTGCCTGTTCTGGTTCTGATTTCTCTGACCCTCCCGGGCTTCTGACTGTACGCAGTGCTTGTATAAATAAATATTTTTTAAAAATGTATATCTGGTTTCAATTAAATTCCTTCAATAAAAAAATTTGAAATTACTAAGAATCTTATTTACAAATAGAGGTATGTGCCATTTTAAATCACAATATTCACCTTACTTTAAATCAGATATGGAGAAATGTCCCCTTTTTGAGAGGAGATGGGGAGAATACCATGCCTTAACCTAAAATTGTACCATTGTATGCTGAGTCATTGGCAAACTTTTGAAAGTCTTACTGAAAAGTTTCATGAGAACTAAATAAATAACAGTGAAAATAATAATATGCAATAAAAGGTCTCAGTAATAATTCAGATGTACATACTATTAACGGGATAACAAAAATTTACATAAACCAATTCAAAGCCAGAGAGGAGAGGTGAAAAATAAGAGGGACAACATGTTTAAGAGTCCTGATTTCCAGCACACAAATACAAACATTCACTCACTGGTACTGTAAAGTTCTATGAAAAGAGTGACACAAAATTGGAAAACTGGGCAAAAATATGCATAGGTATATCATAAAAAGAAATATCCAAAATTATCAATTAAAGAAAAACACCAAAACATGCTACCTCTCATGTTAGGAAAGAATAAAATTAACTAGGGGGCCTCCCTGGTGGCACAGCGGGTTCAGCGCTGTGCTGTGAAGCTGTCCGGAGCCTCTGAAGCACTAGTTTGATTCCCAACTGGCCAGGGAGAAATCCCACATGGCAAGCATACATCTCCTGTCCCGCCCGCTGCTCCCCTCAGCAGTATATTTCTTTCCGTCTGCCTGTTCTGCTCCCAGCACTGTCTCTGGTGAATCCTCTCACCCTCCCACAGTGACTCTGTCCTGTGCCCCAGCTCTTATATAAATAAAATAAATCTTTAAAAAAAATAAAGTAAATAAAATAAAATTAACTAGGGTCAAGGCCTGGGAGAATAAGACATTTGGCTTTGATAATAGCTCTCAACCTTCCTTCAATTAATAGTGAGACAATTTATTTGGCAACAGTGAAAATCTCAAAATTTTTACTCACATTTCTAGAAATTCATCTCAAATGAGTAATCATGTAAGGCCGTACATATAAAGTTAAGACTACAAGGGAGTTCATACCAGGTTTAAGTTGGAAACAATCTAAATATCAAATAACAGAGGAATGAACAAGTACACATATCTCCATACAAGTGAATACTATTAGAGTCACTAAAGATGCTTCAGAGGACAGGCAAAATGGTAGATAAATTTAAAAACAACAACCTATATGATAGTGTCATATATTATTTATCTATTTTAAAGTATATGCACATTTAATTTGTGTTTTCCTGTTCTGTTTTATCTTTCCCTAATTTAATAATCAGGGAAAACAGAACACTTGTTAAGATAAACACCCTAAAAAAAGGCAAAATGCTGTTAGAAAGTCACGATGAGTCAAGACAATTTCTTTCAGTATCCATGTGTACACGATGCTTATTTAGGAATGAAACAATGAGTCCAATTTCTAATTCTTGGGCAGTGGGCAGAAGGCAATCTGGAGGGAGGAAGAAAGAGAAATCACATTATCCCCAATGTCCTGAAGCTGCTAACACTCAGCCCACTAGGCTACAGCTCACCACTTGGGAGCAGAGGAACCAGAGAGCTTCTTAGTGCAAAGTTTTCTAGCCTGGCTGAACTATACATTTTCCTCAGTTCACTCCCCACATCTAGTTATTCATTTACCAGGCATTGTGTAGACCCTAAAACAATATCCAAAAAGAGTAGTAGTAAAACTTTCAGATGTCATGATGATTCTACCATCAGAAGAGCAATTTTAAAATACAGATACCTAGGAGTCCAGCATAATGATTGCAAAGTAAAGATGCTGGTCTTAGTTCCTCCAGACGGGCACGACAAAACCAATACAAAACAAAGAGAAGAGCCTATAGGGTAAGTAAATTAGTGAGGCTTTTATGCCACTGGCCTCTGTGGCTATCACCAGTGGCCTTGACTGTATAAATGCAGGAGGAATTTGGGAGCATGGGTGTGGGCCACACTGCCTGATGGTACACACATGGGATATGGTGTGGTCATGCATAAGTGGGCACACCGGAGCTTGGAGGCGGAACATTTAAGGGCAGAAGGGCTATGAGAGAATGGCTATGGCAGAATGGCCATAAGAGAAAGCCCAGAGAAAGAATAAGGATTCACCAGGGGCTGGGAAGCCTGCCAGCCTCCTGGTCCCCGGGCTCCCTGCCTTGCCAGCCTGTGGACTTGCCCCACTACAGTTGGCAAAGAAAGAGTATTAAGGCCTGAAAAAACCACCAAGGGCTCCAGTGCGCTCCTTTACCATCTGCCCAAATCGATAGAGAACCTGCCCTGGGCTTGCTGACATTACAAGTACTGAGGGAAACTGATTATCAGCATACACAATAGGAGCATCAGTTTCACTGAAAGGGTAAGGAAAATTTGTAAGTAAATTTTATTTAAAGTAATAATGGAGCAACACAACCCACAAGAAGGAGGAGTGGCTGCTGTGCAGAGACCCCACATGTATAGACATGGCACACATCCCCACCAGGGCTCCTAAGACCTGCCAATGCACTAGAAAAGGGGGTGCACTAGCAGGTGCCCAGGACTGAGGGTGCATTATGAGAGCTAAAGGAAGGAGCACAAGTGAAAATCACTGGCTTGAATCTGAGGACCATAATAAGGAACACCTGTAGCCTCACTTGAGTCAGAACACCTGAGCTTCTTTACAGACCAGACTAACTGAAGACCTGAATGAGATATCTGAAATACCTGCCACCCCCCACCTCAGGCTGAGAACCTGGAATGCTTGAGATACCCTACACAGAAATGTTTTACAACAGGAATTCCAACCTAATAACACATCTAAAGCAACTTGAAAAAGAGGAACAACTTGAAAAAGAGGAACAACTTGAAAAAGAGGAACAATCTAGGGCCTCCTCTGGTGGCGCAGCAGTTGAGTGCTGGGCTGCAAAGCTGCCCGCAGCCTCTGCAGCGCCGATTCGATCCCTGGCCGCAGGTGAGGGTTCCACATGGCGCGCAGACCTCTCCTGCCGTGCCTGCTGCTCCCCTCAGCAGTGTACTTCGTCAGTCTGCCTGTTCTGTTCCCCGCTCTGGCTCTGGTGAATTCTCTCACTCACCTGCGCTTCTGACTGTACCCAGTGCTTATATAAATAAATAAATCTTTAAAAAAAAAAAAAAAAAAGAGGAACAATCTACTAACCTAAGGTTAGTGGGAGAAAGGAAATAAAAACAAGGCCAGAAATAAATGAAATAGAGATTTAAAAAAACAGTGAAACCAAGAACTTATTCTTTGATTAAAAAAATAGATAAAGCCTTACTTATGCTAACAAAAAAAGAAGACATTAATGAACAGAATCACAAATGAAAGCAGAGAAATCACTATATACAGCACAAAATTACTAAAGATTTTAAGAGATTATTTATTGTAAGGTCAGGAATGGACCAGTTCAGGTTTTCTGATCCCATGCAGACCGGGTAAAGGAGGAGTCAGAGTCCTCAGTGGTTTTTGCAGGTCTTTTATTTCATTTACCTGGTACACAGCAGGCAGAGGTGCTGGGGGACCGGGAGACTGGCAGGCCTCCCAGCCTCCAGCAAGTCTTCATTCTATCTGGGCCCTCCAGCGTTCTCTCTCTGTCTCTCTCGGCTTCTGCTGCTATTTTCTCGGCTTCTCTTTCGGCTTCTGCTGGCGTCCCCGTCATGCCGCCCTTAAAAGCCCAATCGAATCCCATCTACCTATGCCCTCACCCTACTTCAGGTGCCAGCCATCAGGCATGCACTCAGGACCGCAGGGTTCCGTCATCTATTCTAATGGCGGGAGGGCAGAAAAGCCTTATACGTTTTTCCTTACCCTACACTTATGAATAACTACATGCCAATAAATTTGATAAACTTAAAGAATGGGCTAATTTCTAGAGCAACATAATCTATCAAGAATCCAGAAATAAACAGATGAAATGAATAAACTGATAACAAATATGGCAACTGAAACAGTGGCATTCATCCCAGAGGTGGAAAGATGGTTTGATAATGTAAGTCAGTTGATGTAATTCACCATACCAACAAAAGTAAAGATAAAAATCACATGCTAATATCGATAGAGGCAGAAAAGGCATTTGATAATATTCAACATCCATTTATGATACAAATTCTAAAACAGATGGTACTAGAAGAAAGCTACCTCAGTATCATAAAGGTCATATATCACAAGCCAGCAGCTAGTGTAATTCTCAATGGTTAAAAAATATAGAGGTTTCCCTATAAGATCTGCCACAAGACAAGGATGGCCATTGTCACCAGTTCTGTTTAACTTAGTACTAGAGATTTTGGCTATAGGTATCGAACACAGGAAATAAAAGGAATCCAAATAGGAGAAGAAGGCAATGATCACTATTTGCAAATGATATATCACACATGGAAGATCCTAAAGACCTCATCAAAAAGTAATTAGAAATAATAAAGGAGTGGGCGGAGCAACATGGCGGCGAGGAGACGCTGCGAGTAAGATCTCCCATTAAAAAAAGTTAATAGGGAGGAAAAGCGGCAGGTCCCAGTGAGAAGTGGGACACGGAAGATAAACGGGTGACGCCAGCGAACTGCCCGAAGAAGAAAGTGGCCATAAAAGAGGACTAGAAGGGAGGGAAGCGCAGAACCCTGCTCCCCTCCCCCGCCCACAGAGGCGGCACTCTCCGACCGGCAGAGAGGAGGAAACAACAAACCAAAACGGCCAACAAGAAAAACAGACGCAGCAAGCGGGACTGTGAGTGGAAAGGAACTATTGCAGCCACCACATCCCGTGAACGGGAGCTGTGGAGAACCCTGCAGGATTCGCCGCGGCGGTGAGCGAACGGCTCCGGGCGCCATTAGAGAAGAACAAAGACCCCGGGAGACGCGCACACAGCCCGGGCAGCCGGTAAGCTTGCGCGGAGAGCGGCGCGCTCGGCGCGCTTGAAAAGCAAGTGCAGACCAGGATCGCGGCTGCCCAGGTCCCCGCGCCTGCGACCTAGGCTTGGGAGACGACCTAGGCTTGCGGGGAGGCGCGGAGGTCCTCACTGAGGTGAAGGTCCCTCCCTGAGTGAGCAGGAACCAGGTGCCCAGGCACGGGAGCTGTGCAAAAGGCGCCCTTCCCGCGCCACTGAACTGGGCTACAGCCCGCGTCCTGGAACTGAGGGCTTTGGAACTGAGACCCGGGGCACGAAATTAGGGGCGTGGGTTCCCCACGACGGTGGGGCACAAGGCAGACACAGCACCCCAAAGCCGTTGAGGTGTACCCTACCATCCCCGCTTTGCTCCCTGTCCCACGGCGTGGAAAATCAGCTCCCCAAGGGCTCTAGGAGAGATCTTTGGTGCCACCTAGCGACTTGTAGACAGCACAGGCTCCTGAAGGAACTAGTGGCCAGCTGGGGAGTTAGCCCACACCCGGCCCCTTCCGAACAAGTAGTCTGAGCCCACAGGGAGAGCGAGCACCCACAGCCAGGGCAGACCAGGCACGCAGAAGAGTGTGCCTGACACCGGACGCGCAGGGAGTGTGTCCCACATCACCATTTTAGAACAGGGACATTTCTTCAGTAAAGACTACCTGCAGAAGGCTTCCTCAGGAGCCAGAGGTGAACGGGGGAAGTTCGCCCACGCCAGACCCCCTCTGGCCTGCAGTCCAAGCCCAGAGGGGGAGCAGGAACCCACCGCCGGGGCAGACCAGGCTCACAGGGGAGTGTGTCCCCACATCGACATTTTAGGACAGGGACCTTTCTCCAATAAAGACTGCTTGAAACTGACAGATGACTCCAGGAGGAACCAGAGGGGAACAGAGAAGCCCACCCAAGATGCCGGCCAGTCCCAACAACACAGTGTCCCAACGCATACGGCAAATTAGAAAACAGACAGTAGGGAGGAGAAGAACCACACGCAACCTAGCAACTCTCCAGAGAAAAAGCACACCACAAAAAGAAAACCAGCCCCCAGATTGCAACGACAGTAACTTGGAAGAACTTCTGAGCCTTCCAGAAAGAGAATTTAAAATTGCCGTGATTAAAAAACTGACAGAAGTCATAAAGGAAAACAATGATAAGGGAAAAATAATCAACGATCAGAAGAATGAAATTGAGTCCCTAAAGAGGGAAGTAAAAGAAATGCAGGAGATCAAAGAATTAGTGGAAGAACTAAAGAATTCTGGGAAAAGCAATGAAAGCAGAATTGATGAAATGGAAGAACGAATAAGTGCTCTTGAAGACACAGAAATAAAAAGAACCAAAACAGAAAAGGAAAGAGAAGTACGAAGGAAAAAGAATGAAGAAAGACTTCGGGAACTATCTGACTCCATGAGGAAAGGAAATATAAGAGTTATAGGAATACCAGAAGGAGAGGAGAGAGAAGTAGGAACAGAGAAAATATTCAAAGAGATAATTGAAGAGAACTTCCCAAATGTGAAGAAGGAGCTGAAAATTGATATACAAGAAGCAAGAAGAACACCAAACTTCCACGACGAAAGAAAAAATACAGCAAGACACATAATAGTAAAGCTCCCAAGAATCCAGGACAAGGAAAAAATAATGAAGCTGGAAAGAGGGAAGAAACAGATAACATTCAAAGGAAAGCCAATCAGGCTGACATCAGACTTCTCCGAAGAAACACTACGGGCAAGGAGAGAGTGGAGGGACATAGTCAACAGACTCCAAGAAAACAGATGCCAACCAAGAATACTCTATCCCGCAAAGCTCTCCTTCCTCTTTGAAGAAAGAATATGGACCTTCCCAGACAAACAGAAACTCCGGAATTTCATTGCAACTAAGCCCCCACTCCAAAAAATACTACAAGGAGTCCTAAAGCCAGAACCTCAGAGGGACGAATAACAATGAAAGAAGGCCAAAAAAAAAAAAAGTTATTAAAAGAATAAATAAATAAAATCAAAGGAAAGACAAACACAATGGCAAATACAGATGTTAACATATCAATATTAACTCTAAATGTAAATGGACTAAACTCTTCAATAAAAAGACACAGAGTTGCAGCCTGGATTAAGAAACAAAACCCAACCTTTTGCTGTCTCCAGGAAACACATTTAGCTACAAAAGATAAAAATAGGCTCAAAGTCAAAGGATGGAAAACAATCCTACAAGCAAATGGGCCAAAAAAGAAAGCAGGAACAGCTATACTTATATCAGATAAAACAGATTTCAAACTCAAAAAGATAAAAAGAGACCCCAATGGTCACTACATTATGATCAAGGGGACAATACTTCAAGAAGAAATAACACTCATCAACATATACTCACCAAACGAAGGAGCACCAAAATATATCAGACAACTGTTGTCTTCTCTGAAAACAGACATCAGAGAAAACACATACGTAGTGGGAGACTTCAACACACCACTATCAACAATGGATAGATCAACAAGACAAAAAATAAGTAAAGAAACCAAAGCTCTAAATAAGGACCTAGAGCAATTGGGCTTAACAGACATCTATAGAACACTAAACCCCAAAAAAACGGAGTACACATTTTTCTCAAGCGCACACGGATCATTCTCCAGGATCGATCACATACTGGGGCACAAGACAAACATCAACAGATACACCAAGATTGAAATCATACCAACCATCTTTTCTGACCATGAAGGCATCAAACTAGAACTAAACCATAAAAAGAAGGCAAGGAACTTTCCTACCTCATGGAGATTAAAAACCACACTACTGGAAGACCACTGGACTAATGAGGAGATCAAAGAAGAAATTAAAAAATTTTTTGAATTGAACGACAAGGAGGACACCAATATCCTAAATGTATGGGATGCAGCAAAAGCAGTAATAAGAGGAAAATATATAGCAATAGAAGCTCACATCAAGAAACAAGAAAGAACTCAAAGAAACAACCTAATCTCGAAGCTCAAAGATCTAGAAAAAGAACAACAAAAAAACCCCAAAACCAGTAGAAGAAAAGAAATAATAAAAACCAAAGCAGAAATAAATGAAATTGAAACTAAAAAAACAATCCAAAAGATCAATGAAACCAAGAGCTGGTTCTTTGAAAAAATCAATAAAATAGACAAACCCCTAGCCAGGCTCACAAAGGAAAAAAGGGAGAAAGCACAAATAAACAGGATCATCAATGAAAGAGGAGAAATCACAACGGACACAGCAGAAATCAAAAGAATAATCAGTAACTACTATGAACAGTTATATGGAAATAAGTTTAATAATCTAGAGGAGATGGACAAATTCCTACAACTCTACAATCACCCAAAGCTAGATAAAGAAGAAATAGAACACCTAAACAGACCAATTACAATTAGCGAAATTGAAATGGTAATCAAAAACCTCCCCAAAAACAAAAGCCCAGGACCTGATGGATTTACAAATGAATTCTACCAAACATTCAGAGACGAATTAGTGCCTATCCTTCACAAACTCTTCCAAAAAATTGAGAAGGAAGGGACAATACCAAACACGTTCTATGAAGCCAACATTACACTAATACCAAAACCGAACAAGGACAACACTAAAAAGGAAAACTACAGCCCAATCTCCCTAATGAACACTGATGCAAAAATCCTCAATAAAATTTTAGCCATCAGAATCCAACAATGTATCCATAAGATAATTCACCACGACCAAGTAGGATTCATTCCAGGGGCACAAGGATGGTTTAACATCCGAAAATCAATCAACGTTATCCAACACATCAACAAAAAGAAATATAAAAACCATATGATAATATCAATAGATGCTGAGAAAGCTTTCGACAAAGTGCAACACCCATTCATGATAAAAGCCCTTGAAATTCTTGGGATACAAGGAACATACCTCAACATCATAAAGGCCATCTATGACAAGCCAACAGCCAGCATCATTCTCAATGGTGAAAAGCTGAAAGCAATTCCATTAAGATCTGGAACAAGACAAGGATGTCCACTCTCACCACTGCTTTTCAATATAATACTGGAAGTCCTAGCCAGGGCAATAAGACAAGAGAAAGACATCCAAGGAATCCAAATAGGAAAAGAAGAAGTCAAACTATCACTATTTGCAGACGATATGATATTATACATAGAGAACCCCAAAAACTCCACAGAAAAGCTAATTCAACTCATCAATCAGTTCAGTAAAGTGGCAGGATACAAAATCAACATGCAAAAGTCAGTAGCCTTCCTATACACAAACAATAAATCTGAAGAAGAAGAAATCAAAAAAACCATCCCTTTTGTTATTGAAACAAAAAAAATCAAATATTTGGGAATAAATCTAACAAAAGAGATAAAGGACCTATACAAAGAAAACTATAAAACACTGTTAAAAGAAATAGAAGAAGACACAAAGAAATGGAGAGACATCCCCTGCTCGTGGATTGGAAGAATAAACATTATTAAAATGGCCATCCTTCCAAAAGCAATATACAGATTCAATGCTATTCCAATCAAAATTTCAATGTCATTCTTCAAAGAAATAGAACAATTATTGATGAAATTCATATGGAATCACAAAAAACCCCGAATAGCCAAAGCTCTCCTGAAAAAAAAAGAAGGGAATGGAGGCATTACACTCCCAGACTTCAAACTATACTACAAAGCCATAATCATCAAAACTGCATGGTATTGGAACAAGAACAGACATACAGACCAATGGAATCGAATAGAAAATCCAGAAATAAATCCACAGATTTATGGTCAACTAATCTTTGACAAAGGAGCAAAGACTATGCATTGGAGCAAAGAAAGTTTGTTCAATAAATGGTGCTGGGAAAACTGGGTCGCTACATGCAAAAGAATGAAGCTTGACCACTACCTCACACCATACACAAAAATCAACTCAAAATGGATTAAAGAACTAGACATAAGACCTGAAACCATAAAATATATAGAAGGAAATATAGGCGAAACACTACGTGATCTGCACATCAAAGACATCTTTACAGACACATCACCCAAAGCAGTGATAGTGAAGGCAAAGATAAACAGCTGGGACTACATCAAATTAAAGAGCTTCTGCACAGCAAAAGAGACAATAACAAAAACAAAGAGAAACCCCACCAACTGGGAGAACATTTTTGCACCCAACACTAATGATAAAGGACTGATCACAAAAATCTGCAAAGAGCTGATGAGACTCAGCAACAACAAAGAAAATAATCCAGTCAAAAAATGGGCAGAAGAGCTAAAAAGAAACTTCTCTAAAGAGGAAATGCAAATGGCCAACAGGCATATGAAAAAATGTTCAACATCATTTGCCATCAGGGAAATGCAAATCAAAACTACCATGAGATACCATCTTACACCAGTGAGAATGGCACATATTAAAAAAACTAGCAACAACAAATGCTGGCGAGGGTGTGGAGAAAAAGGAACTCTTCTGCACTGTTGGTGGGAGTGCAAACTGGTCCAACCACTGTGGAGAGCTGTGTGGAGATTTCTGGACCTACTAAACATAGAGCTTCCATATGATCCAGCAATTCCACTCCTAGGTATTTACCCAAAGGACACAGAAACATCAATTCCAAAGAACACCTGCACCCCTATGTTTATAGCAGCACTGTTTACAATAGCTAAGCTTTGGAAACAACCCAAATGCCCAAAAATAGATGACTGGATCAAGAAGATGTGGTACATATATACCATGGAATATTACTCAGCATTCAAAAAAGATAAACACATGCAATTTGCAGCAACATGGATGGCGCTGGAAGGGATCATGCTCAGCGAAATAAGCCAAAAAGAAAAAGAAAAATACCGGATGGTCTCACTCATAGCAGGAATCTAGAAAACTTAAATAAGGGACCAGGAAAATGAATAACTATAAGAAAGTGAAAATCAAAATCAACAAAAAACTATGAACCAGAGACACTTTTAGGGGGGCGGGGGCGGGAGGGGAGGGATTGGGGTCAGAATGGGGGGCTGCAATTGTATGGGGAATATAACAATAAAATTTATAAAAAAAAAAAAAAGAAATAATAAAGGAATACAGCAAAGTGGCAGGTTACAAATTCAATATACAAAAATCCACAATTTTTTAAATATGTAAACAGTGAACAAGTAAAGGACACTAAGAAAATAACTCCATTCACTAAGAAAATAACTTCATTCACAATTGCTTCAAGAAGAATTAAACGGGGCCTCTCTGGTGGCACAAGGGGTTAAGACACAACCTATGAAGCTATACACAGACACTGTAGCACAAGTTCGACCCCCAGCCAGGGAGATATCCACAGGGCGCAGCAGACCTCTCCTGACTTGCCCATTGCTCCCCTCATATGGAACTACAAGATGTATTGAAAAAATACTGAAATTCATATGGAACTACAAGATGTATTCAGAGATATAATTCCATTATTTGAAACACCTAAATTATTTGATCACCTTGTCAAAAAATGCACTAGTTTCTAACTGTTGAATGCAACCTCTCCTCTTCTTAATGCAATAACATTAAGAGGGAAAAAAAAACCCTTAATGTTTCTAATAATTACCTATTATTTCTTAAATACATGACATTATATTTGATTAGTGCTACATTTCTCTCTTATAAGTCTACAATGGTTTCTCCCTACAGAATTTGTAATCATTACTAAGTATGCTGTGACTAATGCTAAAATTTACTAAAATATCCCAAAGTCTTTTAAATTCCATAAATTATTTACCATGAAACAAAGACACATTAAATTCTGAATTTTGAGGAGGACAGCAAAGGGTAAGAACCTTATTTTTATTTGTTTCTGAGTGTATGTCAGCAAGGGGCATGAAAATAGATTTAGAGTGTTCCATTAGGGATGCTTTAAAATGATAGTAGCTATCAGACATGTGTAAGATATGGAACCACCAGTGGTTGTCAGGACACAGCTCTTATTGAGAAGTATTGGCAGGTAAAATGGAAAGATTCTGAGAGAGGCATGAAGAACTAGACATTCTTGGAAATTTGGATCGAACTGAACATAAGAATACAAAAACGCAGAATCAATATTACAAATTCATGACAATAAGAAAACCACTGCAGGGGAAGGAAAAGAAATGTGTGGGTGGATGTTTTCCATTCTTTAGTTTATACATAGTGGTTAAACTACAGCAGGGGCTATTTTAAGTGGAAAGCAACCTAAATGACAGGTTACAAGTTCTTAAGCACAAAATCATTTTTATTCTTCTCAGACTAGACACTCAACACAAAGACAAGCTGTCTGGATTTTTAATCTTTTCAACACTCTTTGAAAGTAAAACTTGTTTTCAGACAGGTCTGTAACAATAGGGATGTATGGTAGTCATTTCAAAAAATAATTCTTGTATTATGTAAAATATGGAACATTAAAAACAAATCCCTTAAGAGTTCTATTACCCCCAAATAAATAATGCCTTTCAGATAAGGTATTTCAGCAAATATTAATAGATGTCATAGGTAATGAAATAAGTTTTGCTTTATGTCTCTCATACAAACATGCATAAGAGATAGAGGATATTTTTATTGAAATATAATCTAAATGTAGGAGAATTAACAATATGTAAAGCATTTAGCAAATTTTATTCCCAAAAGATATTTATCAAAACTTAAGATATTTCATAAATCTGACACTAAAAATAGAAATGCTGTTTTATTTTCCTGGCTTCTAATTCTAAAGACTCTTGAAGTATATACCACGGAGATAAAAAAAAAAAAAAAAAAAAAAAAAGCTGGACTCTTCTCAAATATACATCAAATGATATTCTTTGGTTTTTCAATGATAATTTTAATTCTCTATTAAACTGTTTTCTTGAGAGTCTGAACAATCACAGCAAGTTACTGAATTGCTTACATATTTCATCAATTTATAAGTAGCACAGGCAGCATCACTGATGTCAAGGAACCTGATTCAGATGCCTCCCATTTGTAGAGATGACCATTTATATTCCCTAAAGTTCCAATAATTCTAATTCTGAGCTTTACAGATGATAGTGGAATTGATCACCGAAAACATTACAAATTGAATCTTTCACATACATTGTAGCAGCTGATAATGCATGGGGGGGTGTAACTTTCATGTCAACTTTACAGATGAGGTGACAGGAGTCTGAAGAGCATATACTGATAGTTAACAAAGACAAGAAAAGGTACTCAAGCTTATTAGTTATGAGGGAATGGCATTAAACCAAAATGAGACAGTGCTTACCAGAATGCCTAGAATAGAACAGTGCACCACATGTTGGTTAGGGTGTGCAGAAACTGGACCCCCATCCAAGGCTGTGAGAGTATGAATTGGTGCATCTGGAGAACTGTTCAGCAGTATCAATTCAAGCTGAATATAAGCAACTAGAAATTCTAGTTTCAAGTATTTATACCAGGAAAATGTGCTCCAAAAGACATACATAGGAATGTTCATAGCAACAATATTCATAAAAAAGACAATGACAAAGATGTCTATCAACTGTAAGGTGCAAGAGCTCTGATAGAACAAGTAAACCACTACTACATAAAATGTTAATGAACCTTGCAAATGAAAGTGAAAGGGGGCCTCCCTGGTTGCGCACGGGGTTGAGATGCAACCTATGAAGCTGTCTGTAGCCACTGTAGCATAAGTTCAATCCCCGGCCTGGGAGAAACCCACATGGCACAGCAGACTTCTTCTGACTCGCCCACTGCTCCCCTCAGCAGTGTATTTCAGTCAATCTGCCTGTTCGGTGCACCACTCTGTCTCTGGTGAATGCTCTCACCCTCTGCACCTCTGGCCTGTACCCCAATCCTTGTATGAATAAATAAAAATAAATCTTTAAAAAAAAGTTAAGTGAAAGATGACAAACATAAAAAAGTATACAGAGTATGATTCCATTTGTATTAAGCTCAAAAGTAGGTGAAACAAATATATATGAGCAGTTAGGGTTGTAGCTACCTTTGAGAGAAAGCAAGGAAACATGGGGCAGGGGAGGCATAAGGAGCTCTGGGGTAGTAGCTGTCGTGGTCTGTTTCTGTATAACAAACTATCATAGACTTGGTGGCTTACAAAACAAACATTCACTTCCCACAATTCCAAAGCTGAGAAGTCCAAGGACAAAACACAGATTCAGCAACTGGTTCGGCCATAGATAGTTTGATGTAAATTTCACATAATAAAATGACTCTCTTAGGTAATGTACTATCATCTTTTTTATAAAAGAGAAAAAATAAGGTACATTAAAGTTAAATAGCACATTCAATTAACCACAATCACTAAGTAAGAAAAAGGTAAAATCCAGGCAGTAGTCCTGCACAGAGTCCCACGAAGAACCCCTTTTTTTCTTGAACTGGTAATTGGTGCTTCTGAAGCACATTTGTGCATGGACATGGAAAAATCTCTGAAAATATGATTCGAAGTTGGATCAAACCAGAACACAGTCAGATCAAGGAAGATGGCCTCACCAATGCCAAGCACATACTACTGCTTTCCAAAATCTGACTTACAGAAGGAAACAGATTTACCTAACTTTGGCCTGCAGAATTAGTTTTGAGAGTCACGTCAATTGTCTTTCCCTTTTATTCATTTGTGCAAGATGTTTTACATACTCCAGATGTTGTTGTACTCATTTTTACCCCTTTGGAATTCTAAGTTTAGAATTAGAAATGAAAGTCAAAGAATGAGTCATGAAAATAAAAACCAAAGGATAACATTTTAGTGTTTTTCCTTTAAATGTGTTTAAATTCTTTATAGATTACCACAAAACCCAACTTATACTTCTTAGATCATTTTGACTGCCTATGATTTTTTAGAAGGTTGGTGTTTAGAATTCTGTATGTTAAAAATGATGAGGAAAAGATCAGATCTATTGTACTACCATCTGAACAAACACCATTGCCTTTTTGCATCTCAATCTCAGCTAGAAAATAAGAAAAGTACCAAATATTTCATAATATACTTCATGTAAATCCAGTTGAGTTATTTATCTTGAAAGGACTCTTGTTTTTTAATAATTTTGAATTTTAATTTTTTATATCACATGGAGATTTTTAAGTATTCTATGTTTTGTCAACATCTAACTATTTATTGCATCTTAATAACAAATGTGAATACAGTTTAGCAGTTACCCAGGTTGGCTACAGAAAAATAGAGTGCCCTCTCTAAAATCAAAAAAAGAAAAGATTCTTGTTTTAGACAGTCTGGTAGAAGAGCTACATTCCCCATGTGTTATAAGCAAATAAGGAAGCTATTACTAAAATAGGACTTGTGGCAGGTCCCAATAAAAATCAGCATTTGGGCTGATAGTGAAGCAAAATAAATATGAGTGGAAATTTATGTCAATCATAATCTTTTTCTTGAATGATGATACTTATTACTTGGTCAATAGAATTAGTTGCAAGTATGACCAACAAGTAGTTGTTAGATCAGTTAATTTAAGTTTAACAACAACAGGTCTTTTATAATTTTGAGGCTCACTGTATTCAACTAACTAATCCTTATATCTAACAAGAAAATCAATACCTTTGAAATAATTAGCTTTGGGCTCATGGGAATCTCTACTTCTGGGCAGACAGATGAGGTACTACTTGAAATAATTACTGACCGAACTACAACCAGTTTCCTTGTAAAATCAAATCAATTCCTCTAAAGGACCTTTTTTTCCCTCTTCCCTCTGAAATCTGTGAAACAATGCCAGGATTGAAAATATCCATTATATTTCTATGCTTTTTAACTGGTTTTGAAATTTCAAGATTTGGAAAACGTACTGTGAGATGAGCTATGCATTCATTTTCCTGTTATAGCATGAGAAAAATAAAATAACTCCCACATACCTTTATCCACTAAAGATGACAGCCAATCTCAAAAAAGTTTAAATACACCAAACATTTAAAAATATTCCATAGGGTAAAATAAAATTCTTGAAGAGACTGTTTTTAAAAAATGGCTCTGCCTGTGATTTTTCATGCCCTCCTATACTTTCATAAAATTAAAAGTAAGAATCAGCTACTAAGAAAAAGATAGTCCAAAGAAAATACAATTATTGCCCTGGTAGATTTAATCCCTAAATGGCTCTCTATTGTTCTTAGCACTGAATTTCAGTAGACACTAAAAGCTCAGTATTTCATTACAGTCACCTGTCCCCTGGGTACTCTGAACTTCAAGTAATTTAAAGAATCATGTGTTATGTCCATGGTATTTACAAATGTGGTTGGTTTGAAGATTCTCAGGAAGAAAATGATTCTTCCTTTAGCAAACAGTAGGATGAAGGGATAAATAAATAATAAATGACTACGAAGTCACCGATAATGTTCCTACTTAACCAATCACAACAAAGTACTCATGCAAACAGAAAAATTAATCTCAAATACTTTCTTCAAGGGTGGGTGACTCTGGATTTCAACAACTTTGCTATTCCTGAACACCACTGGATAACTGAAGATAAGTAGCTGAAACTACCTTACTATTTATTTTGTATATCTGAAGGAAAAGAACAAAAACATGAGGTCACCAACTAAGACACAATGAAAACAGACAAGCATACTACAAATATAAAACATACGTTACTCTGTGAACCTCAAAAGTCTATTGCCAGTTCACTGATTAATGTAAAGTTTCCATTTTAAGTTCAGACATTTCTTTTTCAAATATTCTGGCATTATTCTCATTTATGATTTTTTAGTGATGATCCAGATTACTCATATCTTCAGTTATATCATGAACCAATGGAATATCAAAATAACATCTTCCACATAATATATATCCACCTCAATCTTGCTATGATAGATGACTGAGTATATAGAAATGAAACAAAGCATATTGGTATTTCACTTGATTGAATATTTACTGAATACCTACCATGCCTCTGTCATGGTTGTGTAAATTACATTCTAGTTAACAAAAGAAGATGCATATGAAACAATGTTACATGTACTTAGAGTACATATTGCAAACTGTAACATATGAAACTTCCAGAGATGACTATTAAAAAACATGGAAAGTGTAGGACCAATATTTTCCAATATTACATCGTTTTAAACCTATAACTTTCTTTCATATCCAATCTTATGACAATACCTTTAGGATCTTTATGGAAGGAATTTGAGACTGTGTCCTCTCTAAGTCATGTAAAACTAATCAATTATCCAGACACTGCTTCATGTCAACCAGTGTTTCACTGTTTCAGGCACTACACCTTTTTTTTTTTTTTTCTTATTTCCTCCCATCTCCCAGAACTTTACAATTATAGCCTCTGAATAAGATACAGGAACACTGATACGTCTCATGTATGATGAGGTAAAGCACTATGTATTCCAATTGTATATAAGGTAAGATTTGCATGTAGGCCTATAAAGTACATATTTGGCTTTTTAACTCTTAGAAGCAGGAAAGGCAGTTATTGATGGTGAAAAATCAGAACATTACCTAATCTCCCTACAAAGAGGTTACCTTAGGATCAGCTGTGAGCAATTTAAATGCTTGATATACTTGAGATTCCTTTACACCACCACCAAGATCCAAAAAGTTGGCTGGCTTTCCACCGTTCAGGAAAATGATATCACAAGTAGCCATGGCCAGTCCAGCGCCATTCACTGTGCAAAGCAAATGGCACATAAAATAGGATATATTTAGCAACATGAAAAGGTGCATAAGCTTTTTCCCTCCCCATATTGCCACAAGAGAACCCTGCTATTACTAGGTCAATTTCTGTTCTGCTTGCAATTCTGTTCAACTAGACACATATATAGACTTTGATAAATAATCAGTAAAAGCACATTCACAGAATAAGCAAACAACAACAAAAAAAAATACCTGAGAACAGGAAGATGGATTTATTGAGAAGTTAAATCCTGGGAAACAGAAAGAAGAATTTAAGTAAGTAATCAGTGTAGACTAGTAGGTGAAGAGGAGTTTTAGGTTATTTAAAGTACCTAAAGTTCCAAAGAATTGGGAAAGACAGAAGAAAGATAGGAAAAGTTGTTAGAGCCCATGAATTACATTCTTTTTAATATTCTTTAAAAGATACGATAAAGATTGGATTTCTTTCCAATTTTTGATCACTGAGACTATGTTCCTTTAAATATGGCATCCCTCTGGAGTTGACCCACAGGGGTCCCAACTTCAGTGGGTTCCATATTTTCTATACTTAGTGCAATCATGCATATGCTGTCTGTTTGCAAACCTATATGTTATCTGGATAAACTTAGAAAACAAAGGAACAAATGACAAAAGCACAAGCAATATTCCTATTACCCTGTTAATTTTTCAAATTACCACAAGAAATGATGTCTAAGCAATTTGATCATTAAAACTAGAACCAAAATATGTCAACATCTTAGGAACTTTTGAAGAGTTTTTTCACTTCAAAATTCTTATTTTCCAGAGTTAATTTTTATTGATCAATTGTACTTCCTTTGCTTCTTACACTTAATTATATGAAAGTACTTTCCTCAATTTGGGGGGGGGGCGCTCCTGACCACAGAAGAAAATCTCAAGGTAATGCATCCTTCAATTTTTCTGATGCTTGAATTCCCCAGACGAGCCTATGAACAAGCCTATTTTAAGTAAGTCAGGGCAAGGAAAATAAAAATGGTTTAAACAGGATCCTAAAACAAATTTAAATGTGTTAATTGTAGCTTCTGAGGCTGCTAACTTGGTCAAATCACGCACACTCCTACAGAAGCAGCTAAGAATCTGTATTTAATTTGTTCTAAACACACCATTATATCTCTCCCCTTTCTAAATGCCTACAAACACTGAGAGCACATTACCTTATCAAGATCAAAATGATGTAAGTGATCAAGTTATCGCTCTAATACAAAGCAAGCGCTTTTGCTATCACTTGTAATTGGAAGTCATTTTCTATTGTATTGAACAGCAAACTATTGGATGAGGTCTGTTTAGTTCTGAATATAATGATACTGTTGGTTTAATGAGCTACATATCTTTTGTATTTTAATCCTGTTAAAATTAAGACCTCAGTTTCTAGTGCAATGAATTGGTTCCATCAGAAACATGGAGGCATATGAACCTCTCAGTACTATAGAAGTAGACAACAACAGTTAAGTGTATTGTCTCTACAGACCCATTCTTATCTCAGCTGAATAAGTACTTTTCACAAAATTAGGTAATTATGATAAAATCAATTATTTTTATAATTGTTTTATAAAACAATTGTTTTATTAATAAACTGGTATAACAGATTAAACATTTTATCCTCCATTTGGCTATTATAGAAGCTGAAACATGGGCATAAGCAGTAAAATATATGTTGCCTTCTACTTTCTTTGAGAAACAATTTTATCATAAATTCAAATATCATAATAGTTTCTAGTATATTTATATTCACAGGAATAGCAAAACTACTCACTTTTACTAAGCAAAGTTTAAATTAGATGCTTGAAAAGAATGGTTTTCATCTGGGGTGATTTTGCCTACCAGAAGATACTTAGTACTGTCTGAAAACATTTTGGTTGTCACTACTGCAGGCACCTAAGTGGTACCTAAAGGCCAGGGATACTGTTAAATATTTTACAATGCACAGGACAGTCCTCCAACGCAAAGAATTATCCAACCCAAAATGTCAATACCACAGTTGAGAAACCATGCTTTAAATCACTGACCACTGACCACTGACCAAAATAAACTCCAGGAAGAAACTCTGGATTCTCTCTTAAGATTTTTTTGGCTACAAAGAACAAAAAGCAAACAAACAAAAAATATGTGCATTTTCTTGCTATTAAGAAATAAATCTTTCAGAAATCAGTTTGATACTGAAATTTCAGAAATGAATTTCTAAAAAATTCACAGATCATTTTTTGAGATAACTGCTTTCTTACCAAAGCATGCAATGTTCCCATCCAATCCTATGTATTTTAGATCATATTTGTCAGCTTCGTTTTCAATGGGCTCAGTCTCTGATTTGTCATCCATAGCAAATATGTCCTTTTGTCGGAATTCTGCGTTGTCATCAAAGTTTATCTTGGCATCAAAACAGACAACTAAAGGAAAAAAGGAATATATCTGAATATCCCATAAGGATTTATAAGTTAAGTTCTCTAAGCTGACAGGGACAGAAAAGTAAGAGATTGTGACTTTTTTATTCTCTTGTTATAAGCAGAAGTAGTTAAGGCTTTCTAAACTCTACAACTACAAAGATAACTATGAGATGGTCTCATTTCTCAAGAGACTTGCATTCTAGCACATTACTATATAAATATATAGTAATTTATATTTCTGGTCTCTGTTCAATAAATGAATATAAATTAAATCACACAAAAGCTATAGTCTGACATGTTACTATATAACTCTGATTCAGTATTTTTATTACATTTCTTATTTTCAGAGTTAAGCACTGATAATAACCTCTCCCTTCTATGTAGAGACTAGACAATAATGTTTAATCCAGTTGTTTACCTTTTTCCTTCTTGTGTTGTTGCAAAGTTAAATTTTTATTTAATTAACATCTTCACTACTATTTCTGAAAGACATATTGGCAAAAATACTGAGCCAAAATCAATAGTTTTTTAGTTGATCTTTAACTCTGTAGCCTTAACAAAAATAACCTGTTCTTCCCTGGACTTCAGTTTTTCAGTTGGAAGATGGAAATAGCAGTCCCTAGTCTGATGATAGACCTTCTTTGGGGTCTGCTGAAACTAGGCCCATTACCCTCATGCATGCAGCACTATCTTACAACTCTTTTGATTCAAGTGATAAAACACAACATTCCAAGACTGCTCAGATATAATGAGACATCATCAGCATATTGTCTCCACTCTCTGGTGCCAGGAGGAATCTCCAACTCTTATTGTCCAAGAGTCTTGCACATAGTAAAACTCACTTGGTGACAGAGATAGAGCAAAACCTCTATGCTCTATGTATAGGAGATAGTCTAGATCGATAATCTGGAAAGAAATGCATTGGGGAATAGGGACATCTTGGTTTCTGGTATATGAACCTTTTTTAGTATATCCCTTAAAGTAGAAGATATAATTCCATGCTGACATTCCATTACAGCCTTTTTTACTTTATTTAGGATATTAACAGACAGGGATCTATTGACAAGAACTTGGAGGCATTATCCATTCTCCTCCTGCATTGCTGATAGATACCTAATACTTGAAAGTAGAACAATGACCCTGGCATATTTCAGGCAAAATTAATACCATAGTCTATTAATCCCATGTTTCCTATGAAGAAAAAATATTGTTACATTATAGAATCCTGGGGTTAAAGATATGAGGTAAAACTTTTTTTAAAGCATCTTTCTAATTATCAAGCATTTTGCTACAAATCTGTGCAGAACTGGTACACTAGCATCTAAGAATACCCTGCATAAATAAAAGTCCAACCCACAAATTACTTAAAGTAGCACTGACTGACAGGAGAGAATCTTATATGCAAGTTAATGTCTGCTTGAGTCCTTATTCTTGCCACAAAATGTCCAACCACTTACCCACACACTGTGAATATATGCAGCAAATGAGTAATTACTTTCCAGAACTGAAATCTTAATGACGGAATCCTACAATTACCAAAGGAATCAGCCAGTGTTCTTGGGTTGCTACAATGGCATTTTCCTAGCAGTTAATGACCAGTATAATAATCAATACAAAAGCAACCTCATTCTAGGCTTTCCACTGTTTTTATAAATACATTTTAATTAATTTATTGGTAATTTCAGCTACCCCATTACTCAATGGCAAGATTACTTAAAACTGACACCTTCAAAATGAATGGGCGAAGGCTATCAAATTGACTTCCTAAGTGAGGAATTTCAAATAAAAGAATTATTAGTCAAGATCAATAAACCAGTAAATCAAAATAAATCCAGGCTGCTCTTTGCCCTTTACACAGACTACAGTTATATGCTACTTGAGAGAGAGAGAAAAAATAATGGATGTGCATGCAAAGTTCAGAAGGCAGACCTAGCAAAATGCCTACAAAGTCAGATTTCCAAGAAATGCTCTTTCCCATGATATGATGCATATTACAAGTACAGAGATAAGTTCACTATTTGGGGACCACCTTGAGGGAACTTTATAGTTAACCCAGAGCTTAAAGATGGTGATTATGGGATATAAGTGGTATCAACAGGCAGAATAAAAAGTACAAATACAGGTATAATATTTGTGGGATGAAAGTTCTACCTACAACCACCCTTTGCCAAATTGTTCCCTCTCTGTAGAGAAAATTAAATGACTAGCTCTGTGAATGTATGTCCCAGTCCTTTGGGAAATTAAAAATACTACTTTAAATGGAAGCAAGTAAGGTGCCTTACACCAGTTCTAGAAGTGTACCTAGAAGGGTCTTAACTGGGTGGGGGAGCACATGAGAGCCTCAGTATTCAGTTATGCAGATCCAAAACTAAGCTGAAATCCTCAAAACCTAAATCTTTGGGGACAAGGAGAGAGGTGGGAAATAAAAACACTTTAAGAAGGTATGTGGACTCTCTTAGACTTGCATTTATTACATCTGCTAAATAAATATTTTAAAACTAGTACCAAACATAAATTGCCTCAGTCTTAATGTTACATCACCTATTTTTTTTCCCTTGAACTTGACCACTTAATGTAGAGTCTGACATCAAGAACACCTGTGTATGAATTACAACTCTGTCCCCAACTGGCCAGTCAGCCATAATCTCTCTCTCTCTCTCTCTCTTTTTAAAAGATTTATTTATTTATTTATTTATTTATTTATTTATTTATTTATTTATACAAGCACTGGGTACAGTCAGAAGCACGGGAGGGTGAGAGAATTCACCAGAGCCAGAGCAGGTTGCAGAACAGGCAGACTGAGGAAGTACACTGCTGAGGGGAGCAGCAGGCACAGCAGGAGAGGTCTGCGTGCCATGAAGGACCCTCACTGGCAGCCAGGGATCGAACCAGCGCTGCAGAGGCTGCGGGCAGCTTCGCAGCCCAGTGTTCAACCACTGCGCCACTGGGGAGGCCCATAATCTCTTTTAAGCCCAATGATTTTGTCTTTAAAATGGAGATCACAATGCTTCTTTACGGCATGGTACTGACGGAAGAAGAGACTGCAGGCAACACACACAGCCTCACAAACAGCTGGCACTCACGGTTGTTATATCACCACTGCAATCTTCTGTGTGCACAGGCTTTTCTTAGAGTTTCCCACTACAGCCAGCAGGCTATAAGATTCTGCTCATTTCCTTACACTAAAAGTAACCTGCTCTTTGTCCCAGTCACTTGTATTCCCAGACTTCTGCTTAGTGTAAATCTAAACTAATGCCTACAGGAGTTTACATATACACAGGTTACCTATGGATTTCAATAAAATGCCATCTTCTGAATACATAAGAATTTTCACACTGGCAGCATTTTAATAGTTGGCATTTCAGCCTTTTAATTGACAAAAAAAAAAGTTTTTTGACTACAGGGGAAGTTGAAAAGAGATGCTTTTAGTGACCCTCATGACACCAAATCTTTACACAAGGCCAGAGTGGCTAAAGATCAATATACAAGAGTCCAAAATGAGATTCTAAGTCAGGGGGTGGGGCGAACTATGACCCTCAGGCCCACCCACTGCCAGTTTTGGTGATATGGTTGTAATGGAATGCAGTCACATCCACTTGTTTCCATATTTCTGTGGGTGCTGTCCCAAGGCAACAGCAGAGATTAGTTGCAACAGCGACATTACACAGTCTACAGATACCAAATATTTACTTACTAGCCCTTTATAGAAAATGGTTGCCAATCATTGGTAAGTCTCAATTCTCACTGCATTAGCATTCTGCTTTGACAACTGATACAATCAGTCACGGGTATCATGTTTGTAATGGTTGAGAAAGGTACTTAGAAAAGTGCGTCGAGGCCTCCCCAGTGGTGCAGCGGTTGAGCACTGGGTTGCGAAGCTGCCCGCAGCCTCTGCAGCACTGGCTCGATCCCCGGCTGCTCCCCGGCCACTGGAGGAGGGTCCCACAAGGTGTGCAGACCTCTCCTGCCGCCCGCTGCTCCCCTCAGCAGTGTACTTCGGTTCTTCTGCCTGCTCTGCTCCCTGCTCTGGCTCTGGTGAATTCTCTCACCCTCCCGAGCTTCTGACTGTACCCAGTGCTTGTATAAATAAATAAATCTTTAAAAAAAAAAAAAAGAAAAGAAAAGTGTGTCCTACTGGCATGAAGACAAGAAATGTAACACAAAATAAACAAAAATGTGCAGCTTGCACAAAAGGAATAGAGGAATCCCTGAATATTGATGGATTCGAATATGTTTATTTCCCCTGTTAGAATCCTCCAAGAAACTTTCAGAACCACTGGGTAAAAAGGAATTGATGTCTATGTCAACAGCAGGGCAATAGAATAAACTTGTTTGCTCAAATCTCAGCTTTTTCTTTTAATGAAACAAAGAAACAACCAAAAAAAAAAAAAAAACTATGGTACAATATATTTTTGAGATCCTGAGCTTGGTTCAGACATTAAGATTTTCAACGTCACATTAATGAAACCTCAATTCTATAGAAAATTCATCTTGAACAAAGGCCAATCTGTGTACAAAGTGGGTGAAAAAACACACCTATTAATATTTATAAAACAATTTTCACCATCAAAAGCACATTGTTACATGCTTGATAGATTATACAAATGAATTTTTCTTCTGAACAAATATCAAAGAAAGTTACAATACTTAAATTCACAGGGTGTTTTTGTTGTTTTGTTTAGTGGTGTGAGATTCTGTGAGCTGCTAATTCCACAGCTTCCATGAAGAACATGACTGGCAGGGAGAGGCCTTTGACCCTAGAGTTTTAACATAAGAATGTGCCACAGAATTAAACAAAAGAGAAATACATTTCAGATGGGAAACTCACACATAAAAGAAACATAAAAACAGCAGGAAATAAGATTGTCATAATTAGTTTGAAAAATAATCTGTCTTCAAGCAATGTACTGCATTTGATTTGTAATAAATAACCATAATGTGCTACAAATGTGCCTTGCCAAGATGGTCTTAAAACGCTGATATTTTCAAATTAGTCCCACTTCCCATTAAATATTGATGTTTCAAAAGTTGTATACTTTTGAGAACTTTTCTTTAGTTGCTGTGAAAAGAGAAAATAGATATGGGGTGGGTGGGGGTATTTGAGGGGGAGGTACAGAACTGAAAATGTTCTTGAAAATAGAGTCTTGTGTATGTGGAGAGAAACACCCACCACCAACATGGGCACTTGCCAGCACGAAGCAAAAAGGTGGTTATTTAGGGAAATTAATCTGAGGGAAGGAATTTAATGTGCCAGCTAACTTTGGATTACCCGGCCTGAATGCTTAGGGAATCACTGTTTTAGATTGGTTTTCGTTTCTTTAGTTCGGTGAATGGATTGGGCTACAACTGACAAACACACTTAGTACAGGAATTCTTAATCTCAGGACTACTGAAAAGTTGGGGGAGATGATTTTCTGCTATGGAACTCTGTGCTGTGCATTGTAGGATATTTGGCGGCATCTCTGGCCTCTATACACAAGAAGGGGGTAGCATTCTGCATCTCAAGTTGTGCGAAACAGATATAGATGTTAAGTAGACTCACTGTGGTGATTATTTTGCAATATATACAGCTATCAAATCATTATGCTAAATGTCAGTTACATCAGTTTTAAAAAAGTCTCTAAACACTGCCAAACATTACCAGGTGATAAAATAGCCAATAAAATATTATTCCAAAGATACTAAAGAAAGGAGTCTTTGTAGGTGGATGTCCTAAAAGTGGTAAGAAATGAAATAGGATATAAAATCTCACAGTGGCTTGCAAAAATAAATGAATGGATAGGCAGAAAAATAATTAATGATAAAGAAAACCTTGACTCTACTTGGCCACAGTTTTAATGACTTATTTTAGCACTGCAATTTAGACAGGCAAGCAAAATAAAGTGTCTTAACTATACTTTTATTTTTTAAAAGATTTATTTATTTATACACACAAGAACTGGGGTTTAGGCCAGGGGTGTAGGGGGTGAGAGGATTCACCAGAGACAGAGTGGGGAGCAGAACAGGCAGATTGACTGAAATGCACTGCTGAGGGGAGCAGACAGGAGAGGTCGGCTGCGCCATGTGAGTCACCTCCCTGGCTGATTGAACTCCTGCTGCAGTAGCTAAGGACTGCTTCACAGTGCTGATGCTTAACCCCTTGCGCCACCAGGGAGGCCAAGTGTCTTGACTATTTAAAAGTCTTCTTTAATTTCAAGATAAAGTCAATCTATCTAGGCATGCTTTGACTCAATGTCCCTTTGTTCTATCCCATGTTATTCAAACTCAATAAGTGGTCTAGGTATGTACATGTGACCAAAGCAGGGTCAATCAGTATCACTTGACAGGACGTCTATGGTTGCTTGAAAAAGAGTGAAGAAAACTGGGAACTATTTTTGCTGTTAGTTCTAGACAGGCCAGTGGACACGAAAGCCTATTCAAAGGCAAGCAGGGCTGGAAGACCAGAGAACCCCGTAATTCTCTTCTTACTTTATACCAGTCACTCAAATTTCCCCATTATATGAATGAAATATGGGCCCCTCACCCCGAGTTTTCGGTTTCTTTTTTTTTTTTAACAAAAACTAGGCCAATGTAGGTTATCGTCAAGACCAACCATTTCATCTTAATTAATAGTCCATCAAATTATACTAGTCAATAGTGCCAAATTAGGGCCTCCCCTTGTGGCGCAGCAGTTGAGCGCTGTGTTGCAAAGCTGCCCGCAGCCTCTGCAGCGCCGGTTCGATCCCCGGCCCCCGGGCAAGGGTCCCACATGGCTCAACAGACCTCTCCTGCTGCGCCCGCTGCTCCCCTCAGCAGTGTACTTCGTCAGTCTGCCAGTTCCGCTCCCCGCTCTGGCTCTGGTGAATTCTCTCACCCTCCTGCGCTTCTGACTGTACCCAGCACTTGTATAAATAAATAAATAAATCTTAAAAAAAAATAGTGCCAAGTTATATTGTTTGAATTAGATTATTAGTCACATCAGAAAAATTAGTTCTTAAACTAAAGCTGTATCTTGATGCCATAAGTCCTCAGGAGTGACCTAGCATAGATGTTACCACGGTCAATGCTCTTCATTTAACCAATATCATCTATCATGCAACTATATGATCAATCACCTGGCTTCCATCAAGCCATGTACAACTGAAAAAAAATTCCCTTCAGAGAGGCTCTACCATGAATAAAGTAAAAAATATGTTTTGTGTAGTTTCGAGCTCCTTAAACTTCTAAATTAAAAGCTCAATTATTAATTTTACTATGAAAGGCGATGTATTCTCCTATGACTGATCTAAATGGAAATAACATTCAAAATATTAATATTCATATTATAAATATTAAGGTTATCAATAACTGCTAAGATATAGATGACTGCCTTTATAGCTCCTATTATAGAAAAGATTGCTTTGGGGACTGTGACAATGATGAAGATCAATTTGTACATTTGGCTATTAATCACCCTTTCCTAATTGGGTTTAATTTGACTACCACTCATTAGAGTTATAAACTAACACACTCATTTAATTGTAATTATAATTCAATAGATGAACTTTTATGGTACGATGAACAAATTAATAGCTAAAGTTAATTATGCTATAAAAATATACAAAAGGCTTATGCTTTAAAGAACTGTATACTTGGAATATATTTATGACAGTTCTTTCAGAAAAGCTCCAGAATTGTTCTTCCTCTGAATTATTTTGAAGAAAACTTCAGAATTTATGAGGTTTTACAAACATGCTCTGGGAGATGTTTCTCACACCACTGTTACCTGCTGCCAGACCATAATCTTGACTGACAACTTCCAAAAGGATTGAATAAAAACAGTATTACAGTTTGAAATTTATCCTACTCCATGGCTGAATTTCCCTTTTTTCTTTTTTGAATATGAAATAACAAGGTTGCTGTACAGACGAGGTGAAAAGCAATATATGACCTTTAAGGACCTGTATTGAACTTCCTCTCTTTCATTTCTTAGATTTAATTATCAGCCACTCAACGCAGCATGAATTTGGACTGATATTCCCAAATTGGAGCGTGCTTCTAGATTCACTCTGATGAAAGCAAATTAATAGTTTAAGAGGGAAATAGCAGAAAAGAAGGCAAGTCACTGTAAGCCAGTCTGGCATATCACAATTAATAAGACACTACTTAGAGACAGTTGACTTTCAACCCCAGCTCTAGTATCAGGGTTATAGGAAAAATGAATGCAAAAATTTATCACAGTGCCTGGAATATGGGTTCAAGAAACAGGTTTTTTTTTTTCCTCCCTTACCTTTCTTCTCTCTATGAAATACTGATGACTTCACCATCAAATTCAACCTTCAACATATTTATGAAAACAGACTGCTTATAAATTACCTAACTCATATCTTTATCTGGTAGTCACTTGTGTAAACCATAAAATATATTATTTTCAATTGTTTCCTAAACATGAGACTTCTTGCCAGTTCTAACCTGAAATCTACACTTCTAGACTGCTTTTATACTACTAGGAAGAGGAATGGCATTTTATGTAAGGGATTGACATATTTTGTATTTGACAATGGATGCTTACATTTACAATAGTCACCTCATTTTGAAAACCACCTAACAAAATAGGTATCATTTTTACTATTCTTTCAGATATAAAAAAATAAAAAGGCCTGAGGCTAAGGCTTAACCCAGCTCTGAGACCAGAACAAGACAAATTCAGAATTGGAACCCAGTTCTATGATATTTTAAAGTTTCTGAGTCTGAGTCATACACAATTTCTGAAAATACTAAGTATGTACCTTGGCCTCAAAACTTGGTCATATTTGCATTTAATAATTCAGCTCATTTACCAATCTAATGGCAAATCCCCATTTACTGACAGCCTACAATGTGCAAGACAGCAGGCGAGACACTGGGGAGTGAAACATACTTTAACATGGTAAAGGTTTGAGAAACTTACATTCTGGTATCATACTCTTATCCACCTGGTAACCTACTCTCCATCCCCAAACACATACACTTTCATGAACTTTTGCCATCAAATTAAAAAGAACTTACTGAATACTTGTATTCAATATACAAGGCAATGATAGTGGGGCTGAGATATAAAATGATCATCTATTCTCTACAAGTACTTGATGGACAGGAAATTCTATGGGGACTACACGGGCGGGCGGGGGGGGTGTGGGGAAGCAGATATTGTTTTTTTTTTTTTTTTAATCTTGAATTTTATTTTTATATTCCCCCATACAATTGCAAACGCCCCATTCTGACCCCAATCCTTCCCCTCCCGCCCCCCACCCCCCAAAAAGTGTCTCTGGTTCATAGTTTTTTGTTGATTTTGATTTTCACTTTCTTATATTCATTTTCCTGGTCCCTTATTTAAGTTTTCTAGATTCCTGCTATGAGTGAGACCATCCAGTATTTTTCTTTTTCTTTTTGGCTTATTTCGCTGAGCATGATCCCTTCCAGCGCCATCCATGTTGCTGCAAATTGCATGTGTTTATCTTTTTTGAATGCTGAGTAATATTCCATGGTATATATGTACCACATCTTCTTGATCCAGTCATCTACTTTTGGGCATTTGGGTTGTTTCCAAAGCTTAGCTATTGTAAACAGTGCTGCTATAAACATAGGGGTGCAGGTGCTCTTTGGAATTGATGTTTCTGTGTCCTTTGGGTAAATACCTAGGAGTGGAATTGCTGGATCATATGGAAGCTCTATGTTTAGTAGGTCCAGAAATCTCCACACAGCTCTCCATAGTGGTTGGACCAGTTGGGAAGCAGATATTGTTTAAAAATGAACATGGGGCCTCCCCGGTGGCCCAGCGGTTGAGCGCTGGGTTGCTAAGCTGCCTGCGGACTTTGCAGCGCCGGTTAGATCTCCGGCTGCTCCCCGGCCACTGGAGGAGGGTCCCACATGGCGCGCAGACCTCTCCTGCCGCCCGCTGCTCCCCTCAGCAGTGTACATCGGTCCTTCAGCCTGCTCTGCTCCCCGGTCTGGCTCTGGTGAATTCTCTCACCCTCCCGCGCTTCTGACTGTACCCAGTGCATGTACAAACAAACAAATAAACAAAATAAATAAATAAATAAAAATACATGCTTCTTTAAAAATAAATAAAAAATAAAAATGAACATGGACAATGATGTAAAAAAAATTAAAAAGTAAAAAAAAAAAAGGAGTCCACATTCTACTAGTGCTATGTCTCAGGACAATTGAGTTTGTCATTCAGTTTCTGACATTTCAGGTCATAAGTGATTTATTTATCAACTCAATAAAAATTTAGGGAACATGTTTTTTTTTAAAAAAAAAAGTCTCCTTCTCCCACCTGAAGCAGAAGCTGCTAACCAAACACAGAGAAAGAACTATATGGTAGGGTACCAGGGGCTTCACTGTGATGACATAAGTCTATCAAGGGATGCAAAAGGTAGCTTACACATTGAGGTGAATTAAGAAGCTTCAAACAGCTCCAGTTCCATAAAAACAAGTGCATTCCTTACACCCAGTGCAGCTGCACCTATTCTCCCCCAAATCTTTAACAATAGCAGCAAAGAGGGGCTTGAAAAGGTGGGGTGGTGGATGATTATTTCTAAATAAAACAAGTAGCTTTCTCCAAAGCTTGGCAATCAGCTACAAAAAAACTAAAGTGCTTTTAAATGTTCGACTGAATCATAGGAGCATTTGAAACTATGGCAGAAATTAAATTACTTAAAGAAATTAATGCAAAATGGTTGCTACAATCTTTTGTACAATTTAATTTATAGTTTGCATAAATAATTATATTCATTCATTTTCTCTATTTCTTTTTTACCTTGTCCTTCTGGAGTTTCACCAAAGGGATTCACTTCCACCTGAGTAGCATCAACTTTCAGGAAGAGATTATACAGCTTCTTAATTTGATCTGCAGCCTAAACATGATCAAGTAAAATTAAATTACATGAAAACAGTAAAATTTATTTTGTTGAATTAATGAAATCTTATAAATAACAAGTGAAATATTTATTTTTAGTTCAGTTTTCTAAAGAAAAACAGAGAAGCATATTCCTTGTAATTTCTACTGCTATTCATTAAAAGCAATTGCTCAAATTTCCTCCAGACACCAGAAAAGACCATAATCAAGAAAATATTTGCAATATAGACTAAAAATTTTAATCTTTTTGTAAATTATCATGTCATTATTAGCCGAGTATAAACTACAATCATTAATACAAACAATCTCCACTTAAGCAAAAGGTAAACATGATTTTGAGAATTTACAATGACGACTACATTGTTCCTTATTATACTGAAATGAAACAGTTATTATATTCATCAGTCCAAACATACAATCTGAGAAACAATTACTGAGTGTCTAATATAAATTGTTGCAAATCAAGAAGATGCAAATCCTAAATAGCACAGTTACTGAAAAGCACAGTTCAAATGAAAAATACTTTGTCCTAAAAGCTAAAAACCATTAAAAGCAAGAAAAGCCAAAGTTTCCCTGATGTTACACACCCCAACTTCATTTTCCCACTCTGCTTATAATTCATTTATTCATTTTGTTCAAAACAGAATTATTAAAATTTCCTATGCCACAACAAGTTGGCATCTTGTGAGCTGGTGGTGGGAAAGACATCATAAATGAGACATGCCTCCTAGAAGACCTTTGCATAGCTACAGTGAACTCAACATGGGATGCAAAAGAGCAAATTGAAGTCATGGCTGAATGCTGGGTACCAGTCTTATTCTTCATTCAATCTTATTTCCTGGCCATGGTTTTCCCTCTGCCACATTTTTGCTTATTTTTGCTCATATTTTGCTCCAGCTCTTCAGTATTTGCCCCCACGTCTATTTCTAGCTTTTACCTATGACTGCTTCTGAATGCCAGGGGAGTTGCCACTTGCAGGCTGACTTTACAAGCTTCCTGGGCCAGATTGCTCCCAACTCAGTTCAGTCAATGGCAAGCCACAGTAGGAGATAGGAGGTGTGTGGAAAGGAAAAGCTGGGTTATCTCTACCCCTTTCTGCATTGGCAGAATCTCTTCTGATGGTTTCACCTCCCACCAGATAAGTCTGCCAGGGCTCCAGCTTCTGTATCCTAAGCAAGGTCCAATAGCACCAGTCTCATCTTGTTTCTGGAACATGCAAGCAGTAGCAATTTCCTATTGGCATTTAGTTCTTGTTGCCTCTCTGTGTACTCTTTCTTTTTTTTTTAAGATTTATTTATTTATACAAGAACTGTAGTACAGGTCAGAGATGCAGGAGGGTGAGAATTCACCAGAGACAAAGCAGAGAGCAGAACAGGCAGACAACCGTAAAACAATGCTGAGGGGAGCAGCGGGCATGACAGGAGAGGTCTGCCACGCCATGTGGGTACCTCCCTGGACGGCCGGGAATTGATCCTGTGCTGCAGAGGCTCTGGACAGCTTCACAGTGCTGCGCTCAACCCACTGCGCCACCAGGGAGGCCCTCTCTGTCTACTCTTACACTTCTCAGCTCTTGGAGCGCACATGTAACCAACTCTCTAGAATAAAATCACACTGCTGAAAATACTGAGCGCAGTTTGTTTGTTCTAATATTGACTGAAGAACTCCTGAGTATGAAATTCACATTATCCTAATTTATTGTCCATATAATTATGAGCTTCTTTCAATCCCAATTTGAAACCCATTAGACATAAGTAGGTAAATATACATAGTAAGAACATATTTTAATATTTTTTTGTGGTTAGGTAATTCATGTACCTACCACAATCCCCAAGGCACACTAAGGTCTCCCCTCAGAACCCTTACCAACTCCTAAATCCCCTTGTATCCAGTTTTTCACCTCCCAAAACTAAATTACCATTTGGTATTAAGAGATATTCCATGATATGCAAATAGGTAGTCTTTTTTTTTTTCATTGTTCTTAAAAAACAAAACTTGGTTCTATACCTCATTTCTTTATTAATAGATTTTTAGAGTCTTCATTCAAGACACTAGAGCAATGTTATTCTTTTAAAGGGTTACATAATATTTTATTGTATCAGTGTATATTTATTTAGTCTCCATAGGTTCCTATTACGTAAAATGTTGCCATAACTATCTTCACATATAAATCATACATGTGATTAAATATCTGTAAGATAAATTTCATAGCTTGGAGCAAAAAAGAGGTGTGGCCACTTAAAATCAAAGAAGATTATGGTCAACTGTTCTTGGTAGAAACTGTCCCTAATTTCCCCTTCCAAGAATCAGTATCAGGGATTAGTTTTCTAAATACAACTATCAGCTATCTGGATCTTTACCAATGTGTTAGGTGAAAATGTGTATTTTGTACACAATTCTAATTTGAATTTCTCATTATGAGTGTGAACATTATTTTATGAGTTTGTGAGACATTTGTCTTCCCTCTTCTACGAATTTTGCCCATTTTCCGCTAAAGGTTTTTTTCTTTTTCTTATTAATTTATAAGAAGTATTTTAAACATGAAGGAAATGAGCTCTTTATCTCACATAAATTAATAATTATTTTTCTCCCATAACATTTATCTTTTGCCCATGTTTTTGTTATTTCTACCAATGGAATTTTGCTAACAATAATTTTAATGTTTTCTTCCATTGCTTCTAGATTTGTATCCAACCTTAAAAAATCTGGTTACACTCAGAATTCAAAAGAATTCTCCCACTGTATTTCAAGTAATCTAAGATTTCCTTTAACACTTATTTAATCCAAATGGAATGTATTTGAATAGAGTATAAAGTTAATAAATAACTCACTCTTGATTTTTTGTTTGTTTTGGGGTTTTCTAGGTTGTCAATATGAGCTTGCAATGTGAGCTGTGTAGGGACCAGCATCTCCCCAACATGGCATCAATAGTAAGTACTAGTGATCGAGCTTCTGGGGCCTCCCTGGAGGCATAGCAGTTAAGTCTCAGTGCTATCACCACTATGGCTTGAGTTCAATAGCAGGCCAGTTTGCTAACCCACATATGGCCCAGAAGACCTCTCTTGTCTCACCCACTGCTCCCCTTAGCAGTGTATTTCAGGAGATCCATCTGTTGTGCTCCCCACTCTGCCTCTGATGAATCCTCTCACTCTCACACCTCTGGCCTATACCCCAGTTCTTGTACACAAAAATAAAGGGGAAAAAAAGTACTTACAAGCTTCTACAGAACTTAGTAAATAATGCTTGAATTATTGATTAATAATGAGAAACTATATGATAGAAATAACCTTTGGATTATTTCTACTGCACACTATAAAATCTTATCTGAGCTACTTTAAATCTTTCTTTTTCTTTAAATACACCTAACATAAAATTCACCATCTCAAATATTTTTAAGGGTACAGTTCAGCAGTATCAGGTATATTCACATTGGTGTGCATCCAAACTTTAATCCTTTAAAAGAGACTATGCCCATTAACTAACAACTCCCTATTCAGCTCTTACTAGTTCCTGATACCCACCTTTCTGTTTTCATTCACTTTGACTTTCATTATTCTACATGTGTCAAATAAGTGAAATCTTACATATTTGTCTTTTGTGACAGCTAATTTCATTTAGCACAATATCCTCAAGGCTCAGTCATGCTGATGCACATGTCAGAATTACTCTCCCTCCTCTTTAAGACTGAAAAACCTCCCATTATCTGCATGTACTGCATTTTATTTATTCATTCATTCATCAATGTACACCTGGCTCTCTTCCAAACTTAAGACTTCATCAACCTAACTTCCCATGAATCTAAAATTTCTGCATATTAATGCTTTGTAATTACAGTAGCCCCCCATTATTTTGAGGTTTCACTTTCCATGGTTGCAGTTAAACTGTGGTCAACCTTAGTCTGAAAATATTACATATAATGAGAGAGAATCCTCTGACTTCTATTATGATATTTTTATCATTTTCTGTTTTATTATTAATTGTTTTTACACTCTTAATGCAAAACGGTCTTTATCATAGGTATGCTATATATAGGAAAAAACATACTACATTTAGTATTTGGTACTATCTAGTTCCATCGGAAATACCCGTGTGGATAAAGGGGAACTAACACATATATTACATAGCATTTGGGGGGACAGTTACTATTGTTTTTTATTGCTGTATAAAAATGAACTATAAGCATTTTCAGAGCAGGGTTGAAGCATGATTATTTGTATACTATAGACCTATAAGGAATACATGTTTAAAAATCTATGATGTAAGATATGCAAGGGAGACCCAGCCAGGTTTAGAGACAGTATGTTCCTTAATTTTATTCCAGAGGCAATAGACTAAATGACTGAAAATCTGACCATGAATAACAATAGGAAATGACAAGCCTGTAGGATGTTGAGGTTAGTTCCCTCGTTTTCTAATGCATTCAAATTTTAAAAATTAATTAAAATAGGTCAAAGAAAGCATTCTGATTGGTAATTTACAGCCTGCCAGTTTGCTATTGCCACCTTCTACTTCTGTTTATAACCACAGTCCACAGAACACTTTTTTTCTTTTCTTTTATCAAATTTGGTTATAAGTAATTATAAAACATAAAATGCTAAAATCAAATATCCTTGGGAAACTATGCATGAACCCCTGACAAGTTTAAAAATATCTTTAAACAATGTTTTAACACGTTAAAATTTTCTGAATTTCAAGAACTAGTATCAATAATTAAGGTTCATAACGCTAGCAAGAGACAACTGCCTGAAGTTGTAGTGAACTAGTGTTAACTTGCCCCATCAGATTATCCCTCAGCTTTAATTCTAAAAGAATGTGTTGATAATTCATGTGTCTATATTTTAAAAATTAATAGCATAGACAATAATTAAGACAGACTGAAGAATCTTGTGAACTTTCAGTCATATTCAGCTTTCCGGTGGCTTTAGTAATTTTTTAAAATTTTTTAAAACATCCTTGTTTGTTTTCACAATATAAGATTTCACCGCTCAGGTGTAGTCACCATAGTTTTCCCACCACCAAATCTGCCAGAGTCCACTGTGCTCTCCTTCCCCTCTGCTACTCCCCATTCTTTCTGAAAGTCTCAGATCTACTGTCTACTTTCAAGGGTTGCAGAGAGTTTGTCTTTGATCCTTTGTGTGGTTTCTCTAGAGTCTTTTGTCTTCTCAATAAATTTTGGGGGTGAAAGGCATTTTTGTCAGGAACACATTTTAGAAATTTTTATTCAAGGTGATACTTATTTTTTTGTTAGGTCTAATATAAATACATCCCATTTTAGAGAAAACTGGCATGAGTCAAAAGAAAGATATTAATAATTTTACAAGGTAATTAGCTTGTCTGTTGTTCATACAGGAAGGAGGTGCCTCCAAATGCTTAAACTATGTCGTAGGTGAAAAATAAGTAATTTTCAAGGTCACATTGAATTTAAGGAACCTATTTACCATTTCTTGATGAAAGGATCAAAATCAATGAGTAGTTAAATGTTTTCTCTTATCAGGTGTGTCCTCTCACCGTACCCTGGCTTTCTAAAACATTTTATCTGATCCACATGGCTTGAGGGAATGATTCCTAAATCTCAAACTCAAATGCAGTTCTCCCTGAGCTCCCCTCTACTGTACAATCATTGTCCCTATGTGAACATCTACCACTGAGATGCCCCACATTCTCTCTCCTTCACATTCCCTCTTCCTGTACTGGCTACCGGCACTGATCACTGCTCTGTGAGCCCGTGGAGACAAGTGGCTACTACCCATTACCCTTTTAACGCAGGGTCCAGCAGAGTGAACAGCCCCTGGTCAGTGCTCACTCCAACTTTACTGAGCAAATGAAGATTCAAAGTTTTTCATATAGTCAGCAGTAGAAAAAAGGAGGAAGAAAGAAATTAAAAATTGTCTTGCCTTTCTTCAATACATTATGCTAAAAATGATTATAATGCAGCAAACTAAAGACTCCGGACAATCTACACATTCATTTTCCTTCCATAGCTGATTCACTTCAAGAGTGTTTGGCGTACTGGGAAAACACGACTCAGTCATTTGAGAGCTATAGTAACTGTTAATTTCCCTTATATATTGGGGAGCAGTGTCTTCTGATGTATACTTGATTGCACTCTCTAGAACTCTGTTGTTTATCTCCTGAGCTTTTAAATCATGTGGTGAGCATTTGCACACTGCTGCCATTTACAGCTCATATTGCTGACACCCTAGGAATCTCTGTGAAGTGGACATCTATGTGTTGTTTCACTTATTCACACATGTGAGAGATGCCTCTTGGGGACCTAATATAGCTGCCAAATACTGTGTCAGCTACACAGCAATGAGCAAGATGGACAAAGTGCTTCCAGTGGTGCATATTAAGATCCAGAAAGGTGACTGCAAGTGACTAAGAGAAATTCAGATGTGCAAAGGAATATGCAGTATGTCTACAGGGTTATTGGACACATTTTGAAGCTGACTATGGACCAGAGTACCTAAAACACAGTGACTATATGGGCTAGTAGCCCTCAGTGACCATCACTCCTATACAAGAAACTCCTTAATAAATGTCAAATGAACAGCAAATGTATTTAGTGTCCTCATTCTCAGGAGGATAAACCAATCACAGCAGCCCTTAACCAGAAATCATCCATTATTTTCTTTTCTCCAGATGATGACCCTCTTATCTCTTTGGCAGCCTCAGAAAAAAATAAAAAATAAAAAATCATTCTTCTAATAATCCACTGATTCCTACTTCTAACTTGTTGAGGTTTAATCTCAGATGATCTAATATCCTTCTATTATCTGGAGTCTTTTGCTTTCCTAGGGAAATCTTTCGCTTTCTTCACATCTTCAAGTAAGTGCTGCCCTCTCTTAATGCACATGTTTTTTAAAATCTTATTCTGCTTCATCTTATGTGACTTGATAGAATCAATCAAAAGAAATATATAGGCAAAAAAGAGTACACAATCTATTGTTTTATTAAAGGAGTGCTGCCAAACTGAATTAAAGAAAATGCTCTATGTCCATCCTGGAGTCCTAGGGGAACACACATACACAGGATCTAGAGTTATTAAGGTGGCTTCTCATAGTTTAATAGGAGACGAAAAAACAGCCAGGAAATTCTGATTTAGCTGTGAGAGAAGTTATCTATGTAGACATACAATCAGGCCCCATGGATTGGAAAGGGCAGTACATGACTGTGAAACTCCAGCTACTTTGCAACAGCCTGAAGGACACATTTTCTGTCTTTGCAACCAATGGATATAATTACTAAATTGGCATATTTTAAGTTATTTCAATAAAACATCACCAACCTTTGTGCCATTAATATTCATTCTCAAATGCCCATTAGCTTGAAAAAATAGCAATTAGTTATGTACATTGTTAATGACAATATCTAACCTTTCTGAATTACTGAATAAGCACATTCAGTATCTTCATTCTTAATCCTCACAATAACTCTCTAAGTCAAGATTTCATTAGCTCCATTTTACAGATCATTAAACTGATTTTCAGATGGGAGGAGTCACACTCCTCCTGGATAGCAGACCAGGATTCGAACTCAGGACTGTCTGACTTCACAGGCTGTGCTTCCAAGTACTAAGCCATATCTTATAATTCATGAAATACAGCTGAAATGCCACCAAAAAAATAAACTAACAAAAAAAATACTTGTCTGCATGTGACACTCACATAAACACAAGTCATAAACATCCTCCTTTGCAATACCAAAGAAATGTTTCTCATTATCATAATAACTGGAAGAAAAAAAACTTATAAAACAAAAAATAATCCTGTATCGTGGTAATCAAAACATTAGATGCAACTAAGCACGTTCCCAAATGTCTTCTAAAACAAGTCAGGCACACTGGCCTCCAATCATTCAAGTACCTGATTTTTCAAAGGCCCAAGGAAGCCTAGATTCTCTGCCATCCGCTGAGCTTGACTGTCCTTTATCCCTTCAATAATGTCAATTTGTTCCTAGTAAAAATGAATCAAATAAACAAAATTTAGACCTTCAAGTGAGAGAATTTACAACCTCAAAAGAAAATGCTTGGTATTTTATTTGCAAACGAGTAATTAAAGTGTGGCATCTTCCCAGAGATCTCTGAGGAGGACACTGCAGCTGCCTGTAGGGTATGTTTTAATTAGCAGACCATCTACAAAACAGTCTTTCTAAAACCTATATTTCTTCACGGTGGCATCCTGACAAGACAAATGGATGCCAGTTTTCACTTTTAATTACCATACAGATGGCATTGACGAATATTTAGACAGTAAATTTTTATGACATTTTTTGGAAGCTTTCCAAAATAAGGGTTTCGCCTAGTCTCGTGGCTTAGAGCTCCCCAAATATACGTTAAACATTAACTTATGTTTAAATCATTCTACTGATAATGGTAATTAATAACAACACCCTAGCTCTACAAAGTATCATACTATCAAAGATACTGACCTTGGCATATACATTATCAAGTATTCTCTTGCAAATGGAATGGCTTGTTTAATCATATATTAAAATAATATGAAAATAACAAGATTTAGAACAAGCTATTCCATTTGTAAGAAAATAAATGATTAATAATGTTATTGTTGGAAAATTAGCATGTAAAGTCTCAATTTAATTTCCCAGGTAGTTATCTTAAATATATAACACCGGTAAAAATATTTTCAAACTAATAACCAAAGCACCTTACTAAACTGGTAAGTTCAAGAAATAAAATTATCACTTTTAAAGGGAAAATTCTAGGGCCTCCCCAGTGGCGCAGCGGTAGATCGCTGGGTTGCAAAGCTGCCTGCAGCCTCTGCAGCGCCGGATCCCCGGCTGCTCCCTGGCCACAGGAGGAGGGTCCCACATGGGGCGCAGACCTCTCCTGCCGGCCCACTGCTCCCCTCAGCAGTGTACTTCGGTCCTTCTGCCTGCTCTGCTCCCCGCTCTGGCTCTGGTGAATTCTCTCACCCTCCCGCACTTCTGACTGTACCCAGCGCTTGTATAAATAAATAAAAATCAAAAAATAAATTAAAAAAAATTTAAAAAAAAAATAAAGGGAAAATTCTAAAAGAAATAATGAATGTTTCATCTAGAAAATTTTCATGTGATTTTTGACATTAATAATTCAAGAAAACTGAAAATGTAGTTCTAAAGATCTTACATTTTTCTTTGTGCAACCAAAGTGGGTGAAGAAGCACTGTAGATACATCCCCCCATTTAATCCTCACAATCCTACCAGGTGGGAACTACTCCAATTTTTCATTCTACTGATTCAAAAAATGAAACTTAAGGGCAATAAGAAACTTTTTGGCTAATCAGAATTTGAACTCAGATCTCTTTTACTAAAAACTAGATTTAATATCAATAAAAGCTAGAAGATTGCAAGGATTGAAACAAAGTGATAGAATCTGGATTATATAAGGATTTTACTTTACATCAGTAGTATTAAGAAATTTCAAGGTAGCCTCCAATTCACATGTGGTTTCCTCGCAGAGAATTTCTGCATCACATATGCAGTCAGATGGGGCAAAGTTAACCAAGAATGAATAGAAATATCACAGTTCTCTCCCATTTGTTAATTCTTGGGCCAGGTGGAATAGAAAGAAATATAAGTAAAAAGGCAGGAAAAATGGAAGGAAAGGAGGTTAAAAAGCAAAAAAAAAACACTGAAGAGTAAACACCTTGGTTCTACTTGATGTTCACTGGAATTTTTTAAGAAAAAGAATTCAGCTTTGTCATGCCTTAAATTCCAGAAATAGACATACTGCTACCAGCCTCAGACTCCACATTAAATCTTAAACAGTTTCTACAACAACTATCAATGACCGAAGTATACATAGAAATCTAAACATACCTTAAAAATAAGTTCTGGATTTGAAGCTGCTACTTCTTCAATGTCAACGCCCCCCTGAGGGCTGCCCACCATTACTGGACCATTGCAACTTCTGTCCATCAGAATCGCCAAATAGGTTTCTCTGGAAATGTCCAAAGCTTCAGCAACCATCACCTACCACATTATTGAGAAAGTCAAATTAATTCAGCATCAAACTGGTTGCAACTTGAAAATCTATACAAACTTTCTACACAAATCAAACAGTTTCATTTCAGGCTCTTTTAAACCCAGTGAGTTAACTTCAGAGATTTGACAGTTCTGCTCTCATGGTTGCCCAATGCCCATTTTCATCTTCTTAATTGATCTTCTTAACTTGTTGAAGTGACAGGTTTGCCTCAAGGAACCTTCCTACTTTAATCTCTCTTTTTACCTTGAAAAACTGACACTTAAGAAAAACTCCATGGAGACAGCTATTATTTTAATTTGAAGCATTACAGTACATATGTATATATACTGATTTTTCTTCAATTGCACTGGTGGAAAACGAAGTATGATTGCCAAAGAATTCTTTTTACAGTATGTCTGATGCTTCATGTGTTCCTCTACTTCTGTCTCTTGGATCACTGTGATTTTATTTCAATTTATACTTTCTATTAAATTACAAACATAATGTTTGCTTGTTCAAAAATAACACAAATGATACCAAAGGAATATAAATAAGACTTTGAAAGAAGCCCCCTGCTGCACATACCCACGCCTTGGACTCCAGCAGTCACAGTGTTCTGAGCCCATATGGAGCCTTTGTGATCATTTGAAAATTGCCCCTTCTCTTAGAGAAGCAAGTCAAAAGCAAGGACCATAACAGAGCAAGTGGCAAGTGGGATGGAAGAATTTTATTCCCCACACTTGACCTCAGTTACATGTGCTTTTGCTGTTCCACACAGTCTCAGCAACTTTATGCAGCATCTACACCAGGAAAAACCATTACCAACTTTTTATGCTCTTTTCTATGTATCTGTAAATATTACAGTAATGGAATCATCTTGCACATGGACACATACTAAACAATCATGAAGGTCTTTTTCTTTTAATCTTACTATTACAACTTAGACATCTATCCAAGATCCCCTCTCACTCTTTCCAGTGTTACTATATGATAGTTACATGTCATTATTTATTTAATCATGACCCTATTGACATATCTCTAAAATGCTACTTTAGTGATTATTTCTGTACATGTATCTTTGCTCATTTGTTTTAGTATCCCTGTGGATAGCTACTTAGACATAAAATGGCTAAGGTTTTAGACTTTTCATATTTAAAATTTTGTCAAGTACCATCCAAATGCCCTGAGAGTTGGCTATGTCAACTAACACTCTCAACAAAAATGGTAAGAGAGGCCTTGGATGCTTTTTAAAAGAAAATAGGAATGCTTTTATAAATAATCAGTTCTAGAAGTGAGAATAATAAAAGCATTTACATTGCTTTTACTAAAAGTAGTTCAGTAACAGGTTTCTCCAAAAAAGAAAGTTGTGAATTAAATAGCATTAGATTTTAGCTACTCAGATACCACAAAATACTACATTTTAAGTCACATAAAATGGGATAAATAACATGATGATCTAAAAGACTATACTATAATGAATATAGAACTCCTTTGCAAACTTTTATGGAATGTATCACCAGTTAAAAATAAAATACTTTAGAAGGGGTTTCATGTTGATTCTTTTATCATAAATGGTAAAAGCTCATGAGTACATAAGAAATATTTCTTGGCACAGGGTGTTAGGATTATCATAGAACCACTGTAATTTTAAGTTCACTTTCTAATATAGAAATTGTCTAGTGAACAAAATATAATGACTTTCAGTAGTTATTCTTAGAAGTAACACAACATTGTAACTTTTAAGGATAAGTGTCATTCAAGAGTCCTATTCTTAATCTTCTAAAATGTTGACAGATGTGCTCTGCATTCCATCAAATTTCTACTTGCACCGACCAGCTGCTTTCTTGAACAGTTTCTGCTTAGTAGAAATAATATACCACTGTTGAAGAAAACATCTCCAGGAAAATGATGATTACACATAGATAATTCAAGAAATTTTATATAAAGACCAGTTTTTTGACTTTATTAGTCATATGAACCAGGCTGTCAGACACTTTTATGAATTATTATAAAGAATCTAAATGGACTCCATGAACACACATCACATAAAAAGCCCAGTTGATACAGTCCCAAAAACCTTAATCTATGATTGACAAAGAGTATCAACAAAGTCTGTGTAGAGTCCATCAGTAAAGAAAGAGCTTTATTTATTTTACCCAACTGAATCTACTTTTCTTTCTAACATCATGCTTTAAATTGTGGTCTATGGATGAGTACTACTGCACAAACTTTCTGTAATAGGACTATGATTAGATAAAACAAAGTAAGTTCAGTTTTCGAATTACCTACAGCAGAGCAGTAACCGTTACTGGCATTGGTCATGCAAGCATGTAGTTAGGAGCATTTTCTCATCTCCCAATGACTATTCCAGCAACACATCACAAACACATCGGCACAGAATAAAAAATGCATACATCCAATGTGTCTAAATGTACATGTGCATTTAAACAAATCCTAAGATAAACTAAGAAATCTAAAGTTTCTATAATACAGAAACTTCTGATGGATGTCAAAAATGCCATAAGTGAAAAATGCATTTTTTTGAAAGTGGTATATAACATTATTATTATAGAAACCTGATAATGATATTTTACACAGAGAAGGAGAGAAAAAATATGGGGAAATTATTTCTGGGAGGGTTAAAACAGGAAATTTTTTCTTTCTAATTTTTAAATTTCTATACTGTTGGAATTTTCAACACATTAATAACTTTTGCAATAAGAAAAAAACGTAATAAAAAATAAATCACTCTAGTAGTTTTCTGGCAATGACTCAATTTACAAGAATGCACTTATCTCCTTACAGGAACCTATCTACGAACTAATTTTATGCATTACTGTATAGTGTGAATCTGCTTTGCGAATTTTTATGTGCTTTTAAAACATACCACAAACTCTAATCTAAAATCCCAAGTGTCCATATAAAACAACAAATTCCTACAAACAAAAATACTAATCCTGTTCTCTGTAGACAAGTTTTGAAGAAGTTACACAGGTAAGAGCTCATAATCAGATTTAAAAGGGAAATAAATGTGCAGGGCCAGGCTGAACAAAAACATCAAAAAATACTTTTGTGTTTTAAACAGTTCTAGCATCTACCTAAGAGGCAACAAGAAAGGGACAAAACCATAACCATAACCAATTTTCTTTCTTTGCTTCTTCTACATTTAGAAAGTCTTGTATTCTGGAGTGAAGAAGCTAATGACCCTCAATATTCCAATTCTCCCAGCTCAGTATCCCTTGGGAGTAAAGACAGACCCTCTGAGCAAGGGTCCATTGGGAACCAACTACTGGTTTTTTTTTTTTTTTTTTTTAAGTCATGTCAAGAATTTTCCATAAAATTGCCTCAATGCCCTCAAACAAAGCAGACTAAGGGAGATCACTGCTCTGTAACACTATGTCAAAAAAGCAGGCCTGAAATGATACACCCTAATTCACTGATCTATGGTTATGGTGGAGCCTCTCACCACTGGTGGAGCCTCTCACCACCACGGGGGCCTTCCAGGCTGAGGGGATGAGCCCAATGTAGACACATAGCACCCATACTCTTGATATCTTAGTTTGAGCTTCTTTTGTAATTGACTTGCAATTTGAACATGGGTCCTGCATTTTTGTTTTGCACTGGGTCCTATAAATCAGGTAGTCAGTTCTGGCACTGGGAAGGGGGCTGGAGAAGGGGGACATAGCAAATATGAACAGACTAACAGGAAGGAGAGTCAGATCATGGACTCAGCTCTGCCACTCACAATCTCATAACTGAGGCAGGCCACTCTGCGTATTTTACCTGAGTGTGAGTGTGTGTGTGTGCATGTGTGTGAGTACACACATAAAGCACCTGTTATTTGCATCCCATATAATATATCCTTGGGTGTCCCAACAGACCTCAATGATACAACATACTCACAGCTATAACTATGATGCAAAATGGAAGTAATCTCAAAGGACACTTAAAAATAAAGACCACAGCAGGTAATTCTGATAGAAAGGATAAGGGTGATACTGTCGGGGAGCAGGCAATGTGCCTCTCTGAGTATAAAAGTGGTCATACTAAGCCCCATTCAGCTTAAACAGACCAGAATATATACGTTCTGAAGGTTAGTCACTCACCCTACCTACTGTTACTATATGCTGATGATAATAAAAATATGTCCACATAAAATTTTTTTTTTCTCCTCGAGGTCATATAGCACATACTAAACAGATTATATGAGGTTTAATAAATAAAATGGAACATCACCAAATACAATGCATCCTTAGATATCAAAACCAAAGTATGATTTTCTTTTCTTCTAACCACATAAAAAATGACCAAAAGCATTTTACCTTTTTAACTTTTACACCTTCTTTTGGAGTTTGTTTTGTGGCCAGATTATATCCAATCATCTGTTTTGCCAGTTGTTCTACAACTTTAGGGCTAAAAGGAAGGGGTGGGGGAAAAGAAGAGAAAGAAAAGAAAATCAATGCTTATGTTTAAAATCATTTGCATGCAGAGTCCATATTATGTTATCACATCCACCCTGCGTAGGATCTACCCTCAGCTTCACATGGTTCACAAGATTTTCTTCTCATATACTATGTATAGTAACAGAGACTCAGTGGGAGCAAAACATATGTGAATTGAAGGGAAGGAAAGGAGGAAAGAAAGGAAAGGAAGAAACACTTGTAATTTTCAACAATCATTTGAACTCATTCATTCATTCATTTCTAATCTGCTTACTTGAATTCGAGATCACAGGTGCTCAGAGTCCATCCTGGTAGCTCTGGGCGCAAGCAGAACCCGGCCCTAGACAGGAAGCCCTTCTTCCATGTGGAAACCTCACAGTCACTCCCACTGGGAAACTGAGACATACCAGCGACCCTTGTATGCACATCTGTGGGGTGAGAGAGTGTAGCCTGATCCCCCTCCATTTTGCAACAGAAAACACGACTAGATTAAAACTTCAGTATAAGTAGAATTAAAGTCTAACCACTGTACTGCATTCCCTATTCAGAACAATTAATGCACTAAATCACAATCCCTTATGAGAATTAACTGTTAACTCACTGAAATACACCCCTTATTCCTGTAACAGAAAAACGTTAATAAAAATAGGGGTTCCGTGTTCCCTGCCCCACCTTATGAAGGGTGGAGCTGAGCAGCGGGATGATGCTAGAAAAAATTTGGAGAAGAAACTTGGAGCTTGGAAGAAATACATGGAGCAGATCATATGGAGCCGCTTGGTCCAGGCTTCAGACTTGCACCAGGGAGCTGAGGGACATGGCAGGAAACAAGTGGAGTCAAGACATGCAGAGACTTGGGAGAGATACGTTCTGAGAGACCTGAGGGGAAGCTGACAGTGGCAACCTTTATCTTGATTTGTACTTTGATTTTGCTCCTTTGATCCCACACTTGTCTGTCCTCTTCTGCCCCTTTTCTGTGGTTCCTTGCCAGAAGGTGCTTTAAACTTGCAGCAAGCTTTTGGGCCTCAGCAGAGTTGGGGCAACTCTGTTTGCATTTACCCACAAGGGGGATGGATCATTTTGGGTGTTTCTTTGGGAAACTGTATTGCTTCTCTTCTTCCCTTTCTATGCATACTGAGCTATTAAAATTCTTACATACTAAGAAAATGCTTTGTCTTTGGGATGCATATGGCAGAACCATTTTGGAGGATATAAGTTTGGGGGTCCAGGGTGCTCCTCAGTCTGCAGTCTAACATTCCCTCCTTATGATTAACTGTTAACTCATTTCATCTGCACTCCTGGAAACTTGGAAAATTTCTTGTGTTATATCTCTAATAAATTCTCTGTGTTCCCCTGGGGTTGACAGAGGCATCAGAAACATCTGCTGACTGCTGAGAAAGTACCCTCTTGGGAAACTGAACACCTTCACTCCTGCCCCTTAGGCTGCATGGCACCTCCTGTGGCCTGGATGTGTGAAGCCCTACACTTCCTTTACAATCCTCAGCCCTTTATAAAATCCTAGTACTCCATCCATCCAGGGAGCAAGTTGTTTTGGTGTACCTGCCCACTGACTCCCTTGATGCCCATCCCAAATTTAACCCCTTCATGTAAAGATATTCTTTTGATTCAGGTTTGGCTCTATGGGCATAAGGCAAAGACCTAGTTTGGTCATTTATTTTTTTTTATTTTTTAATGCATACTTTCTTTTTTTTTTTTAAGATTTATTTATTTATTTATACAAGCACTGGGTACAGTCAGAAGCGCAGGAGGGTGAGAGAATTCACCAGAGCCATAGAGGGGAACAGAACAGGCAGACTGACGAAATACACTGCTGAGTGTAGCAGCGGGCAGGCAGGAAAGGTCTGTCGCGCCATGTGGGACCCTCGCCAGCGGCCAGGGATTGAACTGGCTCTGCAGAGGCTGCGGACAGCTTTGCAGCCCAGCGCTCAACTGCTGCGCCACCAGGGGAGGCCCAGTTCGGTCCTTTATTAACAGGAGGAAACCTGAGTCCTCGAAAAAACCCACCCACGGGAGGAAGAACTTGAAAATTCCAAATAGTGGCCCTGGTTGAGCCAGGAATAAGGCTGAACAGAGAGATGTTATTTGAGGGCCTGCTGTATTGTCCTTGAGGGGCTATGGAATGTGTAAGAGTGAAAGTAAATAATGAAACATACATGAGAGAGAGGGGAGGAATGTGCTAATGCTGGAAGACATGGGAAATACAGCTGAAAAGACAGATTCAGAGAAGGAAGGCTTGGATTAACAGGCGAGGAAGGGTGACCGAGGCCCCTGGAAATGGGAACCAGTGGAGTTTCTTGAATGAGGGGATGATGTTATGGAAGCAGCACGGAATTTCCAACAGTATCATTTCCAACATTTATAATGATTCATTGATGATCAAGGAAACAAATATCAAATTTTCACCAAAGTAGTGAAGAAAAATTTGGGGGAGAGCAGAAGAAATACGGGAGCATTGTGTGAACACTGTATCTATCATTTGTTTTTTCTACTTGCAATCTGCTACTTCCACACCCACCCCGTTATTCGTTCTCAGTGCTCCTTTCATTCATGAGCAAGACCTTCCATAATTGCTCAGCCCAAAGATAAGGGTTTAAGACTTACTCTTTCGTTAAATGAACACCTCCTTTCAAACCACTACTGAAGACTCCTTTTCCTCTTCCTCCAGCTAAGATCTGGGCTTTTAAAACAATTTCCTTTGCATCTGAAAAAGAAAATGCAAAGAGGGGAATTGACTTTATGTTCTTTTGTTTTCTTTTTTAAAAGAACAAGGTAAGTGGTAATGACATAATTTCCAAAAGTGATAAACAATCTCTCAAACCAACTTTGAAAATGAAGACAAAAAAGAACTTTAAAAACATATTGTTTCACATTAATTAATCAATTGCTTTAGATGAAATTTTAAAAAAATCGATGTACTTAAATATACAGTCTGTTTTTTGAGGGCATTCAAGTATTTCCTACCAGTATTCTCTAGTACTCAGCCATCTCAAGGGAAAGCATGACATGTTCTTTTGAGTGTCAAAAGATGTAGATAAATCCAGGCCAGAGATATTAATTTTACTGTGTAATGATATCCCCAAGTGGCAGAGATACCAACCTGCCAGTCAGAGGAGCAAACTACCTGTCAGCCATCTGAGATGTCAAAGGCAAGACTAGATTACATGGGAGGGAGTTTTAAAGAAGAGATGTATAGGGAGTATTTAATAATTGCATTCTTAGAAACCAATAGTTTTCTGAGCAGTTGTTCTATATATTTCTAGGGCTGAGTAAGGGAGAAAGCAATGCATTGTAACTAAAAGAATAGTTTTTAAATCTTAGCAGGGTAACAAAACATTTCAAGGAAAGTGCTTGTGGAATCTTCATTTCTCAACACCTCTGGAAAGAGTAAACTGACCTGAGATCTGAGTCACTAAATTCAAATATCTTAACGGATCTGGAAGGGAAGCTGGGTGTATGAAACATGACAGAGATGGGACCTTCAGCAAATAGGGCAGTTCCCCTCCTCTACCACCAAAGAAAAAAAAGAAAAAAATATGAGCATTTAAGTTTTCTGGCTTAGCACACCAGGTTTAGAACCCAGAGCCCCAGTTTCAACACAGTCTTCATCCCTACCCAGTTGGGTGGCATTCAACAAGTTATGTACTATCTTTGAGACTCACTATGCACAATTATGAAATGATGATAAGGGAGTTGTGTTAAGGAATTAAATGAGATAATATATGTGAATATTTTATTCCAGGAGCCTGAAAATTCACAATTGAAGACTACTGCCATGATCAATTAGTTCATTAATAGCCTTCATATCTTGTAAAGAATCAAAGGATGACTTCCACTTCGGAAGAAACGATTTAATAAATAAACAGTGGTTTGTATCTGCTGCCATTCATGTAGGGTGACAGGCCCATAAATAATGGATATTCAGCTATCACTGTCCTGTCATTGTTACTCATAGTCAAGCAAGCAAAGGTTCAAACAAAATGGCCAAGGAAGGTTTAATCATGTAAGCAATGGAGAACTATAGAAGGATTTGACCTATTAGGTAAAACAATCACCTCAGCCGATGCAGACAACATTAAGGTTCATTGCCCATATTGATTGCTCTTCCTTTCTCCTAGATTGTCTCACACTCAGAAAACCAGGGTTCGCCTTCTCTCAGAAGCAAACACGGTACCTTCTTTGCCATCCTCTGTACCTTCTAGCAATAGCTTCTGCCCCAGATATAAACCATCGTAACAGAGTGAAACCTTAACTTACAATAAACCGATTTTCATAAAACTGAGTAGAAGACAAGCTATTATGATTATTCATTATCAGAACCTCAACAGGAAAGGAAGTAAGTAAAATAAACATATTGCATATTTAGATTACTGAATGTAATAGTAGTGTAAGTAAGGATCAGAATTTTTTTTTTAAAGATTTATTTATTTATTTATTTATACAAGCACTGGGTACAGTCAGAAGCGCGGGAGGGTGAGAGGATTCACCAGAGCCAGAGCAGGGAACAGAACAGGCAGACTGACCAAAGTACACTGCTGAGGGGAGCAGCGGGTGTGGCAGGAGAGGTCTGCGTGCCATGTGGGACCCTTGTCGGGGATCAAACTGGCGCTGCAGAGACTGCGGGCAGCTTCGCAGCCCAGGGCTTAACCGCTGTGCCACCAGGGGAGGCCCAAGGATCAGAATTTAAACAAACCTGATTTAAAATTTCTAACTCCACTTCCAATCACTTTCTTTGCAGAGAAGGCTGAGATTCAGAAAAAGAAAAGCTGCATACTTGTCTTTAAAATGGTCAAGCAAAGTAATCTATAGTATTAGAATAGTGTGAAGAATAAATGAAATATAATAGGTAAAGTGCTTATCTCAATGCCTGGCCTATTAAAAGGAGTCAAAATATGATAGCTATTATCATGATGATTTTCAGCAATTAATTTTTTAAAACTGGCATATAGGGAGACATTTCCTATTTCTCTTTGGAAGACATTAATGGAAAACTACTTTTTGCTGTGTACTCAAAATTTTAATTGTGATCATTTCAAATTCTTTAAAAAGGATAACCAGCATTCCACTGCCATCATCATTTTTCATATGCTTGTCATCCAGAAAAAAAAAAAGAAATGCTTTTCTTTCCAAACTTTAAAGCAGCTAAACTTGAAAGTCAGACAGAATCCCTAATTGGGCATTGTTAATTGGCACTGCATAGGTTTGATGAGGTAGGCATTAACTATCAGGCATTAACTATCAGGACAACTAACTATAGGCATTAACTATCAGGACAAAGAAATAGCTGTAACCTCAAGGAAATGTTGTCAAGTCGATGTTGCACCATTTGACCAAATGTCAAAGGATTCTATGATATCCAGCTGGTAAAACAAGCAACCGCTTCAGAGACTATGAAGTCATATATATCAGGGCAAACAGAAAAAGAAAGAAACAGACTATGTTCAACCTAGATACATCTTCTGCCACTTAAACAACAGGCCAAAATAAGATTACTAAAATCTCAAATGCTAAAGCAGTATAGCATGACAGGAGCCCTAAGTAAAGCAAGTTTTTCAGATCTTGAGGAAAACTCACATGATGTAATTTAATTTAATAGCTATCTACTTAAAGTGTTGAACATCAAATAGCCTAATCTTGCTGAACAGTAGAAAGACTTTTCATTCAGTATCAACTAAGTGTATTCATACTTAATGTCACTGTCTCCATTTTACTCATAGATCTGATTTCTTAAAAAAAAAATACACAAATTTATAGGGGTTGGGGGGGGCAATGGATTTTTGTGGGTTGTTTTGGCTTTTTTAATATTATTTTCCTACTCCTATTCCCAAACAGAACTACAAAAGATTACCCCAACTTTTGTTGGAAAACATATAATGATTTAACCATACTTCCAGATTAGCTAAAAAACAAACAAAAACAAAAAACACAGAGCTAAGGAGAACACCTACTCTAATAGATTTTGCATGGAAAGAGAATTCAACTATACACTGATAATCAAATTCTGAGTTGGAATAACCCAGGTTGTATAATTCCAAATTCCTTGCTCTTAACACTACTCTTACATGCAGTAGCCTAGATATGAAATATATTCACTTTATATTGCTCCTTTCCTGCTGAATTTTTGACAATGAGCACTGTTCATGGCTAGGATTCCACTTGGCTTAATGGAAACCAGTTTATTGTAACTTACATTTATTTTATGTAAAATGCACTGGAAGAGATATTTTTGATAAATTTGTAACAGGGAAGACTCTGAAATACCCTATCACTTAAAACAATTCTTACGGCCACTTCGAAAGCCATGAACATCTTCTACTCTTATTAACTTCATTAAAATATGTTTTCTCAAACATTCCCTTTCTCGTTCTTTAACACAAGTGTTATAGCAATACAATACAATAATTTGGTTTTATACCTATTTTATAGGCCTCTTAATCCCATGCTAATAATAAACATTCTTAGAAGCATTATCAAATCTAAAAGTTAAAATATTAAATTAATTAAGGAAGTCATAACTAAACGACATAATTTTTTTTTAATTAGGCAAGCTTTGTAAAACTAGTTCACTTTGTTTTTTAGAAATGACATTCTGAAGGGCCTCCCCTGGTGGCACAGCGGTTGAGCGCTGGGCTGAGAGGCCGCCCGCAGTCTCTGCAGCGCTGGTTCATTCCCTGGCTGCCGGTGAGGGTTCCACAAAAAAAAAAAAAAAAAGAAAGAAATGACGTTCTGAAAACACATTAATGCAAAATAATGTTCACAAGACATAGTTCAAATCCACAATGCAAAAGAACCACGGTAAATGTCTGAAAATGTTCATCAGGAATGTTTATCAAATATCAGTTAGAATGTCATTTTCAACTATTTTTTTAAAACAGCCTAGTGATAATGAAATATTTGTATTATTGAACTGATTTTTATTTGGCATTGTTCTCTTAAAAATACAATACTTTTGGGCCTCCCCTGGTGGCGCAGCGGTTGAGCGCTGGGCTGCGAAGCTGCCCGCAGCCTCTGCAGCGCTGGTTCCATCCCTGGCCGCTGGCAAGGGTCCCACATGGTGCGCGGACCTGTCTTGTCGCATCTGCTCCTCCCCTCAGCAGTGTATTTCATCGGCCTGCCTATTCTGTTCCCTGCTCTGGCTCTGGTGAATTCTCTCACCCTCCCGCGCTTCTGACTGTACCCAGTGCATGTATAAATAAATAAATAAATCTTTAAAAAAATACAATACTTTCTTAGATGCAAATGTGGCAGTAGACACACAGCAGTCAATGCTGATTATAAAGATCATCTATTTCATCAAGAACAGTTGACTTGCTGGAGGAACTGTGACTTCTAAGATTCACTAACTAATGCAAAATTGGCAGCCCCAGTTTTCTCACACTTGCATGGGAAATTTCTAGCATGGCAATCATCTTTCGTGGGGTTTGATGGAATTCTTACTTGAGAATGTTAAAATGTACTTTATATTTACCTACTGCAGGAATGTAAGGAGAAAGGAGAGGGTGAGGCAAGTGAAGAGTTGGAGATAATACAGAAGGATGAACCTATGTAAATATACATTTAGGGTGACACATTAGAGACCTAAGTGCCAATTTCCCAAAGGAAATGAGCCAACTTCTGTTTTTCATTATGACTCCTGAATACAAGCTTAAAATTGAAGAACTGCCCATCTTCAGTCATTACTGCAATATCTCTTATAGGATGACTCCTATTTCCCCAAGCAGTAACTAGTTTGCTGGGAATAAGATAATACTGCATTAACTTTTTCCATATGTTCAAGGGTCTCCTTGGGACTGACAATTATTCAGTTACTTCAACTTTACACAGGTCTGATATGGATTCATCAAAGTTGAGACAGGAAATTTCAAAAATATAAAATATCAGAGTAAACCACTTCAATATGGGTCACAAGTTCAAACTGACAGCATTAAAGATACATCACTTCGCCCCCAACTGCTACCCATCACAGTATTTTTTTTTCATGGTTTATATTGTTTTTTTTAATTAAATTTTATTTTTTATATTCCCCATACAATTACAACCCCCTTATTTTAACCCCAAGCCCTCCTTTCCCCGCCCCCCACCCCCCATAGTGTGTCTCTGGTTCATAGTTGTTTGTTGATTTTGATATTTTCTTTCTTATAGTTATTCTTTTTCCTGGTCCCTTATTTAAGTTTTCTAGATTCCTGCTATGAGTGAGACCATCTGGTATTTTTCTTTTTCTTTCTGGCTTATTTCGCTGAGCATGATCCCTTCCAGCTCCATCCATGTTGATGCAAATTGCATGAGTTTATCTTTTTTGATTGCTGAGTAATATTCCATGGTGTATATGTACCACATCTTCTTGATCCAATCATCTATTTTTGGGCATTTGGGTTGTTTCCAAAGCTTAGCTATTATATATAGTGCTGCTATAAACACAGGGGTGCAGGTGCTCTTTGGAATTCCCATCAAAGTATTTAAATTGCACAAACCTAAAACAGCGATTTTCAAATCTAAGTAAAAGATGGAACTATGACAATTATTTTATGATACAAATAGGAAGTTGTCCATGGAGACATTATTTCACATTAAGACATCCTTTACTGGTAAGGAATTTTCTTAAACCTTAAATTTCCTAGTGAATATGATAGCCAATTATTTCCACATTATATAAAGCAATTCCTTCACTTTGATAATGGTGGGGTCATAATACTATCACTTTGAACAGTTTGTTGATTATAAGGGTAATAATATCTTAACAAAAATTACACTTTTATGTTCAAGGGAGTAATTTTAATTTTGGTTCCTATAAAATTTCTAAATTAACAAATCATTGTTTTTAATATTACCATACTTTAAAAATATTATTTATTTATTACTACATTCTAGGCTTCATTAAAATTGTAATGATAAATTAGCCTACTCTACTGATGTTGTCCCTGATGTTAATGTTTTCATAACTATTAACACATACTACGTTGATGATAAAATTTTTAAAGCCAGATAAAAATTACCTTAGAAAGTTTCTATTCAGTTATGATACCTTTCTTGTTCTATAGTTTAATATTAATAACCTACATTTTGCCTATTAGTTTAAAAGATGTATTTCTGTAAGAAAGCTTAAGGATAGCACACCCTGATATTGAGGCAAAATCACTCATGTGACCTTACTCAAGTGTCAGCAGCTAATAAGACAACAATCTTATTTGTGTAAGATCACAATTATGAAACATTAAACCAGTCTTTTGCTGGTTTGAAGTCACTTGATAAAATTGGTATTTTTTCATGAAAAAACAAGTTTCTTCACAAGAAGAAATTTCCAGAAGAAATATCTACTGTATTTTATACAGATTAATGATATTGATAATAAAAATATCTGTGTAACATTTGTTGCTTCAATAGATCCCGGAAACAGTTATAGATGATGAAAAGTACTGATGAACACCAATTTCTACAGTATTGGTGGTACAAAGAAAAATATCCTCAGCTTTTCATGAGTGGGCCATTCAGAGGGACTTCTGACACAGAGTGACTGAGTCCCTGAAGGCACAGTTTTTTCCTTTAGAGGAAAAAGGGAAACTGTCCACCAAAAATCAATATTTTCCCTGATTTTCAAAGCAAAGATAAGTTCTGTCCTGGTTCAAGTAGGGAAGCAGCACTATTGTGAATTATGGACAAGGTATTTATTATTATAGGAGTTAAAGCTTACACAACTGAGGGTGATGCTGAGAAAGGGAAAATCGGGAAGTGGGAGCTGCAGGATGACAGAGGTCATCAGCCACGCAGTCAAAGAAACCAGCACATCCAGAAGCCATGGAGATTAGGACTTGAAGCCCAGTCTCACATGATGGTCCTCGGCCCAAGTTCATTGTCACAGTCAGCAGGAGGGAAAATCACTGAACATAGAGAGAGACAAGTGGGGATAACCTGCCAGCACATCTACATCTGCCCATCACCACAGCAGAGTAATGGCTGAATTCCAATTCTCTAAAAATCCCTCCTTTGGCTAACTCTAATATGCAATGATCCATGGAAGGGGATTCTGGGAAACTCAGTTCCAACTTAACCAAGGTGACACAGTGTAAACGACCTCTGGTGCTGATAAAGACACCTGAATGAAGGCAGAGCCATAACTGTCACAGGGTCAGGATGAACAGTTCTGAAATTTCTCTGAGTACCACAGCATCCTCCTCCTTCAGAAGCAGACAACTGGAATTACCTGATAGTGAAGACATAAAAAGGCACCTCTTGCTGATCTTAACCAATGATAACAAGATAGGGGAAAGGTGGTTATGCCCAGAAGTGATATGAGCACATAAATTCACAAAGGTTTTATTTTCAGAGCCAACTGGAATGACTGTGAAATCGAAAATGCATGTAACATATACACACTGCCTGGCTGCACCCATATTTAAAGATGTTTCACTTTCGTAGTAATAGTACCAGTATTCTGAGCTCCCCACCTTCTTGATTGAAACATGCTCTCTTCCCAAGTTTTTCTTATTTAAGCCAGTTCTTCTTCCCAAGCCATGCACTTGGTGAGAGGTGTCTCCGCAAGGTACTATCTGGAACCTGATCTGCTGTATCTTGAGTGTCCTCACTGTGCTGCCCAGGCCCTTGTGACCACACACTTTCCCCTGGCTTCTCCCTCTCCACAATCAAAAAAGATCCTCAGCTTCTCATAAGTGGGCCTTTCAGAGGGGCTTCTCAAGCAGAATGACTGAGTCCCGGAAGGCACAGCTTTTTCCTTTCCAGAATGGTCGCTCTCCCAGGGAGCACTCATTCTCTAGGGGAGACTGGTTCAATCAGGGACCACCTTCATTTAAACATGGGAATGCTGTGTCCTCCAACCAGCAACCCCTGCTGTCCAGTCATCCCCTTTCCTCACTTAGAAAGATCACCTCCTAGGAACGGGTCTGCTCTCCACACAGCCCTGCTCTTTAGAGACACCTATTCTCCAGACAGCCCCGTCATACATCCTCTTTTCCAGTTGCACAGTGCATTCAGATTCCTACCCCAGACTCCTGCCCAGTGTCCATCAAGGAAAAGGACTAGGGCACTTGTTTCAAGTTCCTGATAAATTCATGACGGTTAAAAAGCACCTAGAATGTTCTAAGATAACTAGGTTCATCAGCCCAAAGCTCATAAAAAACTCTTTGACAAAACAATCCCACTTCTATGAAAATCAATGGCAGAAACAGTATTTTCATAGCAGTATAATTATAACAGTTAACACTGAAAACATGCTAAATACCATTAGCATGTGGACATTCAAGATTGGGAAAAGAGACTATATGTACACATAACGAAATAATGCAATACTTATTTGTATAATACAAACCTATGAGTAAGTGTACCTTTATGTATAAACATGGGAATATGCCCAATGATTGGTATTTTAAAAATAAACACATTTGTGAACAGTTCTATAGTCATAATGAAATCTAAATCGACAATAACCAACCTACTTACTAAGGTTATCTCAAGAGACAAGGAGTGGTGTTGAGGGTAGAAGGTAACATTTTCCATTCCAGTTTAATTATTTTGTAATTATCATGTGTGGTCATAAAAATAAACAATAAAACTTTAAAATATGAGATAAACAGAGTAGTGTGTCTTGAATATTGAAATGTTCCTTCTGTATCTGCTGTTGTAGCTTTACCATATGGGGTCAGGAATCACTGTCTTCAAAGAGGCCCCAGGAGACATCTTCAGGAAGCATGCCTCCATCTCTCCTAAAGTCTCCGGAAACATGAGCTCCTAAAGTCTCCGGCAAGATCAAAGGTGGCAGAAAAATGTTTTGCCCTTTCAAATCAACTATTGCCTACTCTGTGAGAACCTGAGAATTCAAAGACTAAAGAAAGCCATCACCATTGCACTTCGGAAACTAAAAATCTACTGGAGGAAAGAGAAATAATTAATTACTGAATATAAGGAATGGTATAATGTTAAGAAGAGGACCTCCCTGTTGGCCTAGGGGTTAAGTCTCAGCGCTACCACCTTCACAGCCCACCTCTGAGGCCTCAGTTCAATCCCAGGCCAGGGAGCTAACCCACATGGAGCAGCAGACCTCTCCTGTCTCACCCGCTGCTTCCCTCAGCAATGTATTTCAGTAGATCTGCCTGTTCTGCCTCTCTGGTGAATTCTCTCACACACACCCCATACCTCTGGCCTATACCCCAGTTCTTCTATGAAAAAATAAATAAAATCCTTTAAAATTTTAAAAATAATAATATTAAGAACAAAGTACAGTGAGAAGTGGAAATGATGTCAAGTCAACCCGGGCATAAAAATAGATGAAGAAACATAAAGTGAAGAGGAGTACTTGATCCCAAAGAAGAGCTGACAGTTTCGCAGGTAGGTAGGGCCGGGTAAACAATTAAGCAAAGTTTATTTGTTTGGCTTTCTTAGTTTCCTATTTAAATTAATAATTACTAGAGTGCCACTTCATATAAACCAGTATAGTATGCCAAGGATTCTGGATGTAAATGTTTCAAATTTGTTATTTCATATATTCAGTAAACCTCTACATATTAAAGTTCATTGTCCTATTTTCAAGAATAGTATACAAATGGAAAAATGCATTTGTATCCTTTATTGAATTTATTTTTTTTTTTGCCATAGGTGCCTTTAACATGTGCAGTAGTTTTATCATGGTGTTCTTAAAAAAGCCCCCAGTCAGGCATGCTAACTCTCCAACAGGGTGCCTATGAAAGCTCCCCCAGGCTCAGTGAGGTTCAAACTAAGCAGACTTTTTATTTTTTTAAGCTTTTCTTTTTTAAAGATTTATTTATTTATAGAAGACCTGGGGTACAAGCCAGAGGTGCAAGAGGGTGAGAGAACTCACCAGAGACAGAGCAGGAAGCAGAACAGGGAGAAGGACCGAAGTACACTGCTGAGGGGAGCAGCAGGTGAGACAGGAGAGGTCTGCTGAGACATGTGGGAATCTCCATGGCCATCTGGGATCGAACCAATGCTACAGAGGCTGCAGACAGCTTCACAGCTCTACGCTAACCCCGCTGAGCCGCTGGGGAGGCCCCAAACTAAGCAGATTTTTAATAACAGCATTAATAAAGTTATATCCACCCCTTTCTATACTGCAAATAAACACATATTCCAGACTTAAATTTACTACAATTCCAAATGCCAGAGAGAGAAACTCCCAAACAAAGGTCTGGTAATGTTGCCATAAAAAGGAACCCATGAGGCTTTTATTTGTCATTTAAAAGTGGTCAAGTGGTTGATGACACACTGGAATTAAATAGAAGCCAGGAATGCCCTCCCAAGAGAGATGAAAGATCGTAGAACATTTTCCTATGATACACACATTTATAGAGGTCCAGCATAATTTGTTATGTCGCTTTCAAATTGCACTGAGTTTTAAATTGCAATGTCTTGCTCTTTTATTGCTTGTCCAGATCCATTCATTGTGTCTGAAATCTAAGTCTATTGCTTGAATGTTAAGCACAAAGAAAATTTTAAATTGCATGCTAGAGGATGAAACAGGGCAATTTCAGTGAACTAGAAAGACTTTATATTTAGCTAACTTTCAAGAGCTATGAAGGCCTGAGAAGTAGTTACTTATTCCCTATGCCAGCTTTTTTTGGTTTCCTTCCTTAGTTTCTTTCTGCCCTTCTTCTTTCTGCCCTTCCTCCTTTTATTTCTTTTGCTTCCTAGTAATTATTTTCCAACTTATTTTACTGTATTTCAATTAAAGCTGAAATAATGACTTCCAGTTTCAACAGCTGGAAAGTTCAAAATCCATGATTACTTGGAGGTTTAAACTGACTTGAAATTCCACCTCCTATCACACTCTACTCAGAATACTCCCAAATAAGGCCTTGAAAACTTCAATCACTGTGAGCACTCATTGCCATACTTACTTCAGATGCCATACTGCCTCAGTGGACCTACTTTCTTAGACTGTCTTCAGAGCAATTTTTCTGTCTTTGAAGCATTCATGCTAAGATAGGCTCTTCTGGGACTTTTTTGTTTCTTATTGCAAAATGCCTGTTTGAACAAAATTTCATACTAGAGAAAGTCAGGTTAAGTGTTACAAACAGAAAATTAAAGAATTAAACTGGTGTGGATTTGGCGTCTTGGAGAAAAGTAATAAAAATGTCTGAGTAGAGTTTGTAGTTGGAACACTCAAAACAACACAGGAAGATACGCAAGTGCTAACTGTATCCATATCTGTAAGACTAAAACAAAATTCTGGCAGCCTCTAGGTAGTACTCCAATGGTTTTGTGCAGAGATATCAAGTCCTGACTCACCCTTGAGCAACCAAGCAGATCTAGATGAGGTTACTCTTTGAAATCCAATCATTGCAAGACGTGCTCCCAAGATTCGCATTTCAGTATGTACAGCAGGTGGAAAGCATCTCTCTCTACAACTCCTTGCTGGCAGCTCGCTCTCCTTCAAACGGGACCAGTATTTTTTCTACATTCCACATTCTCCCTCAGCACTAGGTTTTTGATTTGTTTGTTTGTTTGTTTCACTGTTTTTGTGTTAAATTCCAATAGCATGATATCAGACATCTAGAAGTAAATAGCAAATCCAAAGAATCACCTTAAAATATTCTCTTTTTGTCCCCAGTGTCAGTGTCCTGATACCCAGTGGCAGTGTTTTCCAGGCCCATGATCCTTTCTCTTTACCTCTCAGCATAAGTTTGAAACAGGCTGTCACAAGGCATAAACATGATTTGAATGTGGGGAGCTGCAGAGATCTACAACCCTCAAGGAATTTCCCAGAGCGCTTGTCCAAAAAGCTAAAAACCAGATAACCCCCAAATAGAAGATGGCCTTATGCAAAGGCAGCAACTTTTTGCAATCAACTAAATTAACATGGACTCGTGGATGCTGCGGTTTGACAAAGCAGATGCCACCTCTCCTCTGAAGGTTCTTGTAGTTCAAAGGAGATGCCAAGAGGGACCCACAGAGCCAGGGAGGGCTCTGTCAGACTCAATAAAGATACTCTCAGTGTTGCTAATCACACACCTCACATCTTCCCTAGTGTGGAAAATGACCAAATGAGAGCGGTGGATGACAGCATATAAGGCACCCTCAGCATACAGAGATTCGTGTATAGTTGTCCCTTCCTTTGCATTGTGGAATCATCATCACGGTGTTCGTTAGGCATTTACTAGGGAATAAGATTTGTGCTGTGTATTCATTATCCACATTCACAAATAACCCAGCTAAAGTTGAGTTTTCCAGAGTCACACAACTAAAAAGAAAGAATTTCTGAGCCAAAAGGTAATTTCAGAGGCTGTTTTAACCAGCTTGCATAGTCTCCATACTGGGTTTTCCCACCAACATTTTATTATGAAATTTTCCAGTTAATCACATAGAAAAGTTGAATGATGAATAAACATCCATATACTCACCACCTAGATTCTAGAATGGCTAACAATTCATTTCACTACATTTGCTTTAGCACATATCCCTCCATCCATCTGTGGTTATAGCAACAGTAATGTTTTGTTTGCTCGGGGAAAACTATTAACAATAACCACACAAAGGTGTTTCCTCGCACCACATCTGCCCTGACATTTTTGGTATGGCTATTCCATTTTGATCAGAGAAGTGAATTCCTGAGGATACTTGCAACCTCCACAAAAGTCAGGATGATGACTGAAGCCTCAGTCTGGTGTTTACATGATGGAGTGATGAAAATGACCTCCTTTACCAAAGTTTTTCTGTGCTATCAGTGTCAATGTCACTTGTCTGAAGCAGAACATGGTGGACTCCAGATTTTCAATAAGCTAGCAGTGTTTTTGAAAGAAACCTTCCAGAAATTATTAAGCCAAAACATTTCTGGATTACAAACTAGAGTATGTTATTCGTTTGCAAACTTAGCCTTAAAAAGTTGGAAACGACATAAAGCCCATATCAACAGTGGTTATCTATAGGGGGTAGGGTTCAAATAACTTTCACTTTCTTCTTTATAGTTTTGATATTACCAGCATCTTTTTTACAAAGACTGTAGGCTTTTTACAATCAGAGAAAACAGTTTTAGATTTAAATACGACATGTTTATTTTACCTGGCAAGAACAATAACATTATTTCTAAGTGGGTTAAAAGCCTTCCTATAATCCAAAATGTATGCTACTGAATATACACACTCTCTCTCTCTCTCTCTCTCTCTCTCTCTCTCTCTCTCTCTCTCTGTACTTGCAACAGAATATAAGTCTGGAGTGAAATATACTAATTATTTGAAGGGGGAAGCTGTTCTTAATGACAGCAAATTTGTTACAAAGAACATATATTATTTCTGTCAACAAGGTTAATAACAAATTTTTTTTAAATGAACTCATTATGCATGAGATTATATTGGTGTCTGAGATGTATACAGAATACTGTCATTCAGCCACGCTGGGCACACCACCACTTCATTTCCCAGCAGTGTGATGCAGAATGGAGAACAGGTGAACATTCCTGACACTTCTCAATTCAACAGCAAATCCTCCAGTTTAAGGCCAGGAGTGGAGTTCCTTGGGCCTGGGGGCACATACATCTGTGCTTGTCAGAGAGCTGCATCTGACCCATTCGGGGAACATGAAAATTCATCCTGTGAAACTCAGGACAACCGCCCCTCAATTCACCTCTTTCGTTAAAGGTGACATAAAGGGATTAAAATGCCCCCTTGTGGTGCCTCCAGAAATAATTTTCAATGTACACAAATTTACTCTTAAGTCCCTTCTAAAGAACTGAACACATTGGAGTCGATTTCAGGGCTATAATATGTTCACCATCCAGGGGTCAGACAACTTTGAATTAGAACATAGGCTTCGCCACCCCTTTACTAGCCAACTGATAGAGCACCAGATTTTCTCACCTATGAAATGAAGCTAGTAAAAACAATGCTTACCTTTCAGAGTTACTAGAACTGAATGAAAGAATAAAATACATGTCAAGTACATAACACAACAGCTTACACTTACTTACACTAGTTTATACTTATGTTATTAGATATGAATAAATGGTAGAAAAGGATGATAACAATGAGTCCACTGGGCAAAATAAATAAATCTATTATTACCTTTCATAGGTATTAAGAACACATAAGATACCTACGTCATGTATTTTTACCGATTATCCAGAAAAAATAAAATAAAATATGCTGATTGTTGATGAGAACATACAACATCCTATCAAGTTTAAAAGGCATTGATGCCTGTAGAGCAATCCAAAGCCTCCAGACTATTAGCACTGCCCTTCCACCTCCCAAATGGACTATCACTTAAGTAAAATGAGTATATCTGGACTTCAGATAGAATTGCTGTGACACAATTGCCTATGAGGTTTTTATTTATGTTTGGACAGTGTTTAGTTCCAAGGTCTGCATGTTTTCTTACTTTCTTGTCTATTTCCCTTTTCATGTTCATGGCTGTCACTTGGCACAAACAGCCTTGTCCACCTGGCACATTCCTTGGCAGAGTACACGTCTCCTGACTCCATCTGGAGCTGCTCCATTCCAGGGCTCATTAGCAGGCAGAGGCTTCCACCAGCACAGCGCCTTGCTCCCCAGCACCAGCACTGTGGCAGCCTGCAGGGCAGGGAACATGACCAGCGCAGCAAGCTGGACACTGAGCTGCTGGCATTTTGTACATCACCATTACAGCACATAGCTACTTGTCCTTCAGTGTCATTATGCTGTTGTTACTATCTTTACTATGGTAGCTAGGGTTTTGTTGTGAAGTGACTTGACAGTACCACATATTCAGCACTATCACAAAGAACGACTCAAAGGACATCACAAAACTTGTCTCATTTAATCATCACATCAGCCCTCTACGGGAAATACTACTGCTAGAGAGCAGAACACTGAAACTCAGAGAAATAAAACCCCTGTCAGGATCACATTGTCAATTCCAGAGCTCAGGATCCAGCCAGAGTTAAAGTACCACCCAGACCACCTGAGTAGGACCGCTTCTAACCCACAACCATCCAAGTTTGGGGAAGTGAAAGAGGTTGGGAGGCTGAGAGTTGGCAAGCTACCCAATTGCAAATCTGACCAGAATTCCTGGTAATGGCCTCTGGGGTCTACTAATTTAAATGTAGAAAAGGCAGAGATCTGGGTCTCCTGGTGGCACAGGGGTTAAGTCTTAGCACTATCAAGCTATTGCCCTGACCTAAGTCCAATCCCCAAATAGGGAGCTGACCCACATGGTGCAGCAGACCTCTCCTGTCTCACCCACTGCTCCCCTCAGCAGTGTATTTCAGTAGATCGGCCTGTTCTGCTCCCTACTCTGTCTTTGGTGACTCCTCTCACTATGATCCCCACCCCTCACCCCTGGCCTAGACCCCAGTTCTTCCATGCATATATAATAAAAATAAATTAAAAAAAAAAGAAAAGGCAGCGATCCAATAACTACAACAAAAACCAAAACCTCCCATTCTGACCTATAAGAAGGTTATGACCATTAGGTAACTCACAGAAATTAACAGCTTCAAGAATAATTCCTTTTACTGTCTCCACAATCAAATGCTTTTGTGATTTAATATACCCAATCATCTTATAACAAAATAACCAAGCTCAATCCCTTAGTGTATTTCCTCAGTACTTTCATCATGCATGTTGGAAAAAGACAGCAGTAGAAATTGATGGGGCACAAAAATCTGAGAGTAATTATGTAAAGTCAAAGGCAATACTGCACCACTTTCTCTGTAACACTGGTACTGCAAACAGGCATATGTATCACTGTCAAGCATAAGGGCTCCTGGATTTAAATTTCGGCTCAACTCTTTAACTCAGATGTTTAAAAATTTAAAGTCACTTAACCTTTATAAACCTCAGTTTTTTCATCTGTGAAATGGAGAGGGAAACAGTAAATATCTCATGGGTCATTGGGAGAATTCATGGATTCAATTCATAAGTGCATAATGCCTGGCCACAAAGCAGGTGACTAACCAATGTGGGTTTTATGTCTTACATCATTTGATTTGGTCCCAAAAGGTGCCTAAGCTAAATAACAGTGCCTAGGCTAATCAATTAAACCTTCATGTCTTCTTCTAACAATGGCTTTGTTGTTTAAGCCCATACTAGGTGACAAGCAATATATACATGTCCCCCACTTTTTGATTATTCCTGTTATACCACTTTGCTTTTACCAACGACATACTAGTTAGCACCTGTTTACACTACCATAAAAATCAGATTTCTGCTTTTTTAACAAAACACAAAAAAAGTGAAACAAACATTCTGCATTGGTTTTGCAAAAGCTGCTTCAGAGGAGCGTGCACCCCCAGCAGCAAGAGCAGCCCCACTAAGCTCTTTCCCAGGAGCTACCTTACACAGGCAGTGCATGGATCAAACCACTCCTGCTCTTACTCTAGATTACTGTTATTTTAGGTTTTATTTGCTATTTTTTTAGTATGATTTGGTAGGTTATTTTTGGATGTGGGAAAGCACAAATATTTTTCCATGTAAAATAATGGGAACTGCTTCTTTGCTTTATGCCATTTAAGCTAGGAAATGTTCCATAGACAACCTATTGATATTTTTGAGAACAGGGAAACACTGTACTGTGTGCTTTACATCTGTATCTCTAATTCTCCCAATAATCCCATAATTTAGAAATTATCCTCAGTTTATAATTGAAAATATTGGTGTTAAAAGGGCAGTAACTGATTTGTTGAGGGTTCTGGCCTCCAGTCTATGCTTTTTCAATGTATCTTCCAGCCCAACCAGGAGGGAGATGGAAATGTTATCTTGCTTCCCAGGGCAGCAGCTCATCTGCTGAGGGCTGGCAGTCCCTAAACATCACAATAGCCCAGGCAGTGTTGCCCAAAATCAGCTCTGGTGAGCAGCCTGTCATCCAATTTCTGCCAGAGTGTACTCCTATCCACCACAGATCTTTAGCCAAAGAGGCAGGGGAACATTCCCTGTGTCAATGTGTCTAGCAAACTAAGGGTAGCTTTGCTGAGAAGAACCTACTGTGGCTTTAAATAAACTGAAAACATGAAATTGAAAAAATGAAAAGGATTTTTTTGTTATAATTTTGCATAACCCCTTAACTTGCAATTCTCATTATTCTACTTAAGAGTTTAAAATTTTAACATTCACATTCAAGGGGGGTTTTTGGTTAAGGTTAAAACAATTCAAGCTGCACACACTAATAAACTCCCCTCCAATATCATTTTCAAATTAAATTTTTCTTAGACATTTTACACTGAATTTATAAACCAAATGTTTCCATTTTCTTTTTTATCCACTTTAATTGCCTGACCAAGAAAAAAAACCTTCTCAAGAATTAAAATGCTCCAGTAACTCCCTAACAAATTACATGATTCAGTAAACTTTAAAGGCATTACAATACGATTTATCATTTTTGTCAAAAACTTCATCTTTCAAAATAAAAATGACAAGAGTAATGCCAATTACCAAATTAAACACATAAGGTAGTATCATTGTCCACTCTTATTCTAACAAGCCAAATTCTCTTAAATATTACAAACACACCAACTAAAAAAAGTATGCAGATAATTTATAATTGATTAGACTTAATCACATGGGTTTGAGGAATTTTATTATCTGTGTTAAATATCTTGAGATTATAACCCCAAGAAATTCAGTTTGCCTTCAATTAAAAGTAATTTTTAATGTGATTCTAATAGGCAATAGATTCTAATAGGCCATAATTTATAGTTGCCACGGAAATGAGAACCCAGAAACAGAGTGTTCTCTGTACATAAGTGAGGTTCACTCACCACCTAATTCTGCTGAATTTCATCTGATTCCAGAACTTTTCAACCACCCTCTGTAGGGGATCAGTGATTACCTTCACTTACTGCACACATAATTGGTTGTCTTTATCTTTTAAAGAATGTCAACTGCCTTTTTATTATCTGAAACTTTAATACCACTCCACGAGATGCTCTATATTGTACTGTAATTCTTTTAAACATCTATAAATTTTGTCACTTGATTTAGGAACATTAAATTTAGCACTAATTGTTCCTTTTGAAGTTTGGTGCTGGCTTCCTTTACACATTTCTTTACTACCTTATGGATTTCCTTCTTGTCTAGCAGGGGTAGTGTTATTAGAATTAGGGGTTCTCTGTGAAGCAACCAAAAATTTTAAATAAGATAGTTTATTTTTCTCATATATAAAGTCTCCAGGTAAGTTGTTAGTTGGTGTCAGAATTCGACAACTATCATAGTTCCTCAACATATCACTTTGACTTTATGATCAAACTGGCTGCCACTAACCATGACTAAATCACAGGTCCACAACCACACCAGCTACTAAGGAGATTGGAAAATAGAACCTTTAGCAGGCAGCCGTGAACGTAGTGAAACACTGAGGAGTCCCCTAATACCAGTCACCAAGGGATGCTGATGGAAGAAGGGGAAGTTGTTATATGCCTTCTGGAACCAAGGACACAGGATTGGGGCCTCTATGGTGGCTCAGGGGTTAAAGGCAGGGCTATCAAGCTACAGGAAGCCACTGCAGCATGAGTTCAATCCCTGGAGGGCCAGGGAGCATCCCACATGGCACAGCAGACCTCTCCTGCTTCGCCTACTGCTTCCCTCAACAGTGTGTTTCAGTAAGTCTGCCTGTTCTGCTCCCCACTCTCTCTGGTGAATCCTCTCACCCTCCATACCTCTGGCTTACACCCCAGTATGCATAAATAAATAAATATTTGTTTCATAGAAACTAAAAAGGAACATATCCCACACTACCCCAAAACTGAAGATATTGGAGGGGATGGAAGTGGTGGGACAGGTACAAAATTGGTTAACTGGTCATATTGATTGGTCACAATAAATTGATCCTGGAAGTAATTATATAGAAGATAATGAGAGCCAGGATTTTCACTGCTGGAGGAGTATTTCCAAACATGGAAAGGTGGGAGTGTAGAAGCCTGAAATTTAGAATCGGAAGCATGTCAATACAGTCACAATATTTTTTATAACAAGTACAAAGTAATGGTTTTTGATATATGTATACCTAAGTGGAATATAGAGAGAGCAGAATGAAAATATATACTTTACATATGTTTCAACTTTGAATAGCTGGGTGCCAGGGGTGCCAATCCTCCATGCAGATGATAATCCATATATAACTTTTGACTCCCCAAACTTAACTGCTAGTAGCCTGCTGTTGACCAGAAGCCTAACCAATAACATAAACAGTCGATTGACACATATTCTGCATGTGTCACAGAGCAAGTATGATACATACTACACTTCTACAACAGAGTAAACTAGAGAGAGGCTAATCTCAAGAAAATACATACAGTACTGGAATGTGTTTATCCACACCATAAGTTTATGTCATCTATTTGTAAAAATATCTATGTATAAGTCGACCTGTGCAGTTCAAATCCATGGTATTCAAGGGGAACAGTGTGTGTGCATGTGTTTGCCTTGGTGTGTGCGTACACTTTGTGTGAACACATACATATCTGTGCATCCATGTTCATACCTGTGTATACACACACCCAACTCTCTTCTAAGATACCTTAAAGCAATGACTCCTCACCAATACAGAGCACAGTCACACATCCAGACTGATTTTTAAGTACAACCGACTAAAAGAATCAGAGCTTCCTAGGAAAATAGCTGGTAACAGGGCTGGAACAAGAGAAGCACAAGTTGAAATGAAGACATCTGGTGCCAAAATATAAGGAAGTACTCAAAGAAAGGATTACGGCATGTTAAAAAGACTGAAAACAGAGATGATCCATGGAACAAGACAAGAATTCATAGGGTCTTGCTGGTATTATTAAGCTAAATAAATAAAAGCACAAGGAAATACTCTCCCTAATATTAGATTACCAACTCATAAACATAGGACAAATGATGGAAATGAGAATCACTCACTGACAAGCATCATATTTAACTGACTCAGGCAGGATGGTCCACGAAGGCTAAGGTTGGTTGGTAAAAGGTAGATAGTGATGCAAATCTCAGAACCTCCCCACAACATTCTTATCAATTATAAAGGGAAAATGGCAAATCTAAGTAAAGAAACCTGGCAGACCCCAAAATGACCAGTGGAGGGCAGGTCGTGTACTTCTACCGTGACCCACTGTTAGGCCTCGTTAGGCCCTTTTTACTAAGAATGCAGAAACTGAATGTGGTCATGAAAAAGACACTGGATGAACTCAGATTTAGAGACATACTATAGAAAAGGGCCTGGACACTTTTAAACAAGAATTTGAAAGACAGGGATAGACCCAGGAAATGTTCTACAAAAGGAGATAAAATAGAAATGTCGGTTAAGAGCAGCATGTGTTCCTGCCTTGGATCCTGGGACAGAAAAGAAAAAGATGCTGTTGGCACAACTGGTGAAATCTGAATGGATTTTGTGGACTGGATATAGTGGTGTTTCCTGTTTCCTGGCTTGGAGGAATGAATGGTGATGAAGTTGCAGAGGTTGCTCGTTTCATAGTAATAAAGACCAACCACAATATTTAGGTTGATCAGGTATCATATCTGTAGCTTGCTCCCGCATTAACAGGGAATCTAGGAAAAGTAACATGGGGAATATTGGTATGGTATTTAAAATTCTTGGTAAGTTTGAAATTATTTTGAAATAAAGTATTAAATTAAAAAAAATAATCAGGGTTGCATTATTCAGAACGAAGGGGAGCCCTGATATTGAGAGACAGCTAATGATCTCTTATGGTCAGGCCACAAATCATGCCACTGTATCTGCATAATTTTCTTGGCTTTGCTCGGCTCTATAGTGATAATCCCTCTTCCCATGGTTTCTGCCTCAGTTGTTCATTTGAGCTACATCATTTACTTTCCTCTGGCACATCTAGGCGATCTCAACCTGCCTTAGAGCCAAATCAGACAAAGTTACCACAGGCAACATATTTTGAGCTAGGTTACAAGGTATTTTCCCTTTTTTTTTAACATTTATTTATTTATGCATACAAGAACTGGGGTACAGGCCAGAGGTGTGGGGTGAGAGGATTCACCAGGAGAGTGGGGGGCAGAACAGCCAGATCCACTGAAATGCACCGCTGAGGGGAGCAGCGGGCAAGACAGGAGAGGTCTGCTGCGCCAAGTGGGTAGCTACCTGGCCGGGGATCAAATGCATGCTGCAGTGGCTGTATAACCCCTTGTGCTTAACTTCTTGCACCACCAGAGCGGCCCCCAAGGTATTTTCAACATGATAAAATTTGCATATCATTTAAGAATTTCTTGACACAATTCTGTTGAGAAAGAAAATGTGCAGAAATAGAAGAATCAAGGTAACACACCCAAGACAACTGGAGAACAAATTCAATACCCAGGCAGCATAGGAAGCGTGAGACAGCAGAAACTGTAAAAATTAAAACAGAAAGGAGAGCAAGTTTCAAGGATACAGTTTTGGATTATTCTCCAAAAACTCTGGTCAATGAGTCTTTAAACAAGAATTCTACACTTGGCTATGACAGGTACAATTTAGGTTTGAAGAACTATCACTTAAAGGAGAAAGAAAAAAGGCCAGGAAAAATTTCCTTCCCAGTTTCTAATCCATGAATTCTGTCCTGGATGACATAATAGAAGGTCAGACATTTTAAGAAATACTAATATCACAAAATATGTAGTCATTGATAATACTGCTGTTAAAGTTATGATGAATAAAATTTGTGTCATAAAATGAAGAGAATATAGTTAATATTTTTTTAAATAAATACTTTTCTCTTTTTTCACATTCAAATTCATAATCCATAAACATTGACTGAATTCCTATCACTCTGTGCCTCAAACACCAAATGAATTAAATAACCAGTGTCCTCACTAAGTTTGAGAAGGGGACAGAAATATAAATTAAGAAATTTAATTTTTAAAAAATTAATTAAAAGATCTGATGTCATACAATGTCAGTAAGACATGAAAATTTTTCTAAAGGTTTACTAAAGGAAGTACCAATCCTTAGGTTATATTTTCATTTTAATTCATTTTATAATATATGAAAGTTAGGAACCAAATTACGAAAACCAGATACACTTTGGCTGTGGACTTTACTGTTTAAATATATCAAAGCATGTGTGACCAATCACTCAAATTATTGGTTCCAAAGTCCATGGCTGAGCTGTGCCTGAATTGTCTGTAGTGTCTCATAATAATTCAGAGATCCAGAAATAATTAACCAAAATCCCAGGAATTAGATTCAGATTTCAGTATTTTTAAACATTCCACAGTGGCTTTTGATGCACAACTAAGTTTAGGAGTTCCTGATTTAAATCACTGTCACTAATTTCAACCCCGAGTGACCTTAGCTCACTACACTAGTTGGCAAAATAAAAACCCTTCTATTGGCTGTAAAATTCACAAGACTGCTGATTAATTCATTTGAATATGATTAAACTGCTTCCCTCTACCCTAGGTTTGAAATATTTGCTACTGCATCTATTCTTAATGCTATTTCTTTCCAAAGCCTACCCCTTTGACCTCTGTTCATCCCTCTGGCCTCCTATATGACTTACAGTTACTTGTTTTATGTGCAATTACATCACGCTGAGTATGAGGACACCCCACAAGCTGTTAGCTATATTAACTTAATAATAGATTTCAGGGTGTGATTTCCAATTAATTTCATTTTCCATATGCACATGCAGCTCTATGGGAAGCCAGAATTACAGAGTAGCCATATGGTGCCTCATAAGTAACAATTAAAACTAATTTTCTATTCTTTGACACTAAAAAAAAAATTATACAGTTTAAATGCCACAGAGAAAATTGAAACTTCAACAGCATCTGCAGCTCTCTAGAAAAATGCCCCACTTTCCACATTTGTGGTCCCAATACTCCAACGTCCAGCTTGGCAGTGATTGGGTGAGGACTGAGGTCCCACTGGCAGTTAGTACATTTGCTTCCTCTACACTCCTTGTGGGTGGAATGTCCTGAAACAGCAGTGACTGTGCTGAGCTTTCTATGCCATATTACTGACCTGCACTGCAAGAAATTTTCTTTCCAAAACAGATGATTTCCGATAATAAGAGTTTTCTACTGACCCGTTTCCAAAAGGCAATGTCTGAAACAATGCTGCAATCACCCCAAAACAAGGGGAACATAAGCAGTCCCACTGAAAGCAAGTGATGTTTTTCAGGTAATAAATGTAATTGTCCTGTGCTGGGGAGGGCTGGGGTCAATGGCTCCCTTGGTTAATACATATTAAGTTCATTAATTGGATGGGTGGTCCTTTTATACTTACAACAGGGTACAATTTTAATGATTTTCAGGGGTCCAATTTCATTCATCATCTAGGAGGTGACAAAGATAAAACACATAGCCACACTTTTCAAAATAAACAATGAGAGAAGAAATACAAATCCTTAATTCTATCAGTCTCTCACAATTTTCATCCCTAAACTGTCAAGGTTTTATGTGAAAGCAAACAATATCACAGCACAGATTACTCTAAAGAACACTGTAGTTGTTGTGCTGAACAGATGACTAAATCACATTATTTCATATTCTGTGATGAATCTCCTCTATTGCAAACATATGAGGGCAAGGAGTGGCAGAGGGAACTATGAGTGGGAGAAGCAAGAGGTTCGGAGGTCTCTTCAGATTCTCATATAAGCGAGAAAATGATCTACATATTTTGTCAGTAAAAAAAGTAGTATGCGAGAAAACTTGGCAAAATTGATATTTTAAAAACACCTCAATAAAATTTATAATGGCTACAAAAAAGAAAAAATTGTTGAATTGTTTATCCCCACCCCAGCCCACCCCGCTCCAATTCGTACACTGAAGTCCTAACAAAGCAGAATGTGACCTTATTTGAAGACAGAGTTACTGCAGAGGTAACTGAGATGAGGTCATTAGGGTGGGCATTAATCCAATGCATGTCCTTACAAAAAAGGGAAAATTGGGAGAGACATACACCCACATAGAGGACCCCCATGTCAAGTGAAAGGCAGCGGTTGCGAGATTGCTTCTATAAGCAAAGGAAGGTTAATATTGCCAGCAAACCAGCAGGAGAGAGGACAGGAACAGATTTTCCCTTGGGAGAGGGCAGCTTCAAAAGGGGCAACCCTGGCCACACCTTGATCGCAGCCTTCTAGCCTCCAGAACTGCGAAGCAAATGTCTGTTCTTAAGCCACCAGGAGTGTGTTACTTGCCACGGACCTAGCAAACGTGTCCAGTCCATGACATGAGAGCCAGGGTCAGGTCCTGCCTTCACCAGCCCCTAACTCTGTGACCTTCAACAAGAGATTTCCTAAGCTGAATTTTTTTCCCCAAACAGGCTTGCTATAATAAGAGTACCCTTTGCAGCACTACGGTAAGAGTTACATTTGATGAGCGCATGAAGCACAATGCACAATACTCATGCAGGTACAAGCCCTTACCACACAGTTCTCATCACTCCCCAACCCCAAGAGCAAACTCAGCCTTTGAGAATGTGGGATAAGATCAGCTGATCCTCCAGGGCTTTTCTCCTAGTAACTCCAGCATGGACCAGCACACAGGTCCCTTTCCACATTTTCTGGAGTGACAGGCTCCTCCCTTCTTTTAAGTTACTGAATAATTCAGCAAAACTTTAATACTCCTGTCTTTCTGCCAGACCTTGAGGTGTCCTAGGTACCAGTGAACATGATTAATATTATTGAAGACATGATCTCCCCAGTCGATTCCTGGCCCCACTATTTCCCTTCTTCCTTCACTTATACTTACAAAGTGGATGTAGAAAAATAAAATCAGCAAATTGTGTACTTCACTTGTCTGAAATGTTAGACTTCTGCAAGATGCTTAGAGAAAATGCTTAAAAAAAAAATGCTTAAAAAAATCCTCCTTGATTCACTTTTTTTTTTTTTTCTCTAAGGAGCAACAGAACCTTCTCAGTCATTTAGTATTATATTCAGTTTGTCTTATTCCCAAAGACTACTTGCTCTTATTTTTTCTTACTTTTTATTAATTATTTTTCCTTACATCATTGTAGACCCTGCAGTTTACCTGCCACTATGCACTATATCACCATATTCCCTTGTGTTCATCCCTCCCCTGTTTTGCCCTCTTACCCTCCCCTTCTTTTCTGGATGCTTCATTTCTATGGTCAGCTTCCTAGTTTTGACTTCTTGACCTTTTGTTTGGTTCCTCTATATCCTTTGTATAAGTAAGATCATCTGGTATTTATCTTTTTCCTTCGGACTAACTTAGGAGAGCATAGTCCCTTCCAGCTCCATCCATGTTGCTGCAAATGAAAACAACGCAAACGCCCCAAAATAGATGAATGGATCAAAAAGCCGTGGTATAGTTATACAATGGAATATTACTCAGCAATCAAAAAAAAAACTTGCTCGATTTTAATGACAACTACAAATTCACTAAGTAAATGCATTATAACAAGCAACTTGCTTATTAACTTTTTGTAATAAAGAACTAATAACCACTAAACACAGCAGTTATTTACTTCCATGCATGTGGATACTGATGAACACCGAGAAAATGAAGTCAGTTCTTTCATATCTTTGCTTTCAGGTACTCATTTTTTTTATTAAGCAATGCCACGTTAGACATCACCAAATATTAAGAAAACATTATGAATGGCATTTCACACTAAGCAAACACTAAAGCACTCAACAATCATAAGAAACATCTCTTGTCTAGAAAAAGAACAGCATGAAGCTTAGCAGATGTAGAGTCTACCTGCTTAGCTAGTTATTTAAACAGAAATGAGCTGAAAATTATGTGTATCTTCATATTTCAGTAAAAATAAATATAGGAAAAAAAGAAATGTTTTATCAAGCACTTCACCTGTCACCAATCCTCATTTTCCTTTTTTCCCACTCCCATCCACGAAGATGAGTAAAGAAATTCTCTGAGTAGTTCACATTTCAATGGTGCATACTCAAAATTCATCTGAAAGTAAAGAGCTGTGTTTAGCATATCTGTGCATCCTAGATTACTGTCCTTCTGTTTTTATCAGTTTAAAATGCAGAAAAATACACTCATGACAAAGATTTATGCAAATGAATCTAGTGTTCGCTAGTCCACCATCATGATACATTAGAATGGTTTCAAAAGTTCAGCCCATTATTTTGGAAGTCCTCTCAGTCAATCATGCTCACGCCTTCAGATCATGAAGTGAAATCCAAAGAACTGAATCCACCAAGGCTTTGGTACCTCTTCCTACATCCTGTTGCCATCCCCTTTTTCATTTTTATGGGATAATGGAAACATGTCAGTGAGAAGATGAAGAACCATTACTCATTTATATGGTTGATCCTTCAGCAATCATCCCTTGGAGATGTGTGGAGCACACACATTCACCATGTGGGGTTTCCTCCATAAATTTCCCTTTAAAAATCTATCCTAAAAGCTCAGGTTCCCCAAATGACACCCTATTTTGCAAAAGAGTCCCCTGATTTTATGTAATCAGGAAACAGTGTGATGCTAATGGTCAAGAAAAGAGCAAGTTACATAACATACTCAACATCAATGTCCCTGTCAATTAGATGAGGCAAACTGTTTTACCTAATAAGGTTGCTGAAGAATTAAAACAAACTGACTTTTATCAACTGCCCAGTAAACATCTGGTACAAAATAAATGCACAGTAGGTAGCGATTTCTATTAGTACTACTATTAATATTATTCTTACTGAGGCTAAAAAATTCTTATTCATGCAGTCATGAGTGACCTGTTAAAGATATACACATAGGGGCTTCCCTGGTGCCATAAGGGGTTAAGACGTAACCTATGAAGCTATCCACAGCCACTGCAGCATGAGTTCGATCCTCGGCCAGGGAGCAACCCACATGATACAGCAGACCTCTCCTGACTCGCTCACTGCTCCCCTCAGCAGTGTATTTCAGTAGATCTGCCTGGTCTGTTTCCCACTCTGTCTATGATGAATCCTCTCACAACACCCCCACCCCCCACCCCGGACACTTCTGGCCTATACCCCAGTTCTTGTATGCATAAATAAATAAATCTTAAACAAAAAAAACTCTATCTTCTTTAAAAAAAAGATATACACATAGAAAAATATATGGGGCCTCCCTGGTGGCACAAGGGGTTGTCTCAGCACTATGAAGCTATAGGCAACCACTGCAGCACAAGTTAGATCCCCGGTCAGGGAGCTAACCCACATGGTGCAGCAGCAGACCTCTCCTGTCTCGCCCACTGCTCCCCTCAGCAGTGTATTTCAGTAGATCCACCTGCTCTACTCCCCACTCTGTCTCTGGTGAATCCTCTCACCAACCCCTACACCTTTGGCCTATACCCCAAATCTTGTATGCATAAGATAAATCTTTTTTAAAAAGAAAAGTTATGTGTATATTTTAACACTATAATTCTAAACCATGACATAATTTAATCATTATTTGTTTATCAGTTAAACCAATAAATTGGTTCTACCACCTTATTTTACCACAACTTAATATACTTTTGTAACATAAGTCATAATGTACATATTATGTTTTAATTTTTATTTTATTATAGTTTATCATTTATAATTTTTGTTTTATATACTATATATTTTTATAACCTATATTTATAAAATATGTTTTGTTTTTTACATATATATCCTGATAATCTCATGATGATGCCACAAAAGATGGTTGGAAACACCTTGAGTTTCCCAAAATCATGGTCAGAAGTGAATGCCCAAAGGCAACTTTGAGATTCTATTATGAACAGTGAAAGAAGTGTAGTGTCAAAGAGAGACACAAGCCTCTTATTCTTTTCTGACTTTGAACAAGTTGGTCATCTGTAAAATGTTTTATTTTTCCTATTTCCTTGAGTTTTAAGTCTCAGCCCCCTCAGAATAATATGTTCAGACCTTTAACAAGAACATTGGGGAACATGGGCAAGCAGAGATGGTGAAGTAAAAGTGGTACTTTCATCAACGGGGATACTATGCACTGTCAGAAGGGAAGAAGTTAATAATGATCTCGAAGATACTGTTCAGTGAAAAAATGACAAGGTACACAACAGGATTTGCAATATGCTACCTAGTAAGCTGACCAATCCTCATCAAAGTTCTTAAGGGACCTGCATTTGAACTATTAGCAGGTGCCAGGAAAGAAAAGTACTAGCTGTCCTTGAAGTTTTCTTGTGCCAAGTAAGTGATATAAAGAAGAATAAAAAGAAGAAAACCTCAAGATAACTTTAATATTTCCTTCTAGAAAAATTAAGTGTATCTGTAAAAACAATGGAATCAAAACAATCTATCATGCCCCTTCTTTTTATAAACCCACGGCATGCCCCCACTGTAAGTGAACTCTCCACCTTTCTGGACAGCTTTCTCTTTCTTGGACACTATATCTGAAGTGTTAGATCCTGGCATATCCCATTTGTTGAGTCAATTTATGTGGCTCACTGGATTTTCTTTTCCTGTGAGTACTCATGCATTCAATTTTTATTTCATTTATGAACTTGATTTAGATTTTTAGCAACCTAGAAACATAAGAACGTTTTGTAACTCCCAGGTAAGATTTGTAATCTCTTTATTCTCACAGTAGTTTATATATACTAATTTCTACTATTATTTATCACATTGTACTTAAGCTATTCATCACTATCCATAACCTGTGAGCTCCTCCTGTGTAGCTGGGATTATGCTCATGATATCATATCCCAGGACCCTCTCCACTGCAGGTCACATTGTGGACAAGGGTCTGTTGAATAAATCTCTGATAGTAAGCAAACCAAACACTACAATCAACTCTCACTCAAAGTTCTCCAAGGTTCTATAAAGCATTTCAGTGCTTACATTGGAAATGCCCCAAAATTCTTGTCCATCTCAGCTCTCTACCACATCTGAAAATCACCCCTTCCTCTTATCTTGGACTTAATAAGGTGCACCCCATTCCAGTCACTGGAGACAGAGTATAGCCTAGTGGAAAGAATCACACACCTGTCCACTTAAGACAAGATTTTGCATTCAAAGACAAGTATTTATAATTTTTTTAAAAGATTTATTTATAAATACAAGAACCAGGGTACAGGCCAGATATGTGGGAGGGTGAGAGGATCCACCAGAGACAGAGTGGGGAACAGTATAGGCAGATCAACCAAAGTACAATGCTGAGGGGAGCAGCGGGCGAGACAGGAGAGGTCTGCCATCCCATGTGGGTATCTCCCGGGCCGGCCAGGATCAGACCTGCACTGCAGAGGCTGTGGACAGCTTCATAGCACTGCACCACCAGGGAGGCCCCAAAGACAAGTATTTACAGAAAAATGCTCAAGCATGAGGCAGCTGATGAGCCTTTTTTTATGGTCCTTTAGGTTCCCCGAAAATGATGAAACTTTAGGATATCTCTGACCTTATAAACTTATGTATCTTTACCTCTCAGGATGCAAATTTAAAGAAATTAATCTGAAAGCATACAAGAGAAAAACAGTTAAATAAGTTCTAAGTCATCAAATGATGGACTTTAATATAATCATTACAATTATACTTGGGGAGAATATTTAATGACATGAGAAAATATCTCATATATCTTAATGTAAAAAAAAGAGACTACTATATATAAAGTAAGATCTCATTTTGTGAAATAAGGCTATATAAAAATTGTTAATATATATGCATATTTGCACATAGAAAAATAAAGGAGATGAACTAAACTGGTATCTCTCTAAGGGCAAATTAAGTAGCTCAGATTTACTTTCAACATTATAATTTACTCTGGTTTCAACTTTTTCTTCTCTGATCATGCATTACTTGTAGAAATCCTGAAAAAAGAGTGTATTTTTTTCTGTAAGTAAAAAGCATAGTTTCTTAACAGATTTTATAGTGGATTTTGCAAAGTAACAAGTGTTCAACTATCTTCCACTAAAATGCTTTTACTATTTTTTAAATAAATTGTATTCATTAAAAATACATATACCAGAAGCAAAAGTGAGCTATTATGTTTCACACCATAATGAATAAAATGAATTTTCATGAAATTTAAGATATAATTTTCAAGGATTTTAAAGATTAATGGTTACCTTTATACTAAAGATTTCTTCTATTCTCCATTTTTAATGCCTGATAACTGCAGTATATTTAACCTTCTTTAGAAGCAGGAAAACTAAAAATGGAAATTAATAAAATACTTTTAAATACAAGGTAATACTAAATTTTAATAAAGCAGAACTATGTGTCTTCTTATATTTTTCAAGACTGAAAGAAAACAGTAATTTGAAAATATTTTGGCAACCTGTTTATTCCAGTCACTGTTCCCATTCCCACAGATGAAAACTTTAGTCTTTTAGAATTTATACCATTTCGAAGGCGGCTTCTGAAAGTCCACTAGAGAAATGAGGCTCATGTCAAACGTTCCACCTTGCCCTCTACTGAGATCATCAGATTTTTCTTTTTGATCTTTCTTTGTACTTGAAGAATCTAAAATTTATTTTTCCCAGTTGAACCAAAGTAGAGCTGGGCCAATGTTTTATTAAAGATTCTTCAATCCCCCAGCACAAACTGTCTTTTTTATTTATATAAGAGAAAATCTGTCTTTCTGTTCTTGTGAAAATGTTATTCAGAAACTATCACTCTTGAAACTTAACCCAGGGTTTGCTGCTCCAGCAAACACTGAAAACATGTGTTGATCATCTCTCAAGAATAGTTGGCACAAATGAAACTGCACCAAAATGTAAAACACAGGCTCCGTGGAAACTGGTCTTGTGTGGCTTTTGTTGTGTCTGAAAGAGAGACCATGATGGCAAAATAATGGTGGTATTACAGCCATTGAACATTTTCAATTTAAGAAGAATCATTGTTGGGCTTAAATGCACTAAAGAAAAAAGTGTTTGTGCTACACAAAAGGCCACAGAAGAAGGAGAATCCAAAATGATTCCTCACATGAGAAGAGAAAGAGGGGTATGGTTTCTGACCAAATAGTCAAGACCCAGTCAGCTACAACTCTGCAGGGGAAGTATCAAATAAATTTCAAAATAGTAAAGTAAGGAAAGGATGAAAAAAAAAAAAAAAAAAACTAAAAAATGATATGATTCTTTGATCCTATGTAAGCCTGAGGTTCATACCAACAAAGAAAGAGACAAATGTGAGAAAATGAATGCTTCCCATCTGGTCCTTTAAAAAAAAAAAAAAAAAAAAACTTAAGTGACTTCTTTTTTCCTTTTTTTAAATTGATTTTAGTTTTTAGAGCGGTTTAGGTGTTCATAGCAAAATTGATCAGAAGCTACAGAGGTTTTCCCCTTGGCCCCACACATGTGCAGCCTAATCCCATTATCAGCAGTGCCCCAGAGGGAAGCTTTGATGTGCCTACATTGCCACATCCTAATCACCCAAGTCCACAGTTTACATTATGGCTCACTCTTGGTGATGTACTTTCTATGGGTTATGCATAATGACATGTAACATATAATATCATACAAAGTAGTTTCACTGCCTTAAATAGCCTCTGTGCTCCACCTATTCATGTCTCTTCCTTCCCTAACCCCTGGCAACATGTGATCTCCTAAAATCAAGTAGTGCTTTGGGCTGCATTTCTGCCAAGAGACACTAGGTGAGGTTCTGTGATCTTTCTCACATTGTAGGTATTAACAGAATTCAGATCATGGGTTTGTAGTCATCATAGGTCCTGTTTCAATGCTGATTATCAGCTGACAGCTGTTTTCAGTTTCCATAGTCCTCAGCTGGCAAACACCTTCCTGCATATTCAGAACAAATAGCAGGTTTATCATTCTCAAGTATTTTCTCTTCTTTCATCTCACTATTCTCTGCTTTTAAATATTTATATGATTAAACTAAATCCATTAATTCAGTATATAATTTTTCATCTCAACATTTATACCTGTAATCAAACTTGCAAAGTTCCTTTTGTTGAATAAAGCAAAACGGTCATAGGTTCTGGAGTTTAGGGCATGGACATTGTAGGGGGGGTCTATTTTTCTACCAAACACATTGATTTAAGGATGGATGAATGAGTAGATAGACAGATCAGTGAAACTTAAGTTAGGTTCCAGATTATGTTCAATAAGAAAAAGACAAAAACTCTATCAAAAAACTGGGCAAGAGATAGGACCAGACATTTCACCCCAAAAAATTAGATGAAGGTTAATAAATAGATGAAAAATGTTCAAAATCATGTTAGTAGGAAACTACAAATTAAACCACAATGAAAGACCATCCTATACCTACTAGAATAGCCATAATAAAAGACAGAAAATAACAAATATTCGGGTCGATGTAAAGAAATAGAAAATCTCTGATATTGCTGATAGGAATGTAAAATAATACATTACTTTGAAAACAGTTTAGTAATTCCTCAAAATATTAAACAGAAAGTTACCATAATACTTTGTAATTCTATTCCCGGTTATCTACCAAAGAGAAAGGAAAAAATGTCCACACAAAGATTTGCAAGTGAGGGCCTCCCCTCATGGCGCAGGCAGTTGAGCGCAGCGCTGTGAAGCTGTCCGCAGCCTCTGCAGTGCCAGTTCGATCCCAGCTGGCCAGGGAGAGTCCCACATGGCACAGCAGACCCCTCCTGTCTTGCCCACTGCTCCCCTCATCAGTGTACTTCAGTGAATCTGTCTGTACTGCTCCCCACTCTGTCTCTGGTGAATCCTCTCATCCTCCCACGAATCTGGCCTGTGCTCCGGTTCTTATATGGATAAATAAATAAATCTTAAAAAAAAAAAAAAAAGATTTGCAAGTGAATATTCACAGCAGCATCATTAATACTGGTCCTAAACTGGAAAAAATATACATGTCCACCAACTGGTGACTGAATAGACAAAATATACCAATATCCATACAATGGAATTCTATTCAGCAGTACAATGGAAACAACACCCACACTGGCTATCAGGGATGAACCAAAAAACACTGTGCTAAGCAAAAGAAATGAGGCACAAAACATATGATTTCATTAATATAAAACATCCAGAAAAAAAGCAAACTTAAAAGAAACAAAAGGTGACTTAAGTGTTGCCTAGAATTGGGGGTGGAAATGGAGAGTAACCATAAGTGGGTATCAAGGATATTGAGGGGGAAAGGAGATGCCTAGAGTTAATTTATGATGGTTGCACAACTCAACAAATTTACTAAAAGACATCAAATTATATGCTTGATGTGTGCAAATTATGATAAATAAAATGTTTGTCCATAAAGTCGCTTTAAGTAATTTATTTTTTTTTTAATTAAAGGGCACAAAGCCCATAAATAACATCCCAGTGTGAGGAATCTCATCTTGGAAAATTATCAAAAGCATGCTACTCTCATTAAACTTAAATATAAAAATAAAAAACTAATTTCATCCAGATGGAAGAAAATGAATGACATAAAATCAACTGTCCAGCTTCTGGGCAGCTATTCTCTGTGTCCAAGATGAACCCAACCAGAGGAAATGGACATGAAATGTAGAAACACCCACAAAGAGGGCTTGACCTGAAGTCCACCTCCATGGACATCTGAACCTTTTTATCCCAGCTTTCTACATAACTACAGCTAACTGGATATGCTGGGAAAGATTTGTTTCCTTGCTATTTTTACACCAAAGGTGAGTGTAGATGCATATATTACTATAAACATAATTATTCATCAATCAACAGTCAGTAAAGGATAGAACTCTTTGCCACAGATCACTTCAAGAAACCACAGACCAAGTCATTGTAGTCCCATTGGGTTTGCAGAGACATTAGTCATTTATAAGCTAGGATTCTCTTTGAAAGGATAGGAATTTTTTTTTGTTTTTGCTATGGTATAGTTTGCATAAGGCAAAACACAAAAGAAATTACATATGGGTCAGGAAATAATTTGTATAATTTTTAAGAATGAAAAGGTAGACTTAGGAAATTTTCCTGATTCAGAATCAAACCCAGTTTTTAGAAGTATTTCCCATTCACAAGTGTGTTGAAACAATCTCTTCTTTAAATAGCTGAATTTAGGTAAACATGTTTAAATTCCCAGAGCAGTTTGAGGAGCTGCAACACTTTAGGAAAATGTCAAGAACACCCTCTGCTTTAAAAAAAAAAAAAAACTGCTCAGTTGTATAAGACTGAGATTATCTCAAGGAAAATAGAAGCTTTCTCAAAGAACCTTATTGAGTACCACTTTTCCCCAAATGTTGACTTTAGAGTATTTCAGTTGAGAGTTACTTCCATTCTGCCAAATAAATGTAAATATCTCAGACTAACTGGGTTAGAGGAAAAAAACACATAAGTTGAGAAAACAGAAAATACAAATGGTTTGTTTGACTTCTCACTTCAAAATACCTAATACTCACTAAGAACCAAAAACCAAATAGATCAAATGAACTTTGACTACAAATACCAAAACAGTGATTAAACAAAGAAGAAAAAGTTCAGAATGGATAAGCCACCTAAGTGCAAACCAATCTGACATGTCCCAGTTGGATGGCATTAGTGAAGGATTAAGTTCAATGAAGGAAGAAAGAGTAAAGTTCACTTGGTGACAAATACAAGGCACTGAGGAAAAAATTCCAGTTTCATACAGGAGAAAATAAAAGGGTCCTAAAAGACCCCCTGTTGAGCATAAACTAAACAAAACAAGTAGTACTTCTCAGATGTCCAAAGTCAAGCTGAAATAATTTAAAAAAAAAAAAACCTTTGACAAATACAAAGCATAATCTTCATTACAAAATAATGAGGAATCAGAATACTGCTTAGTTAATGAGCTTAACCAGAATCATGAGGTAGAAAATAATTAAATGAGAGAATTAGACTAAGTAAATTTAAACATAGGAAAGAAGTGACACTTAAGAAGAAAACTTGATTTAAACATTGCAACTTTTCATAGCTACTAAACACTAAAAAAAAAGAGATTTTATTACTTTAACTCAGAAATTTAGAACCTGACAGAATTCTCTTTAAATGCTTAGGGCAAAAAAATCTGAGAGCCAAAGAAGGGGTATCAGAGCCTCTGTTGGAATCTTTAAGTAATGGTAAGAGCGGGAAGAGAGGAGAGGAGCTGTCCAGGCTCCTGGAGCATTATTCTGCCAGGCCAGACAGGCACACTAGACTCTAGAAGGGCAGTCACATTATAGGCCAGCCTGGCTGTGTGCTGGATATTTTACATACTTTCCCATTCAATATAATCTGACAGAGTAATGGAATCATATCTTCATTTGCCAAAATACTGAAGGACTAGAAGAATGAAGGACACTATCTTTAGGTTTTGGATTTTTTAAAGATTTATTTTTTATTCATACAAGAGCCAGGGTACAGGTTAGATGCGCAGGAGGATGAGAGGATTCACCAGAGACAGAGCGGGGAACAGAACAGGCAGATTCACTGAAACGCACTGCTGAGAGGAGCAACGGGCTAGACAGGAGAGGTCTGCTCGCCATGTGGGTTGCTCCGAGGCCAGCAGGGATCAAACTGGCACTGCAGAGGCTGCGGACAGCTTCACAGCGCTGTGCTCATCTGCCTGAGCCACCAGGGAGGCCCACTATCTTTAGTTTTGTACCTTAGGAATAATAGGAAAAGGAACAAGGACAGGGCCTGAAAAATCTGCATTTCCAAAAACACCACCACCAAGTGCTGGAAGAGAGGGATGGTGTAGAGGAAGGCAGGGGGTTATTTTGTGTTTTTCCCACTTTGATTTGGTTATAATCTAACATTATCAAATCCTAACACTTACACAAGAACATGTCTGCTTTTCTTTAAAATGATAAATTACATTCTTCATGAATAGTGTAAATTCAATATAATTAGCACATAGCAATATATGTGTCATTATATATGTAATCTTATGTAAATTGTATGTGTGTATGTATCTATAATTTGAAATAATTTCCACCACCAGTTCACCTGTGCAACATCACCATAGTCCCTTGTACTCTTCCCTCTCTCATTTTGATCCCTCTCCCTCCCCTTCCCCTGCAGAATGTCTCTGATTTATAGTTGCCCGTTTATTTTTGTCTTGTTTTGTTATGTTTTTATTGTTATTATTTGTTTCCCTAATGCCTTATTTGGTTCCCCTATATTCCTCCTATAAGTGAAACCATCTGATAATCTTCTTTTTCCTTCTGACTTACTTCACTGAGCATAATCCTTTCTAGCTCCATCCATGTTGCTGCAAAAGGCATCAGTTTACCTTTTTTGATTGCTGAATAGTATTCCATTGTGTATATATACCACATCTTCTTAATTCAGTCATCTATTTTGGGGCATTTGGGTTATTTTCAAGTCTTACCTATTATAAACAGTGCTGCAATAAACATAGGGGTACAGGTATTCTTTTGAATTAGTGTTTCTGGGTCCTTTGAGTAGATCCCTAGGAGTGGAATTGCTGGGTCATATGGTAGCTCCATTTTTAGTAGTCTGAGGAACCTCCATACAGCTTTCCATAGTGGTTGGACCAGTCTGCATTCCCAGATGGGCTTATCTTTAAAAATAAATTCATATCAAGAAATATGTTTGCCAGGTGTATTCTTTTTTTTTTTTTTAAATGCTCGCCATCTCTTTTTTTTCCTTTTTAATATTTATTTATTTATTTATACAAGCACCGGGTACAGTCAGAAGCGCGGGAGGGTGAGAGAATTCACCAGAGCCAGAGCGGGGAGCAGAGCAGGCAGAAGGACCGAAGCACACTGCTGAGGGGAGCAGCGGGCGGCAGGAGAGGTCTGCGCGCCATGTGGGACACTCCTCCGGTGGCCGGGGAGCAGCCAGGGATCGAACTGGCGCTGCAGAGGCTGCGGGCAGCTTCGGAACCCAGCGCTCAACCGCTCAACCGCTGCGCCACCGGGGAGGCCCTTGCCAGGTGTATTCTTTATTTGAGTTTGGAATCTCAGGAATGCCAGGATAAGAGAGGACAAGGCTTCAAGTCAGGGAAAGAAGGAAATAAATGCCAAGTCCAATGCTGTCAAGGAGGCCATGGCTTCAGCAGACAGCATAGAGGGTTAGTGGTTGGTCATGGTTAATGGGATGTTTCATTGGGGCCATAGGAACCACTGTGTCTAGGAACAATGTACAATGGAGGTGGACTGGAGATGGCAAGGAAAGGCAGAGCAAGGAATTTCTCTGCAGGTTTTTTCTATCTTGTCTTTATCTTCTCAGGTCAAATTTTACCTAAAGTTGGTGGGAGAAGTCAAGGCCTCAGTGAGTCTGGTGAGGTTCAGAGGATAAAGAGGATCCACTGGGCTTGCAAGTATGTGGAAGCCTCATACTTGCAATTCTCTGAGATGATCTAAGTTGGAGTACATCCAAAATATTTTCTGAGGTTTTATAATATTTTCAAAGGCTAAAATTTTTATCATAAAATTCTAAAACTTCCTCAAAAAAGGTAAATAGAAATCTCAGCATGTTTTATGTGGTATCAGAATGTGTATTAATATAAAGCTGAGAATAATTTTTTTCACTCTGAAAACGAAAATTTTCCTTTTTCATTAACAGATCCTTTTAGAATTGAGTTTTTAGTAGAATACAGGGTCCAAGTTCACAATTTATAAATCATAGCAAAGTGAGGCAATTAAGAGATTAAGAGTAGAAGAATTTAGAATGTCAAGTGGCATTAATTTAAGAGAGGAATAAGTTCTCTACACCTAATTTAATTAATGCCAAGTACTTATAGAACTTTATTTTTTGCGGTGAATGTTGAAACTATTGAATATTGAAGTGAGATGAACAAATTGATCATAGTCTCTTTGCCCTCCAGAAGTATTGGATTTATTTCTCCATCATTAAAAAAAAAAATCAGGGGCAAAAATCCCAACACATTTTAACAAGCTTACAGCAGCTAAAATTACAAACCAAAAAACATCCAACAGGGCTATCTGGCCTCGTTTCTCTTCCTACCTGATTGTTCTAGGAACCTAATGATCTACCAAACTGGACACTGATTCCCCTTGATGCATCACTTACAGGCTTTCAAACAAATCAAGGAGGTGTTATAAAAATACAATTTGAACACAGTACTGGGATATGGAGTCATGTCATTGTCAACCAGATTACAACATCATCTTCTAAAATAATGGTAGTATGCTTGACAAAAAAATGGTAGTATGCTTGACAAAATAATGGTAGTATGCTTGACTACAAATAATGGTAGTATGCTTGAAAAAAACTGGTTCACAGAAGAGGTGACATTGAGCTGCAAGTTTAATAGTGCCTATTATTCTGAGAAAAATAGAAAGCTATATTACAAAGGTTCAAATCATAGTTTCAGGGAGTATGATACCACAAAACTTTAAAAACTAAAAGAGGGAGGAAAAGAAGGAGGGAGAGAGGAGAAACCATTAACTTAGTATATAATATGGCAAATCTCAATATATTTGATGATTGGGTGTTGGGCCTTGATTTTTGACTTCTGACCCAAAGAATTTTGAGAATGAATTCCAGTTTTTCTAAGTCACCCATTTTGTGATAGTGTATTACAATAGTGCTAGGAAACTAAAAATTTGTCCAAGCATACAATAGCTCCAAAATGTGTTTTTATCATGGGAAATAATCCTTGAGAAGGTATTTATTATGATGCCTAGCACATAAAAGATCCTCAATGAAAGTAAGTTCTCTTTCTATTCCCCTCCACTTCCACTCTCAGTCCATCCATATACTTCAACTTAGGGATGCAAATCATCTACTGCATAGAAGACTAAGAGGGACTATCCCTGGCCAAGTCAATACAGATCATGCTCTTTCCTAACCATAAAGCCACTGCGCCATCTTTTCCTACTCAGGTATATTCCTTTACTTTCTGTCTGAACCTTTGATCTCCCAGCTGTACCCACCCTGTATCTTCAGCCTCCTGGTTGTCAGGATCCTAGATTTGGCCTACAGATTGACTGCATCCTGTTTTAATCTTGGAAAAGAATAAAATCTTTAATTTTTCTTTTACTTTGTAAGTTTTAAAGAATTTTGTTTTTATAAACTGCATTTTATCTTCACCATACCTTGTGAAGTAGGCAATTATTTTACTAATAGGACTTATGATCTAGGAGCTTTGAAAGATGATATGACTTCCCCAAGTCACAAAGAAAGAGAGGGGCCAAAAAATTGTGATCATCACATTTTATTTCCTTTTCAATTATGTTATACAGAAATAGCAATTGCTCAAAAAAATCCAATAAAGGCCCAGTTACATGTGGTCCCTTAAAGATGAAAAATTAACATCAAAATATGCTAGATAAAGACAAGAGATGACAGGAAGACAGAGCAAACTCTACTACATAAAACTTGGGTAAAAATCCAGAAGAACAGCATGAGGAAGCAAAGAGAATCATCTGGGGAAGTGATTAACTCCTGATTTTTGAAAATAGACATAGAAAAATGCCCATAGATGAGGGTCCAGGCAATCACAAGGAGAACAAATTGTGAAATTTCTTTTGCTGAAGTATAAGTCATTGGAGATCTATTTGTGTACAACATAACATATTGCTTTGCTTGCTGGCTATAATATAAAGAAGGCTACCCACATCCTCAAGGAGCTTACAAACTCACAGGTACAAAGACTTACAATATACAGCATACTGCTAGGTTTCTAACAATGTAATATAAATTCTTTAATATGACACTTCTTGCTACATAATATATCAAATTAGTAATGATCTCAAAGAAATAGCAGACATGCTGATAAAAACTCAAAATTAATGAAAATATACAACTTCAGACATAATGTGGGGAAACAGGCAGACTCTGTGTAAGAGCGATTCAATCATCATGTTGATTAGAGTATACACTGCACAACCTTTTTCATAGGCAGTAAATATCAAGACTCTGGAAATTCACATACAGAGCAACCAGAAATATTCCACTTCTACAGCATGAATCTAAGTGTACAAGTACATATGGACTAAAAGGCTTCATGCCAAGGTTGTTTGTATGGGGGAAAAAGTGCAATCCTAAATGTCAAAGAAAACAGGATTGGTTAAATAAGGTAACATACCTACTAATGATTTTGTATATATTTACAATGCAAACCTCTAATCCTTGACGAGTAAACATGGTGATGATGCCTTAAATAAAATGAGTATGTAGGTACAAAATAAATCACATTTTGTGGTTTTGTGTATACACTTATACATTCATACCTAAGTCTGGCAGGTCATAAAATGGCAACATTGGAAATCTATAATGATTCAAATTATCTTGGAAAAGAGAACAGATTAAAGGAAATTAAAAGGCACATGCCCAAAGTGGCTATATTTATTCTTCCACTCACTACTTGCTATATGTGTCCTCAGCACTAGTAAGAGACAGACACAGGGTGGCTACAGTTCTGTGTTAGTTCAAAAAGGACGCCTGGGCCTCCCCGGTGGCGCAGCGGTTGAGCGCTGGGTTGCAAAGCTGCCCGCAGCCTCTGCAGTGCCCATTCGATCCCCGGCCACTGGGCGAGGGTCGCACATGGTGCACAGACCTCTTCTGCCACCCGCTGCTCCCCTCAGCAGTGTATTTCATCACTCTGTCTGCTCTGCTCCCCGCTCTGGCTCTGGTGAATTCTCTCACCCTCCGTGCTTCTGACTGCACCCAGTGCTTGTATAAATAAATAAATAAATCTTTAAAAAAAACAAGCAAACAAACAAAAAGGATGCCTGAGCTCCAGACCACCAACAGAGATATTCCTTGATCACCTATTAGTATTATCTCAACTCTCATGGTTAGATTGTTATCCACAGGTCATAAAATTTGGAACTTGTTTATCTCTTAAAATGTATTGGTCAGTTCTGAACACAAATGAGCTAATCATTATAGAATGTCCATCATTAACTTCGCAACTGAGTTGTCAGGAAGAAAAAACTATCTAGTGCACTTGGAAATGTGAAGTGTAACCCAATAAATGTCAAATAAAATCGAATTGTTTATAGGAACTTAAGGATGTATGAGCAGGAAACCTGGGCAAAACCTTCTGAAAAGAAGTCCACGTATATTTCGTTAGTCTGTATTCCTAAAATCATGTGCATTCTCCCCTCTTCTGCGTCTGCCAGACTTACATGGCCTGCTCAGCCACCATCTTGGTTATGGACAGTTCTGCATTCCAGTGTAAGGTCAGAATAGTCTGGTCAATCAATTGCCTATCCTAAAAGAATGTAGTATACCAAACTCCACAAGGCTCCTTTCAAATTAAATGAGCAGGATGCTTGATCACCCTAGGACAATGGGCATACCTCATGAGGTATGACTGGGAATGGGAGGGGGCATTGACTAATGAATATTGCATTCCAGAGACTAATCAGTGGAACACCTTTTTGATAAGACTGGGGGGTTTGGGCTATGGTTTCAATTACAACACCATGTCATCAAGCAGATAAAAAAATACATAGAAGAATCACCAACCCTTAAGTCCTAGATTACATAAGAATATTTTAAGTTTTCACCCAACCTTTCCCTTTGTTCCCCTACCCCACATAATTGATAATGTATGATCATTCTATCATTAAAAAGGCCAGGATCTTGCTCTTTCAGCAGCATCCTGCATTGCATTGCACAGCTTGTTCCACAACTCCCATTTCTTTGTCCGTGTGGTGTTGCTAACACAACACCCTCCATGTTACCTTTCACAGAAAATCAGGCTAACTTCCTCTAACTTCCTCTACTTGGTCTCCAGTTATTTTTCTGATAACTACATTTCACAAACACACATCTCTGTGCAATGATGCAAGAAGTGTAACTAATGCTGGTTAACACACTCTTCAGACTTCCCTGAGGCTACTTTTCTCAAGAATGAAGTCCAAAGACCCAATCAAATTAATAAGGCACAGAACCAAAGTGTTTAGTAATGGTTGCTGCCTTTACATTGAAAACCATCTTGGTGACCAGCTGTGGCATATACATGACTGTGGTCAATATAATGTAGCCTTTTCTGTCACATTTGTTTATCAAAATCATTAGGAATTCATGTCCATCACAAGTTAAGTATGACTTTCACTGGACATTACTCATTCCCTAAGAGACTAAATAGTAAGTATATTTTTAAAAGAGGAGAGTATGCATTAAAAGTGATGTCTGTTATTCTTTGTTTTAATTCAATCAATAGTCATTTGAGTATTTTCCTGTGTCAAGTTCTTATATGAGGGATGCAATGGTAAATACTGAACTCTGAAATTTTGGAGGTCAAAATCAAATTAGGGAAACAGACAAGAGAAGTAATAAACAAGCATAAAACATCATATGATGGCAAAGTATTAAATTAGCAACATCTCTAAAGGAAACCTAACTTGATCATAGAAGATCAGGAAGTTTCTTGGAGTCCACAATAGAGAGGTGAACACTAAAGTGCCAAAGGAAGAGGAAAATGAAAAGATCTAAAGATGTTAAAGAAAGCTTATGGGATTCAGTCAGGTAAGAATGACTTCTACCAAACAGTCAATGCTCAGACACACATTTAAGTTGTTGAAATGGTGAATGGGTGAATGAGTCAATAGCTACCTTCTAAAAACTTGTAGAACTAATCATTAATTTGCAATACCCAAATCAGGAAGCCAAATTAAGAAGTCTGCTTATCTCTCAGGTCAAAAGAAGCTAAGTGTGCCTTTTTAAAGCTCTGTATGGTATATGATAGTAAACAATAGCAGAATATTGCAATGTACATAACATGAATATAAAACATATATTTGTGTGGAATGTTATTCCTTGCCATCAAAATCACCTTTTAAATGACATACTATGTTTTTTCCCATAAGACGATCCTCTAGAATATTATTTTGATGTTAATTTCCCTTTGTCCAATTTCATCACCTCCACCAGTAAATAGTTTCAGAATGGGGAGAAGGGTTGGTTATTAACAAGCAATGATAAAACAATAATAGTTTGCACAGCACTTCTTTTCTCGCTGAGTCAACTGTATATTTCCCTTCTCCGAGGATGACTATCTCTAAGAAAGACTAATTAATGGTCGTGGAATGTTCAGTCACCCAAGGCTCTTAGACATTATTGCCATGTTCTACCCTGCCACCTCCAAAAGGCCAAACTGGCTACATATGCCTGTCATCCACAGCGCTGTCCTGCTTCCAACTCAGGCAGGGCAACTGGTCAGGGCCACCTCACCACTTGCCTTGCCCCCCTCAAGTCTCCCAGCTTCTGCTTGCACCCCCTGCCAGCTAGTTTTAGCACAATCATAGGAAGAGCCTTTTAAAATATCATGTCCCTCTCTTCTGCTCAAAATAATTACAAAATTGAGTAAATCCATGCACTTTCTTTTGCTGTTTTAACAAATTACAAAAACAATAATTTAAAACAATGCTCACTATTTCATAGTATTTATAGATTTGAAGTCTGGCACAATAGACTCTCTGTTAGGGGTTCAATGGATTAAAATCAAAGTACTGGCTAGAACTGTGATCTCATTTGGGGCACAAGGTTGTCTTCAAACTCATTGGCTACTGGCAGAATTCAGTAACTCACTGCTATTGAGTTGAGATCTCATTTCCTTGATACATAGTTCTTCATCCTTAAGACAACATTGCATCGAATCCTACCCTTTCTTCAAATACCTACTTCTGCTCCATCTCTGAAATCCTCTTCTGGGCCTCCCCAGTGGTGCAGCGGTTGAGCGCTGGGCTGCAGAGCTGCCTGTGGCCTCTGCAGCGTCAGTTCAATCCCCGGCTGCTGGCGAGGGCCCTATATGGCACGCAGAACTCTCCTGCCATGCCCGCTGCTCCCCTCAGCAGTGTGTTTCCTCAGTCTGCCTGTTCTGCTTCCCGCTCGTCTCTGGTGGATTCTCTCACCCTCCCACGCTTCTGACTGTACCCAGTGCTTGTATAAATAAATAAATAAATCTTTAAAAAAATTAAAAAATGAAATCCTCTTCTGCCTTCCTCTTTTACTTTTAAGGTTGCTTGTAGTCATAGTAGGCCTGCCTACCCAGCTAATCTATGACAATCTCCATATTTTAAAGTCAACTGATTAGTAACCTTAATTATATCAACCTCCCTTTTGTCACATAATGTTACATATTCATAGGTCTAACACCAAGGTGAAGGTCATGAGGTCAGAATTCTATCATACTTCCCAAAAGAAGAAAAATTATTCCACACAAAGACTTTCATGTAAAATGTTCACAGCAGGACTAGTAACAACAGCTGAAAAACTGAAACAACTTAAATGCCTACAAAGCAGTAAATCAATAGATAAAATGTGATATATCCATTCAATGGAATGCTATTCAGAAACACACACAAAAAAAACCAACAAATACTCAGTGACATAATGAACCTCAAAAACATTGCAGTAAGTAAAAGAAGCCAGACACAAGAGATCACATATTATATGATCCCACTTAAAGAAAAGGCAAATCTATGAGACAGTAAAAAATATCAAGTAGTTGCCAGTGGCTGACACAGGGGTGAAATTAATAGTAAATAGACATGAGAGATCTTATTAGAGGATGACAATGTTCTAAAACTAGACTATGGTGATGGCAAATTTACTAGAAGTCACTGAACAGAACACTTGAAATGGGGTAATAATACAAAGAAACACACATACATACAATGACTCAATAAACTTGTTAGAAAATTAAAAATAAGTAAAACCATTGCAAAGTGCTCACAAAGACCTATAAAATTTGTATTCCCAGGATCCCAGTGAGACTGCTTTTTCTACTAAGTACACACTCTTTCCCTTTAGCCTACTTCTAACATACTGACCCCTTATTATCTCTGATTAACCCATACACATTCCTTCCTCAGAAACTTTGCAATTTGTCCCATCACCCAATCACCTGAATTGGTCTATCACTGCTTGGGATCTAGCTCTTTCTTCAATCAGTTCTGAATCAAGATGGTCTTGATCATGGAAGGAACACTAAGAGGACACTCTGTATCTTTCCCTTTGACCCCTATGCTCCCCTGCAGGGTTAAGGGAATGTGTTGTGAAAAAATGATCACACTGTGAAAATCGGTATAAGTTGAGCATTGTGATACTCAGAGAGCAGGTAAAGGACATTCTTTAGAGCAGGACTACTCCATCATCTGTCTCCAGCTGCCACTAGATGCCAATAAGCTGCTGGAATATAACAGCTGACTACAATAGGAATGCACAATTCACTGCCATGCTGAAATTTGTTTTCCCTGCTGCCCTCTCACTCCCTTGTACAATATGAGTCTCAGTTTATTTCAGTTATTTCCATGATAGATATTTCTCAACATCTACAAAAGAATGCCAACATTAACCAAGTTATATCCTAAACTAACAACAACAACAACAAAAAAAAAAAAATCACCCTACTTTACCAAAATTACTTGTGCAGTGAAATAAATTGCAATTTACTTCCAACAAATGCTTTTCTCACTTTTTACAAATTTGATTTTGTTGAACTAATCTTGTTTTCAGAGGTATAGGATCACAACCCTTCAGATGTATGTCCCCAACTACTACCACCACCAGGACATCCACAGTCCTCCACAACAGTCGACTGGGTACCTTCTACACAATGCTCTCCCTCTCTCCCACCCTCTCTGGTAGCCTTAATTTTATTGACAACCATATTTCTATGGTTTGTTGTTGATTTGATTTTGATTGGCTCTTTGTCGTTTTTCTATATTCCACATATAAGTGAAACCACGAGATATTTGTCTTTCTCCTTATGTTTTATCTTGCTTAGCATAATCCCTTCCAATTCTCCATGTTGTTGCAAATGACAAGAGTTCAAATATTTAATCACTGAGTAGTATTCTATCATATATATGTACATCTTCTTAACCGACTCATGTATCCTCGGGCACTTAGTTTGTTTCCATATGATGGTTATTGGAAATAGTGCTGCAATGAATGGAGCAGTGCATATATTCCCTCAACTAGGAGTGTAATTGCTAGATCATACAATAAATCTGTTTTTAATATTTTAAGAAATCTCCACTGTTTTCCCTATGTTCTGCACCAGAATATATTCCCAACAACAGTATTGCTCTTGAACTTTTTGATATGGGCCATTCAGACAGGTGTGAGACAGTACCTCACTGTGGTTTTGCTTTGCATACCTGATTATACCTGATGATGAGCACTTTGGCCATCTATATATCTTATTTAGTGATGTGTCTACTTGGTTCTCCTGCCCATGTTTTTGACTGGGTTATTCATTTTGTTTTTGTTAAGATATATGAGTTCTAGATCTGTTTATAGATCTTGGCTATCAGCCACCGGTCAGATGTATGAAGTGCAAACATTTTTTACCATTTAGTAGGGTGTGTTTTATTTTATTGATAGTTTCGTTCATTGCACAAGAGCTTTTTAGTTTGATGTAGTCTCATTTGTTTATATTCTCTATTGTTTCTCTTGCCATGGGAAAGAAATTCACAAAGACATCACTGAAACCTATATTGTGGAGTATTTTGCCTATTTTCTACGTATTTTATGATTTCATGTCTTTAATAATCTATTTGGAGTTAATTTTTGTGTGAGATGCAGACTTTTTCTTCTTCCGTCTCTTCATAATAAAAATAGAGTGTACGAGTAACTCTCGGATTTCATCAAAGGCTGAATCTATTAATGATCAGGAGAGGCTCTTTGTTTCTACAGCCAAATCTATCATCAGATTCATGGAGAGAAATTTTGAAGTTCAGAAATAAATAAGTGCCAGTTAACTTCAGAAAGTTGTTTTATAGCTTCTCATCAAGACCTTAATACAACCTAGACTGCATGGGACAAAATTTTCTTCTTAAAAATAAAGTGCCTTATTAAAGAGAGAGAGAGAAAGCTATTCATAACAGTGAGGTTCACTGATTTTACGAGACCAAAAACTCAGCAAGCTTTGTAGCTGACTTCAATATGCCAACCTCAATCCATAGGTCATCAATTAGATCTACCTTACCCAACTGATTTGCTGTCCATCACCCTCTGGGGTATTTAACAACAACAAAAAAAATTGTAATGAGCATCTTAAGAGAATGAGACTATCTCTGCTTTTTTTTGTTTGTTTGTTTTATATGTTCTGTTAGATGACATTTTCAAATGCTCCAGAACCAATCTGTGGCTATGCTTTGAAAACATTATCATGTGATAATTAGGAGTAGATGCTAAAACAGGTAGGTGTAGATTCAAATCTCAAAAATGACATTTACTGATTCTGAGATTTAAGTAATCATCACACTACTAATAAGTGACAGGAGAGGAATTTAAACCAAAAGTCTAGTTTTTTTATATAACACTTAAGAGTAAAATTATACAGTGTTTGTCTTTGTATGACTTATTTCACTTAGTATAATATCCTCTCAGTATATCCATGTAGGCTCAAATGGTTGGCTTTCATCACTTTTAGAGCTGAGTAGTATTCCAGTGTGTATATATTTCACATCTTTTTCATCATATGATTTGTAAAGAGCACCTAGGTTGTCTCCAGTTCTTGGCTATTATAATTCGTTCTTGAACAAATATAGGGGTACACATATCTCAATAAATTAATGTTTTTTGTATTTTTCCAGTAAATACCCACAAGTGGAATAACTGCATCATATGGAATTTCTACTTTTCATTTTTTGCCGAATATCCACACTGCTCTCCATATTGGCTGCGCCAATTTACATTCCCAACAACAGTGCAGCAGGGTTTTCTATTCTCCGCATCTTCTCCAGCACATGTTGTTTTACGTCTTTGGGAAAACAGCCATTCTCACAAATGTGAGGTGATACCTCATTGTTGTTTAGATTTGCGTTTCTCTAAGAACCTAAGATGCTAAACATCTTTTCATGTGTTTGCTTGCCATCTGGGTAACTTCTTTGGAGAGTGTCTATTCAGATACTCTACACATTTTTTAATCAGTTTTTTTAATTATTGAGCATTATGAGCTCTTTATATATTTTGGATACTAATCTCTTGTCAGACATATGATGTGCAAACAGATGAATTAAATGAAACAGGCATAAATTCTGAGCAAAAGAACAGTTAGTGGGAACCAGAAAAGAGGGGGTATGGTGGCTTGGGTAAATGGAACAAAGGGGACAATGGTATGATGAAGGACAGGGTTGGACTTTAAAAAGTGAACTTAATATAACAGACACTGATTTATAATGATGCATACATGAAACACATAATATCATAATGCAATGTTATTTCAATTTTTTTAAAAAATGAAGTAAATAAACCAAGACAGTCTTTTCCAGGTTCTGTGGGTTCAGTCACTCTAAGTCCATTTACTCTTCTTCCACCAGCACCAGCATCAACATCATCACCATCCTCGTCATCACTATCAGAGCCACATTACAGACAATGATTTAAACTATAAAACTATATTTAAATTAGTCCAGAGAAGGGGTCTCCCTGGTAGCGCAGGGGTTAAAGTCTCAGCACTATCAAGCACTATCTTAGCACTGTGGCTAGAGTTCGATCCCCGGCCAGGGAGCTAACCCATGTGGCGAAGCAGACCTCTCCTGCCTCACCCACTGCTCCCCTCAGCAGTGTATTTCAGTAGATCTGCATGTTCTGCAACCCTCTCTGTCTCTGGTGAATCCTCTCACCCCCCACACCACTGGCCTAGACACCAGTTCTTATATGCATAAATAAATAAAATAAATCTTAAAAAAAATAATTTAGTCAAGACTCAAACTCTGAAAAGTCACACTCAGCAAATGTCCTCCAATAAATAAGTCACCACATTCAGTCACTTTTCTAGTGCTATTTCTTTGAAGTAGAGAAGAAAATGTCATAAACCTCATTTTGCAGATTGGGGAACTGAAATAAAAATGATTAAGTTTCCTAGCATCACTTGGTGACTGAGAGGCAGAGCAAGAACTGATGAGCCTCAACTCTATTCACCCAGCATTATCACTCATCTTAAAAATATTTAAGCTCCCTAAATGAAAATAGGTAGAACTGTTTCCAGCTGTCTGATCTACCTGGAGAAAAACAAGGCCAGGTTGGCTTGCTAAGCACACTGGAATAAATAAAGTATTAAGACATGAGTAAGGGCCTATCATAAAGAATTCCCACATTGTGTCTGCAGTCAGCATAATAACTGTGGCATTTCTTACCATTTTGCATTCAGTCTGGGTAATTCAGTGGCACCTTAAAAGTGACAGATGAATGTGAAAAAGAGCTGACATCTCTTGCAAGATTTGCAAAGATGCCAGAAGGACCCTAGGAAAGTGCAGTGACAGCTGGAATGGAGGAGGGCAGAGTAAAGATGCAACTTACAACTTATTTTTCATGTCCTTTTACTACAAAAAAGATAAGAACATGAGATGGCACAGAGGAAAAAAAAATCAATAAATTCTTAATTGAACAATTAATATTTCTATGTCAGGCCAAAACCAAAGTGAATAACTCAAATGTGTCCCTGATACCTGTAGTCCCTATTATGTCAATTTGTTGGCAAATATTTTTATCTATTTCAAAATACACAAGAAAAACAAAAGATTCTTAAAAGATTTCACCAGACTTTTAAAAGGGTCTTAAAAAATTCTGGAGCTTTATAGTATTTTTGTATGCTGCCAAATATACATTTGTCAACATTTCACTAAAATATACCTCTTAAAATTAATAAATTACCTGTCAAATCCAATATAAACAGATGGTCATTTGGAGACAGAAGATGTTATCATTCTGTTTTACACTGCTGTTCGGAAGAGGAAAAGATCATTTCATTTTCTATAACACACAATAAAACTTGTCTAAGATTTCCAATATTATGCCTAAAAATGAAGGTTTCATGCAGTTGCATCTATGTTACATATCTGGTTATTGTTGAGAAGACATCTTCAATAGTAAAAAAAAATATAAATAAATACTAAAATTGACCTATCTCTTCACAAGCATCCATCTATCGCTCAGTCCTTTACTATCAAAAGATTTTAAATTGCAAGTTTTCCTAAAATGAGGTATTCTACTAAGGTATTCAACGTAATTAAGAATTTATAAGCAATTTCTTATAAGCGAGAAATTGCACACAGCTCAATATCTGATACCACAATTGTTTCTTCCTGTTACTCTTTCCAAGAAGGTGTTTCAGGAATTTTATCAGAAATTTAACACATGAAACAATACGTCAACACAACATTAGTGTCACACATCTGAAATGAGATTTTGATTTGTTAGTCTCCAACACATTACTTATATTACTATAAATCGCGTGAAGATGAAGACATTTGGCACCTAAGAATAGTTATGAAATAACCCAACACCAAGAGCATACCTGTATTTATGCTCAGAGTTCTCTTGGTTCTATATTTTTAGCAAAAGACATGAAGACATAGTTAAAAAATATGGCCACTTTTTTCATATTACTTGCCAGGAACACCACTGTTTAAGTCTTACAATGTCCACAAAATATATCTGTGATGTTTAATGATGATGGTGGGGGGGGAGCGGGGAATTGCACATGGGGATTCAGATTCACTTAATAGTGGCAAAATAATTAACATTTTGACAGGACACTTTAAATAAGCATCAGGTGGTGAACTTCATCAGGAGTTCTGCTATCACTCCCCTGTCACATGCCTCCAATGGATCCTACTGAAATGAAATCCAAACCTCTCATGGTGCCCACAATGCCTGCTACATGCTCTGACTCTCCAACCCTGTGTCCTTCCGCTTCCTTACCAGCTATACCCAGACCTCCGTGATCATCCTTCTGTCACCCAAAGTCACCAAGTTCCAGGCCATTGCCCAAGGCCATTGCCAAGTATTTCTACTTAATAATCTTCCCTGAGATCTCTGCAGGTGTTCAGCATTCATACCACAATGGCACTTCCACGCAGAAGTCTTCCCTGACTATTCATTATGCCCCAATCTGTAATCACTAGCTCATTAGCTTTTTTTCTTTAGCACTGATAACCTTTGACATTATTTTGTAACTAATTACAAGTTCATTTTCTGTTTCCTCCACCAGAATTAAAGCTGATCAAAAAAGACGTCTTATTCATAGCTATATCACCAGCACCATCCATGCACATAAATACATACTGACTGAAAGAACTAAGTTTGTTTCTGCCTTAATTGACAATATGATTCAAATATTCCATTTAAATTCAGCTTGCACCTTGGATACCCACTATGGCTTTACAGTCAGAATTAATCATGGAATGAGGTATAAATTCCATGGGGCAAAGGGGGGCCCATATCCAGAGTCTATTCCCTTGCAATCTCTACCAAAACGGTCCTGGGTGGGCCTTTTCTCAAGATCTCACCTCCTAAGGGAAGAAGACACTTCTCCTAATTACTTTTCCAGGCTAAAGGGGTGACTGTCTGCAGAAAAGATGGATGGATGTGTGCGTGAATGCCCTTGAGGCATCTGACAACACAGGATGAAGCTGAGGTGAAAAAAGGATCACAGGTCATGCAGTGGTAATCCCTAGGCCACACATTCTTATACAGAAAGTTCAGGAACATGAAATTCAAACGAGGTCTTTCAAGTCATTGTGTGTTTGTCAAGGCTGCACATGTTACTCTATTTAGGATATATTTTAGCATGTTTGATAGATTGTTAACTTGATATTATAAATTTGTAGTTTGGTTTATGTAGCATGAGGGCCTCTGTACTATTGTTCTACAAATGTTAGGGGTGGGGTGGCCACTCTGAGTCCTTGATGAAGTCCTTTAAGCGCTATAAGTCTGTTTTCTCATTGGAGAAAGAGAAATAATTTCTATGCTTGCAACTTCATATTGGATAAAGAATAATTGAGACCATACATAAAAACCTATGAAAAGCGTATTGGTTTTTTTTTTTTTTTTTTTTTTTTTTTTTTTTTTTTTGTGGGACTCTCGCCGGTGGCCGGGGATCGAACTGGCATTGCAGAGGCTGCGGGCGGCCTCACAACCCAGGGCTCAACCACTGCACCACCAGGGGAGGCCCGAAAAGTGTAATGTTTAAATATTTGTTTTGTGGTCTTTCTCACATGTCGCATAACATAAACAAGGACCACAATTTCCACCTTAACCTCAAAACTACTGTGGATTTTGAGGAAATTTGAGCTAAATGGGGTTTTGCTTTTCATTTTAATTTTTCATCTCATTTCATTTTTTAGAGTGTTAAATAGAAATAAAATTATTTATCTATCCTTCAAAACTTCACATTCTGCCAGAACGAAAAGATACCAGACTGTCCAAGTTGATACATTAAAAGGGAAAGAACACTTTCATTTAAAAAAAAAAAAGTGTAGTATTATTTATAGTTATTTATAGTTGTGGAAGCATGCCAACTGAAAAATGCCCCTTCTACTACTTAGCCCACTGAATACAAACCTGTTTTCCAGGAAAGGCACATATTATACACTAGTTCTGTACATTCATTGATCTGTAATCAGTTGCTGGAGTAAAATGAACATGAAGTATACCCCTGAGGCTGTTTTAGATCTCAAGGCTGTCTGTCCAGAAACCTCTCTGCCCATTCCAGAGAAAGGATGATCTCGGAGATTTAATAAATCAAGAGTACAAACAGAACATATAAGGAAACTAGGACAAATAGAAACTTAAAAACTTAAAGAGAGCAGAGAGTTAGGTTGGGAAGAGCACAGTAAATATTAAATCAGATTCTAGCTGATAAAGGATAAGGGAAAACAAAATAAAATTTCAGTAGATTAAAATTCAAAGTGCCTGCATTTAGATGAAAACACCCTTTTCCACACTGCATCAGATGGGGTATCCTGACCAATATTGCAAAGTCACAAATCACCAAAAAATAAATCATGGAAATTTATCCAAATATCAAATATCTATATCAAAATATCTTTTAGAGTTGATCACAACATGAACTCTCCAATTTTCTACATAACCAGATACTCATGTCTTATCTCTCAGACCTATAAATCAAGTACATTCAGCAGAAACCATTCCAATAAATAATGATTAGAGTAATAATAAAACAGCTGACATTTATTGAGTGGTTGCAATTTCCATGCACTGATCTAATTATGTTAACACAGTGAGTTATTAAAATTAACACACACAGGAACCCTGGGATGCAATAAATATTTGATCCTTTTTAGATGGGGAAACTAAGGTACAGTATTGGGGGAATAAGAAGGGTGTTAAGTAGCTTACCTAACACCTCATGCTAGAAAATTAGAAGAAAATCCCTGGGGGTGTGGCTTCATAGAAGCACCCAACTGTCCAGAGAGTTAAGTGGTAGAATTAAGAACTATTAGACCTGATTTATTAGTCATGCTTTCCACAAATATCAGTTTATCACCATGACATACAAAGGTGCAAGGCACAGTGGACACCCAAAACAAAAATCACTATGAATCCAGGTCTGGAAACTCCTTGTCCTGGTAGAGAAGAAGGATCTTAATGAGAGAAATTCACAGACTACCTCATTCTACAATGTCTCATGTGCTCTTCACAAACTACTACTTTGTTATTTACAATTAGTAGATGAAAAATCTAAGCACAGATATGTCAGGCAAGTAATGCAGGGACACAAAAGTATTCGGTGGAATGGATGAATTGGCATTAGCTCAGTGTTGATTTAACCAACATCTTAAACGATCTGTAGAACAAGTCCTCCTTCTCATTAGGATGGCCGACTAGAAGACAGGGAAAAGGAATTGGCCTTCTCTAAGCCCAATTATAAGCAATGCTCCCCTCTTCCCTCCAAAAAGGAGAAGGGAAATGACTGAATATAAAAGCAATAACTCAAACTCAGTCTTTCTGAATCCTATTCAAATATTTCTTCTTTCGTTCCATATAACAGAATCAGCCAAGAAGCTACATTTGAAACACACTGCAAACATAAAATATAAATCATGATGGGTAAAACTCTTGGCAAATCATAATGAAGAGAACATACCCATTTTCCAATATTGGTGGCTTCTGATCACTTATAGAATTAAAGTGCTGTGTTGAGCTGGGATAATTAATACAGGCTATTAAGAGTCCCTTTGTTAGTGGCTATCATTTTTCTGATACAATTCACTGAAGTTATTATAGGACTGGGTCTATATGGAAGAACTTCCACATTTAATCCAATGATTTACCTGGCACAGTTTCCAAGAAAAATACCATATTGTGTGCACATAATATAAAATGTATTTATAAGTATTGGTTTATTATCATATTCTTGCAATAATTGAAATTTGCTGTAACCTGCTCTTAGTTATTCAGATCATCATACCCCCAGCAAACAGTATATTCAATTGATCTAACACATATTCAGCTTCATTATTCAACCACCTCAGCGTACGTATCAACAAGTCACATGCGCTCTACCTCAAAAACAGATTCCATAGACCTCTACTTCAGTCGGGTTCCATTTCAGCCCTCATCATCCAAACTACAATCTTCTCTCACTTGGATGATCACGATAGCCTACTCTTCCTGCAGCACTGTTCTTCTGCTTACCACAGTGCAACCTGTACTAGGGTAACAAATGTGCCCTGGTTTGCCTGGGACTTTCTTGGCTTTAGCACAGAAAATTCTGCATCCCAGAAACCCCTCATTCTGAACAATCAGGATAGTTGGTGACGCTGGGCTATGGTGAACTTTCATAAAATATTTCAAAGCCAAGTATTTATCTGTGGGCAAATGATTGTTGGCCCCAATCTTTTCCCCTGCCTGGATCCACATCCATGTCCCTTGCAGTTCCTTCCATTAGTGTCCTTTGACTTTGCAATCAACTAATGTGATGTTTGCAGATGTAATATAAGCAGAGGCTTGAAACATCCTTTCAATTGGGCTTGATTTCTTGCATTTTGGTCATTTGCCCACAAGACACCCCAGTTAGCCCGTTGGCCCAAAGCAGCTAACACATGTGGAGCAGACCTGGACCCACCCTGCTGCTTGCAATCAATCCCAATAAAGCGCTGAATCAGTCAATAAGCAAATACTTGAGCAAGAATAAATAACTTGCTGAGTTTAGGAATGACTGAGGCAATCAATATCTAACTGATAACAGATTTTATCAAAATATTTTGGTAACTTCCCATTTCACATCAAATAAAATTTAAATTACTACCTAGACCTACAAAACCCTACATGATCTTAGGAGACATCATCCTCATCGCAGTCTCACTGGTTACCTCTCTGTTTCTCAAAATGACAAAACAGTTTCCAATTCAGGACCCCCTATTGATCACCTCTGCCTAGAACCCCTTTTTGTTTCTCATGAACTAAATACTATCTTCTCATTCTTACATGTCAGGTTAAAATCACCTCCCCAGAGGTTTCTTTGACCATCCTAAGTCCTCCATGATTTTATCATTTGCTTATTTCTCTGACAGCATTTCTCACAATCTATAAATTATTTGTTAGTTTGCTTATACTCTGTATCTTCAACAGACTAGAATATTAAAAATATTCTTATAATAAGTTACTGAATATCAACTGAATGGTGCCCAATGGTCCAGAAAATCTGTTAATCTGAACTCCTCCTGGGATAATGAAATATTTTTATTATTGAAAACATAAAGTGAAAAATCAATAAGATAGCAGAGGCATAAATGATGTTTATCAATCATTTGTACAACTTTAAATTAAAAGCTCATGTGCCAAGACAGGGGAAAAAGTTAGCTGGATATAAAGTCATGAAAAAACAGATGGAATTATACCAGACTTTTAGTCATATTACTATTTCTAAAGGAAACAATATCTCAATATTAGCTTTATAACAACTTCCCCTCCCACTACCACCACCACCAATTTGCCTAAATCAAAGGAAGCTAAGCAAACAAAAAGTTGTTTTGCCTGGTGTGAAATTGCAAGCCTTTTAGCTACACAAGTGAAAAGAGAAGCAATGAAAATGTTCTGTATCATTAGAGTTGCATTCCATTGGCCAAGTGGAAAATTTTAGCTATCTGCCTTCTTCAGGGACTTTAATGTTCACAAAAGACCCCTTTAAACTCCTACTACTGTGAAGCTAAAAGCACTGAATCATGACAGCAGATGTGTTTCTATATTGAGAATAACTTTGTAATGTGAAATATAACAGACCCAATTTCTTGTTCAACTAATGGGTGCTGCTTGCCGGATTCATGGCAGGGAGGGGGAGGCACCACAACCTCTGAGAGTTATGATTAATAAAGTCCACCTAAAAGAGAGGATGCCAAGCTGGTCTCAAGCAGGAATGGAGGGCATTGGTGGGAGCCTGTCCAGTCTAGGGTGTTTTGAAATAAGTTTTTTTTTGGGGGGGAATGAAAAAATGGTCAGAGTCCTTGGGCAAGCTGAGGCAAGTCATGAATAGGACTCTGGATGCTAGACCTGGTACCTTGACTTTGGTTTCAAAAGAAAGAATATTTGATTTTGCTATTCTGACACCTGGAGGATCTCCATTTTGCCTGGAATTTGTGAAGGCCACAAGCATAGTTATAAAAACTGCAACCTCAGAGTCCAGCCAGCCTGAACTTCTTAGAAGAAGTTCACTCACAAACTAGGGATGAGAATGATACTATCTCGGTAATGAGACAAAGAAGGCCAAGCACTTACAGCATTTATTAAACATACACGCAGTTCTCAAGACAATGCTAATCACTATTTTCCACCATGCAGCACATACGCCCATCAAGTATTTGTTGTGTACATGAGCAAATAAAAGCCTCTGCTTCCGTTCAAGTATGCACTATTGCCTGAAAAGGGCAGAGAACTGTAAAAGTAAGATAAAATATAACAAATGTGTCCTCTAGCACATCAAATAGGATGGCAGATATAAGTATTTAATTCATGAGAAGAATATTTTATTTTGTAAATTTACCCACTAGCATTCTGGTTTATATATCATTGTCATGAGTCTGCTTGGTAAGTATTCAAACTCCTTAGTCTAGTGAATTTTGATTGGGTACCTAAAAGTTTGCCAAACTACAAAGGCATAGAGTGATTTGGGAATTACTCAAAGTAATTTCCCCAGAGGGGTTGTCCATAGAATCATGTCTCACAAGGTGGCCACCACCATTCCCTCGAGCAGCATGGTTCTCTTCTTCCAAAAGAAAATGGCTTGACACATGAATAGCAAAACAATCTAAGATACCACTCTTCCAAACTAGTATCCCCAATATCTCACCAAACATTTTCAGAGATTATTTCCATGGGCTCCAAAGGAAAAAAAAAAAAAAGGCAAGGTTCTATTTTAGGGTCCGAATAAAGTCTGTTCATTTAATATATTGGATTGAAACAATCCAGTGCAATCAGAAATGTAATTTTTACCTCTTCCAGAAGCCTGCCCCAAATATCCAACATCCATAATGATCTGGATAGGTGACCCTTCCCTTCTCAGTGTTCTCATAACACTTGACATAGCCTCTACCATCAGAACAGTGCTCTGTATCCTATGGATTTCTATGTCACTCTCTCTACAAGGCAGTGAACATCTTGGAAGGATCCAACCAATCTCAGCACCTGATTCATTTCAGGCTTCCAGTAACTATGAGCTAACTTCACAGAGAGAAAAGATTACTTCAGTCATAAGTATTTCTGAGCCCTCCCTTGGTTTCCTTACTGTGGCCCCTCTTATTTTATCAAAGCATAACAAACACTTGGACAAAGATGGAAAACTAATGTCTAATACTGTAGATTTTTTTTCCCTAAGGCGAGAGGACAAAGGGGTAAAAGTGGCACAGAAGTGAGCATAACTGGGGAAGCCTTAAATTGAAATGAGCACACATCCAAAGACCCTATAACTAAATGCAGAGCTGGTGATGGAAATAGCAGAAAAAAGCCAGTATAGACCAGGGGCTTACATTTAACACCACCTGCTACAGTTCAGAGAGAAGCTGGTAGAAAGTGACTCAGTCTATTTCTAAGTTGATTTGTCTCTAGTACCGGAGACCTGACCATGCCTACATGCTGGCCAAGGCATGAGGAGATTCCTGAACCAATTTCAACCATATCGCTGGCAGCAGGCAAAGCTGCCAAGTTGCTATCTTCCTTCATGATATTCCATCTTCCCACCACGGCGAACAGGCTGCTGCTCTCTCCTTAGATTTGCATTCATCCTAAACAATCGTAAGAATAGGGCCCAACAGCATTAGCGAAAACCTACTGGGTGTGTACATCAGAGAAGTCTGGCTTGACAACTGTTAACCTAGATGGTAGTTTCCAGGGGTGTCCGATCTGCCATTAATTTTTCCATTCAGTGACTACTTATGAAACCCGTACTATGTATAGGCACACACCATGAATGGGATAAAAAGCCCACCCTGGAGCAGAGAATTGAGCCTCATCCTATCCAACTGTTTTTATGCCCCATCCCCAGCAGTCATCTCTAACAGTTTCAACAGTATACTAACAGTATACTGTATATACAGTATATCTAACAGTATACTTGCTCATCCTTCATTTAAAAGGTACATAAAATAATAAGGTAATACCAAGTTACTATATTCTTTTTTTTTAAAGATATATTTATTTATTTATTTATTTTATACAAGCACTGGGTATTGTCAGAAGCACGGGAGGGTGAGAGAATCCACCAGAGCCAGAGCAGGGAACAGAACAGGCAGACTAACAAAGAAATACACTGCTGAGGGGAGCAGCAGGCGCGGTAGAAGAGGTCTGTCATGCCATGTGGGACCCTCGCCAGCAGCCTTAGATCAAACCGGCGCTGCAGAGGCTGCAGGAAGCTTCGCAGCCCAGCGCTCAACCGCTGCGCCACCAGGGGAGGCGCGCCCAAGTTACTATATTCTATACCACAAAGTAACCTTCATATTAAGGACAGTTGCAAATAGGAGTCATCCCAGTAATTAATCTTGTAGTAAGGTGAGCCACATATATTTTATTGTTTAAATGGACAGTTTTGAGGGTGAATGAGATTGCTATTAATAACAGTTTTGAAATAATAGATGTATATAAAGTTATGCCAGGCAAACCAATAGGGATAGTCATCTATGCTTAGAGACATTTAGGAAAACATTTAATGCCTGATGAATCAAGAAATCCTTTGTTCCAGTTTATGGGAACATATATATTTTTTATATGAAAAACATCGTGTGAGAAGACAACCCACAGCTATCATGTAAGGAATGTGCTTCTGTTTCAGGAACACAGGCACCCCAGGTTAAATTACAGCCTCGATCTAACCCTGTGCACACTGAGATGTGGAGCACACCACTTACTATAATAGCAAAAAAATCTCTGCAATATAACAGACAACACCTGCACTGCTGGTAGGGATACAAACTGGCATGGGAAACAAAATTGAGACTGCCAAAAAAATTAAAAATAGAACCACCACTGGTGCAGTAAGTTCAAGAAAAACAAAAACATTAACTCAAAAAGGAAACAATACCCCCCTGTTTATTGCAGCATCATTTATAAGAGCTGAGTTATGAAACTACCTAAATGTCCATTGATGGATGAATGAGTAAATAACTCTGATAAAAGGTTAGAAAATGAGTAAGTGAATAAAGAAAAATGATTTTAAAATAAAATATATAAAGTATATGATACAAATACAGGACATTAAATGATGCGGTACAAAAGCCATCAGCAAGTGAGCCAATTTGTTCATGTTTTTGAAATCATGGTGGCAAGAGATGCTCCTTTTAATTTTTGCTTTGGAAATATTTATTCCTTGAAATAACCATGTTGCAATGAGCACTAACAATGCAGAGGGCACCCCTGATGACTTTGGCTACACACAAAAGAAAAAAGTTTGACACTAGGAAGAGCACTAGAAGGTGTTAAGAAGCTTGACAATGAACAAGAGGGGTGCAAGCTGGAAGAGCTCCCAGTCCACCATCAACAACTGTATGAACAATTCACAGCTTGTGTTCGAAGTGTAACACCCTTTCCTGCTACAAAATTAACTTGGAATAAACACAGCATAATGGAAAGCATGGAAATACTTTCAAGCATAATTCTTTGTGTTCACTAATGACCATACAAATGAAAACTTTAATTAAACTTGTCTGTCTAAAGAAAAAAAGAGCATTCTAGTGCTACAAGTGAAGCTTTCACTGTAACTCTTAGTTGGTTTGACCATTTTAACAAATGTTCAAAACTGCACAACATACAAATAATAGGTGAGTTTGCAAGTGCTCACAAAGAAGTCGGAGCTGCTACCACAAAATATTTATATATCTATACAGGAGGATACGCAATGCAGCAAATTCTTAATAAAGAGATGACAGGCCTGATTTGGAAACAAATGTCTAAACAACTTCTGCTTCTAAAGAAGAAAAAGCAGCACCAGGATTCAAGCTTGCTAAACATTTGACTCTCTTACTTTTTGATAATGTCTCAAGAGAGTGAAGCTCATCTGAGATATTACAAGCTATGAAAGGTTACTCTATATCTATTTATCCTGTCATTGGAAGGCCAAATAAAAAGGGGTGGATACCAGGTCAGCGTTACTTCAAGTTTTTGCCCAGCTGTCAAAAAATATTGTCAGGCTACGAAACTGAAAATAAAATTCTCCTATGGACAATGTTTCAGGTCACCCACCAGACCTCGAAAATCTCACAGATAATGTCCAAGTCAATTCTGCCTCCAATATAACCAGTTAGAGTCAGTCTATAGATCATAGCAACACTAAAAGTCTACTACTTACAACACACCTTCAAATATATGATTAAGTCCTTACATGGTGAATCTAAACCTACTATAAGGGGAGTTTGGCCCAGTTGCTGTATCCTAAATGCTAGTGACAAACTGGCGGAGGCACAGTAGAAAGTGGAAACCACCACAGTGAATCTTGTTTAGCATGAAATCTATCTTGACTGCAGTCAAGTCAACTTTCAGGGATGTAAGCTTTTATAAGCTTACAGAGGTATTTGTAATAGCATCCAGCTATTCAAAAAGTTCATCAGGAGATTGTTGGGTGTGAACATCAGGCTGGATTTAATGAAACAGATGAAGGTGCTGTACAGGAGTGACTTGACTTGAATCATATGGTGAAGGATTGTTTAATGAGGATCTCATGGAGATGAAACAACATGTGACGAAAAGAAAACAATGACACTGAAGATGTAGAATCACCATGAACCTTAACAAATGGAGATTCACTGGAGGCTGGTTAGAATTATGGGCATTTATACCAAAAAAGACACACAATGAGAGAAGTTCAGAACCAAAAAGGCTAATAATGAGTAAGTGCTGCAATAATTACACAAACAGGAGAAATGATAAGCAGGACGACAAACCTCAGACCTGTCATTTTTCAGACCCCTGCTAATCAAGAAGTTGAGAGGCAGCACCAGCAGTGCCATCACCCTACTCCACCTCCACAGGGCCCTTCAGAACCTTCTCGTGACATTCCCACCCTCACCTTCCATGATCATAGTGACCAAGTCATTTAGCAACCACAATCAGGCTCAGAGTCACCTTTACCATCACCAATGATGAAGACTAGTCTCCCTTCCCAACACCACTGTCACTCCCTGAGTCACAAAAAATTGGGTAATTATCTTACCTGTCTTCATGACTCTTTTTTAAATGTATTATGCATCACATTTATTTCAATGTTTAATATTAAAAGTGTCAGGGTCTTTATTTAGAAATCTGGCAATGTTTTTCTGACCAGAAACATACTGTCAGAACTTAATTGTTGTTTATATCAACTAGCCTATGATAAAACTGGTTTTGTCATACATCATTTGGCTTCAAGTTGTAGCTTCCAAGAACCCACTGAGGACATTGGTGTGTATAATGACAGCATCTGCCCATAATTCCCTATGTATTAAAAACTATGTTATTCCTCCCACCAAATCCAGAGATATTACTCTGAGTAATATCACCACCAATAAGAGGGCAAAAACACCACCAATAAGAGGGCAGAGCTATTCATGAAACCAAGACCATGCCCTCCAAAACCTACTTTCTTAAACATCACCCCAGAGCTTCCCAGAAGACACCACTGGACAAGACAGATGGGTGACTGTAACAAAGACAATGATCTAGCTACCTTGTATTGATACATTAGGTCATATAGCTCTGCCACACAGTACTCATACATGACCTCATTTCACCCTCATGGACATCAAGGAAGTCTTTTAATAAACCCATTTTACAGATGAGGAAACTGGGCATTTCAGCAGTTAAGTAACTAGCCTATGGTCAAATACGCAGTATGTAGTAGATGCTGGATCTGAATTTAAAGCCAACTCCAGGGTGATTTGGGAAGCAAAGAACATGGATAAAGGCAGGCAGGAAACTGACATGAAATTATTAACAAATAAGCATGAAATAGGAAGAGCCTGGGAAAGGCAGGGCATAACTCTGGTCTGTGCAACTGGATATGTGAGTTTAAAGTGAATCCACTAACCATGGGAGAATAGTAAGGTATTCTGAACAAGAAAGTCATGAAGGGAAATAGATTTTTCTCATATTTATGATGTTCATGTGTAGATTATTTATACAGAAAATATATATTTACATGAAGTTGTTTTTCAGTGCTACATCTAGCACCTGAAAACTTTGGGAACAGTTTGATATTTGCATATCAAATACTTTTAGCACTGTTATTTTTCCCCTGTTATCCACATCCCATCTGTTTCCTTTTCCTCATTCTGAAATGACTGGTATATTCACACAAATAAATGCCTGGAGACAAAGAAATTCTAATAATTGGCCCACATTTAATTTGAGAGAAATAATACACTCACAAATCCCTGAGCATGTTCCATATTGAATGAAAGGGGAAAAATACATAATTTAAGGTAACCTGTTTACTCATATGGTTTTCATCCTAAGGTAGATCAAGCAATATATTCTTTATACTTTTTCAATTCATTTCCTGAGTTTCTTGTAGGTAACCTAGAAAATTCAAGTGGAGCCTTAGTACTATTTATGAACATCTGTTAAACATTGCCAACTCCTATAACAACTACCTTGGGGAACAGAGCAGCATCTTAAAAGCATAACTCCTTAGGTAATATTTACTCTGTTGCAATGTAAAGAATGATTTTCATTTTCTCTCAAAATTATGCAACTTTTGACTTTATATCCTGCCATCTCCCTAGAAAATATCAACCAAGTAATATGCAATATGCAAGTAATATATTCATTATCAAATTATCTGGCAAGTTACACACTGAATATAGTTCAACACTCAGGTGATGCTGCAAAGGTACTGGTATTTTTTAATCTGATGATGATGTTTTTAATCACTATTATTACACTCCTTTAGTGGTGGGTTGAAACAATTGCTGAGTTCAGACCAAAAAAAAAAAAAAAGAGAGAGAGAGAGAGAGAAAGAGAGAGAGAGAAGAAGAAAAATCAGTAAGTACTTTATTTGAATAAGGCATATATATAATGTTTGTCTTTTTTATCTGAATCATTCCTTTAAGTATGTATCCCCAATCTTATACTCAAATAGTGACTTACACTAATCAAAGAAGAAATGGAATGAGAATTATAGTCTGGATCATCCACACTCTTTCCAAGCCAAGAAGAGAAAAATTTCTCCAAAATTCTAAATGCCAGAGACTGCTGCATGATCCAAACTCATTTCCTCTTCTTCCTAGGCATATATGGACACTGTATTTCCCAGTCTTCCCTGCAGTTCACTCTGGTCACCTGATGAATTTGAGCCAATACAATGTGAGCTAAAGTGATAGGATTCATGCAAGACAAGATCTCATGCAGTATTCCTCCATGCTCTTTCTGCCTTTTTTTTTTTTTTTTTTTTTTTTTTTTTGCATAGAACTGTAGTGTAGGCCAGAGGTGCAAAGGGTGAGAAGGATTCACCAGAAACAGTGTGGGGAGCAGAATAGGCAGATCTACTGAAATACACTGCGAAGGGGAGCAGTGGGCGAGACAGAAGAGGTCTGCTGTGCCATGTGGGTCAGCTCCCTGGCTGGGCAGAGAACTCAGGCTATAGTGATGGCAGCACTGAGACTTAACCCAGAGGCCACCAGTGAGGCCCCTCTTTTCTCTTCTTAAGTAGCAGGAATGAACACAATTCCCAGATCTTCGTGGGACCTACATGTTGAAAAGGACAGAGGGAAATGATGAAGGAGCCTGGGCCCTTGAGCACCACTTAGAGGCAAGCCAAGAATACATTGTTGGACTTGTAAGTAACTAAGAACTATCTCTTTATGGTATTAAGCTACTGAGAATTGAGCAGTTTATGGATAATGCTAGCACTGCAAAATATGAAACAAACAAACAAACAAGTTAAATAAGTCACAATAGGAAATAATGTTAATCTAGGGATTACGATAAAATCATGAAAACCATTTTTGAAAATATGTTTAATATTCAGATGGTGCTTATGCTACAAAGTTAAAATTTCTGAAGAGATAAAAACTATGTGCATAATATTTTCCCCAAAATTTGTAAATATTCTCTTTCAATTATATTTATGCAAATACATAGACAGAAATTGATGTTGCTGACTGAATAAATATGTAAGGAAAATATGTAAACATTAAGGCAGGCTCCCTCTGGAAAAAGAGATTAGATGAGGTTTTTACTTCTTTGTAATTTTCTGTATTTTCTAAAATTAAAAGAATGAGCACATTCCTTTGATAATCAAAAGAGATTTTCCTTGTTTAAAATTCTTTTAAACATGCCAATATAGCCAGACATGGATAAAACAATGTTAGCTCCTATGCCCACTTACCCCAAGGATAAGATTCTGCACATTTACAACACCATACGCTGTCCTCGGGACATTCAGAAATATCAAACTATACACGGGAGTAAGAACCCCAGGATAATGATTCACTGAAAAGTCCTAGAAAATGAGACTAACACAACTTCTTTGAGAATTGAGCAGTTTATGGATTATAAAAGCTAACACTACAAAACATAAAACATACAAATGATTTAAATAAGTCACAACAGAAAATAATATCAACCTAGGCATTATCATGAAAATCATTTTTGAAAATATATTTAATATTTGGGTGGTATTTTATACTAAAATGTTAAAATTTTTGGAGGTAAAAACTATATGCATAATATTTTCCCAAGGCTACAACTTGTTGAACGGGATGGTCTTTGTTCATTCTCAGTGGAATAACTCTTTAAAAAACTAATAGGTAACTCTCTTGTGGCACAAAGGGTTAAGCACCATACTATGAAGCAATCCACAGACTCTGTAACACGAGTTCAATCCCTGGCCAGCCAGACAGAAACCACATGGCACAGCAGACCTCTCCTGTCTTGCCCACTGCTCCCCTCAGCAGTGTACTTCAGTCAATCCACCTGTTCTGTCTCTGGTGAGTCCTCTCACCCCGCACATCTCTGTCCTGTACCCCAGATCTTGTATGCATAAATAAATCTTTTAAAAAAACAAAAAACTAATAGATAACTCCACTAGTGGCACACTGAAAAGACAGAAAGTGAAAGTATGTTAGTTACTGTGGCGATACAATCAAGGCCACACAGATACCTGGTGATATTCAGAACCAGTCCCTAAAGGAAAGCCTTTCCTTTGAGTTCAAGTTAGATTACATGAGATTACACTTGCAAAATGCTCAGCACAATGCCAGGTATCTGGCAAGAGGTCAAAGGTTAAATACCACTACTATTATTTTTGCCAGTTAAAATGTGAGAATTAATTTTTGGTTTATTATTTATTCCTTCAAAATTCAAGTTGAGGCATTGACTTTCAAAGTGCCGTTCCTACTCATTTTGAAGGAAACTGATGGCTATAAGTGCAATTCCATAAAAACTGTGTGCCCACAGTCTGCAGGCCCTTCCCTCTCTGGATCTCCTGCTGCTTCTATTCACTGCATACCGCATGACAATTACAAAAGATATTCCAGCACAGAGAAATTCTGAGATGACAAAAGAGAAATCTGTTTATATTTGCAGACTCAGGAAGAAAAGAACATTTTACAAAAGGGAATCTCTTTGCAGAAAAATATATAATAGGAAATATGATTAAAAGGCTACCACTTTATGAATGGGATGGTCTCATAAACTCATTTAGAAAAAATCCTGAATGTCAATTCAGAAGCTCCTTAAATAAACTTACTAATTTGTTTTAGAGTAAAAAAAAAAAAAATAAAGAGTATTTGCAAAAGAATGTGAGCAAGGGAAAAATTTTAGAGTAAAAGTGATATTGAAGGAGCACTTACTATGTCACAGGATCTGTGATAAGTTATTTCTGTCTGGATGAGTCAGGGTTCTTAGCAGCAGCAGAAGAAATTGAGTCTAACTGAATTAAGCAGAAAATGCATTGCAGAAAAGAGGCTAGAGAATCAGGCTCCGAACATAAAAGGGGGGCCAGCAGCAGTCACGGAGCAGTCAAGTCTTACCACTAGAACCATCTCATAGAGGCACCACATCATTCCTAAAAAGCAGACAGGCCGCTTTTGCCATTATTCTTGCTTCTTTACATTCGTAACTCCTGACACAATATAATGGGTGGTAAATATGGTGCTAAGAAGAAGATTCATTACACAGAAATCAATGTTATCCTCATCTATCATTATAAGACAATAATAACGATCATCTCAACACAAAAGAAACAACATCTTTTTGTAAGTTCCTAACCACATGATGTGATATGACAAAACTACAAAAATCAAGGAGGTTTGCAATGTATTTAACTGCCTATAGGATTAATAGCACATGTCAACCAATAGTCAATGAGCAACAGTTTCCTTTATACATAAAATACAATTCCTTAATGGTGTAAGTAATTCACCAGGCTTTAGGATGAGATTATATAAAACAAAAAGAGTAAGTTATCATATTGACAAATGGAAACATGGTAGCTGAAAGCAATCCAAAGCTAACTAAATTCAATAAGAGCTTCTTATCTCCATTTTAGGATACATGTCATTAGCTCAGAAAAGATTAATTTCTCTCTTCATATTTCAATTTCTTTCCTGGCCAAAAATAAAACTGAATATGTGAAATACAATCTTCTTGCTTAATCAAATTTTGAATGTCTCATATCAACATGAATGGAATAATTAATACATTGTGGAGATTCCAAATATTAGAAGGTAGGGGTCCTAAATAAATTTCATCTCTGCTCATATGCAAAAGTACTCTTTCTGGCCTCCCTGGTGGCGCAAGGGGTTAAGACGCAACCCATGAAGCTATCTGCAGCCACTGCAGCAGGAGTTCGATCCCCAGCCGGAGAGGTTACTCACATGGTGCAGCAGACCTCTCCTGTCTTGCTCACTGCTCCCCTCAGCAGTGTATTTCAGTCAGTCTGCTTGTTCTGTTCCCACTCTGTCTCTGGTGAATCCTCTCACCCCATCCACTTCTGGCCTGTACCCCAGCTATTGTATGCATAAATAAATCAATCTTTAAAAAAAAAAAGTACTCTTTGAGGACAGGCATTTTAAGTTATGTAACAGACACATTCTTTCCTTCTTCTCTCAGAGAACTAAAGAAATCATAATGATTAGCTATGCACACAGTAGGTATTCTGAACTATTCACTGGACACAATGAATTTAATCCATAATAGAGAAAGGTATAAAATTAATAAAAACTCTTTGACAAAATTATAGGCCAGGGAAACAATTCCTTCCTTAAAGCTCAATTATAAAAGGTACTCATACAAACTGCTGCAGAAATGAATATTATCCACATATTAAAAACTTCATTCAGCAAACTAAATTTACTCTCTCAATCAGACATAAATCCATTTCCTGTGCAAGAAAATGAGCCTCTCAATATCTTATCATTATGAATTGTATTTCAGAAACAAAGGTTTGCATTACCCATTTTAAACCAATGTTCAAATTAACAAGCTCTCTAGAACTATAAGGCAAAATGTTCTATTGCCCAAAGAGATATAACAAAATGAATCATTAAGAAAATATCTGCAGATTACACAGTTTCTATAAATTGCGCCTTGGAACCTGCCACATTTAGCTTTAATTCAATCTTCTAATTTTTTTAATATGCATTTTCCAGCTTAAAAGTGCTGACTCACATATAAATAACTCCCAAGAATATCATCATCAAGTTAGCAAAGAGGAAAAGTGCTTGGGGAGGAGATTAAATCTAATCTGGCTGGTGAGGGGGGGAGCAGATTTCATCTTTCTCAGTTATAAGCTATACAACCTTACCAAGTTTTTAACCTCATCTCGCCTGTTTCCTTGCTTTACAAAATAACAATAAGGCTCTAAAAATGGCAGGACTTGGCAACTGATTGAATATGACTGAGAAAATATTAACGATGATCTGGGGTATTCTCACAGCTAGGTAAGCAGGGAGAAACATGAAGAGAGGGTTTGGAGCAACAAAGGGATAACAAGTGACATTTGGGTCCAGAGAGACAGAGACACCAAAAATGGATGGCCAAGCAGGAATGTGGGTTCAGACACAGAGAGATTTGTGAGGTGAGCCACACACAGATTTCTGGAAATCAAAGACATGACTAATATCAACATAAATTTTCAAAATAGTTTAAATGCTTTATTTGAAAACACAGCCAAATATGAATAAAGTAGAAAGGGAAGCAAATACACTTTAACCATTAACAAACTTTTCAAATTCAAATAAGAACTTTCCTAACACATCTTGAAGATACCAATACCATATCTCTGGTTTGACTCTAAATTTGAACAGTCACATCAATGAACCCCTTAAAATGAGAGGCATATTATCCTTCTTTATAATTTTTCACCAAAAAAAATAAATAAATAAGGTAAAGGTTCTCTCTTCAGGACCATCAGAAGATATATTTATGGTCAAGCTTTAGCTTTTAGCTCAAATTTACTTGGTAAAATTCCCATTTACCAAATTTACTTGGTAAAATTCCCATTGGTAAAATTCCCATTGTGTCAATCTTATAGTGAAAAGAATGTAAGTATTGAAGTTTTGCCAGATTGTTCTTGCTTTGCTCTCCCTGGGTAATTTCAGTGGCGTGCATTATTTCTTCCATATTAACTATCAACTCGCTTGATTTTTAACCAACTAGACTTGGTACCATGGTGTAATGGCAGGATTGACACAGTGCAGGTTTTCTAATCCAGCAGACTGGGTAAAGGAGGAGAGAGTCCTTGGAGTCCTCAGTGGCTTTTGCAGGCTTTATTGGGATTTACCAGGTACATGGCAGGTAGGGGTGCTGGCCTCCTGGCTCCCAGCAAGTCTTCACTCTATCTGGGCTCTCCGGCATTCTCTCGTGGCCTTTTCGTGGTTCTCATGATTCTCGTTCATTCTCTCTTGGCTTCTCTGCTTTCCTACTTCTGCTGGCATCCCCGTGACGCTGGCCTTAAAAGCCCAGTCTTAGCCCAGGTGAATCCCATCTACATATTTCCACACCCTATTCCAGGTGCCCGCCATCAGGCATGCATTCGGGACCACAGGGTTCCGTCATCCATCCTAATGGCGGGAGGGCAGAAAAGCCTGATACTTTTTATCTTACCCTACACCCTTCCAATGTTGTGAATTTCCCCTCTGATCAACACAGGAATCAGAGGAATACCTACTACAGAAACGACTCACTGAGTAAGAAAAGGATAGCTCATTCATTCATTAAATGAGGCTCTCAAAATTTCCATTAGTTCCAGGATTAGAAAGGCCCTCCCCATGCCACACCTCCTAGAGGATCATCACAGTTAAGTCCCACATAGCCACCTGATTCTCAATAGCTTTATCCATTTTGGTTTCCTTAAAACTACTCCACAGAAGCAAAAATAGCATTTTTTAAAGTTTATTTTCACTTTAAAATTTTAGCGTGCTTTTACTTAAATGAATCTTTTTAATTTTTAATTTTATTTTTTACATCATTGTTCATTTTTAAACAGTATTTGCTTCCCCCCACCCCCTCAGGTGTAGTCCCCATAGAGTTTCCTTCCCCAATGCACCCATGAACCATCACCTCTGTACCCTGTGCTCCTCCCTCCCTCCCTCTGATCCCGATCCCTCCTCCTCCCCTGCAGGATGTCTCTGATTTATAATTGTCTGTTTTTGCTTTGTTGTGTTTTGTACTGTTATTATTTTTTCACACTGATGTCTTATTTGGTTCCCCTATATTCCTGCTATAAGTGAAACTCTCTGATATTTAAATGAATTTTATTGCACGTCTCTCCCTCTCTATTTGCCAGCATTATAAACACCTGGTGCTAGCATTATAAACACCACCTTGCTAATTTCTCCAGAGCAAAAATTCTATCTTACATACAGTATGCAATCCCTGACCACAAAGCTGTGGCTAAATACATGCTTATAAAACAAATCCATGATGAAGAAGTCAATTAGATCAGTAAGTCCAAATCTTCATGATAATTTGAAAGATAAATTCTCTCAGCTGTGCTATGATAACGAGAGGTGCTGGTGGTGTAATCATCAGCTGGCTTCCAGAATTCCCTAAAGAATGATCCTTAAGCCTGGAATCCTGGTATGTCAGCACATTTAGGAAAATAATGGAGAAAATGAACACCAAAGACCAACTTTAACTTAACATTTCTATGCTCTCATTACCAATCCCCAAACCACAGGAGTATAAAACAAAAATGATCCTTTCATGCAAAAAGGTGGGAATACTAACCTTTACTGAGTCTATTACCACAGCTCACTGAGGGACTCTCATCCAGCTTTAGATCTATTTACTGAGATTTTTTTTTCCACCACAATCACTGATTTTGATAAGTTTTTGAAAATGAAACCAATTTTCATTTCTTAAACTGTAAGTTGCTCTCAATTTCTACCTTTAGCATCTGAAAATTACAAATTAGTTTCTTTCTAGTGCATAAGTTCTAAGAAGAAAGAGGGCTTTCTTATCTAGCACGTACTCTCTTCTTTATTTTTATCAGGAAACAGCCACACTCCAAGATTGTAGCCAAAGAATGCACAACAAATTCCTCAAGTGTCCACATCTCTACTATTATAATACAGTAGCTACTCACTGCATGTGTCCTTGGAGCACATGGAATGTAGCCAGTGTGAAAGGAGATGTGCTAGGGGTATAAAATACAAACCATATTTGTAAAGATGAGGACAAAAAAAAAAAAGAATATGAAATAGCCCATGGATAAAGGTTTTCCATTAATTACATACTGAAATAATATTTTGTAATTTGGGGGCCAAACAAAATATATTAAAATTAATCCCAACAATTTCATTTTACTTTTAAGGTAATTAATTTATGTAGCATACATAAATTTCTATGCTTCTATCATATTGGACAGTGCTAATCCAGAAAGACAATAAGAGACTTACAGAGACTTCATGCCACTGGAAGGAATGTTCACCAAAAGACAAACAGCAGGATCTGACTCCTAATTTCTCAATCTATAACTAGGGAAATGGGTTAGATTGTCTACAATGATGCGAAGGACAATTTCCCTTAAACACAACAGCACTGGGAGACAAACACATTACACTTGACCCTTGAACAACCTGGATTAAAGGTATGCACCTCTGGTACAGTCCATAAGAGTCAGCACTCCGTCTCCACTGTTTGTGTTTCCATGGATTCAACCAACCAACATGAACAGCTGGCTAGATCCTCAAATATGGAACCCACAGATAGAAGAAATTCCACATAAAAAAAACCTGCAGTCTTCATGTTCGTGTTGTTCAAGGGGAAGCTGTACTCTTGCTTTATTAGTTAGAAAACTGAGTCACAGACAGAAGAAAGCACTTATGTAAAGTCACAAAGCTAGAAAATGGAAACCAAATACTGAACTAAGTGTGCCTTCAAAAGGTATGTTCTTCCCCTTTCTCTCCTCTAGTCACTCAGAATTTTCCCCATGTTCTTTGAGGCTTAAAAACAAAAGTGAACATAGATAAAGGAGCTAGGTGAAAGGGTGACTGAGAAACTCAGAAAAATTCCTATGGAGTAACATCCCATATGTTGCTATCTTCTCTAAAAGATTAAATTTTTCCTAGTTGGGCTTTTTTTGTCTTTGCAATTCACAGTTCTCCACTGCATCTATTTCTGTTATCATAACCCACAGTACAGAAATTTAAAGTATAATGGGATACTGCTACCTGTGAATTCACTAATTGCGGCAAGCACATTTCATCTGCTATGAATCAACTTACTTAGTCTCTTAGCAGCCTCCAGAGCTTCATTTGCAGAGTCTACTACAAAGAATCTTTGAACTTTCACTCCATTGTCAGACATCAGTTTCTTGCTCTGATATTCCTGCAGGTTCAGCCATCGTCTGGGGGTTAACTGAAGTGCCTAGAGAAATTAGAAGAAAGAGGCAAGGACAATTCTGAATAACAAGAAAAATAACAGTCCACCAGTCTTATAGGGCCTCTCAAATGGCAATCAGCAACACAGATCTTAGAAAAGCAAAATCACATAAATTCTTTATATTTTATTGCTTCTCTAATCAAAACATGTTAAGGAGAACAACGTGTGCACACACAAATGATGCAGACCTTTTAAAATGTAAGAACTGAATAATGTCTACAGTTAACAGGAATGTACTGTCATCATTTCCTAGTTTTGATATTGTTCTAAAATTTAAATTTAAGATATCAAACATGAGGAGAAGATGGGTGAAGTATGCATGGAACTGTTGAACTGTTTTTGTAGTTCCTGTGAGTCTATAACTATTTCAAAATGAGGAGTCATTTAAAAAAATGTTAAGGATTCCATTATATAGTGTATTCCTTCCCTGTGCCCCTCCTCACCCACAAATAAAGTACATAGCATTATTCTAATATCTGTAATCACACTGTTAATCACAATATGGTATCTCAGGAAAACTTTTTTTTTTATCACTTTGAGGTCAATAGGCAAAAGACTAATAGCTTTACCTCAGTATTAATGGAGTCTAGATACAATCATTCTACACTTAATAAGATTATCTCTTCTACACACTAAAGTTGAGTGTAGTAACCTGAATCACCATTAATTAAAACAGTTCACACAAACTGCAATATATAAAAATCACCTTGTTTAAGTATCATATAGAAGTGGCTTTCCAATAAGCTCTATAAATTACTTTTAATATATCAAAAACTAATCAAAAAACTAATCAAAGGACAAAATAATATCAACCAAAAAATTCTTCTCATCATTTCTGATAAGATTAACAGCGTTCCCTATCAAATCCATAAGCCCCATTTTTAAAAGGAAAAAATGAATATAATTAAAATCTTTTCCATCCATGAGTCATGACAAAAAGAAACCACTAATTGCAGGAGGCAGGATGATGATACCATTGTCATATATATATACACCAAAAAATCAGTCACACAACTGGATCACAAGACTGGTAGGGGAACATCACCTGAGACACCTTCTGTCAATGGCCTCGGTGGATGTCCAAGGCAGTGTCATATAAACCAGCAACTATGAGGCTCACACAGCTTTACACATGGAACCATTTACCTCCAGGCCCTCTAATATGTCCTTCAAGTGGCATTTTCTCTGGGCTCATGGCTCTCTTTAGGACAAAGGGCCCTCCAAAGCAGCTCCAGAATCTTATAATGGTACATGGATCTAATCAAGGGCACAGAATATCTTCAGCATTGTGTATTTTTATGAAAAACGTGACCATGATAGGATTATGGAAGATATGCAGAAGATACCAGAAGATGAACAAATGAATAAACCCTCCCTTTTGTACTTTAGTTTCCTGACACAGATTAACTCCATTTCTAGAAACTGACCTTCCCTTAAAATTAGAATAGTTCTGACCTGAAATAAGTATCACATAACTTACACACACTGGTAAAAATAAATAAATAAATAAATAAATAATAACACTAAGGCAAAAGGTATCTTTCTGGTCCATTTTTATAAATATCAGTAGTAATGATGTTTTTAATATCTATCTTTCCTGTACTACTTCTTTTTCATTAAAACTAGCGTAAAAATAAATTGCCACACAATGCTCACATCATTAACTGTGTATAATTTATTAATCTTACTTTTGACATTTTATTTCTTGATAAAACATAACTAATCTGAAAACACATTTCAAAAATGAACACACTCATCTTAATATCTTAATAGCACATCACTTAACACAGCAAGAAAAATGCAAGTTTAAGGTATTTCATAAGAGCCTTCTAATGAAAGAAAAGATTAAAAGTTAGTTATGTGCCATATTCTGGGACCACATTTAGAAGGCAAGTGAGGAAGGATCAATAGGTTAACTTTACGTTGACATCCCAATTTAAAGGCAATAACAGAAGAATAAAAAATTATGGTTTGAAAAGAACATTGGAGAAAAACTAAAAACAGTCACAGTGTGCTCATGGTTAATTCCTTTTTACCAGAACGCCGAATATATTCATTTTAGATATGTTAATGTAATCTGCTGCAAACTAATTGCAATTGATCCAGAGACTAGCTTCATAGACATATAATACATATTGACTGTTTCTGCACTGTCTCAAATGAAAGTCTGCTTAAAGCCTATTGCTGTTAAATTGAGAACCAACACAGTGAACATAGTTCTAAAGCCTCTGATACCAGAGCTATCAATCTACTGGAGATCATCTTAAAAAAAAAAACAAGTCACCTATCTTTGCAAAGGCTGTAGGAAGAGGGCCCCTAATATGTCCAAAACTTCATAAACTCAATTTTATTTATTAGGGATCTGTGATCATTCTAGAAAGGAAAACTTAAATTTACTTGTACATTTTTATGGGAAAGAAAAAAAGGATAAGAAAACGTGCTAAGTAAATGGAGAGTGTGAAGTGTGCTGGTAATGTAATCAACTGTGGAATAATAACAATATTTCCATCTACTGTTGATTGCACATTTTACCTATACTAGGCACTCATTTTATCTAATGGTCGAGACATTCACAAGGAATCAATATTACCTTTCTCTGTAGCCGTTGTTAATGCAAGTCAACAAAAATTCCTAACTTATCACCTTCCGGGCACTTCCTTGCCTAACCTTCAGTAACATGAGGCATGTAACTAGTTTCAGCTAATGAACTGTGAATATATGTGGTATGTGGCACATCTGAGATAATATTTGATGGTCATCTCTCCTACCACATCCAAATTCTCCTTCTTTTACCCACAGAATTACTACATCCAAGATGGCAGCTGAGCCTTCAGTCCAGAAGCAGAGTGAGAACAGACACACAGATACCTCCCCAGGTGACTCCATGAATACCTAGTGAAAGCAAAGCCATATGGATTTTTAGCCACTGAGATTCAGGGGGATATTTGTTCTGTTGCGGAACCTATGCATTCTATCACACCTAGTCCATCCTGACTAATGAAACTATCTTACATATTACAAAACTCACTGCGTTTCTGAAGGTTAACTGACTGGCTCAAGTTAACTGGCACAAGATCACTGGTAAAATCAAAGCTTTTTTGATTACTGTTATCAATCAACTTAACACAGTTGATTCCCTTAATTGTATTCTGACCCCACATTCCCAGAGTCCTCTTAGTGATGAAGACTGACACTGGGATAACTAACCATATTTCTGTCTTCAAATGGCCAAATGTCTACCAGCAATAGGACTCTCATGAAATGTTGGCAGAATGCTTGAAAAGAAACGTGTAACTGCTGCAAGCTTTGAGAGCAAAGGAGGCAGATGGAGAAGCGAGAAGATGCTGGCCTAAGGCACTAGAATGTTACAAGGAGCCTATTTCACCTCCAAAGAAGAGTACCTATTAAAACCCAAAACTTCACATGTCAGCAGTCTCCCAAGGAATTCCTCAACTCTGGAATATGAGTGGCAAATGAGAATTTAAAGTTTTTCTGACCCAGAGTCACCCAACTATTTCTGCCACTTTTACCTGCTTGCCTTCAGATCATTCATTCTCTGCACTAACCAGCTTGTGTCTAGATTTAAAACTGTTCAGAGACCAGACTGTGAGAGGAAGACACCAGTCTTTGTCTTTCTTTCTCTCTCTGACTGGCTGGCAACTCTGGCACGGAGTGCTTCTCCTATGTAGCTCCAGCTTCAGACAGCCCTTCCTCAGCCCCTTACCCGCACCCCCCACCCCCGCCGCCCCAGCTGTAATTCCGCACCCTCAGCTAGCCCTGGCCTCATGACAACAGCTACTTTCACTCCCAAGGGGCTAATAGAAGATTCCTGCTATCCCCCAGTGATAGATATTGCCTCCCCGACCGCCTACATGTCTTCCAGCATTTCCAACACCTTTGCAGCTAAAGGTCTTCCCCCACTGATTCTATTAAACAAACTGGTGCTCTAGAAGGAGTCCCCTTAAGGCATAAGAAGGGAAAAGGAGTGGCAATGATCCACCTGTGAAAGCGACTCAGGGACCCTACTCTGCAGCAGTTTTCAGACAGTCACAAGTCTCACATAGTTGAGTCCAAGGAATGAAAGGATTACTGGGGTTCAACCTCCTCATTTTAGTCAGGAAGCAGGAGGCCTAAGGAGGGGAAATAATGTGTCTAGGGATCCTACAGCAAGTCAGAGGCCAGATGAGAACTTGATTAATTCCAATTTTCTTTCCTTCTTTAATACTTATTTAGGCAAAGTGACTATCTTTGGAACAGCATCATTTTCTCAAAACAGCTGGGGAGGCAGGCACCTAGGTTTAGTTCCTTCTGGGGGTGTATGCTGACCTCTCCACTGCTCTTCCATTCCTTCTTTCTTTGACAGAACAAGCATTTCCAGCTTGGAATGGAAGAGGAAAATGTAACTTAAAAGAAAAAAGCAGCACATAAAGATTTAAGGACCTGTGGGAACAAGGGAGCAGAAGCAGAAGAAAAAGCATGAAAAAGGAGAGAAAAGACAAAGAACCAAGAGATAAAAAGATAATGACTAAGCAAGCAAAAGTTCTCAAGAAAACTCAAAGCACGAAATTAGATAGTTACACAGAAAAAAAAGACACGATCGAGAAGTCATCTTCGCCCCATGGTTTTAAAATTAGAGGTGTAGAGACTACCGAAATAGCACCACAGGAGGAAAACATCAATAAAGGGAGTATAGAAGGAAATGTCATCGAGCTGTGCCCCGCAAAGGGAGGCTCCATGAGCAAAGTCTGCCCACTGGCTCTCTGCACTTCCTCTTCCTCTGCCGTCCTTCCACAGAGCTACTGCTTCACTCAGGAAGTCTAAAGGAACAGCAAGGAGACTCACTCTTTTTTTTTTTTTTTTAAAGATTTATTTATTTATATAAGCACTGGATACAGTCAGAAGCGCAGGAGGGTGAGAGAACTCACCAGAGCCAGAGCGGGGAGCAGAGCAGGCAGAGGGTCCGAAGTACACTGCTGAGGGGAGCAGCGGGCGCGGCAGGAGAGGTCTGCACGCCATGTGGGACCCTCACCCGGTGGCCGGGGATTGAACCGGCACTGCAGAGGCTGCGGAGAGCTTTGTAGCCCAGCGCTAAACTGCTGCACCACCGCGGAGGCCCGGGAGACCCACTCTTAATAAGCAAAATAAAAATTGAAACAGATGAAGATCTGATGTCACTGTGTTACAGGGCAGGGTGAGGGGCACACCAGAACCCCCAAACCCGCCCACTCTAGATAGGCTCTGCCATCTGCCGCATCAATACAAAACATACTCTAGTGCCTAAGACCTTCAATGGAAAGGAAGTTTAATACAATCAGTGTGCCATACAGAGAGGGGATGAATAAAATTTCCAAATCAAGCACCCAAAGTTACCGATCTCCTCAAGGGTAAATGCCCAGGGCCACTGAGGCCCAAAAGCTTGCCACAAGTCTAAGGTACCACCTCCTGGAGGGGACCCATAGGAAAGAGGCAGAAGGGGCCCAGCACGTCTGGACAGAAGGAACAAAATCAAAATCAAGATAAAAGCTGCCATTGTTAACCTCCCCACAAGTCTCTCACCCATGTCTGTTTCAACCAGCCCAAGGCCAAGAAGCACAGCTTCTTCACATGTCTCTGCTCCAGTGCCTCCTCCAGGTCTCCTTCTTGCTCCCCATCTTTCTTCCTTTTTTCTCCAATCTCCTCTCCAGCTTCTCCTCCTACCTCTCAGCGCCACCCTTCCTTGGGCAGGGCAGGAAACCTGAAACCTCCCCTTTTCCTGGGGACCACCCTGTTAGAGTTAGTGAAGTTTTGGTGAAATGAACTTTCTCCAACACCACCCCAGCAAATAAAACCCCTGTGTACACCTTCAAAAACAACCTGTCAGCATTTATGAAAAGTTAAACACCTACATCCTCTGAATTCATCTACTTTGGAAGATTTGATCTAGCACTTACACACGTAACAGACAAACACAGGGTCTTCTGTATAATGTTGTACATAATGAAGGGTGCAGATGGAAGCGATCTAAGTGTCCATAAGATATGAAGCTGGCTAAACAAGACACAATATATTTTAAAAATACAAAGCATTTAAAATATTTTTGGCAAAACAGCAAACTTAGTATCCATGTGTTCCTCCACCTCCTCTGTTCCCATGTTGCTAATATGCTATGGTTTTTCAGCAACCATTAGTTCCCTTTTGTTTGACTGCAAAGAGGGAAGGTTTGCATTACGGAGTCATAGGAGGACCACTGCCTTGGAGTCACCTAACCCACATCTGCATAAATGAGAAATAAACCTTGGATGTGCTTGTCTCTGAGATCTTGAGAATAACTTTCAACAACAGCATTGACTGGTTTGACCTCATAAGTCTGTACATCATGGATTGTTCCACAGAGCACAGTACTGACCGAAAAGATGTACAGTACAATATGTACAGTATTATATGTACAATATGTACAGTACAGTAACATTTATATTTCAGTTACACATGCATCTGAAAGCAACATTCTGTATCTTATAAGGACAGATACATGTATAAGTGCATAGGAAAAGGTTCAGATGAAATTCACCAAGCTTAATGCCAGTAAACTTGAAGAGGGCAGGCCAGGAAGATGGCCATCAATGGAAGACTTAACCTAATCTATAATTTTTAAAAAATTCATAGGAAAAAAAATCAACCTACTTAAAAAACAACATTGACAGGAAGTCATCAAATTTCAGCTGTAACTTAACTGCATAGCTTTGGGTGTCTATTAACTTGTCTGGAAAATGAAGGGCTTGATCCCTTACTTAAATGTAATAGGGTTCTTCAAATGAGATGTGAAACTGGGGGGAGGGAGGGCAAAAGTGTACATTCCCAGTTACACAGAGCTACCACTCAGATAGAAACTCCTGCTGTTTGCCAGGAAGAGGCTCTTAAGCCTCATTTCAAGCTCTCAACAGCAATGACGGCAGTGGAATACAAACAAGGAATTAGCTGTAAACTCAGAGGAAAATATATTTCCCTCTCGTTACAGGCAAGGCAAGGAAGGCAGATGCTCAACGGGCTGTGGCAAGCCAAAAGTTGGCATGTGCTTGTTATATTTTAGGTTTTACCAGAGTTATTTTGTATGAAAATTAGCATCCATAAGTCTACCTTACTCATGTTACCTAGGAACTACTAGGCTTCAAATAAATGTGTTGGTGCAAATGAAAAGACAGAACACAACGTGTCTCAATGTGAGTGTCATAAAGAAAAGATCTGCTTTTTTAAAACAGGCTCTGATGAAAAAGTCATTTCAACTGTCACCCTATAAAAGTGATTAAATAGAAGCCTATTTGGAAGAGGAAAAATCATACAACAATAGTGATAAAAATATTACTTTCTCTTTAGCCTTTAATGTGATGATGCCAGTATGTCAACTCCTCCATCAAAAAGAAAACATGCTTAAAAAAACAAAACAAAAAAGAAAAGCAATATTGTGATTATGTTGACTGAAATAAAAATCTCAGTAAAAAAGAGTTATTAGATAAAATGAGGATTCAAACCTGGAAAGCAGATAACATGTTTTACTCTGTTCCAACAATCAAAAGTTTGACTTTAGTTTATATATTATAGATAGGAACAATGAGTCACTGATGTCAATTTAATTATCCTGGGGGGGGGGGTGTTCCATAGGCTTAGATCTTTTGATTGTCTGAATTATCTTGACCAAAGCATGTGATAATGCTATTTCCACCAAGAGGAGGGAGGGGAAAGGCTGGGGTTTAAGCCTTTCCCTGATTTCTAAAGAATGCAAGGTGGCCACAGAAAGGCTGGATACCCACTGTCTGTATGCCTTTATCTGGCTCTTTGGTCAGCAGTGGGGACTGAAAGGCTGATTTACTGCAGGCAGCAGATTCCTGTATGACTTGTTCTCAGAACTGGAAGCCAGCAAGTTCTGACTTAAAAGCTTGTGTAGATGGCCCTGCTCTCTTGCCTGCTGGGGATGAGGAATGGAAAAGGTTGTTCCCAGAACATATCAATAGATAGCATTTCACAATTAAAAGCTGAGTATGCACAGGAAAATATAATAATATCAGACATAAAAGAAAAAGCCGGAACCAACACTGTGTTGCATTTTGTTCTCCTTTCATTCTGAAGTGTGAGGCCTTCATCTGGGGTCACCTTTACCAACACAGCATCCCTTTTGTCTAGAACAGTAATGCTCCCACTGTACTAAGTAAAAGTACTCTCCATCTCACTTTGTTTGTTTTTATTTAAGGTTTATTTTATTTATTTATATAAGCACTGGGTACAGTCAGAAGCGCGGGAGGGTGAGAGAATTCGCCAGAGCCAGAGCAGGGAGCAGAACAGGCAGAAGGACCGAAGTACACTGCTGAGGGGAGCAGCGGGCGGCAGGAGAGGTCTGCGCGCCATGTGGGACCCTCCTCCGGTGGCCGGGGAGCAGCCGGGGATCAAACCGGCGCTACAGAGGCTGCGGGCAGCTTCACAACCCAGTGCTCAACCGCTGCACCACCGGGGAGGCCCTCCATCTCACTTTGAACCAGGATATCCCCATCTCACAGATGGGGAAGATGAGAGAGGTGAAGTAACTTCTAAGGTCACCCAGATGGTTAAGTGAAAGTCAAGACTGGAATCCAAATTGCGCTTTCTAAAAAAACCTGTGAGATTTCTTTTATTACAACTGACTTTGTATCCCATGTCAATGAAAAAGGCTTGGACTCACCAAAGAAAAAAAAAATCCCACTTCCATATTTGGCATAAAAATAAAATTTTCCCTTGAAAAGACGGGGAGATAAAGTTAAACATTGAGAACATGAATGGCAACGGTGCAGGATTTGATGAAAGAGACTGCTGGCACCAGGAATTTCAAGAAGTACTTTTAAAGTTTACTGATCGAGAGAAACAATAATATCTTCTTTCTTTTCTTTGCAAGAAATCACACCAGGATCAGACTAGGTACCCTGGGGCCATTTTTACTCCATTTACAGTGCACCTGACAGTACCACCTCTCTCTAAGGCCCTTCCACACAAGCAGATGTTGCCTTGGACAGCATCTGTTTAAAATATAACCAAGATGGGCCTCCCCAGTGGCGCAGCTGTTCAGCACCGGGTTGTGAATCTGCCCACGGCCTCTGCAGCACTGGTTCGATCCCCGGCTGCTCCCCGGCCACTGGAGGAGGGTCCCACATGGCGCGCAGACCTCTCCTGCCGCCCGCTGCTCCCCTCAGCAGTGTACTTCGGTCCTTCTGCCTGTTCTGCTCCCCTCTCTGGCTCTGGTGAATTCTCTCACCCTCCCACGCTTCTGACTGTACCCAGTGCTTGGATAAATAAATAAATCTTTAAACATAAATAAATAAATAACCAAGATGAAAATGTATACATTGTGCAAAAAATGAAAAATGATGTAAAAAATATATAAAATTAAATTAAATTAAAAAAACAAAAACAAAATAATCTGACCTACCAGGAAACAACTGCAAGTTGAGGTTCCAGTATATCCAAAAATTAGATCATACTATATTCCTATTTTAGAATTATTTTTGTGGTTCTTTGGCAAAATTTTATATTTTTAAACCAAATACTAGCTAATATATGTGAGTGCCATGTAATTGCAGAAGCTGTACTATATGAATAAAGTAGTACCTCATTTAATTCTCACAATCATTAGGACACAGCACTATAAAGCTATCCGCAGCCACTAAAGCACAAGTTCGATACTCGGCCAGGAAGGTGACCCACACAATGCAGCAGACCTCTCCTATCTCATCCGCTACTCCCCTCAGCAGTGTATATCAGTCAATCCGCCTCTTCTGTTCCCCACTCTGTCTCTGGTGAATCCTCTCACTCCTCTGTACCCCAGTTCTTGGGCCTGTACCCCAGTTCTTGTATGCATAAATAAATAAAACTTTTAAAAAAATTCTCACAATCACCCCATAAGGAAAAAAACTGACAGAAGCCCATTTTATTTTTATTTTTTTAAGATTTATTTATTTATACAAGCATTGGGTACAGTCAGAAGCGCGGGAAGGTGAGAGAATTCACCAGAGCCAGAGCAGGGAACAGAACAGGCAGACCAACGAAATACACTGCTGAGGGGAGCAGCAGGCACAGCAGGAGAGGTCAGAGCATCATGTGGGACCCTCACCGGCGGCCCGAGATCGAACCAGCACTGCAGAGGCTGCGGGCAGCTTCGCAGGCCAGCACTCAACTGCTGTGCCACCAGGGGAGGCCCTATTTTATCTTTTTTAAAGATTTATTTATTTATGCATACAAGAGCTGGGGTGCAGGCCAGAGGTGAGGGGGGGCGGTGAGAGGATTCACCAGAGACAGAGTGGGGAACAGAACAGGCAGACCGACTGAAATACACTGCTAAGGGAAGCAGCAGACGAGTCAGAAGAGGTCTGCTGCGCCATGTGGGTACCTCCCTGGCCAGCCGGGGGATCAAACTCATGCTGCAGAGGCTGCAGACAGCTTCATAGGTTGTGTCTTATCCCCTTGCGCCACCAGGGAAGCCCCTAGAAACCCATTTTACAGATGAGCAAGATAAGGTGCAGAAAATTTGTTTGCTAAGAGTGATGGAGCAGGTTAAAGGCAGAGCTACATTTCAGATCCAGGTGTGACTGACTACAGTCTGTGCTTCTCAACGAGACAGTAATGGTGAATTACCTCCCAGCCCACAGAAGTGGTGCTGAGTAGTGAAATGAATAGGGATGGAAGGAGAAAGTAGTAGGTGCTTTGTGGATTTCACTGCAAGAAGGTACAGTGCAGAACTCAGTAGAATGATGGGGGAGAGAGGTTCCAGGATGGCTTTCACTAAGTCAAAAGAATTAAGATTCTCAAAGACACTGCCTCATTCTTTTTATCTTAAGTTAAGCAGAAAAACAGCATTTTTTTTAAGGAGCAAAGAAATGTAAAACTCTTTGAGGTGAGGACAAATGCCCAAAGGAGAGAGCACTCCATAACTCCATGCTGCTTCTCTGCCCACAGCAAGAAAGAAAAATAAAGGGACAGGGCAAAATATAACCTTGATAAACATTAGCATACTAACACACCAGCAGAAACAAATGTAGAAAAGGTTCTAAAAATACTGAGTTTTTACTTTAAAATGCTTTCCTGTCCCTGGCAGAGAGTGTGCCAGCTCAATTATGTTACAGAGGAAAATCACCTTAATTTTACACTGTGAACAGAAGTGGACAAGTTTTATTTATATAGGGAAAGCAAACAAATTAAGGTAGTATAAACATATACTTGCATTTAACTCCTACCAAGGAAATATGCAAAACCTGCACACTGTTCATTCATTTACAAGTTTGCACTGGGCATTTATAAGCTGACAGTCACTGCACTTGGGCATCCCAGACCTACCGGTCAATAGAACAAATAAGTTCTTTGCCATCACAGAGTTTATGAAAAGAAGGATAGGCAGGGGAGAAAGATTTGAACACATAAATGAACAATGTGATTACAGGAGCCTCCCTGGTGGTGCAAGGGGTTAAGCATCTGCAGCTTCTGCAACACGAGTTCCATCTTCAGCCAGGGAGGTGACCCACATGACGCAGCAGACCTCTCCTGTCTCACCCACTGCTTTCCACAGCAGTGTATTTCAGTAGATCTGCCTGTTCTGCTCCCCACTCTGTCCCTTGTGAATCTTCTCACCGCTCCACACCGCTGGCCTACATCCTAGCTCTTGTATGAATAAATAAATAAATCCTTTATAAAAAAGAGTGTGATTGCAGAGAGGAAGAAGTACTAAGAAAAATATGAAAGACATGCATGTGCTGAGTGATAGAAGCCAACCGTAGACTGAGTGGACACCATAGGTAAATAAATGACATCTTTGCAGAGATGGGAAGATAGAAAGGAGGAGTACCCAGTAGGCACAGTCCAAGACTCAGAGGCAGGAAAGGGTTAATACAAGCAGAATTAGGGGGAGGATATGAGAGATAAGGGCACAAAGATGAACAAGAAGGAGACCACATAGGTGCTTACAAACTAGGGTCTGGAGTTTAGAATTCATTTGGTTTAACCAAGGGTGTGAGAAGATCAAATTCACATTTTAGAAAAGTCACTCTGTCTTTTGTTTAGAGCATGAAACCTGTTAGGGGAAAGCCACCTTAAGCAGACCAGAGTCAGCAATCTTTTTTTATAAATGGTCAAATGGTAAGTATTTTAGACTTTGAGGACCAGATAGTCTCTGCTGTAATTATTCAACCTTGCCTCTGTATCCTAAAACAAAGGAAAAAAATATAGGGACTCCACTGGTGGCCCAGCGGTTGAGTGCTGGGCTGCAAAGCTCTCCGCAGCCTCTGCAGCGCCGGTTTGATCCCCAGTCGCCAGCAAGGGCCCCACATGGCGCGCAGACCTCTCCTGTCACCCGCTGCTCCCCTCAGCAGTGTATTTCTTCGGTCTGCCTGTTCTGTTCCCCACTCTGTCACTGGTGAATTCTCTCACCCTACTGCACTTCTGTGCTTGTATAAATAAATAAATCTTTAAAAATGTGTGTGTTTGTGTGTGTGCGTGTGTGTACGCAGCTCCACCTCAAAGAGTTTTACATTTCTTTGCTCCTTAAAAAATGCTGTTGGGGCCTCCCTGGTGGCACAGCGGTTGAGTGCTGGGCTGCAAAGCTGCCCGCAGCCCCTGTAGCACCGGTTCGATCCCCGGTCGCCGGCCAGGGTCCCACATGGCGTGGCAGACCTCTCCTGTCGCGCCCGCTGCTCCCCTCAGCAGTGTATTTTGTCAGTCTGCCTGTTCTGCTCCCGGCTCTGGCTCTGGTGAATTCTCTCACCCTCCCGCGCTTCTGACTGTGCCCAGTGCTTGTATAAATAAATAAATAAAATCTTTTTTTTAAAAAAAGTTGTTTTTCTGCTCAACTTAAGATAAAAAGAATGAGGCAGTATTTTTGAGAATCTTAATTTTCTCCCCCATCATCCTATCTATCTATCCATCTATCTATCTATCTATCTATCTATCTATCTATCTATCTATCTATCTATAAATGGGCATAGCTATGTTCTAACACTAATAAAGCTTTATTTATAAGAACAAGATTTGGTTTGCAGGCCATAGTTTGTAGACCTCTCAAGTAGACCACAGAGAAGGTCAGTAGAGGTAGAAACTAAGAATAATGAACAGATTCTAGCTGACTCTGGTGATAAAGCAAAGCTTACTGAGATTAGATGAGGGGTTTACAGTAAAAAGAAAGCTGGTATAAGCCAGACACATACACTCAAATGCATACAACACACACACTTTACACAGTTTGTATAAATCTGCTAAATTCTACCTATCCCCAAGTCATAAAAAAAGTATTTTTTCGGACATAATATTAACCTTGGATTTTTTGCCCAAATTGGCCTTTGCATTAGACTTAATTATTAAGGCTCCCTTACATCATTCCACTACATCACAGCTGCTGGGGCTTTGATCACATAACCTTCTTCCATTATTTAATATTAATCCCAGCGGGCAATAGGCAAACTGCCTGGCTGTAACCCCATCCTACACCACAGTGGTCCATCTGCAGCTCCATTCCAAGGAGAAAACTCAAGATCTCCCTTGATTAAAGAAATAAGATAGGAATAACAAAAAGAAAGAAATAAGAACTAAGAATTAATAAAATGTAGCAAACTCAGTAGAATACTGTAAAATGGTTCAAATGAATGAGCCAGCTCTTGAAACGACAGTCCAGATATATTTCCAAAGCAATCCAGAGAGAGGAGAAAAAAAAGCAAGTTAACAAAAGGAACACATAAGAGCAGGAAAACTTAAATAGGGAAAAATAATGCTAAGTGGGCCTCCCCGGAGGCGCAGTGGTTGAGCGCTGGGTTGCGAAGCTGCCCGAAGCCTCCGCGGAGCCGGTTCAATCCCTGGCTGCTCCCCGGCCACCGGAGGAGGGTCCCACATGGCGCGCAGACCTCTCCTGCCGCCCGCTGCTCCCCTCAGCAGTGTACTTCGGTCCTTCTGCCTGTTCTGCTCCCTGCTCTGGCTCTGGTGAATTCTCTCACCCTCCCGCGCTTCTGACTGTACCCAGTGCTTGTATGTATGTATAAATAAATAAATAAATCTTTTAAAAAAATACATAAAAATAATGCTAAGTGGTCTTATGGAGACTGATGAAGGGATTCAGAGAATGCCATCCCAAAATATGCCACTCTGGTGGAGGAAATATTTTGAGCTAAAGGTAACTGAGGAGGCAGAAACAAGAAAAATTCTCACTCCACTCATCTCCCCCACCTTCACACTCTAGAAAGGATAGTGTGATTCTTAATCATAGGAGAAAAACCTACACTCTAAGTCCAGAGACAGCACCAGCTGGGCTCTACCTCACCAAACTTGCTAACTGCTCCTTACCTCCCATTAGCATTCCATGTATTTACCATTCCACACTGGCTGCCACTAGAAGCTCAAAGTCCTTTTCTTTTTTCTTGCTACTTCTTTACACATTCATATCATAGTTCTTTGGGTCAGGTGCTATATAAGTCCAATTTCTGACCACCCCCAGAGCCACTCATGACTCAGTGTTCCTGCCCAAGTGTATGTGCACTGCCCCTGTTAACAAAGGGTAGTTTGGTTTTTCTCTTGTTAATCTGCATCTTATCAGCCTAATTTGCAGGACCCCAGACAATGAACATCAGATGAGTAGAGGGGAAAATTGATTTCTCCCTTATATCTGTAAGTTGCCATGTCAAAACAATACGGAAGGACAGAGGGGACAGAGGTTTCTGAAGGAGGTACCAAGAGACATCAACATTTCAGTGATGCTGTGTGTTTTTTTAATTTTAATAGCAACTATGAAGAAATAGCAACATTTCAATATTCTCATTAGACACAAAGATGATTAATAGTAATCTCAATATTCCCCACTTATTCTAAGTAAAAAAATCATCATCTGGAGCCTCCCTGGTGGCACAGGCAGTTGAGTGCCGCGCTGTGAAGCTGTCCACAGCCTCTGCAGCACTGGTTGGATGCCGGCCGGCCGGGGAGGGTCCCACAATGCCGCGGCAGACCTCTCCTGTCTCGCCTGCTGCTCCCCTCAGCAGCGTATTTTGGTCCATCTGCCTGTTCTGTTCCCAGCTCTGTCTCTGTTGAATCCTCTCACCCTCCCAAGCATCTGGCCTGTACCCCAGTTCTTGCATAAATAAATAAATAAATAAATAATTTTTAAAAAAATAAAAAATCTTAAAGAAAATAATATGGAAAAAGGCAAGCTAGAAAGGAACATCTTAATTAGAAAAATTGAAAAAGAAGAAATCTGAGATCATGCTGGACCAACAGTTCACATTACACACAAGTAACTCAGGCTGGGGGTGTCACTACCCACTGCAGGTTGCGCTTCCTCACCAGGCCCACGGGAGATGTCCATGTAAGTGCTGAAGCAGTGCCCTTCCACTCTGTCGATACCATAGCCTTGCAGGACAGGTAAGCTCAGAAAAGGAGGGGAGGATGATATTTTTGTCAATGAACTGTCTAAGGTTTATACCAGGTAGCTTGAATGTATGTCAAGTTAAGGATCACAAATACCCTCAGCAAATATCTCTGAAAGTTATTTCCTGAAAAGTAAATTATTGCTTCATCTCATAAATATGTGTATATGTATGTATATATGCATGCATATACAGTTATGTGTGTGAATGTGTTTGTGTGTGTGTGTGCATGTGTGTGTGAGAGACAGAGAGAAAGAGAGAGTCAGGGACAGAGAGGGAGTGACAGACAGACAGATAGACAGACATTTGGTCCACTCATTCAATGAGTCTCTATGGTCACAAAAGGAAGTCTGTGGTTCCAACAATCATCTTCATGCCAAGTATTCATTGGAAAACAAATATAAAACTGAGCACTCATACAATAGGCATGGGTCCAGTCTTGTTCTGAGGCTATTAATTGCTCAGCCAAACATTTTGCACTCACACATGCTATCAGAACAGAATACTTATGACACCCAAATATTACACATAACATATGTATACTACATATACTACATATACTACATATACATCACCAAACATGTCACCCGTATAACAGTAACTACAGGGTTTTGGTTTTTTTTTAGTTTGTCTTTTTTTCATTAATCTCCACTTTAAATAAGCACGGAACACTGAACAAGGGAAGCAGATATATTAGTAAATAGAACATTCAACATGGCACAGTTGCTGAGTGGATTCAGAGAGATGAAGACTATGAGGGTGCTGTGTTATTCCCAGGTTCAGCACAGTCATCACAGTGGGTTCAGTGTCAACTCAGTGCAACAGATACAGCTCCATCATATAGCCCTGTCACCTTATTGCCTCCACCACCTCAGTTCACACACAATTTTTTAGCCCTCCTTAAATCATTCCGCAAAGTCCCTTGCAAAATACCGAATTGAAAATTTGTAAGGGGCAGACTTTACCAATCAACCCACTCATGTTCCTTCTAACAATCCAATAGTGCTTAATAGTTTAGGATACACTTGAGTTTAATGTGATTTCCCTGATAGGAATAGAGTTCTAATGCTATTTTATAGTGGCTATTTGGAGTGGCCTAGCTAGCTAGGGTTTGTTGGCACACTGATATGCTGAAGAAATGACTCGGAGAGTCATAAATGAGTGACCTTTGCTGGAGAAATTCCTGAAACCATCTCCCTGACATTTTGAAGGTTCACTATACACAATGATAATTGGTGTCTGCAAGGTTCAAAGTCTATTGTTTATGTTTAGAGACTGAATAAAATATTATTATGGAAAATTGGACATTAGAATTTACTATTCAAAATACTTCTATTTCTTGGATTTTTTTTCTATTAGCAATATTATCATGTTATACTAATATTATATATTATTATATACCATATATTTCACATTTCCATTGTCAGAATTCCCTTTTATAAGTGAAATTACAATCTCAAATATTAGATTCCATTGCCCGACTCCATATTCCACATAAATGTCCCAGTTATGAAAGAAACGCACATACCAAACCTTTTGATTCACATTACCTGTCTATTCTCCATCAATAACATGAGTTTCTTTAGGGAAAAAATGTTAAATCTTACCTCTATCTGTATGACTGATTCATAGAAGTTAAAAATCAAGGCAATCTTTCAGAAAACTGGGTAATATGAAAATAAGACTTACATATAATACCTGAAAACAGAATTTACAAAATAGAATAGGATATGATATTCACAGTTCTCTTGGAAATTAAAAAAAAAAAATACTGTCATTTTGAAAAGTCCACTGTGATCACAGAAAAAAACAGAAGTCAACAGATAGACAAAAAGATTTTTGCAAAACACAATATTTAAGATTTAATATTTAAGCAACAAAGAAAATAATATTCTAATCATAATATACCTGCAAAACTGGAGGTTCTAAGAGACTAAGAAATAACAAGAAAGTATAATCCTCATGGGTTTTTTCAGAAACCTACCGCAAGATGCTATATGATATTACAATTTAACATCTGATATAAACTACAAATTAATAAAGAAAACAAGACACAAAAGAATGATGCATGATTTATAGTTTGTAACACCACAATGACAAGTTTATGGATCTTATGCTGAGAAATGGGCCTAAGACAGTGGGATTGAATATTCAGTGGTCACCTTACCTCTGTCACTTTAAGCAGGTAGCACTTCATACCTTGCTTAGTTACGTTAAGTAAGAACATCAACCACCTAACAAAGTGGTTAGGAAAGTTAAATGGAAGTCGTGTGCAATCCCTGTTCAGTCTGTTCTAAGATCAAGAAGCAGCTGGAGAGATAAGAGGACATTATGATGATGATAAAGGGCATTCCTTGCTTTATTCCTAAGAGTCATGTCTACCAATTAACTCCAGGCATACTACAAAAAGTCCTGTGTCTCAAGGGAAAAATAAAGCCCAACTTGGACATCAGAGACTAACACAGACTGCACAAAGGGAAATCATGGTTCAATGAATAGAAAATGGATAGACACTTGGAGACTCCAGTCCTGGCAGGGCTGTCCGCTCAGTGAAGAACCTTGGGGGCAGGAGAACATAAATGGTGGCGATAAATAGCCTGGAATGAAGGGAAAACAATAAAGAGGAAATGGGGTGCTCCACACAGGCTGGGGCCCTGGTATGGAAATCAACAGAGAATCACACTAGACTCACTCCTCTTACCTTCCACACTCAGAAGTACTACTGACCTCAGGAGGCACAGACACTGCACAGATTGCCAAATCTCAGATCTGGAATCCATGAGAGGAAGGATATCATCATTGCCACAAAAAAGAACAAAGACACCCCCACCCAGCATATTCACAAGAGCAGCTGGGTCCCTCCAAACTACTTCAGGACCATCTTAAACTGATAACTGCAAAATATGACCTACAGAAGTTTAGAAAGACCATAAAAATAAAGCTCACTGAACTAAAAGTACAGCACCACCTGCAAGAAGAGTAAAAGTGGTTAAGCACCATGCTATTTTTTATGTTTTTTTTTAAATCAAGAAATAAAGTAGCAATATGTGCAAATAAAAATAAATGACATGACAACTCAAGACCTCAAGGAAATATATTACAAGGAAAGAACAATTCTCCAGAATTCAACCACAAAGAAATAGAAAGTAGTATCTCCATTTCAGATAGTTTTCAAAACTGCTATAATTAAGAAACTCAGATTTAGAAGAAAATGCAGAAATACAAGTCAAAATGATACACGTTAGAACTCAGAAAAGTTCATCGGAGACAAAAAAAATTCATAAAAATAACTGTAAGAGGTCAGAAATAAACTCCCAGTAGGCAGAAACTGAAACGTTGAAGGAGAAAATAACAGAGATTCAAAATGTAAAGAGCTTGGGCCTCCCCTGGTGGCGCAGCGGTTGAGCACTGGGCTGTGAAGCTGCCCGCAGCCTCTGCAGCGCTGGTTCGATGCCCGGCTGCCAGCGAGGGTCCTACATGGTGCAACAGACCACTCCTGCTGCACCCGCTGCTCCCCTCAGCAGTGTATTTCATCAGTCTGCCTGTTCTGTTCCCTGCTCTGGCTCTGGTGAATTCTCTCACCCTCCCACGCTTCTGACTATACCCAGTGCTTATATAAATAAATAAATAAATCTTTAAAAAAAAAATGTAAAGAGCTCAATAAATGAGATCAAGATTTCGAGAGACAGCTAAGAGAGATTACTTCAAATGGAGGACTCGGGCCACCCTGGTGGCGCAGGTGGTTGAGCGCAGCACTATGAAGCTGTCTGCAACCTCTGCAGTGCCGGTTCGATCCCCGCCGGCCAAGGAGATACCCACATGGCGCAACAGACCTCTCCTGCCTTGCCCACTGCTCCCCTCAGCAGTGTTTTTCAGTCAGTTTGCCTGTTCTGTTCCCCGCTCTGTCTCAGGTGAATCCTCTCACCCTTCCGCATATCTGGCCTGTACCCCAGTTCTTGTATAAAAATAAAATCTTTAAAAAAAAATGGAGGACTCAATCAGAGACATCAGAGATCATAATACACAAAGGACTCAGTTGGAAGAAGAAATAAAACAAGATGTTAAAAAAACATTTGAGACCTATCCAAATTCATCAGGAAAGGCAACATAAAGAGAAAGGTATCCCAGCAGGGGAACAGAGAGAAACAGAAAGCATATATAAGAAATAACAGAAGAAAATATGCCAAACCTAGGGAAGGAAAAACATACACGGTCATGAATGAGAGAGGTAGGGTGGGTGGGGAGGGCAGGAGGAAATGAGACCTGTAACAGGATACATAAAATAGTAAAACTAAAAAAAAAAAGAGTTTAAGACAAAGAACACTGAATGTGGACATGGGGGGAGAAGAAGGTAATTTAAAAGGTGTTCCCATCACAATTTCAGCACACTTTTCAACGATTCTCTACATGTAAGGAGGGCGATGTAGGCGAGGGAATGAAATAACATACTGAAAATACTCAAAGGTTAAAAGCTGCCAGCCTAGAATACTATATCCTGCAATACTCTCCTTCAAATATAAAGGAGAAATAAAATCCTTAGCAGACAAGCAAAACTGAAGGAGTTTGCTTAAAATACACATCCCCTGCAAGAAATGTTGAAGTGAATTCTCCTATTTAAATCAAAGGAAAAAACCACCACCACCAAAAAAAGAAGGAAATAAACAGAACCAAAAAACTAAAGGTGAACCAGCAGTAGCAATACCTCATATAGCAATAAAAATCCTTAATGTAAAAACAGTGAACTCACCTGTCAAAAGGTAGAGAGTGACTGGATCAGAAAACAAAACCCAGTATCCTACTGTCCCCAGGGCACCCATCTAAGTACAAATATTTTTAGATATTCTCTCTCTTGCTACACCACTGTAGTTATTTATTGTTTCTAATATTTTTTGGTGTAGTCATTAGGGTTTTCTATGTATATTACCATGTTATCTGCAACTACCAATAGTTTTACTTCTTTTTCAATTTGGGTTCCTTTCATATCTTTTTCTTGCTGAAATGCTCTAACAAGGGCTTTCTATACTTTGGTGAACTGTAGTAGTGAAAGTGGACACACTTGTCTTGTACCTGATCACAGAGGAAGTGCTTTCTGTTTCATACCACTGAGTATGAAATTGTGCATTCACCATGTATGGGCTTTATTATGCTAAGCCATGTCTCTTTTTTTCCTACTTCTTGGAGAGTTTTAATCATAATGATATGTTAAATCTCATCAAGTGCTTTCTCTCCATCTATTGATGTGATCATGATTTCTAGTTTTCCTTCTGATGATGTGATGAATTACATTGATCTATTTCTGTATGTTGAACCACTCCTGGAATAAATACCTCTTGTTCATGATGTATGATGATTTTAATGCATTTTTTAATTTATTAGAAAACTATTAAAAACATAGAAGACACACAGAAGTGAAAAGATATTCCTTGCTATGGATTAGAAGAATCAGTATTGTTAAAATGTCCACCCATGGCCTACCCGGTGACGCAAAGGGTTGAGCGCAATGCTGTGAAGCTGTCCACGGCCTCTGAAGCGCAAGTTCGATTCCCGACCAGCCAGGGAGAAACCCACATGGTGCGGCAGATCTCTTCTTCCCGGCTGCTCCCCTCAGCAGTGTATTTTGGTACATCTGCCTGTTCTGCTCCCCGCTTTGTCTCTGGTGAATCCTCTCACCCTCCTCTGCCTCTGGCCTGTACCCAGTTCTTGTATAAAAATAAATAAATAAATCTTTTCAAAAAAACTGTCCACCTTACCCAAAGCAGTATACAGATTCAATGCAATCCCTAACAAAGTTTCATTGGCATTCTTCACTACAAAATGGACAAAGGTAAACTGACTCACAAAAATCCCTCAGGAAGAGTCCCATATGCAGTTGGAAGGAATATTTTATTGAGCTATTTGGGTGGATGAGATACCCAGAAGAGCATCTGAAGCAGCCACAGATGGTCACTAAACTTCCCTTTATAACAGAAAGATGCCTAGTCGACTATGAAAGGGTTCAGGCTTCCACCAAAGGAACAGGCTTCCACAAAATGTGCCACTTTGACAAGTTGGAACCAAGGGCAATGGAGACTTAGCAGGCTCAAGAGAAACATTTGTCTCTCCCTTAACTACCTAGAAAAATGTAGATTGGAGGAAGGGGGCTGTTCATAATGAGATTATTACCAGAAATAACTTTTTATTACCCATCTGTATGGCAGGACAAAAACCTAATTACCAAACAGCTGCTCTTCTTATTCTGTGAATCTTCCTCCTCTTAGGTTTGAAGTACCAGGCCCTGAGCCCACTGCTTAGGGTAGAATGACAGATATATCTCATTTTGCCTTTCTCTTCAAATCTCTCTTGTGTTGTAGAGTACCTATAGATACAAAATTAAATTTCATTTTCTCCTGCTAATCTGTCTTATGTTGGTTTTTTTCTTAGACCAGTGAAGGGTACAGGAAAATTTTCCTCTCCAACAATTACAAGGCTTTTTGGTCAATAAATATACAAGTTTGAGGACAGAATTATACTGCTTCAAATACAGAGGAGAAACTTGTCAGTGCTTGGGGAAAAGGCTGAGGGAGAAAGAGACAAGGGAGAGGAGACACTTCTTACAAGAATGACTGAGGTGGGCTGTTGTCATGATATGCCTTCACATTTCTGCTCTGAAACCTTCGGCCCAACCTGACTCTATGACGCTCTGGTGTTAGAAAGTCCTTCTGGGGTCTCCCAGTGGCGCCCGCAGCCTCTGCAGCACCAGTTCGATCCCCAGCCGCCAGCGAGGGTCCCACATGGCGCACAGACCTCTCCTGCCGTCCCCGCTGCTCCCATCAGCAGTGTGTTTCATCAGTCTGCCTATTCTACTCCCCGCTCTGGCTCTGGTGAATTCTCTCACCCTCCAGTGCCTCTGGCCTGTACCCAGTGCTTGTATAAATAAATAAATAAATATTAAAAAAAAGAAAATTAAAAAAAAAAAGTCTTTTCTGCCAAATATGAAGACATTCATCCTCATATGTAATTAAGCACTGGTTAAAAACATTCTCTGTAGTGTTTTCTAACATTAAATATGTCATTTTTTTCCTCACCAATTCTTCAGTTCTTTGACACCAACTTGGTATCCAACAACTCAATTCTGATACTCCCAGATATAGCAAAGACCCCACCAGTTAAGGGTTCAGTCCCATGAGAACCCCACTTCAGATGCTAATCCCAGATGAGGTTCCCAGGCTCCTTACAATTTTGCCCAACCTCCTACAAATTCAGGGATTCCCATGAGCCCCTTCCAGGGTTCAATAATTCACTAGAACAATTCATAGAAATTAAGAAAGAGCTTTATATAAAACTGCCAGTTTATTATAAAAGATACAGCTCAGGGGCCTCCCTGGTGGCGCAAGGGATTAAGCACCGCACTATGAAGCAATCAGCAGCCTCTGCAGCACAAGTTTGAACCCCGGCCTGCCAGGGAGAAACCCACATGGCGCAGCAGACCTCTCATGACTCCCCTGCTGCTCCCCTCAGCAGTGTACTTCAGTCAATCTGCCTGTTCTGTTCCCCACTCTGTCTCTGGTGAATCCTCTCCCCCCAACACACACACACACCTCTGGCCTGTACCCCAGCTCTTGTATGCATAAATAAATAAATCTTAAAAAAAAAAAAAAAAAAAACACAGCTCAGCAAGAGCAAATACAAGAGATGCACAAGGCAAATATGGGAGGGTGGCCCAGGATTCCTTTTTCCCCCTCTAGCCCCACCAGCCTTCTAGGCACCCTTTAGATGTGTTCACAAACCTGGAAGATACCCTAATCTCCTTGCTTCAGGGTTTTAACCCACGTTCTACTGACAGCTCATAGGAATGACTGACTAGTTAAATGATTGGCCATTGTTAAATAAACTCTATCTCCAGGAACTTCCCCTTACCCAAAAGTTGACAGGGGCAGGGATTGAAAGCTCCCACCTTCTAAACAAGGTCAGCCTCTCCTTGAAATGAAAGGGTCCACCATTAGCACTAATTCAGATGTGGTTGAAAGAGTCTTGTTATGAATAACAAACACTCCTATCTCTCAGGAAATTCCAAGGGTTTTAGGAGTTCAGTGCCAAGAAACTGAGACAAAGACCAAATAAATTATGCCTATTATTATACCACACATCATGTGCTAGGAAAGTCAACATTAAGGAGACTACATCACTCCCTTATCTTTCTCTTTCCTCCCTTCTCTTCCTACAACTCTTAAAAACACAAAAGACAAACTCAGTGAGCCAGCCATGAAATGTATATTGTGCCTGTAAAAAGAGGAGTTAAAGTATTATAAGTGTAAGGAACCTCATTCTATTTACAGGGGAACGAAATTGATTATATGAAGCACACATGAAAAATCACTCCTAATTATCCATTCTGTATATTCCAAAAGAAATGTCAATACAAATTCCAAGTGCCCTGTATTGTGTACATTATTTTGTAAGAAATGGGAAGTACTTAATCACATACATATCAAAAACAATATAAGAGAAAATCTGTAGACTGTGGTGGCTGGTTCTATTATGTGGAAAGATAAAATACTAATGGACAAGGATATTAAACAATGATAATAAAGACCTTCCTTTCTCTGGAAAACCATTAGAAAAAATGATACTCATGTTAATGATGTAAGCATTTAGGAAGCACTCACTGTGCAGTATCAACTGTTTAAATAGTTTTGTAGGTAGGTATTAAGCTAAACGTTTGTCCAATCATTTGATTTGTCCTTTTTGATTTTTAATGTACTATAAGTATCTGATATATAAAGATAAATGGCAAAGTCTTTGTTCTCAAGGCATTCTTAGGGGCAAGTATCAAAGATGCACAGGGCCTGCAGCAGCCCTCCTCCATGTGAATTTATGATTGAGAGTACTACCAATCACCTTCTTTTCCCCAAAGACAGGATTCAGCCTCTTAATCCTCACCATACAATGTTCCACATGAATACCATCAACAAACAGTGGAATACAAGCGGAAACCAACTACCTCATGTCTTAGTCAGCTCATGCTGCTATAACAAGTACTACAGACAAGGTGGCTTAAACAGCAAAAACATGTTTCTTGCAGTTCCGGAGACTGGGATGTCCAAGATCAGGTTGCCAGCACTGTCAGGTTTTGACAAGAGCACTCTTGGCTTGTAGAAGACCAGCTATATACATTCAGTCCATAGCACCCAGAACACTACATATAATCAACTCTTTTGAATGAACACATAGTATAAAAGCTTATAGCAGCAAATTCTATATACTCTCTATGGCTGTCTTCACACTACAATTCAGAGGTGAGTATTCACAAGAGAAACCACACGGCTAGAAAGTGCTATCTCTATCTACCTAAAATATCTACTCACTAGTCTTTGAAGAAAAAGTTTGGTGACTCCAGTCCTACATATAAGAGAGGGGGATAAAGTGCTGAGTGTAGAGTAGAAAACTACATCCTGATCCTTCCTGCTCCAGTACTGCGAGTCCCACAACAGAGGTTTCACCTCACTGTCTACTTGAAAGCATCCAAGTGGCCTCCCACTGCAGTTACACTAAGACATTGCTTTATTAAATAAAAAGAGTGCACAGATTTGGAAGAACCTCTTGGACAGTCATGAGAAACATACTACTAGCCCTTTTTCACTGGTAAAAAAAATAGGAGAAGAGGAAGAAATTATGGCCTACTTTTTGATGATAGAAGGAGAAAGGACAGGGAAGGGAAGAGTCTGGTTATGCTATTTTATTTCCAACTAAGAAAATGCAGAAGTTTATGGATTAAATCACATTAAATGTGATTCCATGACAGGAAATAAAGATGGAAAATTTCACCACAAGGCCAGCAAATCCAAATTTTGAGCCTATTTCCAGGAAACTGTCATATATATTCATCTGAGGATAGTTCCTTCATAATTTGCAATAGTGAAAGCAGCGTAAGAGGCAATTAGAAACTTCATTTTTCTAAGACAGTCTACAGCAATTTCAGGAGTGTTCCTTCTCCTCACACTAATATCATTTTTATAATCAGACTGTTTCCAGAACAATACTAATTTTCACAAACCCTCATCTAGATTAAGTACTGAAGGACACTGCCCCATTTATTGATGTAGAAAGAAGACTAAATATGAGTAGTCTTCCCTACTCCATCCTATCACTAACTAGGACCAATTCCAGAAGCAGCAGCACCAGTTTTTTTCCCATACAAAACTTGCCTAACTCAACTTACTGAAAATAATGACCTTCAAAAAGTTTATTCAAATTTATGAGTGTGGCTTATAAAACAAACTATATACATAGAACACTACGCCCCACATTGGTATGAGCACTTTCCTCTGAGGAAGAGCATAGGGAGGGAGTAGTCAGATTTCATTTCAGAGTAGGGTATGTTCCCTTTGGATTCTTTTATCATGGACATAAATTTTCTCCAGAAAAAATTCTCCTGACTCCATATATCAGAGGTAAGCAAATGACTGCCCACTGGATATTGGATATGGCCTCTTTTTTGAAAATAAAGTTTTATTGAAATACCATCCACTGGGGCCTCCCTGGTGGCACAAAGGGCTAAGACACAGCATTACGAAACTATCTGCAGCCACTGCAGAATGAGTTCAATCCCCAGCAGGCCAGGGAGCTACCCACATGGCACAGCAGACCTCTCTTGACTAGTCCGCTGCTCCCCGGTGCAGTGTATTTCAGTAGATCTGCCTGTTCTGTTCCCCACTCTGTCTCTGGTGAATCCTCTCACCCCCACACCTCTGGTCTGTACCCCAGTTCTTGTATGCATAAATTTTAAAAACTTTAAAAAAAAATAGAAATGCCGCCCACATCCCTATTATGTACATATTGTCCAGGGCTGTTTTCAGGATACAATGACAGAGCTGAGTGACTGCAGCAGAGAATGTTAGGACCAGAAATATTTACTATATTGTTTACTATAGTTTGCTGACTCCCACCAACACCTACATTAGCAACCCTACTCATGGGTTAAATTTACTCATTACAGTCCATCATTTCCCCCCACAGAACCTATCAAAATTTAATTATATATTTGTGGTTTTGTCAATGTCTGTCACATTCTGTGAGACCATGATGGTCTCAAAGGCTGCAAACCATGGTTGATAGACTAACCAAGGCCCCCAAGACTGAACCATTTTCAGGCTTTAATGAAGTGTATCATTAAATGAGGCTTTAATGGATTATTTCCTAATTATAATTAATTAGGTATAAAGATCACTGACAGATGACCTTCAATCTAAAAGTGGGGTCATGGCTTCCCTGGTGGCACAAGGCATTAGAACACAACACTATGAAGCTATCCACAGCCACTGCAGCATGAGTTCAATCCCCAGCCAGGGAGGTGACCCACATGGCGCAGCAGACCTCTCCTGTCTTGCCCGCTGCTCCCCTCATCAGTGTATTTGAGTAGATCTGCCTGTTCTGTTCCCTACTCTGTCTCTGGTGAATCCTCTTACCCCCACCCCCACACCTCTGGCCTGTACCCCAGTTCTTGTATGAATAAATAAATAAATCTTAAAAAATAAATAAAATAAATAAAAAATAAAACTGGGGTCACTGACCTGCTTTAATGGCAGACAACTATTAATAGTGGTTCTAAGTATAATAAATTTATTAGATAAGATCAGGAACTTCCCTGGGCTAGCAATGCAATAGTCATAGATTTCTGTCCATATACCCATCTTTTATCTCTAACATTCCAAATGTGGTTTTCTCTGAATTCTGGCATAAACAAAATGGTCTAAAAAGTCAGCTCAAGCACACACTCTACAAATAAATTGTATACCAAAACAAATTTATTGAGCACCTGCTATGTGTGAAATAGTAGTCAATATTCAGATATACAATAAGTGGATACAATCATGGACACTGGAGACAAAGTCCGACTTTGAGCCCTGGTGCCTCTACACAATAATGATCATGACCCTTTGAGAGAGAGGTGACAAGGGAGGCAGCTCCATCTTAGTCTACTACTTTGGAAAGAGCAAGCAAGGATCAGGAAAAGGATTCTCCCCCAATTTCAGAGGGAAAACTGAAGCACAGAGCAACTAAGACATTTTTCTAAGGTCTAAGGATTTAAACTGAACTTATGAATCATAGGAAGTGCTATAAACCAATGTTATTTCAATAAAAGAAAAAAATAAACTGAACTTCTTGGAGCCCCATGACCTAAATCACTGTACCTTTAGGTTATCATTTGTAATCAATGAGCTCCTCCTCCCTTTAATGTATGATTCACAGTGACTTACTCAAAGAATACACTCAATAAATGCATTATGGCAATTATTATAATTATAATAACTACATCTCATAAGCAAAGAGCTCATTTGATCTTTCATAGATTAAATAGGTACAAAATATTTCATAAATCTTCATATTGAAATAAAAACCTGAGCTTGTCTGATTTTACTTTCCTACTCCATCATGACTAGAATGCATAAGTTTAGAAGAACAAATGTATAGGTACTGGATTTTTTAACTAAAGTGCTTAAGCCAGAAACCAAAAGAGGAATAAATTAATAATGAAAAGTAAAATGTTTTTAAGGTTATTCAAAAGGACATGATTATGTTTTTTTGACTGTTTCACAGACTGAGTCAGTAAAATTTCTCTAATTTCATGACAGATGAAGTACTTACAGAATACATCCATTAAATATTTATTATATCAATATTCATAAAAATGGTAGTACCCTGCAATCAGTATATGTAGTAAAGTCATTTACACAGAGGTCAACTTTAAAAAGATGAAAAACAAAGTTTTGCACATTTTCATTAACAAAGTTCTAAACCAAAATCCATGAATAATATTCCCTGATTCCTTCATTCCAGATGTAATTTCCTCACATCTTATAACCTATAAAATATGTACATCCCCAAGTCAATGTGCAATTTAACAAACATTCCTAATAAAATGTTAGGAAAATAGCTAATTGTAGCGAATATCAATAAAAAACAGTGCTTTCTGTCAAAGTCTATAAATTTTCCTTGCGATAGTAAAGCACCATCTTTTTTTAAAAAGATTTATTTATTTATGCATACAAGAACTGGGGTACAGGCCAGAGGTACGTGGGGGGAGGTGAGAGGATTCACCAGAGACAGAGTGGGGAACAGAACAGGCAGACTAACTGAAATACACTGCTGAGGGGAGCAGCGGGCAAGTCAGGAGAGGTCTGCTGCACCATATGGGGAACTCCCTGGCCGGGGATCGAACTCGTGCTGCAGTGGCTGCGGACAGCTTCATAGGTTGCGTCTTAATGCCTTGCACCACCAGGGAGACCCAGAAAAGCACCATCTTCTCTAAGCAAATAAGGAATTATATGAAATAGAAAATTGCTCAGTGTACTGCATGGGGCTAGGAAGAAACCTCTGAAGAAAAGCTGTAAAAATGTGGCTCTCATTCGGTGTAGTTTCCTTCCTTCTACAATGGAATACTCTCTTCCTTCTGCCTGATTCTGGTTACTTTCCAAAACCTTGAAACATTTCAGTATTTTGCATATTTTGTCTAGAAGTCATCATTGATTAATATATTAGCTGCTAGCTCAATACACACTGCCCCATTACTGGAAAAAGGAGTGCATTTTATAGCAGTGATGTTTAGAAGAGGTCAGATTTCCAGATGTGGTGGAACAACGCAGAACAGAGTTCCATCCTCTACCTAAGCCTAAGATTGTTAATGGCGTTCCTTTTGTACACACATAGATAATGCATCTTCAAACAACCACTATGTAAACAGTACATTACAGTACTCAGTGTATCTTGCCACAACAGGCAAGAACTTGTCCCTCCTGCCACTTATTGACTAGGATGGCGACCATCATCAAGGTTCCAATAAAGAGCCTGAATACACTGAGCAGATTTCAAGAACTCCAGTCCAAAAAAAGTAAATTTAATTCTTTTTTAAGCAAAGCTTGTTTTCATTCCAATTGACTAAACTCAATAATCTGTTCCTCAATATTCATAAAGACTGTAGTAGTATTTTAGGCACGAATGTCAATAAACAATTGTCTGGGCCTCCCTGGTAGCTCAAGGGGTTAAGACACAGCATTATGAAGCTGTCCGCAGCCACTGCTGCATGAGTTCGAGCCCAGCCAGGGAGGTGACCTACATGGCGCAGCAGACCTCTCCTGACTCACTCTTTGCTCCCCTCATCAATGTATTTCAGTAGATCTGCCTGTTCTGTTTCCCACTCTGTCTCTGGTAAATCCTCTCACTGCCCACACCTCTGGGCTGTACCCCAGTTCTTGTATGCATAAATAAATAAATCTTTAAAAATATTAAAAAAATAAACAATTGCCTAAGCATAACCTAACTCAGCTGAGATAAACTAATAGCTCACTCATTATTTATCCTTTTATCTCAATTAGGGCTCAGTCTTTGAGCCTACACTAATAGTCTTTAACTTATCCCCTGCCAAGTCAATGCCAATAAGACTTGACAGGACACAGTAGCAGGACTACCTACCTTCTTCAGAAAACAGCTGGATCCCAATCGAGACAATAAATATGTCCCAAACGCCAACGAGGCTTTTGATACTGTTCATAAGAGTATATGCCATGCTAAACCACCTTCTTTTCCTCTTGGCCCCCAATTTTGCTGCTTTATAGTTGTGTACACAACTGATCTGGGTCTTTATTTCCTCAATCTCAAATAGGGATAGTAAAATAGGATTACCCTGAAAATATATTGAGTTACTATAAGTAAAGGGTGTAGAATGGCCCTGAATTGTAATGAGAGCTCTGGAACATTAACTATTATCATTTACTATTACTCTTAATTTTTTAGTATATTCACCATTGCTATCAACAGCATTCTAGAGCTGGCAAAACAAAGTGAGGTAACCCATGACATTAAAACGCAAGAGGAATATCTTCACGACTCTCCAACATTTTACAAAAGAAGTAAAATCCTTAAAAATCTTATATCAAACTCGTGCCTTGGCTTAGGTGTTGCACTATAAATTCTTGGCTTTGCTAATAAATTTTTCAGACCTTTTGTATGCCTTCTTAATCAAAAAAGTTTGAAGGAAGCATATGAAACTAAGGCAGACAACTGAACGGTGGGGAAACAGAGTAATTACATTGTGTATGAGTTCTCATTGAAGAGTGATTCACCAGTGACACATATTCAGACTCAAACTGCAAATTCTGTCTCTTGGGTTCAACACTGAGATGAAAGAACTGAACACTCAGTTCTTTTTCACTTTTCCTGGGTTGCTCACAGTCTCTTGAATGCATCCTTCAGGGCATATCTGCCCTGATGATCTGGGCAGAGTTTATACACAGAATCCAGGACTCACCAATTCTGCTCTCTCTTAAGTTTCCCCCATCACTTTCCAGCCATTGCGATTATCCTAACCTGTTCTTAGTTCATTAGGATAGAAAGACCATAGGTTTTCTATTGTGGTTTTAGACACCAGTGTGGCCTGCTCTCAAAGAAAAGATCTGGAAGTAAAATCTGGAAATGTGGAACATGTTTGTTCCTTTCATTTCAACTCCCTCTTTTAAGTTCATTCTCCAGAGCCTTCAAGAAGTAGGCTTTTGTATTGATATTTTGTCCAGAATATTCTGACTCAGAAGATATTCAAACAAACATGTTCTTTTCTATTCTAAACAGCCAGGGAACACTAACTCATTAGTAGAGACAGTACTCTTAGAGTCCACATTATTAAAGGAGGAAAGATTTCTCACCTTAAGACAGGAAGCCACTTCTGAGCACTCTGAAAGAATGAGCAAAGATTGGTCAAAAAATAACTCTAGTAATTTGCTCTCAAATTACATAGAAAGCTTAAGAGACTGAGTATACATGGAAATCTAATAAAGAGGTCTTTAAAGGTCATGCAAGTAGGCAAGAAAATGGAGTCCAAGGCAGAGATAAAGAAAAAATAACAAGCTGATAATGTAACTTGCTCAAGAAGAGGTAAAGGTGAACATACAAGCCTAGATCCAAGACAGCCAACATGAAGACGGGGGATGACCAACAGCCTGCTAATCTCACCAGCTAGGAATGGCTGCTTGGTATACCATATCAGTGAAGTCCAGGAGACTTTGCCCGGGCTCACCCGAATAATGCCTGATTGACAAATGCTGCCTGTCTCAGAAGAGAGAGGGGTAACACAGTCTCCCAGATTGACAAGCCAGAATCAAAAATAAGGTGATGGAATTTGAAAAAAGTAAGATAGGACAGATACATCATGATCATTATTAATAATACTGAGTAGCTTCAGTATGCCCAGATGATGTTTAGAGTAATTCAAATTTAAGTGAAATTAAAAAGGGATATCAGACAGGCTAAAATAAAAAAGTGCCTTGAATATTAATAAGCCTATAGTACATGAACTGCCTCTAATTAGATTCAGGAATATGACTCCTTTTGAAACCAACCAAGAGAAAACACTTATTCAGAAGATTTCAATGAAAAATTAATAACCACTTGGTTCCACTTTATCATGCACAGACTTCAATGGTGGATTTTAAAAAATGAAAGTACAGTCTGTCTTGGAGAAATTATACTTGTGAGTCCTTCAAGAACTGGGACATTTTAATCAATAAGGTGTAAGGGCAATTTACTGTCTCATATAAAGGAACAAAATACTTGCTATTCAATATGAGTGAAGTCTGTCACTGAAATCATTAAGTGTTTCTATAACCACACTAAAATATTAAGAAAGAAAAAAAGCAAGCAAAACCTACTCTCCAAACTGATCTTCATGCTCCAGTTAATCAACTCTTTATCATGGATAATGGTGGTTGACATCCTTAGAAGTTATTTGGCATTTTCCTGACTTTTTCAAAGAGATATGACTTGCCCAAAGTAAACACTATTATAGGACAGGAACATTTATGCTCTCTGAGTTCTGGTCCACATAACTTTCCTTGACACAACAATACAACCTACTGAGGATAGTTAAGCAGGTAATTAAGTGTATAAGTTTCACAACTGAACAAGTTCACAAAAATTATAAATTGGGTAACCAAACATAAGGAGTGAGCATATGACTTTCAGGGGTACTGGTAAAACTGTTTTGGTCCTGGGGATGGGTGCTCACTTTATAATTACCTACTAAACATGTTGTATGGATTGTAATATTTCATGCTATATTTCACAATTTTAAAAATCTTAAAATGCGGGCCTCCCCTGGTGGCGCAGCGGTTGAGCGTTGAATTGGGAGGCTGCCTGCAGCCTCTGCAGCGCCAGTTCGATCCCCGGCCACCAGCGAGGGTCCCACAAAAAAATAAATAAATAAAAATAAAAATCTTAAAATGCAAACTTCAAAGTCCCATAGCCCTGAATTCAAATCTAGATGCTATCATTTACAAGATGAGTTAATACAGGCAAACTATTTAACTTCTCTCAGCTTCAGTTTCCTCTATATAAAATGATAGTCGTAGATAATGATAGCAATTACTTCATAGGATTGCTATGGGCATCAAATAGGAAATACAGTTATAAACTACTCCTCACACTTGGTAGACTATATATGGGATGAAGTATCCCTACAAAAACTCAGAAACTGCCCCCCGCACCACTTTCAAGCTGATGAACATCAATGCATTTCCAGCTTGTAGTTACACCTGACATTTCACCTCCTGGCTGAGAGTGCACAGCTGCTGAAACGGCCATCAGGCAACACACAGCTGAAAGCAATACAGCCATTTCGCCTAGTCTAGCGGTACTAAGGATCAGGAGGTGCCAAAGGGACAAGGCAGGTTGGTCTATTAAGAAAAAAAAATAACAAGTGGGCATTTCAACATAATTTGGGATCACTGGCCATCAGTGTAATTTCATCAAGAAAACAGTCATGGAAGCCTGTACAGCAAGAAGACAGATACTTAGGAAGGCATATTGCATAGGAGACAAAATGCAGACTTTGGCATCTGACAGAGTTTATATCCCAGCTCTGTCACACACGAGCAATAAGTCTACAGTGCATACTATTAAGTATCTACTTACATTAGTTTTTTGTAAACCATTCAGTAAGCTCAGTCAATGACAGAAATTCCATCTCTTTGATAAGGATTGATTAGGGAATGAGCATATGATCTAATCCTCCCCACGGCCAAGTGAGAAGAAACCCTGAAAGGAGGGTTATGGGAAGAACTTCCTCCCCTCTAGGAGAGTAACAGAGATGATCTCTACTTTTCCTTTGGATGTTGTCTCCTTCCTGGAAATGATAAAGTCATCTTAATATGAAAATGACGGCAGGGGCCTCCCTGGTGGCGCAAGGGGTTAAGCACAGCACTATGAAGCAATCCGCAGCATCTGCAGCACGAGTTCGATCCCTGGCCCGCCAGGGAGAAACCCACATGACACAACAGACCTTTCCTGTCTCACCCGCTGCTCCCCTCAGCAGTGTATTTCATTCAATCCACCTGTTCTATTCCTCTCTCTGGCTCTGGTGAATCCTCTCACCCCCCTGCACCTCTGGCCTATACCCTCCAGCTCTTGTATGCATAAATAAATAAATCTTTAAAAAAAAATGAAGGGGGCCTCCCCGGTGGCACAGCGGTTGAGCGCTGGGTTGCAAAGCTGCCCGCAGCCTATGCAGCACCGAGTTCGATCCCCGGCTGCAACCAGGCCACCGGAGGAGGGTCCCGCATGGCGCGCAGACCTCTCCTGCCGCCCGCTGCTCCCCTCAGCAGTGTACTTCGGTCCTTCTGCCTGCTCTGCTCCCCGCTCTGGCTCTGGTGAATTCTCTCACCCTCCCATGCTTCTGACTGTACCTAGTGCTTGTATAAATACAATAAATAAATAAATCTTTAAAAAAAAAAAAATGAAGGGACTCCCCTGGTGGCGTAGCGGTTGAGTGCTGGGCTGCGAAGCTGCCCGCAGCCTCTGCAGCGCCGGTTAGATCCCCCGCCGCCGGCAAGGGTCCCACATGGCGCAACAGTCCTCTCCTGTCTCACTCGCTGCTCTCCTCAGCAGTGTATATGGTCAGTCTGCCTGTTCTGTTCCCCGCTCTGGCTCTGCTGAGCTCTCTCACCCTCCCACACTTCTGACTGTACCCAGTGCTTGTATAAATAAATAAATCTTTAAAAATAAAATAAAATAAAATTTTAAAAAATGAAGGCAAAAAACCAGTACCAAAGTCTTCACAGCAGAGAGAAACAAAGACCCTGGATTCACAATAGCACATATGAACAACTGAATCACCCAACCTAGGGCATAGCCTACTTCTGGATTCCTTAATGTGCAAGATAATGAATTCTTTATTACTTAGGTCAGTTTGAGTCAGAGATTTTTACGTGTAGCCAAAAGCATTCTAACTGAAAATGACTTCAAATTCTGTGGACTTCAGTTCCTTCACAGAAATTAGGTTTTTAATGCTGTGCTTGGCCAGCTACAGAAGATTTAAAGAAAAAAATATTTATCTAAAGCAATTAGGACAAAGTCTGGTATCTATTAAGTATACAACAAATGGTCCCTAGCTTTTCAAAACACACTCTCAAAACGAGTTGTCATGAAAAAAAAACTTTTTTCAAAAATATTTTTTTTAAAAAATTCATAAAATAGACCCATTTTTTGGCCCTATGCAGAGCTAAAATGCACCTAGAGATCATTAAATCAATGGTTCTCAACACTAAGGTGGAAGATTTTTATTTGAATGCTTATTCCTAGGTTTTAGCCACAGATTATATCCAAGGAGACCCAGGAATCTGCATTTTTAACAAGTGTACCAGGTGATCCTGATGCCTGTGGTCCATGAATCACACTTGAATCTTTCTTTTTTTTTTTTAAACATTTTTTTTAATTTGCATTTTTTTTAAGATTTATTTTTTTTTTTATTTATACAAGCACTGGGTACAGTCAGAAGCGCAGGAGGGTGAGAGAATTCACCAGAGCCAGAGCGGGGAGCAGAGCAGGCAGAAGGACCGAAGTACACTGCTGAAGGGAGCAGCGGGCGGCAGGAGAGGTCTGCGCACCATGTGGGACCCTCCTCCGGTGGCCAGGGAGCAGCCGGGGATCGAACCGGCCCTGAAGAGGCAGCGGGCAGCTTTGCAACCCAGCGCTCAACCGCTGCGCCATCGGGGAGGCCCACACTTGAATCTTTCTACTTGACTTTCCAAACAGCTCCTAATTCTGGCCTTACTGCCTCCACTTCTGCTGCTGAGTCTACTCTCCATTCAATAGCCAAAGCATTCTTTGAAAAACTGAAATCTAATCACATAAGACTCTGTTCCAAACCCTCTATCAGTGAAACTCAATTAAAATGCTTAACTGAGCAACATGGCATGAAATACTCTTCAGTCCCTCATCCCAATTATTTATAATACAGTAAGACCCTGAGATACATCCATCAGTACAAGAATTCAACTTAATGAGGAGTTTCATTTAATAAACCTAGTTCAGCTTACATGGCATTTATTTGAATTTACAAGGATCATTTTCCATACCTCATGCCTCATGAGCAGCGGAGAGCTGAGAAACAAGAACCATCATGCAAACAGCTTTACAGCTATACACTTGGTGTAAGTGTGCTCCTGGTTTGCTAGTTCATAATATTTATTATCTCATGTATCACTTACCTTGTTTTCATTGATTTGTTTCTTATGCTTTATGGTTTTCTTGAATGAGGTTTGCATTAAAGTTTCAATCATATAAACACTGATTATCAAATAAATACTTGGTAAGTGAAATATTCAGTGTATATATATAAAGCTGGTATGACAGACACATCACCATGAAGGGAAGGTGCCAATTCCCTGGCCCCACTAACATGCAGCCACCCTGGACTGCAAGTCCCAGTATACTATAACCAAACCAAACTTCCTGAGCAGGGGAGCTACTGCAAACTAGGGACAGAGCTGAGCAGACTATATTAACACAAAAGGCAGGCAGACCAGTTCCTTTCTCTCTCTTTCTTCCGTGGCCCTGATTTTAAACCCTGTTACTGTTGGAAAGAATCTTGGAGGAGTTATATGAAAAGGAAAGGCATGTGGGTGGGAGACAGCAGGAAGGCTAACGATGGCAGCCTTTATCCTGATGTGGTATCACCTTTTGTCCTAGTTAAGACGTGACTAACCCTTTTCTTACTGTTCTCTACCTGTAGGTACCTTAAACATGTGGCAAGCTTTGAAGTCTTCATGGTGCTGTTTCACATCAATTTTGTTTGTCTAGGCATTTGCCCACGAGAGGATGGTTAATTTTCAGTTTTATTAGGTATATCTTTCCTTCTCTTCTCTCTCTATGCACACTAATCCTGTTAAAGAATTTTCACACTATCAGTCTGCTTCCTTTGCCTTTGTGTATACAGACAGCCAAATCCCTTTCAAAGCACATACCCCTTTATAGTTCAGGGGCCCTGGGTATCCCTTGGTTGTGCAGTAAAACTATAAAAAAAGCTAAAGGAGTATTCAGGCACGTTACTGGGTAAATAAAATTATTATGCCATGTTATAATGACTATAACTCCTGAAAAAACTATGTTTATTTCAGTATGATGTAATTTGTTCAGCATAAATTGATAATTAAATTTGGAGTTCAATAATACATTCAAAAATTTCATATTGAGGGCCTCCCTGGTGGCGCAGGCCGATGAGCGCCGCACTGTGAAGCTGTCCGCAGCCTCTGCAGCACGGTTTTGATCCCAGTTGGCAAGAATTCCACACGGTGAAGCAGACCTCTCCTGTCTCGTCCACTTCTCCCCTTAGCAGTGTATTTCTTCAGTCTGCCTGTTCTGTTTCCTGCTCTGTCTCCAGTGAATCCTCTCACCTTCCTGCGCCTCTGGCCTGGACCCCAGTTCTTGTATTAAAAAAAAAATCTTTAAAAAAAAAATTTCATATTGAAATTAATAGTTACTATACTTTGGATTCACAAGAATTTAGAATTTGTCCTAGGATATTTTCAGGTACAACTTTTTCCTAAGATAGAGGTAGGTAAAAATGTTTGTGCTTTGACGGATGAAGAAAGCATACAATGTAGGACGAGAGCAGTGCAATTTGAAAGAGTGAGAAATCATTTGCCATCTAACAAAATGCAAATATTTACAAATATTCATATTTTATACTGGTCAAAGTACCAGAAACACATCTCAAACACTGCAAGACAATTTCCTTACCTCTAAAACCTGGCTAGCACTTTTGAGGAATATATAAATTAATCCACACAAAATCCTTAGGAAAGGATGTAGCCCTTCATATATAACAAACTGTCATAGCCAGTGTTACTGTTTTTTTTTTTTTATTATTTTTTTAAAGATTTATTTATTTATTTATGTATACAAGAACATGGGGGGTACAGGCCAGCTGTGCAGGAGGGCGAGAGGATTCACCAGAGACAGAGCGGGGAACAGAACAGGCAGGCTGAAGAAATACACTGCTGAGGGGAGCAGTAGGTGTGACAGGAGAGGTCTGCCGCACCATGTGGGACTCTCGCTGGCTGGCCAGGATTGAACCGGTGCTGCAGAGGCTGCGGAGCAGCTTCACAGCACAGCGCTCAACCGCCTGGGCCACCAGCGGAGGCCCGCCAGTGTTACTGTTGTTGTTACTAATTACCACTGAGTGTACAAGGAATGTAAAGCCTTTCTGAAGGGCAATCTGACAGAACATTTCAAGAATCTATTCTGATTAGCAAACAGAAACTTACGTTCAATGAAATTTATCATAACATTAAAACAGTAGAACATCAGAATAATCATGGAATACCCCCTCTTAAGCAAATGACAAAATAAATGATTATATCTATGTGAGTGTACCTTCCTTTCCTCAAGTTCTTTTGGCATAAGAAGTAATATTTGTGTTTTTAATTCCTAAGTACTCCTGATTCAATGTCAAGAGGGAGAAAATGACAAACAAAATTATCTAATGAGTATGATGATTATTTTTTAAAAGAAAATGATAGATATAATGTACATGTGTGCAAATTTTATGATCTTATTCCAAAATAAAATTAGAAATATTATAATATTACCTGTTTAGCTATCTCAGATATGTGACATCCATAGGTTATCTCTAAGACTGTGTTTTTTATATCAATCATGTTTATGTCAGCAATCATGTTTATGATACCCTAAAGGGTATTTTACTTAACCACCAGAAACAGTTTTTTTAAAAATCTTCTCAAATTCCTAGCAGAACTGAAGTTCCAGTATAAAGTCAATAGCTACTTGTCAAGTTGGAAGACATCTTATTTTGAGATGGTTAATAAAAATGTGAAGAGACCAGCAACACGAAAAGCCTGAATTGTTGAGCAAAAAGACATAAAATAACCAAATATTGACAAAGTCATCATTTTTTAAGAATTTTCCTAAAATAAATTAGCTTTCACATCCAAACAAGTAAATATTTTGGAAAAGACTAGATGTGGTTTCTGCTATCCTCCTCAAATTCTGAGTCATCATGAAAAAATGAAAACATCAAGAGCAATCAGGTTAACTCTGGAAACTAAATAAAAATCTAGGATTCTAACAACAAACAGAAGGATGCACAGATTCTGTCCTTCATGAAGCTGACTTTACACTAGAACCAAAAACTATCCAATTATGCCCATAGTTATCTCCAATATTGTCAATACTGTGAATTCTAATGTATTAAAAAGCATGCTAACGAGTGGAAATAATGTAGAAAAGAAGTGCCAGCTAGAGATACAGCACAAAGTTCTCCAGCCCTGAAAATTAAGAAAGATATTAAGCCATCCACTCTTAACTTCTCCCTTAGAATCTATTCTAAATCACACTGATTAAAGAGTCCCTCAGGTAAAAAGGTGAATTGCTTTTCACAAGGCGATATGGGGTGGCTGGAAGCAATATTTGATTATTCTCCCAATTAAATTTTTATCAGTTATTCATGGGCACTTTTTTATTAAGAAAGAAACACAATTATTATCTCGAATTTTAAGTTCTGCTGATACCATTCAATCACTCAAACTTTCTCCCAGATAATTCAAAGTTATTAATTGTTCATCCAAAGCAGAAAGTTCCTTGCCTTCAGTTAGCTATCAGCTTCTGTTAATCAGCAACTAGAACATGTCCATTCCACAGCACCTCCAAGTGTTAGATGCTGGAGATATAAAATGAAAACAGACTCAGCCACTGTGGGAGGGAGGGAGCTAACAATGGGAAACATGTTAAGAAAAGTATCCTTTGAGCTAAATCTTAAAGACAAGGAAGATAAATACAAAGAAAGGGCAAAAGGGCATTTCCAGCAGAGGAAACATAATGTGCAAAAGTATAAGGATATCCACATCCAGGGTTTTTAAGGGACCCTGAAGATCACTTTGCTAAGATCATGGGAGTTGGTGTTTGTGATTCCATAAGTGGGAAGAGAAAAAAAATGAGACCCATAGTGGGCTGGGAGAGGTGTGAGAAAAATGTACATATGCACTGTGGGACCAAGGTTACTTAACTCTCCAAGTCACTCTTGTGATAGCTATAGAGAATTCATCAGAATGGAATAAGCGTTGGGCCTCCCCGGTGGCGCAGCGGTTGAGCGCTGGGTTGCAAAGCTGCCGGCAGACTCTGCAGTGCCAGTTCGATCCCCGGCTGCTCCCCGGCCACCGGAGGAGGGTCCCACATGGCGCACAGACCTCTCCTGCCGCCCGCTGCTCCCCTCAGCAGTGTACTTCGGTCCTTCTGCCTGCTCTGCTCCCCGCTCTGGCTCTGGTGAATTCTCTCGCCCTCCTGTGCTTCTGACTGTACCCAGTGCTTGTATGTATAAATAAATAAATAAATCTTTAAAAAAAAAATAAAGATGTCATAACTACCACTTTAAAAAAAAAAAAAGAAGGGCCTCCCCGGTGGCGCAGCGGTTGAGCGCTGGGTTGCGAAGCTGCCCGTGGCCTCTGCGGCGCCGGTTCGATCCCCGGCTGCTCCCCGGCCACTGGAGGAGGGTCCCACATGGCGTGCAGACCTCTCCTGCGCCCGCTGCTCCCTCAGCAGTGTACTTCGGTCCTTCTGCCTGCTCTGCTCCCCGCTCTGGCTCTGGTGAATTCTCTCACCCTCCCGCGCTTCTGACTGTACCCAGTGCATGTATAAACAAAAAACAAACAAACAAACCAGCAAACAAATAAATAAAGCATGCCTCTATAAAAAAAAAAAAGAATGGAATAAGCGTTAAGTTCCATGAAGTATTTATTATGACTTATTTTTAGCCGGCTATTTAAGGAAGCAATACCATATAACCCCACCTAGAGCATGCTCCTATCTCAAATGATACAGGCAAATCTGTATGTCCAACTTAGTAAACAAATGACAAAATATCACTACTAACAAAACAACTAGGACAACTAATACCATCACCACCAGCACCATTTACTACATGGCCAGCACAGTGTCCAGCTCCATGTCCCTTGTTGTGATTCAGTCCACACTTGAGGAAAATATAAATTAATAAATTGATTGGGATTTTAATTAACCTGCCTAACTACACAGAACTAGTATGGGCAGAGGTAGGATTTTGAACCCAGGAGTCAGCCTTGCTTCTTGGTTTTGTTTTGTTTGTTTGTTTGTTTTCCTGGGGAGGGGGGATTTTGGAGGTCTTTGGGAAGTTGGGGGTATTATTTTTTTGCTTTGGTTTTTGCCCTTCATTCTTTAATTTTTCCTCAGCTTTACTGAGGTATAACTGAAAAAATTTTATGATATATAAGGTAACAATATGTACTGACATTTGTATACACAGAAAGAATTGCCTCTCCCTCCTACCAAGTTAATTAACATGTCCAACTACTCATACAGGTTTTTTTTGTTCGTTTTTTGGTGAGAATATTTAAATTCTACTCTCAGCAAATTTCAATGATATAATGCAATGTTTTTACTCAATATAGTTAGAATGATAACATCAGCTCCTCAGATTTTACTCATCTTATAGCTTAAAGTTTACAGCCTTTACCAACCTTTCCCTATTTCTCCTACCCACCTACCCCACCCTCACCCCTGGCCAAAGGTTTTAACCTACCAAACTATATACTCATTCATAGTCTCAGTATATGTGACTAAAGGTGAATGAAAACCATCTTTTTTTTAATTACATGTAACAACCACACTCAAGTGTAAAAGGAAAAAAAAAACAAAACACAGAATTCTGTTCCTGGTGACCATAAACAAATTTTCATTGCCTATGTAAAATGACTGTGGCTTTTTCTGTGTTAGGATCATTTCCAAAGTTCCTTACAATCCTAAATTTTATAAGCCACCATTGAAATAAAATTATAATGTATATATGGGATTCTTTTTAGAATGTCAAGAAAAAGCTGAGCTATCAATATTTTTTTCTAAGCAAACCACAGAAAGGAAGCTAAGAGAAACAAATATATTACCATCAAGCATACATACTCATTTTGGCGATTCTTATTTGATCAACATTCTACAAATGTTATCAAAACTATCACTAACAGACACATCCTCTAGGTTCCTCTGGTCCATTACACTTCACCAAAATACCAAGTTTTGAGAGTGTACCATTTTTCACACAAATAAATAGAAGAGCTTGTCAGAGGAGCCCAAGAAACCAGCACAGGATTGAAAATGGACCCATTTCATTGGAGTTTTACTGGCAGTAATCAAATAGCTGGGATTATAAACAGACCAATCTGAATGGAGCTTCCACTGTTGCCAATCAAGTAAATGAACCAATCAGGTTTGAAAGGAAGGCACACTGAAGGATATATAAGTCAGGCTCCAGTCATCTTCAACAATCAGTCAGATTTATTTGGCCTCTTCTGGAAATACCTTCATAGAACTGTAACACCAGTCTGTATCCTCTGGCACAGCTCCTTCACACACCTAACATTTGACTTTGCCGCCTACATCACCTACTAAATAACACCATCAGCCCTGTGCTAGGTATCACTCTAAGTAGCTACATGCTGTTGCCTTACGCCCAGCTGGTCCCTGCCTCTGACACATCTGGCACTGTCCCCTGGTGCTGCTGCCTCTGGTGCTGACTGGTCCGGCATCTAGTGCTGCCAGGCCAGGTCTTCTGATTGCTATTGTTGACTGCTGTGGAGCCACCTCAGGATAGACCATCATAGAACACTGTGGATCTTCACAGACCTTCAAACATCGAAGCTGATCGCCACTTCAAACCACCGCCTGACCATTGGTACTGTCTCTGGCTCTGTCTCTAACTCTTTCCTTTCTCTCAGACTCTCTATGTCTCTTTCCTCTTTGTAAATAAACCCTGTTGTTGCTGTTGAACCCTGAAGGCTGAGTTGTGCCCTGCAATTGCAGTTGTAACCACACAGGTGAGGACCCACCAACCATGATATTTACCCCCCACCCCTGACCTTGCACAATTTCAAGCTCAGCTGGGGTTTATGAGCCCAGAGTCCAAGGGGAATATTGAGCCAAATGTTCATTATCTTTACAGAATCACAAATGGTCCTTACCTCTGTAAAATTTAAAAACCAAGGAATGCTACATAGCAACACCAAACCTCCGAGTTTACATCAAAAACAAAAAATATCCAAAGATCCAAATGCACTCACCTCATTGGAAGCAGAAGGCGAAGTGCCCTACAGTGGGAGTCAGAAGACAGAAGTTTAAGTTCCACTTTGACCTAGGCAGCAAATCTGGTCTCTCAAATTTAACTTTCCTGCAATTCAGTTGTTTTATTATGTAGGAGATGATATCAAAGTTGCCTAGCAGTTCTAATCTAGAATTCTAGCAGAATAATTTAAAGTTTTCTAAGCAAAATCAATTCAGCAGAGGAAGGATACACTTTCTAATAAATAGTACCAGAACAACTGGAAACCCATATCTAGTCAAAAAAATTAATAAAACACGACCTAATCTTCAGACCTTATATAAAAATTAATTTAAAAATGGATTATAGCAGGCTCTCTGGTGGCACAAGGGGTTAAGCATGACACTATGAAGCATTGCAGCCTCTGCAGCATGTGTTCGATCCCTGGCCGGCCAGGGAGAAACCCACATAGCGCAGCAAACCTCTCCTATCTCACCTGCTGCTCCCCTCAGCAGTGTGTTTCAGTCAGTCTACCTGTTCTGTTCCCCACTCTGTCTCCAGTGGGTCCTCACATCCCCCGCATCTTTGGCCTATACCCCAACACTTGTGTGCATAAATAAATAAATCTTAAAAAAATGGATTATAGATATAAAGGTAGAATATAGCATAGAATCATATGGATGTAGGGCTTTATTAAGACTTTCATAGATATGACACCCACAGCACAGATCATCAAAAGAAAAAAAGGGTTTGACTTTGTTAAAATTTAAAAATTTGGTTCAGTCTGTGTTAAAAAGTAAAAGGAAGTTGTACACTAGGAGAAAATATCTGAGAACCACATATCTGACAAAGGACTATTATCTAGAATATATAAAGAACTGCCAAAAATAACATTAAAAAAAAACTATTAGAAAATGGGCAAAAGAGGGGCTTCCAGGTGGCCCAAGGGGTTGAGCATAGCACTATGAAGCAATCTGCAGCCTCTGCAGCACGAGTTCAATGCCTGGCCAGCCCGGGAGCAACCCACATGGCGAAGCAGACCTCTCCTGTCTTGCCCATTGCTCCCCTCAGCAGCATATGTCAGTCAGTCTGTGTGTTCTGTTCCCCGCTCTGTCTCTGGTGAATCCTCTCATCCTCCCGCACATCTGCCCTGTACCCGGTTCTTGTATAAATAAATAAATCTTTAAAATAAATAAATAAATAGGGCCTCCCCGGTGGTGCAGGCGGTTGAGTGCCACACTGTGAAGCTGTCCGCAGCCTCTGCAGCGCGGGTTCGATCCCCGCTGGCCAAGGAGAATCCCACATGGCACAGCAGACCTCTCCTGCCTCACCTGCTGCTCCCCTCAGCAGTGTATTTCGTCAGTCTGCCTACTCTGTTCCCCACTCTGTCTCTGGTGAATCCTCTCACCCTCCCGCACATCTGGCCTGTACCCTGGTTCTTGTATAAATAAATAAATCTTCAAATAAATAAATAAATAGACTTAAAGAGACATTTCAATTAAGAAGATATACGGATGGCAAGTAGGCAATTAAAAAGATGTTTAATATTATTAGCCATTACAGAAATGCAAATTAAGACCACAATGAGACACATATATCAATTAAACAGCTAGAATTTAAAAAGTAGTGACAACATCAAATGCTGGCAAAGATGCAGAGAAACTGACTCCCTCACACATTGCTATTAGGAAAGAAAATGGAAGAGCTACTCTGAAAAACAGTTTGGCAGTTTCTTAAAAAACTAAACATACACTTAAAATATGACCCTGCAGTTACACTCCCGGGCTTTTATCCCACAGAAAATAAAGTATATCCACACAAAAACAAGCTTGCTCACAGTAGTTTTATTTGCACTTTCTCTCTTTCCCACACTTTTCTCAGTAGTGTATTATCATCTAACCTGCCATATATGGTCCTTGTTTATTGTCTTTCTTCACTAGAAAGAAGGTATTTTTTTGGTCCACTTTCTTCTTTTATATCCCTGGTGCCAAAAAATGTCCTAAGTCATAGTAGGTATTTGAATATTACTTGCTGAATGAGTAAGTTACAGGCAGATGAATTAATGATGGCACATGAGGTACTACTACTATGCTTCCCCAAAACTTCAGGTCACCTACATGCCAACTTCCTTAACTTTTGCTGCAGTTCTTACCAAAAGTACAATTATCTACATAAAAAATTTAAGTCTACTATCTGTTTTACTTAAATACCTACTTTAACCTCATCCAAAGCAATATTTATAAAATTACAGGTTAGAATGCTAGTTATTTCCTTTCTAACATGCAATGCATAACTACTGCCTATTTTAGGGTATGTCTATAATCAGTCTTGGTGCCAGCAGTCATCTGTGCACCACACTGAGACAAATGATGTCTTTCTCCTGCCCCTCAAGTTCACCATGCCTAGTGCCATCAGGTGACAAGGAAACAGGACCCCTGTAAATATGGTTCAGTTTGAGAAGAACATCAGAGGTAAGAATGACAGTTAAATAACACTGTCTCCCCTAACCCTGCTGGAAAGGCCCAGAATCCCCTAATCCCTCTTCTTCACAGCTGCAGAGTTAAAGACCATGACCCCTTGCCTATTGTGGAGTTAATCACGGTCCACCAAGCATCCCTCACCTCTAATTTCACTCTCCCACCTACCCTTGAAGTCACACTAACTATTCCCATTCTATAAGTAAGGAATCTGAAGTTCAGAGAAATGATTGTCTTAAGGTTATATGATATATAATTTTATCAACACTGCTGGAACTCTGATTAGAGTCAAATAAATAAATGGTAACAAATAAGCCCAAACAAGAAATAGCCCACTACAGAAAAAGTGCCCTTCTTGCTCAAGTCAAAGGCCTAGAATGGTGAACAGGTAGGTAAGACAGTTCTTCTTCATGCATTGTCCCCTATACACATTGTCCCCAAAGCTACTTGTAGAATCAAGGCAAAGTAACCCTCCTTGACACTCAGCCTCCTACTAGTTCAACTTCCCCCAACCCCTTCCCGATTTTCCTGGGAACACCTCTCCCAAAAATCACACTCACAGGAATCCTTTCCTCAAGATCTGCTGCCAAGAAACACACACTCAGAGAAATCTAGGGTTACTTTAACTCAAAGTTCCCCAAATGACAGTCATTTATATATAATTCTTGCTATATCTACAGAACACTAACATTATTATCATTTTTTATGTCACTGGTTTTAAGTAACTTTATTGTAAAAGGATATTTCAAACCATAACCCATGCTGTTCATGTAAGTAGAAGGCAATATCAATAGAATTAAAAAGTCAAAAATTCATTTGTGCTAGCCACGGAAAAAGTCCTGATCTAAAACATGCACAGTGGCATAAACCAAAAATTTCTTCTTGACAAAATCCTATGTTTTCAAAGGTATTTTAATAAGGGTTAATTTCCTAGCTACATTAATCACTGGTGTTTGAGCCTGTACCCACACGGTACCTCTAGTCTACTGTAGTACCAATGGAATGTACCCCAAACTTGGGGAAGCAATGCTTTTGCAAAGCTATATATGTACCTAGCACATAACACAATTCTTGATACACAATCAATGTGTAATGAATGTTGAATGGTTGGGGGCCACCCTGGTGACGCAAGGGGTTAAGACGCAACCTATGATGCTGTCTGCAGCCTCTGCAGCACAAGTTCAATCCCCGGCCAGCCAGGGAGCAATCCACATGATGCAGCAGACCTCTCCTGATTTTCCCCCTGCTCCTCTCTGCAGTGTATTTCAGTCAATCTGCCTGTTCTGTTCCCCATTGTCTCCGGTGAGTCCTCTCAACCCCTGCACCTCTGGCCTATACCCCAGCACTTGTATGCATAAATAAACAAATCTTTTTAAAGATGTTAAATGGTTGAATGAGGAAATCTGTCTTAAGAAAAGTAGAATGTTTTACCTAAAACCACAGAAACAGACACAATTGAAACTTATCTCTGCATACCATTTGCCAGCATTGGAATAAAGATGTGATTCATTTCTAAAAACCTATAGTCACCTTTCCGAGATAATTTCTTCTATGGTGGTAAACTACACAAGTCTATAGATTTTTACTCTTGTGATATTTGTTCCCCTCATTTTTCCCAAAACTCTTTAAGAATTTATAGAAAATCATGCTGGCTGATTTTCATCCGCTATTTGCCTGTTAGCACAACCATACCCTTTTTTTATTACTCTCCACTTTCAACTGCTGCTATTATTTCTTTTTTTCTTTCATTATAACCCTCAGAATTGATTTCACTTTTATGTTCATTATTGTTCATTTATAATCAGCTTTTGATTGCATGCTGATTATTCTTAAATTTCAACTTTATACCACTGAAGAAAAACAGTGCTTAGTGTTATGCTTCTGATTACAAAATCAGCTGGATTAAGTTATGTAACTGTTTTTTAAAAGGCCTACACCACAAGTTTTAAAATGTAGTTTTTTGTTTAACCTTGGATGGGCTGTCTGAATAAGAAGAATTATTAAGAACCGGGTAAGATCGATAAATAATAAGGTTCGTTGTTTTTTTTTTTTATTTTAGCAAAACAAGAAAATGCCAGAATTGACAATCTGAATAAATATGGCTCTGTATTTATTCCAATTTCTTGCAACAGGTTCAAAACATTTCCAAAACTCCTACTTGTAAAGTGGTATCAAAGCCTATGTCCTATCCCTCTCAATTGCAAATCTTCTTCCTTTAAGTTGACTGTAGCTTCAGAAATGGTCAGCGTTTCTCAAATCCAACCTGGGTGTAAAAGGTACTAGGAAACAAAGTTTTGGCTCGAAAACAAGAATATGAAACATAATGCAACCTATAGTTATGCCTCCCGAGCCAGCTCTCCAAGCAACTATAAAGGAAGATATGTATTTCCAGGATAAGCTCAGGGACTCCAAAAGTGTCCAGGCGCTGAAGCTCAGGCAGCCTGCAGGCTGCACATTGCCAAGGGGCACTACATGCATTTCCAGGGTTGCCATGACAGGTAGACCATGGACTGGGGGAGATGAGAGAAATGAATTAGCTCATAATTCTGGAGGCTGGAAGGGCTAGAAGTCTGAAATAAGGTGTCATCAGGGTTAGTTCCTTCTGAGGATGTAGAGGACAATCTATTCTAGGCCTCTCAGCAGGCTTGTGGTTTTGCTGGCCATCTCTGCCCTTTCATGGCTTATAGAAGCAACACCCAGATCTCTGTCTTCATATGCAAATAGCCTTGTTCCTACATGCATTTCTAACTCTAAATTTTCCTTTTTATAAGGACACCAGTCATACTGGATTAGAGACCACACTAATGATCTAATTTTAAGGTGGTTATTCTTCAATAAGGAATAAGGTCACATTCTGAGGCACTAGGAGTTAGGCCTTCTGTGTCTGAATTTTGAAGGGGACACAATTCAACCCACAACACGCACAACTGAACAGACTAACGTGAGTGACACTCCGAGGAGGTGTGCAGGACACTTGTGAGAACCTGTGAACCACAAGCTACTCCTCTTCAAAATGGACTTAGTAATGGTGAGGAGAACACCTACCTCCCAGGGTACCCATGAGGGCTCAGTGAGGTAATCTTCTTCAAGTGCATACCACCAGGCGCTCCACAGAACAAACTTGATAAATGTCAGGTGTCCTTTTTCTATGCACACCCAACTTCAGGTTATCCAACAGACAATATTAATAGCCACTGTGTAGGTGAGTCCAGGAGAAACAGTTCACCTGTGTTTGCAGAGACCCCTGGGCAGCCCTCTCAGCACAAAAGTACCCATCACAGTAATGCCCACCTCAGTCTCCACCCACAGGACTATAAGATCCTTACAGGCAGCAACTGTCATGTGCCCAGGCTTTCTACCAACCACTATCTCCTGGCACCTAATTTGCATTTAATAAATATTCACTGGAAGAATAAAAGGAATATGAATATTTAAAGACTATGAACAGTTCTTAGCAGACATGTTAACTGGACATGGGAAACAGATAACAGGGCCCAAATTATACACCAGACTGCATTCTACTCAGGTGAGCATTATCACAAAATATATATATTCATTGTACAACCATAGTTGTAGTAGTAGCATTATTCACAATAGACAAAAGTAGAAGCAATCCAAATGTGCAGTGATGAACAGGTAAGCAAAATGTTACTGATATTACAGAATGTTGTTCCAGCCTTAAAAAAAAAAAAAAAAAAAGGAAATTCTGACACCTGTGACAACATGAATGAAACCTGAGGATATTAAGCAAAATAAGTCAGTCATAAAGGGACAAATACTATATGGTTTTTATGTAAGTTTCTAAGCACAGTCAAATTCATAGACAGAAAATGGGATTACTGTTTCCACAGGCTGCGGGGAAAAAGACCCAATTTAGTGTTGAATGGGTAAAGTTTCAGTTAGGGAAGATAAAAAAGCCTGGAAGTACATGGTGGTTTTGGTCACACAATAATGTGCATGTATTAACTGCCACAAAAAGGTACGCTTAAAAACGGCTAAATGCTAAGTTTTGTGTGATATATATTTTATCACAATAAAAAAGTAAAAATAAATGTAAATACTCATGTAGATATATATATATATATATGTGTGTATTTTTACTCCCTTTAGAAGGGCTTTGGAAATACAAGGTTTCAGAGACATAAAAGTATTTTCTGGCCCAAATTTCAAATCAAAATAGCAGTTCATTTGCTATTTCCCTCAACATCCCAAAATTCGATCCCCAAAACATTGCCCTGCATTCATTATTAATTTTATTTAAATTTTAACAATGTTGCTTATTTAAAACTTCAAAGTTCCAGGAATGGAACTCTTTTCTTACCTATTACAAAAGATTTTGAAGTATGTTGGGAGGCAATAGATTTTATCCTTAGCAGAGAAAAATATACCTTCAAGAAAGGAATACAGTAATTCATGGATTAATGTAAATATTACATTATTGCAATACTGCCAGTACAAAGAGAAATAAAATGCCATACTCACTTGGGGCCCTTTAATGAAAAAGGAAATTTAATAATTTTCTCTTGTCTTTACCTAAAGCTTAAATCTGCCCCCATTAAAATTATCTAAGTGCCCCACACATCAAAATTATATTGAGTAAAAAATAGTTACAAAATTTATTTTATAGCAGTCATAAATGCCTCACCATAAACCTATATCAAACAAAAAAGAAAGTATCCATTACTCTCACAACATGCCCTACTAGTTTTAGATTTGATACTCCAATTTTAAAGCACCCTGTCATATAGTGATTTATAATAAGAAATATGTCAGTTTTCTTCCCTGTTTCTGAGCTCCTAAAGCCTTGGAATTCCCTAAGTGATAAAGGTCATAAGCTGTCTTTATGATGTTTAAGAGGTGACTTTTGGAAAGCCCTTACCAACTAAGGATGGGGGCTGATTGCCAGGGGAACTACCAAGAGATTAGAGAATTGGAACTTTTGGTCTCCCTTGACCTGGGGGGAGGGGAAAGGGGTTGCAGATTGGGTGTTTTTTTTTTTTTTTTTAAGATTTATTTATGTATGCATGCAAGAACTGGGGTACAAGCCAGAAGTCTCAGGGGTGAGAGGATTCACCAAAGACAGAGTGAGTAATAGAACAGGCAAACTGACTGAAGTACATTGCTGAGGGGAGCAGCAGGCAAGTCAGGAGAGGTCTGCTGTGCCATGTGGGTTGCTCCCAGGCTGGTCGAGGAATGAACTCGTGCTGCAGTGGCTGCAGACAGCTTCATAGGTTGTGTCTTAAACCCTTGCGCCACCAGGGAGGCCCTGCAGATTGGGTTTAAACACTAGTCACCAAAGGACTTAACAATGGTGTCTATTTGACAAAAAAAAAAATCCAGAAAGACTATCTCAGAGAGCTTCTGGAGAGTGACTGGTTTATAGAACAAGGGAGCTCCATGCCCCTCCCACCCTTGCTCTCTCCCACCTGACTATTCCCGAGTTAAATAAATTATTTTATAATAAAAGGATAATCTAGTAAGTAAAGTGTTTTTCTAAGTTCTGTAAGCAGTTCTGGCAAAGTAATTAAATCCAAGGAGGAGGTCATTGGAAACTTAGATCTAAAGTCTGTGGGTCAGAAGCCTGACAAACTTTATCACCTATGATAGGGCTTGAGTATGACTTCTGAGGTAGTGTGGGGGACAGTCCTTTAGAATTAAGCCCTCAAGCTTTGGGATCAGACAAAGACTCCAGGTAAATAGTGTCTGCACTGTGTTGAATCAGAGGGCACAAGATGGTGATAGAGAATTGCCATGGGGGAAACCCAAACATCAAATTTAGGGTCAGAACCCAGGCCCTTAAGCTCATCCTTCCCAAGGACCAGTTACAAAGCTTCTGCCTCCATTTCAAACTATCCTACTCAACACTCAATTATTCAATCCCTCTTCATCATTTTTAAATTAGTGTGGGTTATCTGTTTACCTTTAACTATGTCAAAATGTATCTGGTTTTCTTTTTTTTTTTTTTTTAGCATCCAAAAGGACAGGTTTATTACAAAAAGAGAAAGAGAAGTAAAAGACAGTTACACAGACTCAAGCAGGCAGAAAGAGCTGCCATCCAGTTTTCTAATTAGCCAAATGGCACATTTATATTTCCATGCTAATGATAAAGTTAAAAACTGAAAGATTCATTTTTCTTTTCCCTGTATTGTTGGTTTTCAATTTTTATGATGTATCACTTTAAAAGGAGTTCTGAGTCTTAACAAAGAAACATTCACCATTAATAGTTTATTCCCTTAATCAAAAATAATTAATAGCTCTCAGCTTTCTTTATATTACTTATTAAAGGGCTACATATGCCCTCAGGCTGGAATGCGAGTGCATGTTCAATGTGTTCTTTTCCTCTTCTTCTTTTCAAAGGTGATTAAATCCAAACGAGTCATTTAAAGTCCAGGCAGCCTTAATACAACATCTCGACAGCAATTAGAAGAGCAAGAAAAGTTGGTGACATCAAGAAGAAGATAAAGCCAGTTTCCAAAAAATGTGAAGAGCTCTCCATCAATAAGAGGATACCATAATCTGTCAAGCTTAAAACACTGATCTCTACTCCCAATCAGAATTTTTCCTAAAAGTTTCCATTTCATTCTTCCACTTCCAAGCACAAACAAGGCCCTCCAGAGAGCTCCTCTCTCCTTCCAATCATTTCCCCACCTCTTCTTTTTTTAAAGATTTATTTATTTATTAATATAAGAACCGGGGTACAGGCCAGATGTGTGGGAGGGTGAGAGGACTCACCAGAGACAGAGCAGGGAACAGAACAGGCAGACTGACAAAATACACTGCTGAGGGGAGCAGCGGGCAAGGCAGGAGAGGTCTGCCGTGCCATGTGGGACCCTTACTGGCCGGCCGGGATCAAAGCAGTGCTGCAGAGGCTGCGGACAGCTTCACAGTACGGCTCTCAACTGCCAGAGCCACCAGGGGAGGCCCTCCCCATCTCTTCTGCTTCCCACTTTATTTCCATTGCTCATCTCTTTTGCAAGTGCCAGCACTGAGGGAAATAAGGAGAAAGAAAGAGCATTGAGGGAGTCTTCTTATGAACACAGAGACTCTCCTATTGTAGTTAGTGATGGTACTAAAACCAATAAATAGTTATTGATCATTTGGGGAACAATGTTAAGATCATATGCTCAATTAATATGATCATAAGATCATAAGCTCAATTAATCCTGAAGATAATTCTGAGATGTTAGAACTATAACTCTCCCCATTTTGCCTATGAGGAAGTGAGGCACAAGAAAATTTCATCATATTTAAGATGCCAACAAATCTTTTGTACCACTTTATGGTCAGAACCCAGATGCTTAGGCTCAACAGCCTATAGGGGCAGTCACAAGGCTTCTGCATCCATTTCTGCCAAGGGAAAAAAAACCTGTCAATCTATGACATAAGTATAAAACACATCCATATATTGCAGGAAAGTTGAAAAGCAAAAAAGAAAAAAAGCATGCCTTACAACAAAATATGTAATTTTCAAAAGATCACAAATCTACTAAGTGTTAAAAGCCAGATCTGAACCAGGCAGTCTCCTTCTAGTCCCAGTTTATGTCTATGACACGTAACAGTGCTACTTTTTACTCTAAAAATTGCACCAGCTTAAGGATAAAATATATGGTATCCCAACTCAAGAAGTGAGTGAAATAGAGTAATGAATCCTGCAATTGCCAGATGCACGAGGAATTGAGCTAAGAGCCCAGGGAACCCCAGGGAGCCAACAGCCTCTGCAGTGGCTTGAAAGAAGCTCTCACCAGGAGTGGAGCTTTGTACTACATAGGGTCAAAGGACCTAAACAGGGGCCTTCCTGGTGGCACAGGCGGTTGAGCACAGCGCTGTGAAGCTGTCCACAGCCTCTGCAGTTCGATCCCCGCTGGCCTCAGAGCAATCCACGTGGTGAGTAGACCTCTCCTGTCTCACCCGCTGCTCCCCTCAGCAGTGTAATTCATCAGTCTGCCTGTTCTGTTCCCTGCTCTGTCTCTGGTGAATCCTCTCACACTCCTGTGCGTCTGGCCTGTACCCCAGCTCCTGTATAAATAAAAATAAATCTTTAAAAAAATAAAATAAGAAAAATTAATTAATTTTAAAAAAAGGACCTAATATTCAGGGAGACAAAAGCTCAACAATGTGTTGCGGACAGAGGCTGAGTATTGGAATGGGCAATCAAAATAACATGCAGAGAGAAGTTATAACGAGATATTCCAATGAGAAAGCAATCAGTAAACAGCAGAAAAAGGCACATAGGAGCTGATACTAAGATGTGTCTTAAGTTCCAGAACATGTCCCTCTCAACAAACATTTTTTCCCCTTGAGAAAAATCCAAATAGGTCTCTTTCAAAGAAGCTTTAGTAAGCAGCTGCATTGTCCACACAACACTAAGAGCAAAGGAAACAACTAAACCAAACTGCACCATTTCAATAAGGTTTAGAATGCTGTTAATGTCAGATTCACAACACATTTAAAAACCTACAATTTATAAACTGACACATTTATTGGTATTTCTATTTCTCTTCTTTTATTTGCCTGAGATCTCTTTGGTGTAGGAACAATGTACATGGTTCCATAGGCCAAGATAAGCAGGGATATTTTATAACTAGAGTAGCTCCTCACACTTTCTCTGCTCAGGGGCAGTAACCAGACCTTTACCACCTTTTTTTGCTATATGGAGGAGGATGGAAACCAGCAATGCAGACCCACAGGGAAAATCAGTCCTGTCCAGTCTATGTCCTTAATAATGTCATTCTACTTCTCCTTTCCTTACTTCCAGTATTTGGCCCATTTTATTTATTTACTTACTTATTTACTTACTTACATCCTTGTTCATTTTTAAATAATATTTGCTTCCATCCACCCCCTCAGGTATAGTTCCCATGGAATTTTCTTCCCCAATGCACCCGTGCACCATCACATCAGTACCCTGTGCTCCTCCTTCCCTCCCTCTGATCCCTTTCCCTCCTCCTCCCCTGCAGTATGTCTCTGATTTATAATTGTCCAGTTTTGCTTTGTTGTGTTTTGTACTGCTATTATTCTTTTACACTGATGTTTTATTTGGTTCCCCTATATTCCTGCTTTAAGTGAAACCAACCGATACTTTTCTTTTTCCATTTGGTTTATTTTCACTGAGCATAATTCCTTCTAGCTCCATCCATGTTGCTGCAAATGGCATGAATTTATCTTTTTTTGATTGCTGAATATTCCATTGTGTATATATACCACATTTTCTTGATCTAGTCATCTATTTTTGGGCATTTGGGTTGTTTCCAGGTTTCACCTATTGTAAACAGTGCTGCAATAAACATAGGGGTGCAGGTGTTCTGTTGAATCAATGTCTTTGTGTCCTCTGGGTAGATCCTAGGAGTGAAATTGCCAGGTGGTATATGGTAGCTCCATTTTTAGTAGACTGAGGAACCTCCGGACATCTTTCCATAGTGGTTGGACCAGTTTGCACTCCCACCAGCAATGTAGGAGAGTTCCTTTTTCAACATATCTTCGCCAACATTTGTTGTTACTTGTTTTTTTGTATGTGCCATTCTTACTGGTGTAAGGTGGTATCTCAATGTGGTTTTGATTTGCATTTCCCTATATGGGATGCTGAACATTTTTTCATCTGCTTTGTGTTCATTTCCTCTTGGAAGAAATGTCTTTTAAGTTTTTCTGCCCATTTTTTGACTGGATTGTTCACTTTGTTTTTGTTGAGTTCTTTGTATATCTTTGTGATGAATCCCTTATCAGTTGACTGGAGTGCAAAAATTCTTTTCTCAATCAGTGGGGTGTCTCTCTATTTTGGTTAATGTCTCTTTTGCTGGACAGAAGCTTTTCAGTTTGATATAATCCCAGCTGTTTATCTTTTCCTTGACTTTCTTTGCTTTGGGTGATGAATCTTTAAAGATGTTACTGAGATGTATGCTTTGTAATGTTTCATCTATATTTTCTTACACATATTTTATGGTTTCAGGTCTTATGTCCAGGTCTTTTATCCATTTTGAATTGATTTTTGTGTGTGGTGAAAGGTAGTGGTCCAGTTTCACTTTTTTGCATGTGGTGTTCCAGTTTTTGCAGCACCATTTATTGAACAAACTGTCCGTGTTCCATTGCATATTCTTTGCTCCTTTGTCATAGATTAGTTGTCCATGTAAGTGTGGCTTTATTTCTGGGCTCTCTATTCAGTTCCATTGGTCTGTATGTCTGTTTTTGTTCCAATACCAAAATTTTAATTATTATGTCTTTATAGTATAGCTTGAAGTTTGGAAGTGTGATACCTCCTTTCTCTTTTGTTTTCATCAGTAGGGCTTTGGCTATTCATGGTTTATTGTGGTTCCATATGAATTTCATCAGTATTTGTTCAATTTCTTTTTTTTTATTTATACAAAAGCTGGGGTATAGGCCAGACTCGCTGGAGGGTGAGGGGATACACCAGAGACAGAGTGGGGAGCAGAACAGGCAGACGGTCAGACCGAAGGCACTGCTTAGGGGAGCAGCGGGCAAGACAGGAAAGAGATGTCTGCCTCGCTACGTGGGAATCTCCCTGGCCAGCCAGGAAGTGAATCCGCGCTGCAGAGGCTGCATACAGCTTCACAGCGCTGCGTTCAACCCGCTGCGCCACCGGGGAGGCCCAATTGTTCAATTTCTTTGAAGAATGTCATTGAGATTTTTATTGTAATAGCGTTGAATGTGTATATTGATAGAATGGACATTTGAATAATGTTAATTCCTCCAATACATGAGCAGGGGATGTCTTTGCATTTCTTTGCATCTTCTTCTATTTCTTTTAACAGTATTTTATAGCGCCTCCCCGGTGGCACAGGCAGTTGAGTGCCTCACTGTGACGCTGTCCGCTGCCTCTGCAGCGTGGGTCTGCAGCATGGGTTCTATCCCAGCTGGCTGGTGAGAATCCCAAAGGGCGTGGCAGACCTCTCATGTCTCACCCACTGCTCTCTTCAGCAGTGTATTTCAGTCAGTCTGCCTATTCTATTTCCCGCTCTGTCTGGTGAATCCTCTCATTGTCCCACACATCTGGCCTGTACCCTGGTTCTTGTATGAATAAATAAATCTTTTTAAAAAAAAAAGTATTTTATACTTTTCTTTGTATAGGTCCTTCACCTCTTTTGTTAGGTTTATTCCCAAGTATTTGATTTTTTGTTTCAATTATAAAAGGGATGGTTTTCTTGATTTCTTCTTCTTCAGTTTGATTGTGTATAGAAAGGCTAGTGATTTTTGTGTGTTGATTTTGTATCCTGCTACTTTACTAAACTGGTTGATTATTTTGAGTAGTCTTTCTGTGGAGCTTTTAGGGTTCTCTATGTATTTTTTTTAATTTAAATATTTTATTTTATATAATTCTTACATCTTTTTTTGTCTTTGCACAATGTATGCATTTTCATTTTGGTTATATTCCCCATACAATTGCACCTCCCCCCCTTATTTTGACTCTAGGCCTTCCTTTCCCCGCCCCCTCCCCCCCCCCCCCTCTCTGGTTTATAGTTGCTTGTTGATTTTGATTTTTACTTTGTATTGATTAGTCTTTCTCCTGGTCTCTTATTTAGGTTTTCTAAATTCCTGCTATGAATGAGACCATCCGGTATTTTTCTTTTTCTTTCTGACTTATTTCGCTGAGCATGATCCCTTCTAGCTCCATCCATGTTGCTGCAAATTGCATGTGTTTATCTTTTTTGAATGCTGAGTAATATTCCATGGTGTATATGTACCACATCTTCTTGATCCAGTCATCTATTTTTGGGCATTTGGGTTGCTTCCATAGCTTAGCTATTGTAAATGGTGCTGCTATAAACATAGGGGTGCAGGTGTTCTTGGAATTATGTTTCTGTGTCCTTTGGGTAAATACCTAGGAGTGGAATTGCTGCATCATATGGAAGCTCTATGTTTAGTAGGTCAAGAAATCTCCACACAGCTCTCCATAGTGGTTGGACCAGTTTGCACTCCCACCAGCAGTGCAAGAGAGTTCCTTTTTTTCCACAAGCTCGCCAACATTTGTTGTTGCTAGTTTTTTTAATATGTGCCATTCTCACTGGTGTAAGATGGTATCTCATGGTAGTTTTGATTTGCATTTCCCTGATGACAAGTGATGTTGAACATTTTTTCATATGCCTGGTGGCCATTTGCATTTTTTATTATCGAAACAAAAAAGATCAAATACTTGGGAATAAATCTAACAAAAGAGGTAAAGGACCTATACAAAGAAAACTATAAAACACTGTTAAAAGAAATAGAAGAAGACACAAAGAAATGGAAAGACATCCCCTGCTCATGGATTGGAAGAATTAACATCATCAAAATGGCCATGCTACCAAAAGCAATATACAGATTCAATGCGATTCCAATAAAAGTTTCAATGACATTCTTCAAAGAAATAGAAAAATTATTGGTGAAATTCATATGGAATCACCAAAACCCCCAAATAGCCAAAGCTCTTCTGAAAAAAAAAAAGAAGGGAATGGAGGCATCACACTCCCAGACTTCAAACTATACTACAAAGCCATAATCATCAAAACTGCATCGTATTGGAACAAGAACAGACACACAGACTAATGGAATCAAATAGAAAATCCAGAAATAAACCCACAGATTTATGGTCAACTAATCTTTGACAAAGGAACAAAGAATATGCATTGGAGCAAAGAAAGTTTGTTCAATAAATGGAGATGGGAAAACTGGGTCACTACATGCAAAAGAATGAAGCTTGACCACTACCTCACACCATGCACAAAAACCAACTCAAAATGGATTAAAGAACTAGACATAACACCTGAAACCACAAAATACATAGAAGAAAATATAGGCGAAACACTACATGACATGCACCTCAAAGACATCTTTACAGACACATCACCCAAAACAGTGATAGTGAAGGCAAAGATAAACAGCTAGGACTACATCAAATTAAAGAGCTTCTGCACAGCAAAAGAGACAATAACCAAAACAAAGAGAAACCCCACCAACTGGGAGAAAATTTTTGCACACAACACTAATGATAAAGGACTAATGACAAAAATCTACAAAGAGCTGATGAGACTCAACAAAAACAAAGAAAATAATCCAGTCAAAAAAAGGGCAGAAGAGCTAAAAAGAAACTTCTCTGAAGAAGAAATGCAAATGGCCAACAGGCATATGAAAAAATGTTCTCTATGTATATTATCATATCATCTGCAAATAGTGAGCTTTACTTCTTCTTTCCCTATTTGGATCCCTTGTATGTCTTTCTCTTGTCTTATTGCCTTGGCTAGGACCTCCAGTATTATATTGAAGAGCAGTGGTGAGAGAGGACAATCTTGTCTTGTTCCTGATCTTAAAGGAAAGGTATTTGGCTCATTTTAGTTAAGGTGATTATATATTGGTTTTCCAAGGACAGTCCTACTTTCTGTTACGCCTTGTCCTGCTATAATAATTTGTAGTGCTTATACTAACTCTCAAAATAGTCATCATTTGGGTAGTAAGTTATGTGGTCACTCTAATTTTGGCCCAAGGCCCCATCTTCTCCCATTTCTCCATTAGAGGGAAAAGAACTGTCAATCAAGTGTAAAAACACAATTATTTTTCAGAGACGTTGAAATGTGAAAAAGAAAAAATAAGTGTTATAACAAAATATACAAATAAATGTCACAGGTCACAAAGGTAATCAATGTTGACAGCAGAATTTAGACCCATGAGTTGAGGTCCCATCCTGACTTCTGCCCATTATTGTAGCATAATTCCTGATGGCACTGAATCAGTGCAATAGTCTCCTCAAGTATCTCCATGTTTGCATTCCCCCAACCTGCAGAAAGAGTACTCTAAAGGATAAACCTGTCTAAATCCCTCAACGGCTTCCCATTAATCTCAGAAACAGGGCTTAACTCCACTACCAGATTTAGAAAGATTAGCAAAATGTTGCCCCTATTTATGCCTCCAGCCTCAGCTCTCACTGCTCCCCCAACTCAAACTCCACAAGGCTGCTTTTTTGAACTTCTTCAGGGCCTTGGAGTCACAACAGAAGTAGAAACTGGGCAAGGACTGGAGAAACAGACAAAGGTTTAAAAAAGGAAATGCCAAACCCCATTCCGCTTCCACTCAACAGGACCCAAACTTATACAGACCTATTGTCACGTCTCCAATATCAGTTCCTATATTATATAAAATCCCTCCAATTTTGAAATAAAAGTAAAGTTTAGAGATAAATGTTAGAAATCTGTCTTCATGGCTAGTGTCTAAACACCATTCCTTTGAAATCATTTCTGCAATGGTGTGAAAGCTGATGGCGTATACAGCTCAATGATTAAAATCTGAACTCAAAGTACCAGGAAATAGCATATTCCTTTAACATCCCCCAAAGTCCACCCTGTAAGGCAAAGCAGTTTCACAATTTCTCCAGCATTCCTACAAGGCTGAAGGCTGTGCTCTGCACTATGCAGACAGTGAAGAGGGACACTGATTGCCCTTTGACACATGTAGTTACAACAATCTACTCTTTAGACAGCCCCCACCTCAAATCTTTGGTGCACAGGAGGTTCAGAGTCCATCAGTACTAAGGAGACTAAGTCAACATGAAGCCATGCAAACATTTCTGGAATGAACAATATACAGGCAGTACAACTGAGCTCTACAAGTGAGGCTCCCACTCACCAACTCACCAGACCTTCATCCCCACAACTAGAGTGAAGATAACCAGTCCAGGAAGCAGGCCTTCATTGAAATTCTCTGAACCTCTGGTTCACCAGATGTGACAGAATGCTCACCTGTCTCACAACTTTGTTGCAAGGACTAAGTAAAATAAAGTGTGTGGTAGTGTTGCCACAAGCAGTTTCTCCAAATAACTAATTGGCCTTAAGTTAATTTTGCCATAAAAGAGAAAAAAAATGGAAAAACTAAAGGGGAACATCTGAAATGACATCTGGAAACATCAAAAATCAGTAACAAATTTATATAAAAACCTATGAACACAGTTAAAATGTATAGGTAGTACATTCATGGCAATACTTCACAAAAAACTGATTTTGTTTCGTGGATAGTACTTAAGCACTTATCATCCAAGTCTTCCATTCAGTTGGAGTATTACAGACACACCTAAGAGATATATTGCAAGTTTGGTTCCAGACCACCAAAATAAAACAAGTTACAACAATCTTTAGGTTTCCCAGTGCACATAAAAATTACGTTCAATAAATATATACAATGGATCAATGGAACAAAATTGAAAGCCCAGAAATAAATCCATATACAAAACAATATTATAATGAAGCTGTAACCAAAAAATGGAGAAAAGAAAGTCTCTAACAAATTGTGCTGGCAAAATTGGATAGACTCATATCAAAGAATGAAGTTGGGTCACTCTCTAATTCAATACACAAAAATAAATTCAAAATGAATTAAAGACTTAGATACAAGATCTGAAAAAAGAAAATATATACAAGTAAATATATGCAATGTTTCATGACATCAAAAAAAAAAAAGGTACTTTTAAAGACTCCATCTATGTTATGGCAAGGGAAATAAAAGCAAAAATAAACAATTGAGATAACCACAGATTAAAAGCTTTTACACAACCAAACACAATGACACCCTACTGAATGAGATAAAATATTTACACACTATATAACCAACAAGGGGTTAATATCCAAGATATAGAAAAAAACTTACCCAATTTAACAATATAAACAAATAACTGGATGAATAAATGAGCAGCAGATCTGAACAGACAATTCACTGACGAGGATATCCAGAAGGAAAATGGATATGCATGGAAAAAGGTTTATCGTCACTTTTAATAAGGACGATGCAGGTCAAACCCACAATGAGATATGGTACATATTAGAATATGCATATTAAAAATATCCCACAACAAGTACTGAAGAGATGCATACAAAGTAGAACCCTATCACACTGTTGGTGGGCGTGTAAACTATTAAAGACATTCTGGAAAATGATCTAGATTTACCTCAAAAAACTAAAAATGGAAATAAGGTATGACCCAGCAATTCCACTAAATTCCAAAGACATGATCAACCCAAAAAATTACATGCTCTATAATGCTTAGCGCAGCAGCATCACAACAGCAAAGGCATGGAAATAACTGAAGTTCCCACTGATCGAGAACTAGATCAAGAAGATGCTATATATCCACATAATGGAATACTACTCAGTAATAGGGAAAAATGAAATGTTACTATTTACAGCATAATGGAAGGACGTCAAGAGAATTATGTTGAGTGAAACAAGTCAGAATGATAAAGACAAATATTGGGCAATGATTTAGTGGGTAATTCAACAAAGCAAAATACAAAAACTAGCAGATAATAAAAAATGAAGAGCTGTAGAAGGAAAAAAAAGAGGTACAAGGAATTGTGGGGGGAGCTGTATTCCAATAAAAGTTTACCAAAGAAAACTGCATTTAATTTACACTATACTGTAATCTGTTAAGTAGGCCAAAGCATTATGTTTAAAAACAATGCAAATACCTTAAATAAACATGACACCAATATACAAATTGAGCACAGGCTGTTGGAAAAAGTGGTGCCAACAGCCCTGCTCAATGCTGGGTTGCCACAACCCTTCAGTTTGCAAAAACACAGTTATCTACAAAGTACAACAAAGCAAAGAACAATACAATAAGGTATTCACAGATACATTTTTAGGTTTTTTTGCTTTTTGGGTTTTGTTTTGTTTTGTTTTTTTGGCAATCAAACTTACTGGAAGTGTGAAATTAGAGCAGTAAGCCAGACTGCATATTTCTGTATTATAAAAATTATAATATATCAATTTGCAAAAGTAGGTTTCTTATTTTGCCAATGGAAAAATGAAACCAAACTGACAAGTAGCTTAAGTACATTAAATAAAGCTTGCCAAAGGCAGTTGATTGATTGATTGATTGAATTGCCAATGAAGAATGAAACCAAACTGTCAACTACTAAGTTTATACTTTTCTCTTTTAAGCAAAGTTTTCTTGTAGCCAATATTAGTTATGCAGCAAAATTGTGTATAACAGTTTTGATGCTTGCAGCAAAACTACCTAAAACTAAATCAAACATAGGGGAAGACTAAGGGAATGCCTAACGCTGAGATAGCAGCAAACAACAAACATTTATTGAAGCTGGGAAAGGCAAATTATTCCAACTTAATAAAGCCTGAAGAAATATAAGTGAGGGCCTCCCTGGTGGCGCAGGTGGTTAAGGGCAGCGTGGTAAAGCTGTCAGCAGCCTCTGCAGCATGAGTTCGATCCTGGCCAGCCAGGGAGATACCCACATGGTGTGGCAGACCACTCCTGTTTCGGCCCCTGCGCCCCTCAGCAGTGTATTTCAGTAAGTCTGCTTGTTCTGTTCCCCACTCTCTCTGGTGAATCCTCTCACCCTCCCACACATCTGGTCTGTACCCCGGTTCTTGTATGCATAAATAAATTAAAAAAAAAAAAAGAGAGAGAGAGAGGTTAGCTTCAAATTCACAGCAAAAGAATGAATCATCATGAGCCCACCAGCTGGTAATAATGCCAATTTTCTTACATATCATTTTATTTAATTTTTGTAACCATCAGTGAGAAATATCCCCATTCAGAGAACAACAGAGATAGTCAAAGTCAGTAATTTTCAGTGCAAAAAACTGGGAGAACCAGAATTTGAACTCAGTTCCATTTAAACCCAGAGTTCAGGGACTCCCTGGTGGCGCAGCGGGTTCAGTGCCATGCTGTGAAGCTGTCCACAGCCTCGGCAGTACGGGTTCGATCTCCAGTGGCCAGAGAGACTCCCACATGGTGCTGCAGACCTCTCCTGCTGCGCCCGCTGCTCCCTTCAGCAGTGTATTTCTGTCATCTGCCTGTTCTGCTCCCCGCTCTGTCTCTGGTGAATCTTCTCACCCTCCCATGCCTCTGGTCTGTACCCCAGCTCTTGTATTAAAAAAATAAAATAAAATAAACCCAGAGTTCATACTCTTTTCTCCTCTGCTACTATTTCCCAGGCCCCAAAGTCAGGGAAGGAAGGTAAGACTCTTCAGAGAGCAACTGTACAAAGTTGATATATACTTTGTACCACAAGTTCAAATGACCAAATTTGCCTGTCATTCAAAGGCTGAGAGGGTAAAAGGTAAGCTACCAGTTTAACAGGATGGTTCAGTCAAGCAGGATCCTTTGACAAATACTTTAAAGTTTTAATAGCATAAGTGATTTATCAGCATGAGGCAGGATCCCTGACACAAAGCAAGTTACTGTGCGACCCCTCTGTGTCTCTGTTTCCTTATCAGAAACATGAAGACAGTATAATCTCCCTTGCAGAAATGATGTAAGGGTTAAAGAAATACGATGCAGCAATCGCTCTGGAAATGGTCTGTCACAACCAAAAAGGCTCAGTGTACAGTGCCAGTATTATGAAAGCCCTTGCACAACTAAACTTTCTCCAGGCCTGTCCTTTCTCTCTTGCCTAAAATACCTGCAGTGTCCCCTCAATTTCTGCTGCTACTTACCTGCCTCTCTCATCTCCATGTATTACACTCTTTCATTTAGACCACAAATTCTCTTAATACCTACACCTGCATTCAGGGGAAGCCAAGCTCTCACAGAAAACCTACATATGTGGGAGACAGAGGAAGAGACAATAAATAAATAAAAAAGCACATAATAAACCACCAGGTAGAGTCGCACATAATAAAGTACAATAAAGAAGGGAAAGGGTGGAGTGGAATCCCTTGGGAGAGGGGGCTTGAGTTAAATAAGGGAAAGACCTGTATGAAAAGTAAACATTAAATCAGACAGCTCAATAAAGGGAGAGAACACCAAAAGAGACCAGAAAGAACAGTATTTCAGATAGGGGAACAGCAAATGCCCAGAGTTAGGAACAAGTCTAGTGTCTTAGAAGACTAAGAACATAGCTGTACAGCAAGACTCACAGTGCTACACTGATTTACACACCAATTGTGCCACCAAACCAAGAGACCCCAGAGGGGAAAGGAGTCTGCAGCTTCTGTGTTCATTCAGGCAACAACTCTTGTTTATTAAGTACACCTATATGTCCAGCATGCTCTTAAGCACTGGGTTTACAGTGACAGAATAGTTTCTTTCTTAGGTGAGCTAATAAAAAATAGTATTGGGCACAGAGTAAGTACTCAGAAAATATTTATTAAATGAACAATATATATTTGATTTTCAGTCCTGGGATTCTTACAGCCCTGTTCTTCCTTCCTCATTTGGCTAAAAGATCACCATCACCCATCAACTTCTGTTACCCATCTGATCTCATAACAAACTGCACTGGGACTAATCTTTATGTCCTCTCTCCCTCTGCCTCTGCATGCAGTCCACTCTAGCTGGAATGCCCTGCCCACTCCATCTTCTTCACCAGACTAACTCCCAGTATTATTTCTCAAAATTTTATTAGTATATTGATTTTATCATTTGCTCAAACATGTACAAATCTCTCAAGTTCTTCAGGCAAAACATTTCCATCAAGTAAAGGAAAGCCATGCATCAAGTGACAATTCCAAATTGAGTAGTACAGAGAGCTGAAGGACAAATAAGCTGAGGTTATTTATGTAATTTCTAGTCCTCCCCAAAATACAAGATATTTCAGTCACTTTCTGGGCTTTGTGCCTGCAGTATTAGGCCAGGGTACAAGAGCTGCAAAGTTTCTCACTATTGGGGGTCTCTGTACTCCACTACTTGCCTGCAAAAGAAATGTTCTATTTACAACATTTATTTATTTAGTGTTTACTTGGTATAAAGAAAACCAATCTGGGAAATGAGGTATTACTTAAAGATCTCCCTCACACAGATCAATAATTTAGTGTCTAAATTATATGAGATGAATTTCCTTTTCTAACAGCTGAAAATGCAGCTGTAGTTCATTGAAAAAAGAAAAGAAAAACAGTCAAATATTTATTCTTCTAGGCCAGAAGGCAGATTTAGGTAATTCACAAGTTCCTATACAGCCTCACTTCACTGATAAGAACTTGCAAGTAACCTTTAGTCCTTCATATCTAGAAGCTATCAATCTATCTCTCTTCTCCCACTTCTGGAAAGAGCAGAAAATTAAGCAGGAGCCATGTGTTCTTAAGTATACAACAGCAGAAGCATGGGTTTTGCAGTCCCTCAACAGTACACCTTCCTCTCCAAGTTCTTGAACAGAAGTTCCAGCTTCACTGAGAACCACAGAACAACAGTCCTAAACCTTGTGGTCTGAGAGAGGCAGTGTTTCTGACAAGGTCTACACTTCTCTTACTTCTCTTACAATAGAATATCATGAATTTCACCCAGCCATTATGAGAAATGTTCTCAAGACAACATGTGCTGAGAACCGCTGTTCCCTGCTTAGACTCAGGGCCCATAGTCAAGATTTCCAGATGATATAACCCACAGGATGGGCTTATCTGTGTACCCACGATGCCTGCACCTTACTAACTCTCACTGCTAGGCTCCACAGCACCCCGTTATCATAGCTGACTAGTTAGGCACAGCAACATAGGACTGGTCTGCCAAGATTTAAGGCTATGAAGATATCTGACAATGGTTAAACCTTTACTGGCATGTTTATAGGATAACACATCATCCACATGTATATAAATCAATGTAACTACATGAAGGGAGGTAACAGGTCTTTTACCGAGTCCTCACCAAACCAAGGGTGTCTATTCCCAGCTAGATTCTCCAAAGTGTTGTGTTCAGGCTTCCCCATCTTAGTTTGCCCAAAAAGCTCCTATTTCAGCTACACACCTAGGTTTCTATGTGCTATTACTTTGCTTATTAAGTATTCACAGCCCCAGAGCCCACCGTTCTCATCAATTCGTCCATACTCAAAGTTAGCACCAGAATTGTCTTTTGTAACAGTTAAATAATGAATAGAACTTGATCACCTGGAGGTATTCGCCTTACTCTATTACAATAATTATTAGGGCTTTTAATTGGAAAAAAAACGTCATTTCTTTTACTATCCCGCCATACTACGTACGAGTGCCTATTACAGTAACAAGTATTACAGTAATAAGTATTAACACCCTTTAAATTTACATTAACAAAAACAAGGAAATGAGAAGCCAGTAACTGTAAGGAGGAGGGGAAAAATCCTCACGGATGTCATAATTAACCGAAATTTAGAGTTACTCAAAAAATCATTACTAGATATCTCTTCTATTTTTATGTTGTGTATATCCTGGTTAAAACTGCATGAGTAATAATTTGCATCTCATCAATTAAAAATGGGAAAATGGACAAAAACCTCGCTCTGCTGTGACTGAGCCTCACACTACCTTTTAAAGGAAGAGGCTGTCTATGGAGAATAGGCTGAATGATTGAATTATTTCTCCAAGAGTCATCAGCAACTCTAAACTCCCCAAAGACCTCACCACTATGACTCTTGCCATCAGTAGAACATAAAAATCTACTGGAGACTAAGTTCAATGAGCGATTCAGCATTCCCCCACTTGCCCTCGCGGGCTTTTTATTCCCTATACAGAGAAAGCCAAGAGGCCAATAGCGTTTTAATGATGGGACATATCTTTTCACTGAAAGATGGGCGAGCATTTCCCAACTTTTCTCCTTGATGCCTACATTTCACCAAATCGGGAGCCCCAAAATTCTGCAAAAGCAGACAACTTGAAGAAAATCCATTGCCGGAGGTGAAATACAAACACCAGCTAGGCTGGGATAGCTTTGGAAGCACGTTCATCACGTGGCCCAACAACTGCGCTCTGGCACAGAGAAACTGCAAAAGAAAAACAGGCAAACAATATAATAAAACCTCAAGACACCACAGGCAGGACTGAGAAACTTTCCCTAAACTTGTAAGCCACATCTGGCGTACGGCTAAGAGCCGCCTTCCGCAGGAGCTGGAGAGCCCACGTCGGCGAGTTGGGTAGCTCAGTCTGGGGGCAGCCCCAGCTGCTGCGCCCCCTCGGCTCGCGAACCCACACATCGGCAGCCAGGGCTGCGGGGACCCCTGGTGCGCCCCGCGCAGTGCACCATGCGTCGCCTCCATAGGTGGGGCGCCCAACCGCCGCGCTGCCGTGGCCAGGAGGGGGACAGCTGGAGGAGGAGGGCCAGGAGTGGCTGCGCAGGCGGGCGCCCCGGCCAAACCATTCCCGCGGGTGCTGCCACGCGGCCCGCTCACCTGGGACCTGGGCGCCAGGAGCCGGGGCCGCAGCGCCAGGTCTCGCAGAAGTTTCCCGGCCTGCGCCGCCAGGGGGGCCGCCATCTTAAACAGGAACCAACGGGCGGCGGAGCCGCTTTGAGCGCGGGAGCGGGAGGCGGGGGGTGAGGGGCGGGCCCACCGCCACCCCCCGCGGGCGGCCCGGCCCCCTGCGCCCCGGAACGCCCAGGCGCGAAGCCCGGGTCTGCACCGCCGGGCGAACCCCTGGCTGGGCTCCTGGGAGCAGCACCCTTACTGCTGCGGAGGCCGAACCCTAGATCTCCCACCCCGTCCCCCAAGTTCACTTTGAGCATTCGGAGGGCCTGGTGATGTCCTCGCTGTGCAGTCTCAGAGCACAGCTGGGAGTAAAAGCAGGTCCCGGCCCTTCGATCCTGCGGGTCAAAGTGTACCAGCCGGACAAACTGCCGAGTACTAGTCATTGCAGTGAACGCTCCAAGGACCGACCCACGGAGCTGTCGCCCCATAACAGACTTGTCCAGGGAAGCGACTTGAAGAATAAGGGAGAGGCAATTGGATCTCTTGAGGTGGTGGAGGTCCTGGATACCTTGATAAGATTTCTTTTCTTTGACTGAGGGTGAATGCAAATCTATTGTGAGATGTTTACACTAATTACCATAATAAGGGCAGATGTTTATTTGGAATTTAGCGGATTCTGAGCACTGTACATGTAATAGAAATGGGCACAGCAAATATGCTTATTCTGTTCCAGGCACTTTGCAAATATGAACCCATTTAGTCTTCAGCAGTTTTTCATGGATGAATATAAAATTCCCATTTTGCAAAAGGGAAAACAGGCACAGAGCGCTAAATGCCTGAGTTCGCAATTTCAATAAGCAGTGGAAGTGAGGTTTAAACCCATGTTTTCTCTTCTTCCCGCTGCATTTAACACTATTTTAGATTTTTTTAACTATTTATTCTTGAGTCCGTGACCATATGAAAATGTACAATGTAATCGAACTAGACTGTTCCTGCTGTTTTCCTTTCTTCTCGCCCTTCTTTTGTTGGTGGCTTGTTTTTAAGTTTTTTAATTTAGAATAATCAAAATATAGCAACATTTCAAGAATGTTACCTCCAAATGCCCAAATATCCTTAACCCAGGTTCACCATTTCCTTATATTTTACCCCATTTCATTCTCAGTAAATACAAATACATGAATTTATAGTCTTCCTCTCCACAGTTTTACCAGCTAGATTTAGCAACCACTGATGAATACTGCTTGAACCCTTTATTATTAGGATGGTTACAAAATAATGATTGTCTAATTCCATCCTTTCTACATTTTTTAGTTTGCATTCTACTCTGAGAAGAGCTTTACATTTTCCCACATTTCTTTATTTTTGTAGTCACTTGTCAGTAAGAACACACGGATTCCATTTTATTCATCACTAAACCTGTGCTCTTTCCTATCACATACATTCTATTGCCTCAGGTTATGGGTCATTTTATCATCATATGGGGGTCCTGTTAGTCTCATTTTGCCACACAGTGAACTGGGCCACAGAGAGATTATGTAACTTGCCCAGGGTCACATAGACCCTAACGCTGGAATCTAAACACTACTATACACCCGCCTCTTGACACAAGTGCATCTGAGTTTCCATCTCCTTATTCATTACTGCTACTGGGTTCCATCTAGCCCTGAATGAAGCAAAGATTTATTAGTTTGTAGACTGAATGTTGAAATTTGAGGACTTTGAATGTGTTCTCAGAAGGAAGAGGACCACGTGCAGAATTATTCAAAGGTGTTTATTCTGCATTACTATGGTAAATGAGTTGTCTGCGTTGCTCTTCCTCCAGCAGAGACTAGAAGGGATTTGAAAGGAGAGCGCATTTTGTAGAGAGAAAGAAGAAACTCCTAAGACAGTCTTTGATTGATGGTGTTCTATTAGGATGGGAGTTTTCAATTAGGGAGTAAGATACTTGGAAGTGGAGAGGGAAGAGGATTTCTGATTGCTGTTCAAGTGTGTTTGGCAGTTTTTGGTGCACATAACTGGACGTTTTCATGTAAGTTTTCCTGTTGAAATTGAAACATTGTCTGCTTTGGGCCCAAGCCTTGCATAGCAATTCCTCAGTTGTCTTTGCCTATGTTCTCTCATTCTTCCTTCTCTGCAGCCAAGAGCTAGGGGGGAAAGACCAGAAGGATACTCATATGGTATCTTAGTTAGGGCCTGTCACCAACTGGGCCAGGACTGGAGGAAACAGGCACCATACACTTATGATATGAATCACTTACTGAGTCCTTCCTTGGCATTATCTCTATTTCCCAGCTTTTTATTTTCCAAATGAGAAGCTCTTTGAGTTTAGGGAAACTGGTTTCAACCAGAGTTCTGTGATGCGCTTTACTGAGGCAAGCACTGGGTTTCCAGTCGAATTGGATTCAAAGCCCACCTCTACTCTTACAAAACTTGGGGAAGTAAATACTTCATGTGGTAGTAATTAAGTGTTTGATGAACTCTTGTAGGTAGACTTTGTGTCTAATAGCAGCTTAATAAATGTTATTTTTTTTCCTCTAATAGGTTATTAAACATTTGTTAGGTATCTAATGTGAAACACCAGCATCAACAGAAGATGTGGGTGAGAAAATTCTTTATGCTTTGTAACATCTTAGTAGCACTGGAGAACTATGGAGATGTATATAAGCCAGAAGAAAGTGCTAAAAGTTTCCAAAGTGGTCACCTCCAGGAAGAGGGTGGAAGATAGTGGTTAGAGAACAAATATGTTTTTAGAGCTTCAAAATGTAGATTCCTGGATTCTACTCTCAGACCTAGTGAATCAGAATCAGTTAGGATGGGATCTAGGATATGCATTACAAATAATCTTCTCCAGGAATTCTGTAGTTTGAAAAGTAAACCAACCAAATTCTCAACAATATTCCTGGAAGGTCAAGAGACAAATTACTCTGCTGTCACTCATTGAGTTCATAAATGCAGATGGAAAAGCTGTAAATCTTGATAGAGGTGATGAGTAAATACTGCTTTCAGATCTGAACATAATAGGATAAAATCCCAGCTTCTCCCAGCTTCTTCATCAAAATTGCTGTTGTGCAATCTGCTTGAATATTAACTGTGGTCATAGGCAATCACCACTGAAAGCATTCTGTACTGTCTATCAGAGTGAAGTACCAAGGTAGACCTCAGCCAAACTGAGTTTGAGTCTTGACTCTGATTTAAATTAGTTTGGGCAAGTTACTTCACAGCTTCAATGTCTTCAGCTGTGAAAAGGAGATTGTAAAAGTACTTATTTTGTCAGAGACACTTTATAGGTGTTTGAGATCCCCACAGCTGTTATTCACCATGCTTTCATTACCTGACTAAGAAATTCTTTTTTTTTTATTTTTATATTCCCCATACAATTGCGACCCCCTTATTTTGACCCCAATCCCTCCCCTCCCCGCACCCCACCCCCCATAGAGTGTCTCTGGTTCATAGTTGTTTGTTGATTTTGATTTTTACTTTCTTATAGTTACTCTTTTTCCTGGTCCCTTATTTAAGTTTTCTAGATTCCTGATGTGAGTGAGACCATCCGGTATTTTTCTTTTTCTTTCTGGCTTACTTCGCTGAGCATGATCCCTTCCAGCGCCATCCATGTTGCTGCAAATTGCATGTATTTATCTTTTTTGAATGCTGAGTAATATTCCATGGTATATATGTACCACATCTTCTTGATCCAGTCATCTATTTTTGGGCATTTGGGTTGTTTCCAAAGCTTAGCTATTGTAAACAGTGCTGCTATAAACATAGGGGTGCAGGTGCTCTTTGGAATTGATGTTTCTGTGTCCTTTGGCCCTTGACTAAGAAATTCTTTTTGGTGTTTGTTTCTTTAATATTTACATCTATGTGCCTTGGTTTCCCCATTTGGAAAACAAAGGCACCCAGCACAGGTATGGGAGCATCTTATTTGGACTAAGCATTAACAAACATAGCACTTCTTATTAATTCTGCATACATAGGAAGTATGCAGTTCTAAAACTCCATAATCAGAACTTGGACTTAGAATACCCTGCCTACAGTAGTTCTTATTCAGTTAATCATTCCAGGGAAGAAAGAATAAAAACATCAGTAGGCCCACACACCTTCTCTTTCATCTTAGCAGTGCATGTTAACAGTGAAATAATGTGCTCATCTTCAAATCCACGCTGATTACTCCAGGGACCCTGATTTGCCAAAGAGTCATGTCATGAAACCCAGCACAGGGAGTGTACGTGTAGCAGTTCCAATGGCTGTTTATCATTACCTTTTCATTTAAGCATAAAAACCATTTGACAAATACAAACTCATTATAACCAGCAGAGCTGAACAGAATTTTTAAAGAAACAACCTTAATTTTCATGAATAGCATATTTGAGTTCATGCTGCTGTGTGTCAGGAATAAAAATCCCTATTATGATGATGAAATAAAGGGCATTTGTAGATTTAGTTTAGTTTTTTTTTTCCCCCCTTTTTTGATGGATAACAGATTTCTTGAATTTACAGGAAAAGAAACTTTGGCCTTTTATTATGTATTTAGGTAATGTCCCTGTTACTGTTTGTGACAGCTGTTTTAACCAATGCTTCAATTGTGTTATTTGCCAATGGCACAGAAAGAATTTCCATTGTACTAAAGTTATTTTTCCTTTTTCTGTAATGCATTAAAATGATTAATTTTGATGGCAGCTCTCAAAAGCTCATTTGAATTATAGGGTACCCAGCAGATAACTAAAAGCGTTTCTGACAAAACTCTAATTTGGGGCTCCTGAGAAACTGGTCAAGATGAAAAAGAGGATTAGAAATATAGAGATGGAGCTGCCAGGGACAAGTCTTCTGAGGACTAAAAGTGGGTAACAGGATGCCATGATAGAAACAAAGGCAGTGACATTCTTTTTGCGGGGAGATTAGAGATGGGTATACAAGATGGCACACATGGAGTAAAGAAATTTTCCACAAAGGACAGTGAAGGGGGAAAGACTAAAAGAAATATATGGCCCCAAATTGTGGGAAAGAAGTTTCCTCAGTAACAAAGCCTATATTTTCATTGCAATTGGAGTCCATGGAACTTAGCTCTTCAATATTTTTAATAATCCTTCTTTTAAAATACTAAAATAAAAATGAACATTCTATTTCAAAATCCCTGCTTCATTAGCCAGTACACAGGCATAGCAATGGTTCTTAAAGAATCCCTTTGGAGTTTTTTGTTGTTTTTTTATCTATGGGGTCATATTCTCCTTAGGTTCTTATTAGGTATTTCTTGGGATCTGGAGATCTGCATTTTAATTAGTAACTCTCAGAGCCCAACACCATTACTGTAAGTCATCCATGGTCCATGGTTGCAGAAGAATTGACCTCAAAGGCAGAACTGTGTGAAGCCCGGAGGGAAAGAACAGAAATCATCCACTTCCCCTTGTCCTCTGTCATTTTATTCTCTATATTTCCACTTCTGCTTCCCTCCTTGTCTTTTCCCAGATCCTCCAAAATTTAATTTTCTGCACGAGAACCAGGAGAATGGAAAGAGGCTCCAAAAGAAGTTTCCATGCTGTCCCCTGGGCCTGAAGCACCTTCCCTGTGTACACCAGGCTCAGGCTCTCTCACCCCTCAGTTTTAATCAATCCCTTCAGGAAGCTTTCTGAAGTCAAGGCTAAGGACTATCTCAGTGGATATTGAAGAGCAATTACTCTACTCATTTCGTGTCCGCTTCTTCCTTTAGGATTTGCAAAACTGATGCTATTGTTCTGCTTACAGTACAGTATCCTGGAACTGAACAGATAAATGAATGAAGATGAAGCTAGGTGCAAAAAAGATGCAAAAAACACCTTAATAAGAAAATTCAAAGACTCATGAATGCCTAGAAATCTATCAGTAGTCCCCAACAAGATAGGGAATTGTGACCCATGTAGGGAAATTATCTGTCCAGTGTTAGATACTTAGTAATACTACCCTAATGGTTTTTATATGCTGTTCCTCAATGTTCTTAGATGCCTTAGAGAGCCATTTCTCTCTCTCTCTTTCTCTCTCTCTCTCTCTCTCTCTCTCTCACACACACACACACACACCCTTATATCTATTAAACACTTATGTACCTTATCAAAGCTTTACTGAAATTATCATACTTAGTCCTCTCTATAGTCCTATTTTACAGATGTACAAACTGTATTTTACAGGAGAGTAAGTTGCCTCAGTTAATGAGTAAGGGGAGGCCAATCCCAATCAATATGGGTTGGATTCTAGCTCTGCATTGTCCAGTAGAACTTTATGGAATGATGGAAAAATTTTAAATCTGTGCTACCCAGGACCATAGTAAACAACCATATATAGTCACTGAACGTTTGCATTGTGGATAATGAAACTGAGAAAATAAATTTTTTAAATTTTAGTTCATTTACATTTAATCTTTAATAATGACATATGTCTAGTGGCTACTGAAATGGCCAGCACACATCTAGGGTGTTGATGTACAAAGAGCACCTTTGATACCGGAATTGTCAGGCCTAGTCTCCCAGCCAGGAAGGGATCCCAGGCTGCAGGGCAGCGCTGAGCCCCAGCCACTAGACCCCCACGGGTTGGTGTCTCACGAAGGCGCAGCAGAAACTTCGCAGACGCTCAGGCAAGCAAGCAAGAAGAGGCAGGTTTGTTTAGAGAAAGAAAAGTTTATTGAGGAGAAAAAGAACAGAAATAAAGTGGGACGCCCAGGCCAGGAAACCAGGCCTGGGAGGGGCAAGGAAGCCAAAGTGGAGCTGTGTCTCAGGGAATATATACCTTTTTTCCCTCATTATTCTGAAGCTCCACCAGTCTCTTTGTGATTGGTTAGTTCTCGGCTGTCTCACTTAATTTGCTACTGAGTGGGGGATCTTCACATTCCTTATCTAACAGGTCTGTCTTTCCCCATTTGTTGCATCTTTATCTTTATGGACCAGTCTTCTGGATGGACATCCCTGCATTGAAGTTAAACAGCTGCCCTTCTAAGTTGTCCATAAATTAAACCACTCTCCATTTCTTCAATCTCCGCCTCCCTTTACCACCTGAAGGAAACCAGGACCAGCTTTAACAATGTTGTCCTTGGTCCTGGAATGTTTGTTTTTCCTAGTGGAATTGATTACTTTCCCTTGGTTGTCCTTATCTCTGAAGCCTCCCTAAATTCTTCAGAGGTCCCCTCCTGCACTGTCCCTAAAACTGCCTAATTTCTAGCTTGCCCTGTGTCTCACCTTCACCCTGTGTTCTTCATTGGGTTTTCCCTATGGTAGTCACTCAGGCACATAATTGGTTACAAATACTTAGGAGATGATCCTAGGTGGCAGGTGAGGGAGTAAGGAAGTGAGATAGAGGTGTTGGGAAACTAGTAAAGACTGTGTTGATTGACTATACACAATTGGGATTCATCATTCCAGGAAACACTCTGAGAGACTGTTATGGAACACACTTCATCATCCTCTCATGGAGGGGTACACCCTCCAAGGTCGTATTTGCCCACCAGCACCCACACCCCAGTGACTGAAAGCTGCCCTGGAGACATTCATACAATACTGTTGTTCACCCCCTTACTTCCAGCCTGGCTCTTTTGTTTTCCAGTCTCCACCTAGTAGCTAGATAAAGCCCTAGGGCAGAGAAATGCAAGTGCCTGAGGTAGACTTCCCCTAAAACTGTAGGTGATTTCCAGTGAGATCAAAGGGGTTGGGAGTTAGGTTCAACTACATTATCTCTCACTTTACACTGAGGAGATTACCTCATATTGTGATTGTATTTCATCTGGACTGGGAGGAAGGGGGCTTCAGATAGCACTGGTTTAAAAAAAAAAAAAATCTCTGCTATTTTTTTAAAAAAGAAAGAAAAGAATGATGTTTCCAAATGATAGTTCTAAACTGTGCTCTTGCCTGTTTTCCTGACCACCACAATTACCAAATTATATCCTGTATTATTTCTAGCTCAGCATGGATACGCTAAACATCTCTGCAATCTGGGTCCCACAATGGAGCCATAAAATAGCTGACCCTGAACTTACTCTGTAGTGACATTGATACAGGAATTGTCAGGCCTAGTCTCTCAGCCAGGAACGGATCTCAGGCTGCAGGGGCAGCGCTGAGCCCCAGCCACTAGACATCCACGGGTTGGTGTCTCACCAAGCCGCAGCAGAAACTTCGCAGACGCTCAGGCAAGCAAGCAAGAAGAGGCAGGTTTGTTTAGAGAAAGAAAAGTTTATTGAGGAGAAAAAGAACAGAAATAAAGTGGGACTCCCAGGCCAGGGAACCAGGCCTGGGAGGGGCAAGGAAGCCAAAGTGGAGTTGTGTCTCAGGGAATATATACCTTCTTTCCCTGATTATTCTAAAGCTCCTCCAGTCTCTTTGTGATTGGTTAGTTCTCGGCTGTCTCACTTAATTTGCTACTGAGTGGGGGATCTTCACATTCCTTATCTAACAGGTTTGTCTTTCCCCATTTGTTACATCTTTATCTTTATGGCCTAGTCTTCTGGGAGAGCACCTCCACACTTTATCTTTATCACCTGAAGAAAACCAGGACCATTGTTAACATTGTCTGTGGTTCTGGGATGTTTGTTTTTCCCAGTGGAATTGGTTACATTCCCTTGGTTGTCCTTATCTCTGAAGCTTCCCTAAATTTTTCAGAGGTCCCCTCCTGTACTGTCCCTAAAACTGCATAATTCCTAGCTTGCCCTGTGTCTCAACATGAAGAGTTTCCAGCATTCCAGAAAGTGTTCGTTTGATTTTTATTTGCTCTATGAAAAAAAGAGCAGCGGCAACAAGGAAAGATAATCAGAAAGAAACCACACATGATTTTAACTGTTTTTTTTTTTTTTTTACAAAGAGATTTTACAGAAGTAGATAGAAGTGGTGTAAATAATGATTTCTCCTTCACTGATATCAAGCTCCAAGTAAAGCAAATGTGTAATTATGATTGAAGTAAATCTACTGAAACCGAGTCAAAAAGGCAGATCTGTTTCTAAATGAGATGTACTTGCTTCTGCAAAGAAAGCAGAGTTAATTCCTAGTCTCCTGACCTACATTGGTTGCTGGTGCCTACAGCCATGTGCAAAAAAAGGTGTAGAATTCTTGATATTGTAGTCTTTAATGTTATTTAAGTTTTTTCAGAGACAATAGCAGGCCATGGAGGATAAGGAGAGCTTAACTACCACAAAGAAGAAACTGTAAAATTCCTTTCAAAAATTCTATTTAAAAAAGTAGGAATAACCTTAGCTCAAAGGCAAGAGTTTCAACAAGACTCAAGCCCGTAATGCCATAAAGGAAAACTAGAGAGAAAATAGAGTAAAAGTTTTACCTGGAAGTATTTTAAAATATCTACAAGTTCTTTATAAAAATAATGAAATGATGGACATGAATAAAAAATTCTGAAAAAGTAGAAGAAGTCAGTGAACAAGAAGGGTCACTGCATTGATTGAAATGAAAAAATGCAAATAAAACATTACCTATTAAAGTATTAAAAATGTCCAATGTGGGTACAATTGGGAAGTAAGTACTCTTTTGTCATGTTGGTGTGTGAATTGTCACATCCTTCTAGAGGACAATTTGACCAAAATATGTCCAGAGACTAAAAGAGTTTAAATTCTCAAGTCTAATAATTTGATTTCCAGTGATATTCTAAACAAAAAATTAAATTTTCAGGCAAAGATTGTGTTTGAACATATTAATATCTTCAATATATCCAACAGTGAAACTTTGCAAATCACCTAGCTGGTGATGAGTTAATTTTAACAAGCACCAAAATATTTTTTTAAGTAACAATAAAAGAACATTATAAAGTTTAAATTTACTTAGAGAAGTAATTATGCATACTGTAAAAATTTTAAACTCTCTGAAGCTGATAACCACTGTTAAAAGTTTTATATATAGCCTTCAAGAAATTTGTATATGTTTTTATTCATGAAATTTCTATTTATGCATATATCCATGTGTGTACCTATATTTATAGTCAAAGATTTATGATCTATTTATGATCTACCTCTTTATTTCTCTACCTGGTTCACCTCCTGCCTTTGTAAATAATGCTTTATTGGAACCCACCACCCCCATTAGTTTATTTTTTTTATTTTTTTTTTTTAATATTTTGTGTTTGTTTTTTTGTGTGTTTGTTTGTTTATTTATTTATTCATACAAGCACTGGGCACAGTCAGAAGCGCGGGAGGGTGAGAGAATTCACCGGAGTCAGAGAGGGGAGCAGAGCAGGCAGAAGGACCGAAGTACATTGCTGAGGGGAGCAGCGGGTGGCAGGAGAGGTCTGCGCGCCATGTGGGACCCTCCTCCGGTGGCCGAGGAGCAGCCAGGGATCGAACCGGCGCTGCAGAGGCTGCGGGCAGCTTCTCAACCCAGGGCTCAACCGCTGCGCCATCAGGGAGGCCAGCCCCATTAGTTTATTTATTGTCTATGGCTGCTTTCCAAAGTAAGGAATTGAGTAACATTAACAGAGACCTTACAACTAAAAATATGCAATATCTGACCCTTTAAGAAAAAGTATGCTAACTCTGTACCAGAACATAAATTTATTACAATATAAGCTCAGTTAAATATTTTTTTGTATTCTTTGCTTGTGCTGTATCCCCAATGCCTAGAACAATGTTTGGTACATGGTAAATGCTCAATAAATACTTGTGATGTGACAAAATTGAATCGCTTACTGCTATTAATATACATTCATGTTTTGTCTATGTTTAGTGGGTTTTTTTAGTATTACAAATAATGCTACTATTGTAACAGGGTGGTCCCCAGGAAAGGGGGAAGTTCCAGGTTCCCTGCCCCACCCAAAGGAGGGAGGAGCTAAGCAGGAAAAAAAAGAAGCTGCAGAAGGGACAGGAGAAGAAAGGAAGCAGGATGAAGAACCAGAAGGAGACCTGGAGGATGCACATGCAGCAGAGAGACAGGTGAAGAAACGATGCTTGCCTTTTGGTCCTGAAACAGATGTGGGTGAGAGACCCGTGGGGAGGATAACAACGGCAGCTTTTATCATGGTTTTGATTTTGCTGTTTTTCTCCCAAACTTGTCTGGTTGTTTCTGATCCTTATCTGTGGTCTCCACTGGAAGGTGCTTTAGACTTGAGGCAGGCTTTGGGGCCTTGCTCTGGGCCAATCTCTTTTGGGTGGACTTTTACCCACGAGGGGACGGGTAACTTTGGGTGCTTGATTTATGAACTATGTTCTTTGCCTTTTCTGTATTGTTTACTAATTGTATTAAAGTTCCTTCCATTAAAGTCTTACATGTTTTGTGTTGATACAGCGGGTGGCAGAACCTATTTAGAACAGGCACTTTTGGGGGCTCTAGGGTGCCCCTCTCCCTGTCCTGTAACACTTTGAATACAGATCTTTGCTTATTTCTGTCATTATGTGAGGTTTGATATTTTTCAAAGATATTTAATTTGGTGGGGAAAAATTTGCTAAACAAAACTCTGTACAAAATATTTTTGAAAGAGATTTAATTTGATGGGGAACATACTATTGCTAAATCAAATTTTTACAAACAGCCTAAAAATCTTTTTTTTCTTTAAATTTTCTTTGCAAAAAAATCTATGTATACATAATCCTAAAGAGTTTGAAGACTAAGAAATGAGATTGGAATTTTTCAAATTATTTGTTGTTTTCTAATATTTCTATAATTAACACTTATTAATGGTAAGAAAAAAATTAATGGTATCAAATCTTGTCACTTCTGTATCAAATTTAAAAATATGTCATGTTTCCTATTACTGTAAGTTAAAATTAAGTTCCTCTATCTGGTGTTTAAAGCTGTTGAATTTGTGGTTTAAATAGTATTTCTTACTAACTCACAATAGCCCCTCTGTGTGCAAGGTTTGCTCCACGCAGGGATATCATTCTTTGTTCTCAGAAAATACCTTATAAATCCCATCTTTTTTTTTTTAAAGATTTATTTATTTATTTATACAAGCACTGGGTACAGTCAGAAGCGTGGGAGGGTGAGAGAAGTCACCAGAGCAGGAGCGGGGAGCAGAGCAGGCAGAAGGACCGAAGTACACTGCTGAGGGGAGCAGCGGGCGGCAGGAGAGGTCTGCGCACTATGTGGGACCCTCCTCCGGTGGCCGGGGAGCAGCCGGGGATCGAACCGGCACTGCAGAGGCTGCGGGCAGCTTTGCAACCCAGCGCTCAACCGCTGCGCCACTGGGGAGGCCCATAAATCCCATCTTGATACACTTAGTCACAGCTTTTGTCTTGTCCATGATACCATCCTTTTCTCCACTTTCTTGAACCTGCCACTGAAGGGCTCTGTTCTTTCCACAGCCTCCCTGATTCCTCTCCACAGAGGAGTCCTTTACCTCTATCCCTTGACCTCTATCCCCTATAGCATCTATTGTCATGGGTAGCATAACCAATTGACTTTAGGAGATAGGAGAAAAAAAGTTGAATGAATACAATGAGCTAAACCAGGGCTTGAGGAATTGTGGGAACCATGGCAACAAGTACCTGTTCATTTTAAAGGCAGTCAAATGAAAAATAAATAAATTTGTTTTTATTTATTTATTTATTTGTAAAGACAGATCAAACAAAAACAAGAATGCTGGCAAATTTTGCCCTATAGTTTATACTATCTGGTCACATAAACTTGAAAATTTCCCTTAAATCATGTTGATTTTAGAGATACAGAAAGAGGATGGAGTGAAGATGAGAGTTAACTGAGGTTCAAAGATAATATGGGAATAGACTGAGAATGAGAGACAGACAAGAAGTAGATTCTGATGTTAAAGAGTTGGGAACGGATAGGACTTAAGGATGGACTCAGGGTGTCTATGGTAGAAGTTATGCAATAATTAAAATTTATTGAAGTAATATTGCATTATAGCACTATATGTATTTCAAGTGTGCATCACTATAAAATCAATGTATTACTACATTAAGTTCACCGGTAAAAGTCCAATTTTTTTTTAGTTACTGAAGTACCATTATTTTACATCCTTGCTAGTGTTTTGACAGTACAGGACCTTCGCCCCCTTTTATCAGGTATGCCCGACTCCTGTCCTCCTCCCCTTCTGGTAACTGCTAATTTGGTGTTACAGTCTAAAATTTTGTTGCATTGGGCCTCCCCTGGTGGCGCAGCGGTTGAGCGCTGGGCTGCGAGGCTGCCCACAGCCTCTGTATCGCAGTTCGTTCCCCGGCCGCCGGCGAGGGTCACATAGAAAAAAAAAAGAAAGAAAGAAAGAAAGAAAAGAAAAGTTTATTAGTTTATTGCATTTAGTTCATATTTTTGTTTTTTTTTTTTTATATACTACATATGAGTAAAATCACATGGTATTGGCTTTCTCCATCTGACTTCCATCTAGGTGGTTAGACAGTAATTTTTAAAATGAAACTCTTATGTTTTACTTATTAGTCTACATAAAACTATCCCCAGTGACAAAATGGCTTCATCAAAATAACCCAAACAAAATATTATCATGTATTTCTCCTTACATCTTCACCAAGCTTCTACTTGGAGTAATAAAAACAGCAATAACTAAGTTGAGCTGGGTGTGTGCATTGTGCTGGCGCTGTGGTAGTCACTTTTACTAGGAGCGGCTACCTTGTTCAGTTCTCAAAATAGACCTAGAAGTTTAGGGACTCTGCTGTGTTTCAAGATAAAAAGAAACACAAAATGAGAGGCAAAGTGACAGTCACATGGCTAGGACGTAGCAGGACTCACTTTTGAATCCAGAGTCCAATTCAAAGGTCTTACTATAAATCATGGCAGTGTATAACTCCAGAAGTGGTGAAAGAAAGGGAACATTTTTGGTGGCAAGGGTGTGAATCAGTGTTCCTCACTCTCGATCCTACTGACATTTTGGACAGGATATTTCTTTGCTGTAGGGACTGTCCCATACATCCTAGGACCTCTATCAGCATACCTTTCCTCTACCTGCCAGATGCAACAGCAAACACCCCTACACCCTCAGTTGTGACAATCAGATTTTTCCAGATATTGCCAAAAACTCCTGAGATTGGGGTTGGGGGTGTGTGTGGAGAAGGAGCAAAATACCTCCTGGTATAAATATTTGTCCTTAGAACAGAAATTTAGCTAACATTTAATGATGTCATCTCCCCACCAATATATCCTCTCACCTACCAAAAATGCAAGTAAAAACAGCAGGGATTTTTATACAAAATGCAGTGCATTTTATGTATCTCATCCTATAGCAAGTTCATTTTTATAAAAATCAGAACAAGAGGGAAGCAAAATATTTTAAGTTATCAAGAAATCATTAAATGAATTAAAATAGTAATTCTCATGTCATTAGTTTGATTTTAGCCAAGCTGAGAAGTACTATTCTAATATTCTGCATGAAATAGCAAACCTCAATTTGAAAATTCTCCAAGCAGTTAATGGTGCTGCTATACATCTGATTTAGTGAGGGTTCAGAGCACTTGTGAGCCAAACTTTCTCAGGAAGTCATTTTTATACTATCAGCATTAGTCTGTGCCATTAGTTCAGATTATTTTTTCTTTGCTAAAATGAGTTTTCATGTTATTGTCCTGTGTCTCAGGAAAAAGTATAATTTTTAATAAAGAAACCTATGATTAGCTTCCCAATTCCCCCTGTATGATTTTATATTCTCAGTCAGTGTAAGGGAGGATTTAGTGTCCTACGGAAAATCAGTTCAAATTATTAAAAACAGCTGACACAGGAGTATAGAAACTATTTTTTAAGTATTTGATTGGAACACAAAATGCAAATTGTGTTTTAAGTCAGAAAAAAGTGAAATCCATTTGAGCTCTTATTCTGAGAAAGGTAAAAAAATTTTTTTAAACAATTTTTTTTAAAGTTTATTTATTTATTTATTTATTTATTTATTTAATTATTTATACAAGCACTGGGTACAGTCAGAAGCGCGGGAGGGTGAGAGAATTCACCAGAGCCAGAGTGGGGAGCAGAGCAGGCAGAAGGACCGAAGTACACTGCTGACGGGAGCAGCGGGCGGCAGGAGAGGTCTGTGCGCCATATGGGACCCTCCTCCGGTGGCCGGGAAGTTGCGGGCGATCGAAGCACTGCAGAGACTACTGGCAGCTTCGCAACCCAGCGCTCAACCGCTGCGCCACCGGGGAGGCCCAAAAGGTAAAATTTTTAAAGTTCAACATTGCCTAGTTTCTATGTTCTGACTGGAAAAGAGCAATTCATTCCTTTGATCCAGTTTGCTCCAACATATTCATTTGGCTAATTCACAGGACAAGTGCAGAAAGTCCCAGTTCAGCTGCTCACCAGAGGTTTGATTTTATTCTATTTATTTGTTTATTTATTTTTATTTATTTTTTTCATAAAACTACTAGGGTATGGGCCAGAAGTGTGGGGTTGAGAAGATTCACCCAAGACAGAGTGGGGAGCAGAACAGGTGGATTTACTGAAATACATTGCTAAGCAGAGCAGCAGTTGAGATAGGAGAGGTCTGCTGTGCTATTTGTGGGTTAGCTCCCCTGCCAGGGATCAAACTCAGGCCACAGGGTTGGGTAGTAGTGCTCAGACTTAACCCCTATGCTACTGGGGTGTCCCTCCCTCACCAGAGGTTTTAGTCAGGATTTCTGTTGCAAGTGACAGAGACTGAACGCAAATTCAAGGTATTAAGTGAGAAACACAAAACATACCCAGAAGGAAGGGGTGCCTGTTGTCAATAACTCGCATCATGAACCCAAATATCATGAGTTATCTGTTTTTTTCAGTTGTCTATGGTCTGATTGTGTCCATTTTGGCTTTCTTCTTTCAGCAACAGGTAAAAAAGATCAAATAATAAAATGGAAGATGAAAACTAGACTTCCAGTGGTGATCATAATATAGGATATACAGATGTTGAAAAACAAAGCTGTATACCTGAAACTTAAAAAAAAAAAAGAAAAAAAAAGAACAAAACCTAAGCCCCTAAGTTCTTAGATTGTGGAAACAAAATGATTGTTGGGAATGGGGAAGGGAGACAGAGGATGAACAGGTCAGATCAAAGCGACCAAGTTATATGGTAGTGAATGGAAAACAGCCCTTTAGTAGGGATCATAATGTAGCATATACAAATATCACACAATAATGCTGTGTACCTGAAACCTATATAATGTTATAAACCAATGTCATTTCAATAAATTTTGAAGAAAATATAAAGTTTTTACAAGATGAGAACTTGGGTATGTGGAGGTCCTGGGGGTCATCTCTTAAGTATAGAGGGGAAAAGCCCCATCCTGTAGCTCAATTTCTGAAAGACATGATGAGGCCAACTGAAGTCCTAGTTTCATTCCGGGACGAGCCTTTGTATCCAAAGTGTCTCCTGTGCTATTTTAAGTCGGATTCAAATATGAGTGTCTTCTGAAAGAAATATTTTCAGAAATGGTAAGAAAATGGGGAAAATAGGATAAAGCAGGGTAGTGAGCGCATCAAAGCTGCACTTTCAGATGAAGTGCCAGTCTCTGCCTTATCTCCTAGGGAGTTTTTGAGTATGATCTGCTCATAAGAGTTCATCCCCATCTCCAAGCAAGGGAGCAGGGCTTTTGTCCCTGTGCACCAATTATTGGCTGCAGGTTGTCCTAGGGGGATATTATTTCCTAAGTACTTTCAGTTTTGGCTCTCTGGAGGGGAGGCAGCACTAGTCAGCCAAGGACAATCCTCTGAAGAAGCTTGTAGGTGCCAGCATTTTGCAGCAGACTAGAGAGGCTGAAGATAGGCACACAACACTGGTATCTGCTGTATACCCATCCCTGAGAAGCCAGAGTTCGGTTTCTGCCATTGGCAACCCAAACCACAACCACGTTTTTGAGCCAAGATGAAACAGTTTACTCAAAGAGAGTCTATTACCTGAAGAGGTTGTGTGTAGACAAAAGAACAAATGTCCTTTCTATATGGCTTCAACTGATTTGGATTCACCAAATTTAACTCCAAGCAATTTAAGTCAGGGTCAGATAAATGCACATCAGAGAAAACAAGTGTTTTTTACTGAGTATCTATTATGTCACTAACAGCTTCATTGAACTGTAATTAGCATGCAATAAATGGCACAAATTTAAAGTGTAAATTTGATGAACTTTGATATATGTCTACACCCATAAAACCATCACAGTAATCAAGGTAATGAACATCTCATCAACCCAGAAAATTCCCTCACTCCCTTGATTCTCACTCCCATCCCCAAGCAGTCACTCATGTGGTTTCTGTCAGTAGAGATTGTTTTGTATTTTCTAGAATGTATATAAATGGAAGCTCACATTTTGTATTCTTTTTTTCTGGTCTGACATAGTTATTTGAGATTGATCCATGTTTTGTAGCTTATTCCTTTTTATTGCTGAGTACCATTCAATTTTAAAGACATATTACTATGATTTTTTATCCATTCACTTGGTGATGGAGTCTAACACTTTTATAAATCATATTACATTTACGTGCTGTATTCTTTCCACAGTAATGTGAGACAGAGCTTATGCTCATTTTAGAGAAGAAGGTATTCAGGTTCAGAGAGATGAATTAAATTACTTGATTATTCAGGTCATAAGCAGTAGCATTTAGACCTAAGGATTTTCCCTTAGGACTTCAACAAAGTCCATGTTCTTTTCTACTCTCCCTATCTTTCAAAGAACTCAAATCAGATGCTAACCAATAGATTGTTATCCATTCTAATAGTAAAATTTACACATGCAGAAGAGGTTCTTCAAATTTTATACTCTTAAAAGTCCTATTTCACCTTTAATGCTTTCTTCTTGTCATAGTTGGGAAATAACTTTTGCCTTCTCTCTTCCCTCTTAAAATTAAAACAGAATAATCAATGGAATGTTTCCTAACAAGTGTCTGATTTTTGGCCATTTTACTCTACTAATATGTCCATTTAATTATTGAGCTTCATAGCAGATACCTTAAGAAATCAGCAATGAATATGTATCTTATTCAGATGCCTTGAAATTTCAGAGTAAAGAGTGAAATATTAGATAAAAACATTTAGGAGTTCAGCAGATTTTTCAATGACAAAATCTCACATCTTAGAAAATTCCACTGCACATATTTAACTAACACCTTGAATTTCCAAATCTACATTTTTTTACCTGTATATGTCCAATCTCCCCCAATTCACTTATAAATATTTTGAGAACATCTAACAAACCAACTCTTTTAAAAAATCTGGATGTACAAGCTCAAAGTTCTAAATTCATCAACCTAAAGGATATAAATTTAACCATGGCAGACTAAAGTCTTCAGATGGAAAAATGTCTAAGAATACAATTTGAAAGATTTTGCCTATATATTTTTTTAAAGATCCATTCATTTATGCATACAAGAACTGGGGTACAGGCCAGACAGTGGGGAACAGAACAGGCAGATTGACGGAAGCACACTGCTGAGGGGAGCAGTGGGCAAGAAAGCTGCGCCATGTAGGCTTCTCTCTGGCCACCCGGGGGATTGAACTTGTGCTGCAGAGGCTGCGTACAGCCTCATATGTTGCGTCTTAACCCCTTGCACTACTAAGGAGGCCCAATTTTGCCTATATTTTAATGGTCTTGTCAAACAGTGAGAATTGAGCTATAGAGTCAAGGAACCAAGGAGTAGATTAGTACAGTTTTAGTTTTGAAGAATGCTACGAGGTCCTATTGCCATTCTGCTCATATCCCCTAAGCACTCACCTCTCTACTTGGAATGCAACTTTCAAAAATTCCTTCATTTCTCCTACCTGAGATCATTTCTAAGACTACAATCCTCAGGTAATAATGGAGTGTTAGTGAACTACAGCCCCATTGGCTCTTAGGTAGGATAATTCTGAAGTTATTGTGCTTTGTTAGAGATCCCCAGTGGGATTCAGTCTCTGTTACTTGCAATAACCATCAATTCATCGAATCACCTACTATTGTCTTCTTTCCTTCTCTGACTCTATCCCCAAATCCTCTACTGCAATCACTTCCCAAATAAACTTTTTGTACCAAAATCTTTTCTAAGAGGTTGCCATTGGGGAAAGTCAAACAAGAACAAATATTAACCAGAAAATAACAGCAAACACTGTTGCATGTGTGCAGCCTGTGTTAAGTGTTTCATATACATTAATCCATTCAATTCCCACAATGAATCTAAGAAGTAGATGAGATATTTTTATCACACAGTGAGTTGCAGGGTCAGGTTCCCCACAGTTCTGAGTGACTCTCAACTCTATGTTTTATATCCTATCAAAACTCTCAGGCCAACCCTCTTGTTATTTCAGAGTGAAAAGTTGATACAAGTTCACCCAGTGACCCTTGAAAATGTCAACATCTTTTTCTTACATGTTTGATGGTACCCAGGAAAAGATGGTATATTGTAGCTCTCAGTAAAACCATTTAAATCACAAGGATTTTCTTTTATTTGTTATGATTCTTCTGAAGCCTTGACATGCTGTTTAAAGCTTTTCTAGATTTGTTTGCAGAAGTAATAGCAAAATGATATCCCATTCACGTTTCTATCTACCATTTATTTTGGCCTCACTGATGGTGTGCAGATGAAATTACTATAAGTGAACATTCTCATTTCGTGCTTCTCGTTTTTGAGGACAGAAACTAAAGGAGATCCAAACATATTTTTTTAATATGATAACATGCACACACATTATTTTCCTTATTCTTGAATATATGCAATTTATCTATTAGAACAGGTTACATTTCTTATTCACTTGCTTTTATTCCTTTTCTATCTATATGCCAGAGAGAAGGAATTTTAATCACTGAAGGAGCATTTGTATAATAAAAGTGATCTCTGCAATTCCTTCAGTGAAGAGGATGAATAAATGATCTGTAGATTATTAATGCATTGCTCCAAATATGAGTTTCAATCCACAGAAGTTTCAATAAATTGTTTTGTGTCCCTAAAGACCTACAGATGCCTCATGGGATACATTGCAGAGGATTCCTTTAGAAAGAATTTTGTTTATGAGTAATATATTCTGTGCACTTTTTCCTCCTCTGTGAATGGCTAATGACATTGAATAATACAAGCATGGTGTTTTCCTCTTCCTTTTAATAAGAGGTTTAACATGAACTTGAATCTAAAATTTTCTGAGTTTTTCAGAATTCAAAACCAACTTTTAATCCAAGGATTTAAAGGTACAACACAACAAACAATTGAGATCATATCATAGTCTACACTTGTGCAATAACTACTCTTAGTAAGCATAACATATACGATACTAAAGTTTATTTTAATTTTATAATAATTCTGTAATGCAGGTACCATTATAATCATTTTATAGAAAACTACACTGGGACTTTATAAGGACAAATACTTTGCTGAAGGGCACACAGTTATTATAGTATTTAAATATCACCCACAAAATTTGTGATTTTGTACCCACATGATCTGTCCTATTTACATTTGTCATATAGACACTACCCTGCAGTTCAGACTAAATGTCAAACATTTTGCTTGTAAAACTTGGCAGTTGTTCCAAATGTATTAAATAGTTTATGATTTATATTATGTGACTGAAGACTGCATAATGCTTGATAATAAGAGTGTTAGTTAACATTCTTTTGACATCTAACTGACTTTAACTTACTGAACCTTAGTAACATCAGATTGTTCATATTTCTGTTGTTTTTTTCTGGTGGTTAAGAAAAGCACAGAAACTGCACACATGTGCTAATGTTTTATTTCTGGATTTATTGTGCTCTGAGAGTATTGAGGAAAGATTGTTTAAAATGTAAATGAATTATCTTAGGTAAATAAATAAAGATGCTTCCTCTTAAATTTCTCTTAAATTTTAAATTTTAGCTTTTTTAGTTTAAGGATGCTATGAAACTTCAAGTCTGATATCTGAAAGGTTATATACTCTAACATCCATTGAGCATCATTTTTGTAATTGTTTATGAGAAAGGCGGGGATGGGAACCCATATGCTATTGTAACCTCATTGAATTTCTAATGTGCCAGGAGTGTTCCAAGGTGTTACTTACGTTCATAGCATTGTTGTAACAGCCAAGAGAAGCAGTACTGATATTCCACAGCCATCTACCATTAGGAGGCTCTGAGACATCAGGGAACTTGCCCAAGCTGAAGCAATGGGTAAGTGGCAGGGTGGATTTGAATCCTGGACTAATTTAGTTAGGTAAAAACCTTTAAAAGGGGACTGTAGTCCTCTCCGACCTTGAAAATAAGCAGTCATGTGTGACTATCTATGGAGAGGGGCTGTCTGTGTTTGCTTATTAGTCCAGTCTTTATATGGGACTGAATTCTGCCAACAACACACAAATGTGGTAGGGGATCTGAGTTCCAGCAAAGAACACAATTCAGCCAACATCACAGCAGAGAGAAGACGTAGCTAGCTCAAGTTTAGGCTCCTGACCCAAAAAAAAACCTTGGAATGGATATCACTTCATTTTATTGAATTTTTTCTATTTATTTTAAATTTTTACTGAAATAGCATTACATTTAACGTGTTTCAGGTGTATATCATTATAAACCAAGGTCTCTTAAGTTCACTACTAAAAGTCCAATTTTATCCTTTACTGTGCAATAGACCTCTTTTGCTTGATTTTCCCACCCATCTCTTCCCTTCCCCTTAGGTAATCACTAAGGTCTTGTAGTCTAAAACTGTATTTTTGTTTTATTTAGTTCATTCATTTGTTTTGTTTCTTTATGTAACACATGAGTGAAATCATATAGTGTTTTCTTTTTCTGTCTGATTTATTTCACTAAGCATAGTGCCCACTAAGATCTTCCATGTTGCTACAAATGGCATGAACCTATCTTTGATTATAAGTGTGTAGTATTCCCTTGTGTATATATACCACATTTGCTTTATTTATTCATCTATTGAAGGGTACTTTAGTTGTTTCTGAAAAGTCTTGACTATTGTAAGTAAAGCTGCAATGAATATGGGGGTGCATTAGCTCTTCAAATTAGTGTGTTTCTATTGGGGGGGTGGTAAATGCCCATTAGTTGAATAACTGGATAAAATGGAATTTCCATTTTTTTAAAAAAAAATATTTATTTATTTATTTATACAAGCACTGGGTACAGTCAGAAGCGTGGGAGGGTGAAAGGATTCACCAGAGACAGAGCGTGGAGCAGAGCAGGCAGAAGGACCGAAGTACACTGCTGAGGGGAGCAGCGGGCGGCAGGAGAGGTCTGCGCGCCATGTGGGACCCTCCTCAGGTGGCCGGGGAGCAGCCGGGGATCGAACCGGTGCTGCCGAGGCAGCGGGCAGCTTCGCAGCCCAGCGCTCAGCCGCTGCGCCACCAGGGGAGGCCCGGAATTTCCATTTTTTTTGACGAATCTCCATATTGCTTTCCATAATGACTACACTAATATACATTTCCACCAACAGGTTATAAGAGTTCTTGTCTCTCCAGATCCTCTCTAACGTGTATTATTTTTTTTCTTTCTGATAACAGTCATTCTCATAGATGTGAGATAATAGTTAATTGTTGTTTTGATTTACATTTTCCTAATAATAAAAGATGATGAACAGTTTTCATGTGGTTTATCATCTGTATGTCTCTTTTGGAGAGTTGTCTATTCAGATCCTCTGCCCAATTTTTAATTGGGTTGATTGTTTTTATACTGTTGAGTTTTATGAGTTCTTTGTATATATTGGATATTAACCCCTTACATATCTTTGATTTGCAAATATGTTTTTCCATTCAGTAGTCTGTCTTTTCAATTTGATGATTTCTTTCTCTGCAGAGTTTTTTTAGCTCTATAGACTACATTTATTTAGTTTTGCTTTTGCTTCTCCTGTCATTTTAATTGAGTCCAGTGGATGTTTTACACAGTTATATTTGTGGTGATGTGCTATATAGCATAGAAAATTAAAATAAGAACACTTAATTGTCGAGAAAGTTTTCATTTTCCACCTAGAGTATGTATGGGACTGGTGTTCTATGAATTTCATTTTGGAAATATTGTATTTTAAATTACATTCTCCTTGTCAGTGGGAAAAGATAATGGTTAAAGCACACCATTTGCTTCCAGGGATAGATAAACCTTGTCCCAATTAAGAGAAGAGATACATGTTCCTCCCCTGAACCAAGACTTGATGTGGGATGAGGTGAAGTCAAAGAATTAACAAGACCAGGCCAGTAAAAGAAACAATGGCAAAGTTTATCTTGTTTTATATTTATTTTTATTGTGTTAAGTTGACTGGGTTTTGGGGTGTTCAGAATTTGTATATATACCACAGAAGCTTAAATTTGGTTAAATTAAATATTATTTGTTTAAATATTATTTCTTGGAGTGTCAGCCAGAGTGTGTCTGCATAAGATTAACATTTGAATTGGCAGGCTGAATAAAGCAGATTACCCTCCCCAACTGGGTGTCTTTCATCCAATCCCTTGAGGCCTAAATAGAACAAAATACTAATTAACAAAGACAGTTGCCCGGTGTTCTTTGAGCTGGGATATCAAGTTACTTATACCTTCAGACACTCCTTGTACTAGAATTTATACCTTTGGCGCTCATGGGTCTTAGGCCACTAGAAATATACCATCTTTGGTGTCCAAGTGTTTGCAGATATTGAACTTCTCATCTTCTAGAATCATGTCAGACAATTCCTTAATGTAACAAAATATTTATAGATTTAATATATAAATATGTACACCCTGTTGATTCTGTTTCTCTAGAGAACCTAGTTACAGCTGAATTCATAGGGATAGGCAGAGCGGAGTATAGAATAAAAGGTGGCTCCACAGGCAGGTCTTCACCCAGTGACATTTATCCTGGTAGCCATTATAGTTCAAGGCACTTCACTTCTCAGCGTGGCCAACTCTAAAATTCAAACTGTCAATGACCCAGAGTTGATATGCAATGCTTTCCCAAAACACTAATTAAAGAAGCCAAAATGCCAACAATTTACAGTGAGAAGCACAAGAGTAAGGAAGACTGTTTTGAGAGGGTCTGATCAGGTCATCCTCCTCTTGTGAAAGCCACATTTTTGATGATTTACACATGGATTTTCAGAATGAAGGGTATATAACCTAGATGAATTCTGGCCTTCAGATATGCCAACAGGGTAGCCGATTGGTGGCAGCTACCATTGAAAAGGGAAATCTAGTTTAGTAAAGAAAGACCATGAGTTAAGTCATGTTGGTCTTGTGATGCCTTTGAGATAGCCAAGAAAGGAGCTATCAAAAAGACAATTAAAGGGCCTCCCCTGGTGGCGCAGCAGTGGAGCGCTGGGTTGCGAGGCTGCCCGTAGCCTCTGAAGCGCCAGTTCGATCCCTGGCCACTGGCGAGGGTCCCAAAAAAAAAAAAAAAAAAACAAACAAAAAACACAGAACAAAAAGACAATTAAATGTGTAGTCATTCCTGGGACAGAAATATACATGTGTGGGCCATCTGCAGAAAAGTCATAATGAAGCTGTATTCATGGATGACATTATTTATGGAGGAAGATAAAAGGAGAGGGCCTAAGATTTTTTGAGGAATTCCTACAGCTAATAGGCTGGTAGAAGGGACAAACCGGAAAAGGTGACAAGAAGCTTTTATTAAAAAAAAAAAGACAAGTTTGCACTTTTATTTGAAGGATAATTAAGCTTCTGACTAGATAGACATCAGTAGGGGGGACATTCATAGATCATAATGAGCTAAATCTTTCAGGACAAAATGAACAGGGCATATGTAAGGAAGAATCAGTTACTCAGTTTAATTGTCTAGGCTGAGAGGGATATAGAACTGCAAAGGAAGATGATTATTTCTTGTGAGCAGCCTAAAGTGTTATTGTAAGGGTTGTATTTATTCAACAGTCTGTGGTTTTGTTTATTTATTTATTTATTTATTTATTTATTTATTTATTTATTTATTTTTGTAGGACCATGGCCTGGGGGTCGAACTGGCGCTGCAGAGACTGTAGGCAGCCTCGCAACCCAGTGCTCAACCGCTGTGCCACCAGGGGAGGCCCAACAACAGTCTGTGGTTTTTAAACTTGGGAGTTTGGATGTCATGGCTCTGGACAACATGTCTGTATCTCAGCTGCAGCCCTTTGTTATTCTTTTTGCATGTGGCTAAGTCAGTATTTTGAGATATGACTCTATGTTATTTTTCCTCTCTATTTCTCTCCATTCAAGTAGGTGATTACTCTGTGCTCATTGCCTGTTTGATTGATAGTTGGGGGCAGAGGTTGGAAACTCATATTGCCTGGAAGGATCTGGAAGGTAATGTAAACAGGCATATTGTTTTGGGTGCTGGAGAATCAAGGAATGATGAGGTCTGTGGAAAACTTGAAAGTACATTTTTCTCTTTTAATGGATTAGAATTTCAACTTAAATGCACAAACAAAAACACAGTAAACCACACAAACCTTGCTTGTGAGCTGTAGCTCTACCTGTATTACCTATTTATGACCTCCAGACTAAACTTTGGGAAATTAGATGAAGAAGGTGGCAAAAAATTAAAAGGTACAACATTTATAAAAGCAACAAAGTTTGTTAAAGAAGCAAGGGAGAGATTACAATGTCCTCATCCCACCCCTTAAAATCATGGGGATTTCTTCATATTGAGGAGGGAAGGGACTAAAGGGAATGACAGAAGGCCCCCGAAATTCCTTCTGTCAGGATCCCAGCACTGTGGTTCAACCTTAGAAACGTGGGCGTGATCATAGGTTGAACTGAAGAGTTTCTTTCTCTTAGAAAAGTGAGAGACAGTCAAAAAATGAGATGAGATAGAATTTAAGTTCAATTGCTTTTTTTTTTTAATAGAGGCATGTTTTATTTATTTATTTGTTTGTTTGTTTGTTTTGTTTATACAAGCACTGGGTACAGTCAGAAGCACGGGAGGGTGAGAGTATTCACCAGAGCCAGAGTGGGGAGCAGAGCAGGCAGGACCGAAGTACACTGCTGAGGGGAGCAGCGGGCAGCAGGAGAGGTCTGTGCTCCATGTGGGACCCTCCTCCGGTGGCCGGGGAGCAACTGGGGATCGAACCGGCGCCACAGAGGCAGAGGACGCGGGCGGCTTCGCAACCCAGCGCTCAACCGCTGCACCACCGGGGAGGCCCAAGTTCAACTGCCTTTTAAATAAGTAATTTAAATTATTCTTACAGGGCCTCCCTGGTGGCACAACAGGTTAAGACGCAGCCTATGGAGCTATCCACAGCTACTGAAGCACAAGTTTGATCGCTAGCCAGGGAGCAACCCACATGGCACAGCAGAGCTCTCCTGACCTAGCCCACTGCTCCTCTCAGCAGTCCATCTGCCTGTTCTGTTCCCCATTCTGTCTCTGGTAAATCCTCTCACAACCCCCCACATTGGCCTGTACCCCAGTTCTTTTATGCATAAATAAATCTTTAAAAACAGTCTTATATAATAAAAATTAAGAGCTAAGGCAAATTTCACTCACCTGAGTCTGAACCCAAGATTCATATCTGTTACACACATTGTGTTGAAATAAACCAGCTCTCTGCTGCAGGGGACCCACCCCCTGTACCTCAGTCTTTTACCTCAGTCTTTCATTGCTAAAATGGGACAACTCCATTGCTGCCAATGAAACAATTACAAATAACTGCCCAGAACAAGGATGAGATTTTTTTAAAAGATTTATTTATTTATTTATGCATACAAGAACTGGGGTACAGGCCAGAGGTGTGGGGGGTGAGAGGATTCACTAGAGACAGAGTGGGGAACAAAGCAGGCAGACTGACTTAAATACACTGCTGAGGGAAGCAGCGGGCAAAACGGGAGAGGTCTGCTGCACCATGTGGGTTGCTCCCTGGCCGGCCGGGGATTGAATTTGTGCTGCAGTGGCTGCGGATTGCTTAATAGTTCTATGCTTAATCCCTTGTGCCACCAGGGAGGCCCAAGGGAGAAATTTTTTGAGAAGACAGTGTCTGCTCAGAGATGTGTTTGGGGAAGACCAATCTACATACCCTGTGTAGGATGAGTGGGGAGGACAAAAGAGTCTTCATGACCAGCTCAAGTAGTATAATGGCTCTGATTAGAAGTCAAGGGAACTTAGATTAGAATAGAGGCTATTGGCACATAAAAAGACAATACTCAGATGACCCCTGAGCACAAAATGGACACATTACTAAATTTGGAGATGTGGAGTCAGGTTTTGGCGACTAAAAAAAAAAAGACTCTCAATTATGTGGGCAAATGTAGGCAACAGCTTGCAACAAATAAAAATTAACCCCCCCTGGGCCTCTGCTGGTGGCACAGGCGGTTGAGCGCAGCGCTGTGAAGCTCTCCACAGCCTCTATAGCGCAGGATCGATCCCAGCCATCTGGTGAGGGTCCCACATGGTGTGGCAGACCTCGCCTGTCTCACCTGCTGCTCCTCTCAGCAGTGTATTTCATCAATCTGCCTGTTCTGTTCCCTGCTCTGTCTCTGGTGAATCCTCTCACCCTCCTGTGCATCTGGCCTTTAACTCAGTTCTTGTATAAATAAATAAATAAATCTTAAAAAAAAATTAAAACCCCTAACTTAGAAGATAAAATATTTTTTGTTTTCACTTGTCACTTTATATCTACCTATCTATACTTATGAAGACTTGGAACACATTAACCACCAGGCTACAATAGTGGTTTTCAATCAGGAGACATTTGACAATGTATATAGACAATGCTGGCTGTCACAAGTGGAGGATGCTATTACATTTTGTGGGTAGAGGCCAAAAATGTGGCTAAGCATCCAAAACAGGCAAGGAAAACCCTTCACAACAAATTATCAAGCCCTTAATATCATCTGGATTACATGAAACAGCATGACAAAAGCATTCCCATTACTATATAGAATGTGTGTGTGTGTGTGTGTATCACAAGCATATCTATGTATGGAAAGGTGCATGCTCTTTTTTCATTTTTTTTAAAGATATTATACAAGAACCAGGGTACAGGTCCTACATGTGGGTAGGTGAGAGGATTCACCAGAGACAGAGGGGGAATAGAACAGGCAGACTGAAGAAATACACTGCTGAGGGGAGCAGCAAGCGCAATAGGAGATGTCTGCTGCACCATGTGGGACCCTCGCTGGCTGGCCGGGATGGAACCGGCACTGCAGAGGCTGTGGACAGCTTCACAGTGCAGTGCGCCACCGCTTGCGCCACCAGGGAGGCCCAAGGTGCATGCTCTTACAGAGAACAATTTTCAGACTAGACAGTGAACTTTTCCAGGTCAGGTGATTTTTATCTCTGAATTTTCAAAGCCTAACACATATACCTGCTCAATAAATGCTTAATAAATGGGAGATAAAACAATAGCTATCATTTAATGAGCTCTTACCATGCTCAGGCACTTCTTTAATGTCTCTCTGTAACAAGCCCCAGAGTTAGGCACTGTTTTTACCACTTGATTTTATAGGTGGAAAATATGAATCAGAGATCAGTAGTCCCTTTCCAGCAAGGAAGGGAGATCATCCTGCAACCCTAGCTTATCTGACTCTAAAGTTCTTTTTATTAACCATCACACTGCACCATCTCTGTTTTAACATGGGTCCAAATTGTGTTAGCCATAATCAAATTTCCAATTACCCCAATACAGGAGTAAATGCCTTTATAAGCTTCATAAACTATCCTCCCCCACTTCCTTTATTTTGTTTATTGCCACTCTCTAAACTTGCTATTGCTATATGCACATTGAATTTATAAAGTACCATATTATTCAGGAACATTTTATTTTTTATAGCACAAACATTTCCAGATGTATTCTTGAGATTTATGCATTAATATCATGAGCTTGATGGTGTGTTTGATATTATTTCATTTGATAAAAAATCCTTGAAGGGAGACTTGATGATAACAGTGAGCAAAGATTGCCACTCCACTCCCCCATTTAAATAATTGCATTCTATTATTTTGGGGTGAAATGTAACCCAGCACATTCTCATTTTATTCACAGCTTTTATTGTTCGCTTAGTAACTTTATTTGGGAGGGGAAAAAGTTAACTGAGATGGGGAAAATTCAATAGCAAAGTACAGTAGACTCTAAAGAATGTATTCCATTGCTTACTGCCATTCGGCTGTCTGATCGTTGATTGCTTTTGGAAAGCTCTAAAAACAGGAGATCAATATACTGCAAAAGCCTGTTTTAGACTTGCAGGAATTTTTACCACACTTTAGTGCTACCAGCAGGTGCTTACAATAGACTAATCCTCCAAATAATTCATTAAAATTTTTTGTCATTGTTCACCACCTGATCCAAACCTACCTTTCCCATCTTATATTTTGTCCCCACCTACACCCGTGCCTCTTAAGATCAAATGTCATCTCCATTCACCATTCAAAACCATTTTGGTCTCCAATGTCCTGATTAGCTGGGTGAGGAGCAGTTAGTTTTTCAAAACCAAATTCAAACAAATATGTCATATATGAGACTTCTCTTCACCTGATTCTTTTTTTTAGATTTATTTATTTATTTATTTATTTATTTATTTATAAAGATTTATTTATTTATTTATACAAGCGCTGGGTACAGTCAGAAGAGCGGGAGGGTGAGAGAATTCACCAGAGCCAGAGCGGGGAGCAGAGCAGGCAGACTGACGAAGTACACTGCAGTGGAGCAGTGGACGCTGCAGGAGAGGTCTGTGGGCCATGTGGGACCCTCACCTGCAGCCGGGGATCAAACCGGCGCTGCAGAGGCTGCGAGCAGCTTTGCAGCACAGCGCTCAACTGTGGCGCCACGAGGGGAGGCCCTAGATTTATTTATTTATACAAGAACCAGGGTACAGGCCTGATGCGCGGGAGGGTGAGAGGATTCACCATAGACAGAGCAGGGAACAGAACAGGCAGTCGGACAAAATACACTGCTGAGGGGAACAGCGGGCAAGAGAGGAGAGGTCTGTTTGGTCATGTGGGATTCTCGCTGGCTGGTGGGGATCCAGTCCGTGCTGCAGAGGCTGTGGATAGCTTCACAGTGCTGGGCTCAACCATCTGTGCCACCAGGGAGGCCCTCTTCACCTGATTCTAACCAACAATCACTCTCACTCACTTACTCACCAAAGTTTTATTAAGCCTATGTCAGGTACTGTTGAAAAAGTAGCAAGTAAGAAAGATTGGGTTCCAGCCTTCATCGAACTTACAACCTAAATCCAGAAGAATTAATTTCCACCTTCCCTGGGTTCCCACATTGTTTCATTTTTGTCTCTATTAATATTATATTTTATCTATTTATTATGGTCCCATTCTGAATATCATGAGATATTTAGCATCTTATTCTACTTTGCATTCCCTGAGTCCTATCCAGTCCCTTCCACATGGCAGATGCTCAATAGACTTATCAGTGATAGGGTAGGATTTTCTATGTGACACCTCCGAGCAGCCAATAAACAAATAAAATAATCTTACAGTTATTAAAATTTCCAAATACCAATCTCTTCTCTCTAACCGTTGTTCTGGATTTGGAGCAGAAAACTAAGCAAACAGAATTGTTCAATCAAGGTTCTTTGGTTTCTTCTACTTTAAAACACCTAGAACTAAAACTCAATTTATTCTATATCTGTGGTTTTTGAGCACCTGAAAAGCAGCTAATCTGAATTGAGATATGCTGTAAATAAAATCTAGTGAAATGTGCATTAAATTTCAGAGAAATGAAATATCTGATTAATACTTTTACATTGAGATATATTAAATGTATATTATATATCGTATTACAATGATACACTATCCTACTTGGTTAAATAAATTACAGTATTAAAATTAATTTTACCTGTTCTGACTTTTTAAAAATGTGGTTACTGGATAATTTTCCATTGCATATGTGCCTTGTATTATAATTCTTTTGGTTAGTGTTCTTCTAGATTCTTGCCCTTCCATCTTTTTTTTTCCTGTAGCAATCCCTTTTAGGGAGCTCCTATATCACTCTGGTATTTGGAGTGAAAGTCTTAAATGCTGGTTTTAGCGCTATCTAGCTTTTTTTTTTTTTGAAAGATTTATTTATTTATGCATTCAAGAGCTGGGGTACAGGCCAGAGGTGTGGGGGGTGAGAGGATTCACCAGAGACAGAGTGGGGAACAGACCAGGCAGATTGACTGAAATACACTGCTGAGGGGAGCAGCAGCTGCGCCTTGTGGGCATCTCCCTGGCCAGGGATCAAACTCTGCCGTGGCTGTGGATAGCTTCATAGGATGCGTCTTTACTAATCTTTACTAGTATTTGCTAGTATATGGTAAATGAAGCTGATCAAGCTTTTTACGCCATTGACTTATGTGGCTGTCACCAGCACCCTTGGTCTTGTAAATGCAGAGGGCACTTGGAACCTGGAGCGTGGTTGCAGGCACATCAGCCTGCTGCTGGGCACGGGGTGAGGCTGTTTGCGCATGTGCGGGAGTGGGCACCGGGGCCTGCAGGCCGGGATGTAGAAAGGCTGTGGGAGGAGAGCTGCGAGAGGACGAGCAGTGTGATTACAGAAGAAGCGAGACCACGAGAGAACCCGCGATAGAGCCCAGGGAGGAGCCTGAAGATTCGCTGGGGGCTGGGAGGAGCAGCATTTGCCAGCCTCCAGGCCCCTGCACCTCTTGCGCGCCCTGCTCCTGCTTGCCCCGCCACGAGGAGGTATGACAGGAAAACACAAGAGTCTGGATTATTGTCCTTTTTCTTATCTCAGAAACACTCTTCTGTCAGCCTTGCAAGGGCTTTCCACTTTCCCTGTAAGAAAGATCTGGTCTAATGACATATTTTTCTCCTTATTGAGGCATCTGCCTTAGGGTTTTTTTTTTTTTTTTTTTTTTTTAAGATTTATTTAGTTATTTATACAAGAACTGGGATACAGGTAAGATTCGCTGGACGGTGAGAAGATTCACCAGAGACAGCGGGGAAGAGAACAGGCAGACTGACCGAAACACTGTTGAGAGGAGAAGCGGGGGAGACAGGAGAGGTCTGCCGTGCCATGTGGGAGTCTCACCAGCCGGCCAGACTCGAACCTGCACTCCAAAGGCTGGGGACAGCTCCACAGCTTTGAGCTCAACCGCCTGCGCCACAAGGGGAGGCCCTGCCTTAGGTTTTGACCTAATTTTCATAGCAGAGGGGCTATAGATGGGGGAACACTGACTTCCTCACTCCCTGAAAGCAAAATACATTTTGACATTTCAAACTATCACTCCTTCCTTTTTTGTTTATTAATTAATTGAAAACTCAAAACATTGAGCCATAGTTGGAGTTCATCTCATGGGAAGTGAAATTTAACTCTAGTTTCCCTGTGATTGCCCCAAATGAAAGGAAATCATGTTTGACAATGGTCTCTTTGCGTTGCAATGATTTATCAGAAAGAGAATGTTGCAATAAGCCCTACAAGAGGCCTCCTTGGTGGCGCAAGGGGTTAAGTACCGCACTATGAAGCAAGTCACAGCCTCTGCAGCACCAGTTCGATCCCCAGCCAGCCAGGGAGCAACCCATGGTACAGCAGACCTCTCCTGTCTCGCCTGCTGCTCCCCTTAGCAGTGTGTTTCGGTCAGTCTGCCTGTTCTGCTCCCCACTCTGTCTCTGGTGAATCCTCTCACCCCCGACATCTCTGGCCTGTACCTCAGCTCTTGTATGCATAAAATAAAATAAATCTTAAAAAAAAAACAAAACCCACAAGAACATAGGCTTTCTTGAAAATCACTCGATGGATAAATATTAGTTTTGTAGACCTAGGATGACTGGCTAAGCCAGGCATTTACAAGTTTTCCACGATTTAAAATCTCAAGCTGTGAGAATTTAGAGTTTTCTCAAAACTCTGACAGGATAGAATGGAAGGATTTCCTTTAGGATTACTGGCTCTCCATATTTCTTACCACTCAGTGTTCCAGCTCACATTGTTAATTTAAGAATTAATGTGAAGTATTTCTTTCCTTCAGCACTTCACCCATCATTAGGTTGTAGTTCACCAAACATAGGCTTTGGTTTTGAAGGCTTCTTATGGGGATCCTTTTAAAGATATTACTAAGTAAAGTCTCCATTCTCTTTTGTAAAGTGTGAAATAATTATCCATGGAGACTTGGCCTGCCCTTTTAACTCCTACATCTGTAGCACTATCAACAAACTGGTGCCCCTCTCCCCCCACCTCCCACTGCTGTTCTCGCCATATTCCCCCTGGCTAATGTGACTGTTGTTATTTTCCTCACATGAATTTAAATTGTACTTAGATCAGTTCATCACAGCCAAACCTCTTTTTAATTGCAGATCTCAAATGTCCCCCCTCCAAATTAAAATGAAAGGCCCCAAATGCTGCCAACTGTTTTTGCAACCCTTCCAAAATGGAGCATATCCAAAATGCTATGGAAAATTCTGATAAATTGAGCTCCATTAAGAAATATAAACATTTGAAACCATTTACAATTTCTTTTCTGTTTGGGGGAGATATTAACATTTGAATCATGGAAGTTGTTCGTGAGGATGAGGGTATTTTCTGTTGATTGCCATTTGTGTTACTTTGACTTGAGGAATGAGTCTTGCCATTTCGCAGTAGTTTGATACTGAGATTTTTGTCATTTGTGATCAAATATAAGAGACTGCATTGCTTATGAGAAAAGTCTGAGCCTTTGGGGGCAGCCATTTATAAAAAATTAATACCTTATTTTTTTCCTGATCTCATTATCTACAAACCCCACCATTTGTTACAGTGGAACCAATATTCATTTATCATAATCACCCAACTCCATCCTTTACATCAGAGTTCACCTTTTGTGCTGCGTATTCTGTAGGTTTAGACATGTGTAATGATGTGCATGAGTCAATATAATACTCAAAATACTTTCAGTGCCCTAAAATCCTCTGTGTTCCTTCAATTTACCCTCCTCCCCAGCCCACCACAACCTAGCAGCTACTGATATTTTTACTATCTTTATAGTTAGTGCTTTCCTGAATATCAAATAGTAGGTAGTATTGGCTTCAACAGTAGGTAGTATTTTCAGTTTGACTTCATTCACTTAGTAATGTGCATTTAATGTTCCTCCATGTCATTTCTTGACTTGGTAACTTATTTCTTTATAGTGCTGATAAATATTCCATTGCCTGGATGTTCCATATTTTATTTATCCATTCACCTACTGAAGGACATTTTGGTTGTTTCCAGGTTCTGGCAATTGTAAGTAAAGCTTCTAGAGATATCCTTGTGCAGGTTTTTGTATTTACATGATTTTTTGGTCACTCTTTTAGAAAGTACTAAGTAATACAATTGCTGGATCATGTGGTAAGAATACATTCAGTTTTGTAAGACCAGTCAAACTCTCTTCCTAGAAGGCTATATCATTTGCATTCTCACCAGCAATGAATAAGAGTACCTATTGTTCCACGTCCTTGTCAACATTTGATGTTGCTAATGTTCCAGATTATGATGTATATGATGTTGCTAATGTTCCAGATTATGGTGTATACTTGTATGTTTTTTAATTTGCATTTCCCTGATAACTTATGGCATGGGAAGTTCATCTTAATAGTTGTTTGATTTTGGACGTCTATAAACTTCAGCATCCTCATTTATAAAGTACGACTGTCAGTACATATCTTGCAGGATTTGGGAGGCAATTATAAATATCAGATGTAAAGTGCTTGAATCAGACAGGTCATCAAAATAAAGATCTTATGAGGCTCCACAAAGTTATAGCAATAAGTGTCACCCAATGAGCCGGACCTCCCAGACTTTTGGATTTTGTGAAGTAAAATAATTACAAACTTTTTCATGGATCTGATATAAAGTTCATAAAATTTACTTACATCTTTCTTGACATGTGAAATAATGGAGAAGAAAGTCAAGCCAACTATCAGTTATTCTCAACGTTTTATCCAAAAGAAAATATCTTAACAGCTGTAAAAAAAAGGAAGGACATAACCTAAGAAAATAGCATTATCCTTTAAATTAAATCAGTGCAGCTTGATACATGAAAAGTTCTTTTTTTTCATTTCACTATGAATGGCCTGAAAAAAAAGGAAATTCATTGAAAGCAGGCATTGGTTAAATTGATGAATTCTTAGGAAGCTTGGAACACCTTTCTTTGTTAATGTGTTTGTCTTAAGTGATATTCCTCTTTGATTTAACTCTTCTTGTTTTCTAACTGATCCAAAAATCAGTGCCATCTCTTATTAGGGAAATAGAATTATGATAAGGCTTTTCCCCCACTATGGCTGAGTTTAAATTCTTCTATTTCAAATGCTTCTCCATCAGCTTCGGTGCTTTCTGATCTATTTTCAGTGGCTCCCCATCTGACCTGAAAACATGCATATGGGTGCTTGCTCAGTGATGTTTCCATCTGTACAGATCTGCACACATTCTCAGATTTGACATGTGTTATTTATATCAATATTCATTTTCCCTTTTCATATTCAGAATATTACAGGTGGACTCCCTGAAAATTTTTCACCTTTGACTTTTTGAATTATTTGAAATCATGGATATTCTTTTCTCCATGTTTTGCAATTACTCTATTTTTAGTTTGAGGGTTGTAAATTCTATAAAGTTGGACATTTGGTTCAACATATGTATCAGCAGAAGAAGTGTGCATTCTGTAACCATGGAAAAACACATGAGATTGTCTTTATGAGAGTCGGAAAATTGGAGGAAGAATGTTATTGTTATAGAATTAGAATTTTCAGTGCAAAGATAGCCTTCTTGATACTATCTGGTTTAAGACCCTTACTTTTAGAAGGAAATATTAATGTCTCATGCAGAAAATATCTACCCATCGTCACATAGCGAGTTAGACCCTGGATAAATGACAGAAAACCTACATTGCTGATATTTTATTAGTGATTGAACTGTTAAAGAATATTTACTATTCTGGAATTATTTGACTAGTATTGAACTTAAAGTTTTGTTTTATGACTCACTTAAAACATATGTGTGATTATCTGGAGACGTAAGGATTTTACTTGTCCTGAAACAAATCACAACAGTAGAAGAGTCAAGACCAGAAATTGTCAATCAGTTATGAATATTGTATTTGCACCTTAACACCAACTTCTGGTTGTATACTAAGCAAATACTGGTGATTTAGTGCATTGGAGGCAGTACCTAGTACTAATGGTTTGAACTCTGGTGTCAGAAAAACAAAATTTAAACATTGTCTCTAAAATGTATTATTTGCTTGAGCTTCAACATTTTGTTTGCCTATTTAAGCCTTAGTTTATAATCTCTGAAATAATATTAACTTCAGCAATTTAAAAATTTTTTTGTCATTGGAGTAAGACTGTAACTTGAAGACTTGAAGCAATTTTTGAATATCCCAAATAGGATATTATTGACAATTTTGGAAGGTAAAGGTAGGTGATTAGATATGACAAAATTACAGGATGAATTGTGTAAAAGTTGTGAATAGTATGAAATATATTATGAAACTGTACAAGATAGTTCATGACCATACATGGTATGAGAGGGTATATAACAAGCATCAGCAAACCTGTTTTTGTCAATAAAGTTTTATTAAAACACAGACATGCCCATTGATATAACTATCATCCAAAGATGTGATACTTTTGTGTTACAAAGAAAGAGTTGAATAGTCTTGACAGAGAACATAGGACCTGCAAATTCTGAAATACTTATTTACAGACTTTTATGGAAAATGTTTGCTGATCCCTGGTATATAATGATGCTGATGCTACTACCAACTCATTTTCTTTTTCACTAGAGAGGCAACAAGGCACCAATTAGTCTTTAGCTCCTTAGTATTCACTGCAGTGCCTAGATCAGTGTTCTACAGTGCTAAGCAACCGATCCATTCTGTAGTTTATTTTTACTATCTCTATGATTCTAGTAATAAAAGGTAGTCACATAGGATAGAAAAGTGGTCAAAGTACCTTCTAACATGGCATTGTAAAGAGCTAATTACTTTCCAAAAACCTGGTTCATAAAACTTCTGTACCTGCAGAAACTGTTGGATTAGCTCAGTGGTTCTCAAATTGGAAGCCTACATCAGAATAACCTGGAGGTATGGCTCAAAACACAAATGGCTGGATCCCATACCCCTAATTTTTTGATTCAATAGGTCTAAAGTGCCCTCTAAGAATTTGCATTTCTAAGTCCCCAGGTGATGCTGATGGTGCTAGTTCACCCTTTCATTATCATATGCTATTATATTCTCCGCACAAGTTGATTGGATTGCAATCTCTAGAAGGCCTGGACACAGGTATTTTATTCATTTAGGTCCTTCCAGCCTCTGTCTTATTCACAAGGCCTGAATCATCTTTAATTCAGCGATTAACACTTTATCAAGTGGGTGATTAAAAAGCCTCTACCAACTCTAGAACCATTATGAGTTCATGAATGCTGAGAAGAGAAATCACCCTGAATCAGAAAGAGGAGACTTGGTGAGCCTCAGCACAAGGCAAGATCCCATCTTGATCAAAGGATTTCCACATCCAGATACCAATTGTGTATGGAACCTTGAGTGATTGAAAATAAATCTATTGCAAATAAAAATGGACACTCACTTGTGATCTTTGCACTCAATGCATGTTGCTTAATGAGCTGGACCGGGAGTCAACAAACTTCTTTGGAGACCCAGATTATAAATATTTTAGGCAAAAAGGCAAATTTGGAGCCATTTAAAGTATAATCATTTAAAGTTATTTCTAGTTTGGGACTATTAAAAGACAAGCATCTGGCTGCATTTGCTCAGTGGGCTATAGTTTGTTAATCCCTGAATTAGACAGAAAAGAAGACTGGAAAGAGATCAGGGAGAGAGATAAAAAAAATCTGATTGTAAACTTAGAGGGAAAGGAAAAAGAAGTCAGGAAATTGAACCCTAAACCATTTATTCTTCTGCTTGTACTGGCAGCTAATTGTTCATTGTTATGATCAACATGACGTAATAAAGCCACTTGTCCAAATTCAGTACTTATGATATTAGTTACTAGTTTAAGTAACCTGATCCAGCAAACCATATTTGCTTCAGAGTGTATGAAGAAACCACACTTACAGCAAATACAGCTGTTCATTTGATGCTGTTTTTAGTTTGCCAGTGTTTAGAAAGTTGTTTGGTGCAGCCCGGGATATGCTCTCCTAATCGCAGCTCCTACCTGAGCACCTATGGTGCCTTCTTAGAGCGTACATATTCTCTATGGTTCACACACCCCTGCTAGCCCAACTCTACTCACTCTGCTTTGTGTCTTGGAAGCACAGTTGACTGAGAGTCTGATTGCCAGCCTCGTGGGAAGCTTGAGAAGCTTGGCTCCAAGGCTCTACTTTTGGTTATGCCTGTTTCTGCTAAGACTGTGAAGGAGACACAAGAAAATCTTACATGGAATGCCTTGTGTTAGGTCCAGAAATGTAGACTCCATTAATTTGACTTTGTTGTTAGGATTGACATCATTGCCGTTTGGTTTCCTGGACAAGTAGACTCTGGGTCAGATAGTAGCATTCAGGAAGTTTTTTAGGGATTAACACCTCTTAGGAAGTGAAAGGGGGACCTGACTGGTGAGCTGTCAGAAATCTACTTCTCAGTAGTTGAAGGAATGAGTAGTTTAGTCCTGAGAGGGAAGGGGATACACCTGAGAGGTGCACACAGCATCTACTGTAGCCTTTCATACTTTGCCAATTTATTTTTTTCCATAAATATTTCTACCTATATCTCTAAGACTCATTAGGAAAACATGTCTGTAATACTATTACCATACTCAAATTTAATTATTAATAATTCAGTTTCTAATTACCTGATTAGCATCATATGTATAGCTGGAATTATTTATAACTTTGTGTAATTAACTAATTTGTAATTTATTTGATTTGGGAGTTAAGGTAAAGTCCATAAATTGCTACCAGTTGATATATCATAAATGTCTTTTATCTAATGTTTTCATTTTTTTAACTTTGAAATTTATTTATTGAATAAAATGGTAGCATTCTGTCCTCCAAATTTTCCCACAGTAAATGTCTATTTAAGAAAACCTTCATGATTATGATTTATCATTAGGAAAGAAATAAATGTACATGATAGATAATTTAGAAAATACTCAAAAGCATAAAGAAAGAAAAATTTAAATCTCTCAAAAGCTCTTGAGTGGGTTCGCTGTGCAAAAATGTTGGTATAAATCTCTAGGGTGGCTTTCATTAGTCTGTTACATTTGACACTATTACATGCTAAGTTCCTCCAAAATAGGATTGGTTTATTTTATTAGTTTTCTATTGCTGCTATGAGAAATTGTCACAAATTTCACAGCTTAAAAATCTACGTATTATCCCACAGCTCTGTGGGTCACAAAGCCAAAGAGTTAAGCTGGGTACTCTGCATAGGGCCTTCGGTTGAAGTCAAGCTGCTGGCGGGCCTAGGCTCTTAGCTGAAGTCTCTGGGGTGAGCGAGGGGGTGAATCTACTTACAAATTCACACACATTGTTGGGAGAACTCAGTTCCATGTGTTTATAGAATGGAGGATTGCACTTCTTTGCCTGTGATTAGCCAGAAGTCACCCTCAGCTTTTAGAGGCAACCTGCATTCCCTGACTTATAGTCCCTTTCATCTTCAAAGTCAGCAGTAGAAGTTCAAGTCCAGATTAGATCAGATCCACCCAGAGTAATTTAAAAAAATCCTGTTATTTTCAGAACTGAAAATGCAAATATACCTCAAAAGTCTTTTTTTTGCTAGGTAAGGTAATATATTCCCAGGATTTAGGGATTAGGAGGTGGACAATTGTTCAGGGTTATTCTGTGTACTATGGTGATCAATTAAGTTTGGAGAATTTTTTTTAAAGATTTATTTATTTACGCATACAAGAACTGGGGTATTGGCCAGAGGTGTGGGGGTGAAAGACAGAGTGGGGAACAAAACAGAGACAGAGTGGGGAACATAACAAGTGGATTGACTGAAATTCACTGCTGAGGGGAGCAGCAGGCGAGACAGGAGAGGTCTCCTGTGCCATGTGGGTCACCTCCCAGGCTGGGGATCAAACCCGAGCTGCAGTGGCTGTGGATAGCTTCATAGTGCTGCAACTTCGCCCCTTGCGCCACCAGGGAGTTCCTGGAGAATATGTTTTCTGTTTCCCTTTTGGAGATTGAAAAGTCATTAATATTATTGGAACTGAGAGTCAGGAAACTTTTTTAAACTTCATTTAAGCCAAAAGATTTCAAACTTTTCTGGGTAAAATCTTTTTCTACACAGAGCACTTTTAAACATTCTGCAGAACTAAAGGTTCAGAAGAATAAATTTGAGGTGCAGAATTTTCCCTATGTATGTTTTATATCTCAGTACATTTTAGACACTTAAGGTCATATCATACATTGATATTTACTGTTGTAATCTACACATTTGAGTCATTTCAATGCCACTGAGTATTCTTCTAAAATAGGAGTCAACAGGTTTTTTTCTGAAGAGGGTCATATTATAAATATTTTAGGATTTGAGACCACATGGTATCAGTCACAACGATTAACTCTACGATTGTAGTGTGAAATGGGCATGACAATGCTTCAATCAGGTTCTGGGCTAACTTTACTGTTGATCTCCGTTCTAAACCAATTATATTTTAATAACAGATAATATTCTATTATATGGATATTTGCACCGTTATTGCTCTTCTTTTTTTTTAATCATTGCTCTTCTTGAATATATTTTATTTACTAAGTTATAGTATAACTTAGAAAGGTGTACATATTTTATTCATCCACCCATGTGAGCAGCACTTAGGGCATAATCATCTCTGGAAGGGCATTTGAATTGTCTCAGCAATGCTATTATGAGCATGATGTCCCACATTTGCACACTGGTAAATTAGTTTTCTATCTGAAAGAAATTACCACACATTTGGTAGCTTAAATAGTACAAATTTATTATTTCATATTTATGTAGATCTAAAGTCTGACACAGGTCTCAGACACACCAAATCAAAGTGTAGGCAGAGCTGTGTTCTCTCTGGAGTCACCAGGGGAAAATCTGTTTCCTTGCCTTTTCTTCCTTCTAGAGGCCACCTGTATTCCTTAGTGCCTGTTCCATCTCCTGTCTTCAAAGCCAGCAGCCTTGTCTGTCTCTAATTTTTCCATAGTCTCATCTATTTCTCTCTTTCTCTCTCTCTCTCTCTGAGCCACTGGAAAGTCTTTGATTTTAAGGACTTATGTGGTTGGCTCACACAAATAATTCATGATTCCTGCCCATTTTCAGCTTCTTAATACCTTTAATCATGCCTACATTTTATCATGTAACATTCCTAAGTCCTGAGGATTAGGGTCTGAGCATCTTAGTGAGGACTGTTACCTGCTCCCTCCCAACAAGGAATCAAGGAGCCAATCAACCAGCACATACCCCTAGTTTGTATGATGGTTGATCACCAAGAGTTTGCCAGGTTTGTTTTTCAATTTTTAAAAAGAAAAAATCTCGAGAGCATAATTAGTTAACATGGTTCATCTACACAATAATCTTGTAGTGATAATGCATATTAAAGCATATGTTCCATTTCAATTTAATTAAACGAAACCCATCCACTCAGGTCAGAACTCAAGCTGCAAGTACCATAGAACAGGAGCAGAAAGCATTCTTTACATTGTTATTTATCTCTTGCCTAATGCATATTGAGAAAATAGTTCCTTTATGTCTTCTTTCATTCAACAAGCTCTTTTGCACTCTTTTCCTTGCCATCACATATCAGTTTTCAAACAAAGGTTTGTTGGAGGTTCATAAACTGATGTTCTGTCTGGTGTCTAACAGACAAAACCATAGGGGACAGAAACACAGCTCGGGGGTATTTTCACCTCTGAGATCAGAGGCCTTCCTACCACAAAGTTTCAATCCTTTTGAAATTCTTCCAAAGGGAGGGATAAAGGGGAAAAGGGCAGAATTTCATGTGTAGGAACTAATTTTCAAAAAACTCTGCAGGGTCTTTAGAGAGCTGCTGGTTAAAGACTTACTCTCTAGCCAAGATCATTCTAAAAGGAAAGAAAAAGAATGAAAGTTCATTCAGAGGGCACAGAATGACCTGCTGGGGGTGATGAGGGATTTCTTAGGAATGACTGTGTGGAAGCTTTATCAATCTAAGACAAAGAAGCCCTAGGGCTGGGTAAGAGGAAGGGGAGAGAAGGGCTCTCTTTAGGCACCCAGCAGAGCCAGACTTGTAGGAGAATAGTACAGAGGCGGGCTTACTCAGTTTTTGGAAAATGCTAAAATGGCAGTGCTTAAGCTTTAGTATTAGGAGCACTTGGGAAGGTTCTGAATGCAGATTCCTCCACTCCATCTGTTGGAGTTTCCAATTCAGTAAGTGGGGGTGAGGATGAGGACTTAAAACTAAATCATAAGCCATTTATCACAGCTGATTCTGATACAGGTGTTTCAAGGAATTATTCACATATTTATTCATATATTCATCAGAGATTTATTGAGTATTTGCAATATACCATACCTTATTATAAGTATGGGATACAGATGGAACCAAACATATCAGCTTAATGTCCTCAAAGAGGCTTATACTTTAGAGAGGAGAGATAATGAACAAATGATTAGGAAAACTTGCAGTGTATTCATGATATGAAGAAAATAAAAAGCAAGAAGGGAGGGAGTATAGGGGAGGAGAAGAGGTTGAATTTTAAATAGGTGACATTAAAGCAAATAACTGAAGGGAGGAAACAAGAGAGCAAACATTGTGGTTTGTGAGGGAAGGGTAATCCACCAGAGGGAACAGCAACTGCAAAGGAAGTAGGTAGGCTTGTACCTGGTGTGGGCATGCTTAAGGATTAACGAAATGCCAGTGAGACTACACAGACGGGGCTTGGAGGAGAATAGCTGGTGTTCTCCATGTGGTGAGATAGTGTCTACGCAACAGGACCATGAAGAAGAGCGGTTTTCTTTTGTTTTGAAAATGGACATATTTTCCCTAAGAAGAAAGATCTGTAAGCCATCTTGGTAAGGTTACTTTCAAGCACATTGATATGTCTTTGCAGAAAAATTCAAATTTCTGGCTAGGAATTGAACCAAGCCATTGGTTTTTAAAACTGGTTGTGCCTCAGTGTCATTTTGGGAGGTAGAAGTAGACATCTACTCTGTTTACCTTCCAGAATCCTTGCCCCCTTCTCTGGTAATAGTACCTTGTCTCTTGTAGTTAGCCAATTATCACTCTATTATTTGCAGCTTTGATGGGATTAACAATTGAAGTGTCCTTCTTTGACTAAGAAGTAGGAATGTGACTCAAGGTTGATGAGTTGTGTCCTTTCCCATGGGAAAATAATCTTGAGTAGAATGACACCTGTGTGGATAGCAGAAGGACTGATTCTTTCTGTTCAGGGAGGGTTTGAGGAGAAGCCATCCTTTATTTGTAGCTACCCAGGACACTAGAGTTGTCCTAGTTCACGTTCTGCTTTAAGTGTATATTTTCAGTTTTCTTGTTGATTCTGTGAGCCACAGTATAATCTTCCAAAATGTTTGTTTATTTATTCAATCTTTCATGTATTTCCAGGATATAACATTGGTTAACAAGCTATGTGATTTCCATAGGAGCTGGATCAATCTGCATTCCCACCAATAGTATATGAGGGTTGCTTTTATTCCACACCCTCACAAGTAATTGTTTCTGATATTTATTTTGAGATGGGTCATTCTCATAGGAGTGAGGTGGTATCACATTTGTGGTTTTGATTTGCATTTACCTGATGACAAGTGATATTGAACTTTTTTCCATGTGCCTGTGGCCATCTGTGTGTCTTCTTTGGAGAAGTGTTTATTTAGCTGGTTTGTCTGTTTTTTTAGTGGGTTCTTTTTATTGTCAAGTTCTATGAATTCTTTGTAGTTCTTGGATATTAGCCTCTTCTTGGATATATGATGGGCAAATATTTTCTTCCATTTAATCAGAAGTCTTCATTTTCATGATAGTTCATTTGCTATGTAGTTTGAATTAGTACCATTTTTTTCTTTTGATTTCCTTGCCATTGGAGATAAGTCCCCAGGAGATAACTGAAGCCAACGTCGTGGCGTGTTTTGCTATTTTCTTCTATAAATTTTATGCTTTCTAGTCTTAGTTATCTTTAATCCATTATGAGTTAATTTTGTATATGATGTGTTTTAGTTTTATTTTTCTGTGTGTGGATTTTCAGTTTTCCAACACCATTTATTGAAGAGTGTTTTCTTTCTCCATTGTATATTCTTGACTCATTTGTCATAGATTATATATCCATGTCGATGTGGGTTTATTTCTGGGCTCTCAATTCTATTCCATTGGTCTGTGTTTCCATTCTCATTCTAATGCCATACTATTTTGATTAGTCTTGTAATATAGCTGGAAGTCTGGGAGCATGATTCCCTCATTCTTCATCTTTTTTTTTTTTTTTTTTTAAGATTGCTTTGGCTATTTCGGTTCTTTTATAGTTCCATATAAGCTTCAGTATTGTTTGCCATATGTTTTTAAAAAATTCTATTGAAACTTCGATAGGAATTGCTGTGAATCTGTATATAACTTTGGGTAAGATGGGTAATACGGGCATTTTCAGTAAGCTGGACATTTTAATAATGTTAATTCTTCCAGTCCATGTGCATGAATTATCTTTTTCATTTCCTTGTGTTTTTTTTTTCTATTTCTCTTAGCAATATCTTATATATTTCATTAAATAGGTCTTTACATCTTTTGTCAGGTATAGTCCTAGGTATTTAATGCTTTTTTGACACTACTGTAAATAGGAATGGTGACAAGATAGATTCAGCAGTTGCTGTGTTTTCATTATTTCTCATAGACTAGGTGCCAGGCACTGAGGGTGGGAAGGGCAGTGCAGAGCAGAATGTCTGCTCTGCTATTACCCTTACTGTGGGCCCAGTCTGTGTGGAGCAGCCCTGCTCATCCACAAGGTTTCCCCCTCTTTCTAAAGAGTATGCCTCCACACCACTTCTGCTTTCCCTATCCTCGATTCCTCTTGCTAAGTTGATCATCTTGTCACCAGTGTCGCCCTACTCTAGACCACAGCTCATCGATTCCTCTCTCCACCCACCTCTTGTTCAATGTACCCCAAGTCTCCTCAGTATCCACTCTAATGAAGTCTGCACTGATTTCTACCGACCAGAGTATAATCAGCCCTACACCTGTCTGAGAGATTATCTGTCCAATCAGTGTCCTTCTGGTTCACTGCTCCAAGAGCTGCAAATGTGGGTCCCAGACCCTGCAGTTGCCTCGGACAGGGCCTGTCTCATCTTCTCCCCATTGGTTAGATCTGCTTGGTCCTTGCCAGGATTTATAAGGACTGTGTTGCTTCCAGGACCTTGTCATGGGCTTTTTGGGGCTGTGGGTCCTCCTGTGGTGGATCTGTTTTCTGGTTTTATCCTGGGGCTTGCTGAAGTCTTCTGGGGCCTACCTAGGTGTGAACTGCTTCCAGGGTCTTCTTGGGGCTCATGGGTTCTGTGAGGAGCATGCCACTTCTGGGGCAGCTTTAAGGACCTGTCCTAGAGCTCACTGAAACCTGTGAATGCTATTGTAGCACATCTGTTTCCAGGACCCTCCCTGGAGCTCTCTGAGGACTGTGCAATGCCTACCTCAGTGGGTATAGTTTCAGGTTCTCACATGAAGTTCACCAAGGCTGTGCTGATATCTGTGGAGGCCTGCTATGGTGAGTATGCTTTCAGGTCCCGTCCTGGAGCTCACGGAGGCTGTCCTGATGTCTATATATCCAAAATATTTAATTTTGCCTCACATATGCTAGAATTGCCTTTTGCTAGTTGCACCAAAACAAAATCCCCTGATACAGATGCATAAAAATACATATCCCGAGGCTTCTTTCTCATCTCACCAAATGAAAATATACAGGGATACAGTTCTAGGATTCTGTATGTTGAAAACACTCCTTTCTATCACTCATTCAGTTTTGGTTCTCAAAAATTTTGGTAACCTTGACGTAAATGAGCTCCAGACAGATCCCTGTCTCTGAATCTATTTGCCACCCAGTTGGCCTGAAGATGGGCTGCCCAGCTTGCATACCACTTCTCTTCCTTTTCCCTCTGAATGATTTTTCTCTCCCCAGTGCCATTACTTTTGAAAACTCAAGTCAATCATGCAAACCATCCAGGTTTCTAAATTAAGAAGAATCATGTATAGACAAGAAGAAACAAGGGAATACCTTGTTTTCAAGGGAATACCTGCAGTAGTCCCACTCTGCCAGGGTCTAACTCTGAGTTTGAGTACAAATACATGCACCCCCATGTATTTGTAGAGAGCACACATTTTCAAATTATGTCTCAGGTTGCTCTGAGGTACAAGCAGCTATTATGGTATATGCGGATATGTTTAATTACTTATGTATTTATTTTCAGATCTCTTTATGCATTTCCCTTTCCCAGTATAAACCCCATGAAGGCAGGGACCTTTCCAATTATTTTACTGTTTTTAGAATGTTCCCTGACCCTAAGTAGGCTCTTGGCTTTTGGGGGGATGAATTAATTTTTAAAGCATATTGAACATCTAACAAAGCTTTGCCAAAAGTTCTGTTACGAAAAATCTACTTTAAAAGCTTGCAACTATAGCAGGATTTTTGAAACACTAGGCTACAGACTGGCTTCATCAGAATTACTGAGGATTTTCAGATGCCAATTCTAGTGATAATTCATGAAGATATTGATATCATTAGCCTCAAAGTTGATATGATGTCTTATTACTACTGCTATTATTATTATTAATATCATCTTTATGGCTGTTTTGAATTGCATTGTTTAAGAGCGTTTCACTTGATGATTGCTAAAGTCCCTTCCCTCACTTCCTAGAAGATGGCTCCTCTGATTAAAAAATAACGTGAAATGCCTTGAGATTCATTCCCTCCAAAGATTTGTTCTCTTCACAAGGAGTTCCTCTGATATTGCTGCAGAGGAATTTGTTTCCATACTTTAGGGCTGGGAAAGAGTAATCTCACTAAAGTAAATTCACTGCTTAGTGATCAAAGAAACAGGGAAGGGGGAGTGGTCACTCGGCATTTCTTTAGAGCTCAGGGATTTCTCAGGAACTCTAGAAGTTCTTGTTTATTAAAACACCTTAGCTCTGCTCCTACCCATGGCAGGCACTATGGAGCAGGCAGCAGAGAGGGATGACAGATTTTCTGCTCCCACAAGCTTAGAGTCTAGTGGGGAAAACAAATATTAAACCATGACACAAATACGGTTTTAAATTACTATCATGAATGGGCAGAGCTGAGCACACAGGATTTTTAGGACAGTGATACTACTAGAAATGAATACATGTCCGTTATACATTTGTCCAAACCCATAGCGTGTGCAACACCAAGAATGAAAACAGTGTAAAACATGGATTTTGGATAATAATGACATGTCAGGTTCATGAATTGTAACAAGTATACCACTTTGGGGGGTGGGGAGGAGATATTGATAGTGGGAGAGACTACATATGTGTGGGGGCAGGGGGTTATATGGAGAATTGCTGTACCTTCTGCTCAGTTTTGCTGTCAAACTAAATCTCTGAAAGATAAAATCTTAAATTAAGATCATGACCAATTCCTTACTGAGGAATATAGTCATTAAAAAGATACATGTTTATACATGTGTTTCTTGTATGAACTGTTTTAGAATAAGCAGAGGCCAAGATGATAAGGGATAGTTAATTCTTTATAGAAGAATCCTTGTTAATAAATGATTAATTAGTGAATGAAACCACAAATCACTACTTTATTACCCTCAAATAATAATTAATGTAGACCACACTGATTGGTGAATGGAACTATTTAAAGGTAAGTCCATGGGAAACTTGGCCATGAAGGGATCAGGCTGTTACATTCTTACTGCGACATGACATTAATTTTCTCATAGTTATGGAGGTTAGAAGTGCTGCTTTCCCCCAAGGGACATTAGGAGAGAATTTATTCCTCACCTCTTCCAGTTTCCATTTATTGTCCTGGAGTTCTAACACATCACTCCAATCTGCCTCCATATCCATATAGCTTCTTTGGGTATGTCCCAAAATATCTGTCTTTCTAACATCTGATTGCATTTAGAATCTCCCCAGAAAAATCAAGGACAAGTTCCTCTTCTCAAGATCTGTAAATTAATCATTTCTTTTGCCATATAAGGTAATATTCACAGGTTCCTGGGATCAGGAGGCAGATATAGGTTTTCAGGGACCACCATTTATTCTATTACATGTGTCTTCTAATGGGATGTGCTATGAAGCATGTGGAATCACAATGTTTTTGTGTCATAAAAGACATTCCTAGATTTAATGAAGCCTATGCAGCTCTGAAAAGACATCTTTGAGTTAGTCAGGGCAAATAATTTTGGACTGGTATTAGCTAGTATCAAAGAATTGGAATGAATTTGGTTAACTGTGATAATAGCATAGTTGCATCTGCCCTTCTGGAATCCTGGATCCCATTGTCTCAAACTAGCTTTTCACTGTAGCCATAGCTGTTGTATTGGAGTAGTTCAGGTGAAACTTTACAGTATCTCCCCTAAATTGCACCACAGAGCCCTCTGAGCTTATGCTCTGGACTATTCTGTTGCCTCCTGTAAGACACCTGTAGGGACCTAGACTTCATTCTGAAGCATTCTGTTGCACACTTGGGAGTGTAAAAGAGTTAGCATCCTATGGGGGGATCTCTGGAGGATGGGAGCCAGTGGATAAACACACTTTGTCACTTAATAAATAATTTGAATCAATGGCTATAACTCCTAGTGTGTTCTCAACAGAATCAAGCTCCAGGTGTCGAGAGGACTTACTCTCTGATAATACATTCTTGGATATTTCTCTTTCCTTCCCTGTTTCATTCTTTCTAGGCCTCAGTCCTTGGGGTCACTTCCTAAAATATGTACTTGTAAGCAAGCTCTTGTTTCAGGCTCTGCTTTGGGGAGGGGGAAATCCAGACTGAGAGTATAGTTATGAAATAAATTGACCATTTAAAAGACATGTATATTGAAGCATTTAGGGATGAAATGACATGATGTCTGGGATCTGTTTTAAATATTTAGCCAAATAAATAAAAGAAGAAAGAGAGAAGATAATATCATATATAAAAAACCTAAAACTCCATCAAAAATCTGTAAGAAGTAATAAATTCAGTAAATTTGTGAATATAAAATCAATATAAAAATATATGTTTTTGTGTTTGTGTACACTAATAAAAACTAGAAAAGAAATTAAGAAAAAAACATTTATAATTGAATTATCAGAAATAACATATCTAGGAATAACTAAGGAGCCAGAAGACTTATATTTTGAGAATTATAAGGCATTAGTGAAATAAATTAAAGAAGACATAAATAAATGGAATTCTATTCAGTGCTCATGAATTGGATGAGTTAATATTATTAGAATGTCTGTACTACCCAAAGTAACCTGCAGATTTGATAGGAATGCAATTCCTCTCAAAATGCCAATGACATTTTTCACAGAAATAGCACAAGTACTCCTAAATTTTTATGCAACCACAATAGACCACAAATAGTCAAAAAAATCTTGAGAAAGAAAATTTCAAAGATATTATGCTTTCTTATTTTAAGCAATATTGCAGGACTATAATAATTAAATAGTATGGTGATCACAAAAATTAAACAAGTGAAACAATGGAACAGAATAGAAACCCCCCCTAAATGAACCTGTGTGTGTATCGTCATCAATTAATTGATGACAAAGAAGTCAAGAATATACAATGGTAAGAGGACAGACTATTTAATAAATGGTACTGGAAAAAACTGGATAACCAAATGCAAAAGAATGAAACTGAACCAGTAACTTAGACCATACATAAAAACTAATTCAAATGGATTAAAAATTTGAATGTAAGACCTGAAATCATAACATTCCCAGAAGAGAACATAGGCAGTACAGTAATCTCCTTGACATGTGTTGGCAGTGATTTTCAAAATATGACACTAATTGCAAAAGCAACAAAACCAAAATCAACAAGACTCCATCAAACTAAAATGCTTCTGCACAGCAAAGCAAACCATCAATAAAATGAAATGGTAGCCAACTGAATAGGAGAAAATAATTGTAAATCATTATCTCTGATAAGAATATCCAAAATACATAAAAGCTCATGTAGCTCAACAGCAAAAGAGCAAGCGATCTGATTGAAAAATGGGCAGATCACAATAGACATTTTCCCAAAGAAGACATACAGATGGCCCACAGGTACATGGAACAATGCTGAATATTATTAATCTTCAGGAAATTGCATGAAAACCACAATGAGAAATCACTGCACACCCATTGGAATGACAGTTATAAAAAGGAATGATCAAAAAAGTGATGACGATGATGTAGAGAAAAGGAAATCCTTACACACTGTTGGTGGAAATATAAATTTGTGCACCATCTATGAAAAATAGTATAGAATTTTCTTAATAAATTAAAAATAGAACAAGCATAACCCCAAAATTCTCTCTTGGCGATTTGTCTGAAGAAAAGGAAAACACTAATCAAAAGGTAGAGTACTAGTTACAATAGCCCAGGGACAGAAACATTGTAGGTGCCCTGAAATGGATGAATTAATAAAGAAGATATAACACACACAAGCACACACACACAAGCACACACACACACACACACACTATTCAGCCATGAAAAAGAAAGAAATTTAATCATTAAAGAAAGCATGGATGGAACTCTTAGGGAACTATGCTAATGAAATAGAAGAGCAAGTGCCTTAAAATCTCTGTTATAAAAGGCTCTAAAAACAACAACAAAAGCAACAACAACAAAACGAACCTACAGATACAGATTGGTAGTTGCCAGAAACTGGATAGGGTTTTTTTGGTAGTAAATGGGTAGAAGGGCTTAAAAGTAAATATATTTTCCCTAAAACAGGTAAGCAACTGTCTCTATCTTTCATTTGCTGATTTGCTGGGAGACATTTCTCATATGCTAAATTTGTTCATGAATTTTCCTGTATTTCTAGGATCTCTACTCTTTTAATGATCTATATGCTAATTCCTGTGACAGCACTTAGTTATACAACTATTACATTTCTGTAACATTTTACTGTCGGATAGCTTCCTTCATTACTGTTAATGTTTAGACTTTGCCTGGCTATTCTTGAATTTTTTAAAAAATAACCTTCATATTACTCTATTGCTTTGGAAATTCTGTTTTATATTTATATATTTTTTATTTATATATTTTTAAAAGATTTATTTATTTATTTAATCAAGAACCGGGGCACAAGCCAGAGTTGTGGGGGGTGAGAGGATTCGCCAGAGACAGAGTGGGGAACAGAACAGGCAGACTAATTGAAATATACTGCTGAGGGGAGCAGTGAGCGAGACAGGAGAGATCTGCCTCGCCATGTGGGTTAATCCCTGGCTGGCTGGGGATTGAATTTATGCTGCAGAGGCTGCAGATTGCTTCATAATGCTGTGCTTAACTTAACCCTTGTGCCACCAGGGAGGCTCTGTTTTGTATTTTTTATTGTGTTACATTGAATTTATAGGTTAATTTAAGAGGTTCAACATATTTACAATATTGCTTCTTTCTTTTCAAGAGTAAGATATTTATTCAATAAACAAGTATTTATTATCTATTCTATGCCAGGTACTATTATTGGAGCTGATGTATCAGTTATGAAAATAAATAAAAATTTGTCCAGTCATGGAGCTTACATTTTAAAGGGGGTAACAGACAATCAGCAAGATAAATAAGCCAAGAAAAAGAAGGGGTAGATGAAGCAAATCTAGTAAAATTATGAAGATTATTGAATATGTATATTGAGTATAGGAGATGTTGACTTAAATAAATTGAGCAAGCAAAAGCAAATGTGTTTATGAAAACTCAAAAGTGGGAACTCCAGTCCAGGAACAGCTTTAAATAGCTCTGTGGAAGTGGCCTGAATATGAAGCTTCTCAATGAGAAATGCAAGGAGGTGACACATAACATTTTTAAGGAATTACAAGAAAAATCCTGGTAGAGGTTTGGTTAATGTATCTATCTCATATTGTCTAAGCATTGAGGAAAACGAGGGGGGGAGTTGATAAAATTTACCCTACATAGTCTATCTATTTAGAGTCTTTGGTTCTGGGAACTGGGGAATTTTAGAAGTGTCACATCTCACAGTTGATCATCTTCTGAAGTTATTGATTTGTCTGGAGGCAACAGCTTCCAAAATCCTGTAAGTATTAACCATAACAACAAAACAGGAATAGCAACTTTATTGGGCAAGGTAAAGTCATAGTGTTACAGGGCAAGGAGAGGGGCACCCCAGAACCCTCAGACCTGACCACTCTAAATATGTTCTGCCATCTACCGCATCAAGACAAATATACTCTAGTGTGTAAGACCTTTAATGGAAAGGAAGTTTAATACAATTAGTTCGCAACAAAGAAAAGTCAAAGAATGTACCGTCTAAATCAAGCCCTGGAAGTAACTCCTGTCCTTGTGGATGCCCAGCCAAACAGGTTTGGCCCAAGGCAGGGCAATTGAGGCCTGAAATCCTGCCACTAGTCTAAGGCACCTGCTGGTGGGGACCCATAGGAAAGGGACAGAAGGGTCCAGACAAGTCTGGAAAGAAAAGAGCAATATCAAGATCAAAGCTGATAGGGCCTCCCTGGTGGCGCAGCAGTTGAGTGCTGGGTTGCCTAGCTGCCCGCAGCCTCTGAAGTGTCGGTTTGATCCCTAGCCACAGGCCGAGGGTCCCACAAGGCACGCAGACCTCTCCTGCAGCCCGCTGCTCCCCTCAGCAGTGTATTTCGGTCTGTCTGCCTGTTCTGCTCCCTGCTCTGGCTCTGGTGAATTCTCTCACCCTCTTGCGCTTCTGACTATACCCAGTGCTTGTATAAATAAATAAATAAATCTTTAAAAAAAAAAAAAGGATCAAAGCTGATAAAAAATAAAAGCCATTGTTAACCTCCCAAGGGTCTCTCACATCAGTTTCAACCAGCTCAAGGCCGAGAAGCAAGTGCATCTTCTTCCTGTGTCTTTCTGCTCCCTGTGCCTCCTGCAGGTCACCTTCTTGCTCCCTGGCTTTCTTCCTTCCTTCTCCCAGTCTCCTCTCTAGCTTCCCCCACTCCCTGCTCAGCTCTACTCTTCTTTGGGTGGGGCAGGGAACCTGGAGCCTCCCCTTTCCCTGGGGACCATGCTATTATAATAGATGTGACCCACTGTATCCTGACCCTTGACTTATATACCTTAGTTGGCACCAGGGAGAGGGGTACCCACTTAGTTGTTAGCTTTGGTCAACAGGGATAATACTCTGAATATTTTATTTTTTTAAATATTTATTTTTATTTATACAAGAACGGAGGTACAGGCCAGAGGCATGGGGGGGTGAGAGAATTCACCAGAGACAGAGCGGGAAGCAGACAGACCAAAGACTGCTGAGGGGAGCAGCGGGCGAGACAGGAGAGGTCTGCCACGCCATGTGGGTTTCTCCCTGGCTGGCCAGGAATCAAACCCGTGCTGCAGAGACTGCAGAGAGCTTCACAGTGCGGTGCTCAACCCGCTGTGCCACCGGGGAGGCTCCACTCTTGAATATTTTTAAATCATAAGAAAACATTTAGAAAGTTAAATTTATTACAAGGGCTGTGAGATAGAGGAGCTCTGAGAGTATATACAGATCTAGCCCAGGCAGAAGATTAGAACAACCTTTCCTGACTTTTAAGCTGTGGCTTAAAGGACAGAATAGATATTTTCAGACTCTTTCTCCTAAAGCCCTTAAATTCCAGGAGCACTTCTGGAATCTGCTTCCAAATGGCCATTCCCTCTTGTATTGAATCTCTCCTGTAGATGGGAAATCATTTTATGTGAAATATACTCATTCACTTGCAGCCACTGACTGTATCGCCAAGTGACTCTGAAATGTCATTGTTGCTTTGTGATTGGCAGAGAAGAAATAGGAGGACTGTTTTGGGGTGGTCTAATATTGAATAAACTGCTAGGTAAACTTTACTGAATCACTATCTTCCTTGGCAGTTTGTGACATCAGAATACTGAAATCCTTTTGATACCACCAGATTCCAGCCAGATCCTCTGTGCTGCCATTTTGTGTTGTGAATGAAATTGTGGGAAGAATCATTTCCCCTGTTAGCAAATTCATTCTCTACAATAAACAAAGGAGAATTTCACAGCTGTGTCTCCAACTGGGTTAGGAGAATGCATTTTGTCCGTTATTTCCGTAATTACCAGTTAACTCATTCTTTTTAATTTGCTTAGCTTTACAGCACTTTATTTACACTAGTTTCCTCCACCAATATTGACATTTAATTCTCAAAGCTTATTGATGTGTACCAATTCTATTACTTGATAGTACCTCTTACTTTTAGCTTGCCGTATTTATTGCTGTGTTTTTATAACTGTCTCTTATAGACCTCATCATACCCTATGATATTTTCTCTTCCTTTCCTTTCCTTTTCTTTTTCTCTTTTCCCTCTCTCCCATCCTTCTTTGTCTCCCACCTTTCCCTAATTTCCCCTCCCTTCCCTTTCTTTCCTATCATTCCATCATTTCTTCTTTCCCTCTGTTTCTTTTCCTCTTCTTACCTTTCTTTCTTTTTTTTTAATTTAATTTTTTTTATTTTTATATTCCCCAAACAATTGCAACCCCTTTGTTGCAGTTTAATTATTGAAAGTTGAGCTCTAAGCCTAAATTTGCCCATTCATACAGCAGCCATAATAATAGTGAACTCTGGCAGAACTGTTTTTTGTTTACTCAGTGTCTGGAAAATGGAAAGTAATCCAAATTTTGCTATTGTTGTTACTATTATTACTCTCTTTAGATGCAGCAGTGACTATAACCAATGTGATTGTCACATCCATGGAATTTTCTAGTGGAGCTTTGAGAAAACTGAGACATGCAGCTAGGAAATGGCAGAGTTAAGGTTTAAATGCAGAGCCATTTGTTTTCAAGGTAAGAGAATTAGCTGCTTTACTAATAACATTATCTATCATTCAATTGATTGATATCTGTCTTAGTTCCTTGGTTCCTTGGCACAGAGCTTCCTCAACCCTTTGGATTTACTGGGTGATAGGCAATTGTTGGTGGGCTCCTGGATGGGGGATGCTCACCAGTAAGACCAAACCCTATTTAGAAGCTTGGACCTTTCTGTTCAGTTCAGTCCTTACCTTTCATGAAGGGAAGAGGAGCTCGGAATTGAATTAATGACTATTCATACCTATGAGAAGAAGCCTCTATAAAATTCCCATTACTGTGGGATTCAGGAAGCATTCAGGTTGGTGAACACATCCACATTATGAGAGCATGGTGTACCCCAACTCCACAGGCACAGAAACTTCTGTTCTCAGAACCTTCTCTGGACTTTAAGTATATCTTCATTTGTATCCTTTGTCGTATCCTTTATTGAATCATAAACTGGTAAAATGAAGTAAGTGTTTCCCTGAGTCCTGTTAAATTGTTCTAGCAAAAACTGGATATTAAGAAGAGAGTCATGAAACATCTTATTCCTAGTTGGTCAATGAGACACACAGGTGACAACCTGGGGCTTTCAACTGAGCTGTGGGGTTGGGTTGTCTTGTGGAATTGAGTCTCTATTCTGTGGGGTCTGCACAGACTTGGTTAGTGTCAGAAGTGAATTTAATTGTGGAATACCCAGCTGGTACCACAGAGAATTGTTTGGTGTGAGGGAAACCACACACCTGGAGCCAGTACTGTGAGTGGAAATGAGAGGACTAGCACAGAGTACTTTCTCCTCCACTGGTTCCCATAGGCACCTGGACACTGTGGTCACACTGTTCCAATGCAGAGTCCTACCTACCCATCACTTTTTGCTTAACCTTTTTATGTTCTCAGCTAATATAACACAGCAATTCAGAATGAAGAGATTAGAGCTACTAAAACCCATTTTTTAAAATCCCTTATTGTGTGACCTGTTTTTTTAAGATTGATTTATTTATTTATACAAGAACTGGGGTACAGGCCAGATGCGGGAGGGTGAGAGGATTCACCAAAGACAGAGCAGGGACCATAACAGGCAGACTAACGAAATACACTGCTGAGGGGAGCAGCGGGCGCGACAGGAGAGGTCTGCCACGCCATGTGGGACTCTCGCCAGCTGGAATTGAACCGGTGCTGCAGAGGCTGTGGACGGCTTCATAGTGCGGCGCTCAACCTCCTGCGCCACCAGGGGAGGCCCTGTGTGACCTTTCTAAACCTCTGTTTATCATCTGTAAAATTAACAATAGTAATGACTTCATGGTGTGATGGTGAAGAATTAATGAGAGGACTCAGAGAGTTTGGAATATAAGAAGAAATTATTATTATTCATTTATTTATTAAGTTTTTTTTTTCACATATATCAAGTTCTGGAGAGGCAAGGGTGAGCCCTGTTTAATTTTCCCTCTTGGAGTTCATGAAAAATTGCAAAAATATTTTTAGATAGCAAGACAGAATTAAGGTAAAAAATGATTAATGTTCAAAGTCTCCCAACTGTGATACATGTCAATTATATTTTCTGGCAAGCCATTTAACAGGCTCAATGTATAAATATATCTGATTTCAAATCTGACAATTTCCTTCTACCTTCAATGTCTGACACTTCCATTCATTCAGAAGAATTATCTTTTAAGCAACACTGCAGAAATTGTGTATTAGGACATTATCAAATAACCTAATGTAATTAGAGCCAAACTTTGCTTATGTGATCAATTTCAAAACCTCTAGACTTTAAATATAATAGAATAATTTATAGTTAAACTCCACTGGATTTTTCAAATTAGATTCCATATTATTTTAGCTGAGTATGAAATTACAAAACCTCAAGGAGCCAAGAAAATAAAAGCAACTGAAAAAAAAAAAGCATAGATTTACCAAAAAATAAGATTTGAAATTTTAGAAAAACTGGGCAGTCACAAATTGTTATGACACTAGGTAATATCAAATTGAGACTGTCCATAAACTGGGCTTGTTAATTATTACAGCCTCTTATTGCTGTGCAGAGGTCAAGAAGGAAAGGAAATAAAATGATGTTCATAAACCAAAGACTCAGAGGGGTATATGCCAGCTTTTCAGAAAAACATTTGCTGGCTCTGGGCTAAAAGATGCATACCCCCTAGGAATAGCTTATCTTTACTTTATCAGCAATGCTGACAGAAGAAACCACATGGTTTTAGCTTCTTTGTATGCAAAAGAGAGGATAATGGAAAATTATCCTGTCCCTTGCATTTTAAAAATCAAAATCAAAATGTTTTTTCCAGTCCGGGTTCATATCTCATTTTCTTTTGGTGAAAACATGTTTTAAGTGAAACACAACATGAGAAATTTGAAAATCCATACAAACCATGAGTCACCTCCTTCACAGAAGTGACCCATGAAGATAAGATGACTTAAAGCACAGAAGCCACATAATTCTGGACATTTCCTGTTTTTAGGATAAACAGTAAGTGCATTGTTCTCTAGGGCTAGTTACTAAGTCTCATTATTCATTATATAATTGCATATACATGTAATTATGACATGGGTACAAGTATAATTATAATTCAGAGAAATAAGGAACACTTCTTAATATTTGTTTATCCATTCATCCAACCAGGTCTGCTATTAGCACATAGTATGTCCCCTAGAATATATATTTTACATAACAATATTACATATTGATTTTTATTTTTATATTATATTATTTTATATTATTGCTTTTTATTTTATATTGTCCTGATCACCCAAATCTTCCCCCATCCCATTTTATTTTATTTTATTTTATTTTTTAAAGATTATTTATTTATATAAGCACTAGGTACAGTCAGAAGCGCGGGAGGGTGAGAGAATTCACTAGAGCCAGAGTGGGAAACAGAACAGGCAGACCGATGAAGTACACTGCTGAGGGGAGCAGCGGGTGGCAGGAGAGGTCTGTCGCACCATGTGGGACCCGCGCCGGCAGCGGGTGATCGAACCAGCGCTGCAGAGGCTGCAGGAGGCTTCACAGCCCAGCGCTCAACTGCTGCGCCACCGAGGAGGCCCACAGTGCTGTTTTTGATGGTGATTAGCACCCCACACAGACACCTGGCTAGGAGACAGTCTACTGTAATCCAGCTGGCCATGGCTTGTGCCCCGGTGTGGATCTGTGTTAATTCAAGGGTGGACATCTATTTTGTAATTTACCTACACAGAATGTTCCCTTTTTGCCATTTCCTTGGGGGCATAGTATGTACTAAAAGCAGACCTGGTTGGATGGATGTGCAACACAGGCTGCCCCTTTAGACCTATGGAGCCTAGAGACATGTGAAGAAATGGACTGGGTGATGTGAGTGATGCTTTAGACTTGTGGCAGAGACCCCATATGGATGGAACGAGGGGATGGGTAATGCTTCATTTAGAAACTAGACTCTTTGCCTCACCTGTATTGTTTCCTAGTTTTTATTAAAGTCCCTTCCCATTGTCATAATGCGGCGGATGGCAGAACCCTAGGCAGGTTTGCGGGGCTTGGGCTACCCCTCTCCCTGTCCTATAACAGATTGGCAAGCAAACAAATGAAGAATTGATAGCTTCTCTGAATTCCCTGAACTGTTAAAACACAAAAAAGATTTTTTTCCCTGGGCTAAGTTCATCTAGCCTAGCAATCAAAACTGATCAAATTCAACAGGTAGTTGTTCATGTTTTTATTCTATTCAACCTTTGAGTAACTTAGAAGGCTAAATCCTAACATCTGTATCTTTGATTAAATGACTCTATTGGCAATGACATTGACTGGTATTATTGTGCAAGCAAACAAGCATTTCTTAGAATTACTCTCTGTATGTACTGTCTGTCTCTTTTTCTTCCACCGATTTTTTTTTTAAGATTTTATTTATTTACTTATTTATTTGTTTATTTATACAAGCACTGGGTACAGTCAGAAGCGCGGGAGGGTGAGAGAATTCACCAGAGTCAGAGCAGGGAGCAGAGCAGGCAGAAGGACCGAAGTACACTGCTGAGGGGAGCGGCGGGCGGCAGGAGAGGTCTGCGGGCTATGTGGGACCCTCCTCTGGTGGCCGGGGAGCAGCTGGGGATCGAACCGGCGCTGCATAGGCTGTGGGCAGCTTCGCAACCCAGTGCTCAACCGTTGCGCCACCGGGGAGGCCCCGATTTTTTTTTTTAAGATTTATTTGTTTATGCATACAAGAGCTGAGGCACAGGCAAGAGATGTAGGGGGTGAGAGGATCCACTAGAGATAGAGGAGGGAACAGAACAGGCAGATTGACTGAAATACACTGCTGAGGGGAGCAGCGGGCTAGACAGGAGAGATCTGCCTCACCATGTGGATTTCTCTGTGGCTGGCCGGGGATGGAACTCGTGCTGCAGAGGCTGTGGATCACTTCATAGTGTGGGGCTTAACTCTTTGCACCACCAGGGAGGTCCTGGGCATTCATTTTGAATGCTGAACTATGTCAACAAACAATGTCCAGATTGTTAAGTAAGCATCTACATGTTCAGTAAAAGAGAGTGCCCTAATGTCTTAGTTAAAAGAAAGCCAATACAAAAAAAAAAAAAAGAAAAATCAAAATATTTTGGGCAAAAGGAAGGTTGTTTAGTTGATTTAAAATAAATATTTTAGCTAGTGTTGATGTATTCCAGCATACTGAAAATGTTGAATCCTACATTGTAATGTGCCATATTTAAAGTACACCAGAAGGGAATATTGGATATGATCTCATTCCTTCATTCATTCATTCATTTACTCAAAAAATATTTGAATTTCCCCAATGCTTAATGTGATGCTTAACTTATAGTAGAGTCATTGAATATAACTTCACTTGAATTTATTCATGAATCTACATTAATATATATGGATAGCGCCCTCAGATCAAATAGTAAATCCTAGGGATATATTGGTGATGAGTGAAGATAATGTCTGCCCTCATAGTGCTTAAAATAATTTATTTTATAGTTTTCCCTCTGAATTACAGCATGTCTTATTCTTGCATATTCTAGTGAATGAGACTTTTAATTTTTTAATCCTGGCTGCGCTTAGAACTGCTTAAGATATTTCTTTAAAGTACACATGCCTGGATCCTATCTTAGACCAATTACATCAAAATCAAGAGATAGAATCCAGGCTAAGCTATTTTCAAAACTTTCTAGGAGATTGTGAGGTATAGCAAAGATTGAGTGTACTAAGTGATTTACTACTATTCTGGTATGTTCCTGTTAAGGGTTAGAGTGTGTCCTTCCCCCTCCCCCAATTTATGTTGGAGTCTTAAACCCCATTATAGTACCTCATAATGTGACTTTATTTGGGGACAGGGTTCTTACAGAGGTAATCAAGTTAAAAATGAGATTTTCAGACTGGGTTCTAATCCAATGTGATTAGATTATATTTTAAAAGGGGAGTATGTAGGGATGTGCCATGTGAGAAGGAAGCTGAGATTAGAGTAATGCTCTACAAGGCATAGAATTTCAAAGATTATCTGTAAAATACATTGAGCAAGAAAAAGGACTGAACAGTATTTCCCTGATTGATTCAGAATGTCCCATCCATGCTGATACCTAGGCTTGGTTTCCAGACAGTTTCCAGAACTGTGAGATGATGTATTTCTGTTGCTTAAGCTATCCAGTTGGTGGTACTTTCTTTCTTTTTTTTTTTTAAGATTTATTTTATTTATACAAGGACTGGTGTACAGGCCAGAGGTGCGGGAGGGTGAAAGAATTCACCAGAGACAGAGCAGGGAGCAGAATAGGCAGACTGACCGACAACACTGCTGAGGGGAGCAGCGGGTGAGACAGGAGAGGTCTGTCCCACCATGTGGTTATCTCCCTGGCTGGCTGGGAATCGAATCTGCACAGCAGAGGCTGTAGACAGCTTCACAGCACTGTGCTCAACCTGCTGCGCCACCGGGGAGGCCCTGATGCCACTTTCTCATGGCAGCCCTAGTAAAAAAAATAATCATCATCTTTATAACTGCATTAAAAAAAGGGCTAATTTAGAATTTTTCAGCAGCCTTTCACCCCCATTTATCCTCAAAATGGTTTAGCTCTAGTATCTGAACCCAGGTGGGATACTAGTAACTCTTCATTAATTAAAAGTTAAAGTGTTGAAATGCAAATGTCTGGCTCACCTGGTGCCAGAGTCTTACAGCCTGACTCATGATCAGTATAATCAATGCACAATAACTCCACTTGCCATGCAAAGCTTGGAGTCTACAAGGAGCTGCCTCTGGCAGATCAATAAGATACTTGAAGACACTTGTTTCAGTGGCTCTTAAAATTCCACATCATCATTTGATTTGTTCTGACAGCACTCAAGTCTTGCTCCTTAAGTTACTGTTTTAGTAAATTCAATTTACAATGACTTTCAATATGAAAAGCTTGAAGTTTCAGTTTAGTGCCCTATTAGCTGTAAAATCAACCACTGTTTCACCTGCAGCACGTGAGGCACTTCCAAAACTTGTGTTACTTGACTGTTTCTCTCGAGTTTCTGACCAGTGAAGGCATCTTCACTGGTCATCTTCATCTTCACATTACTTACTAGGTGTCTAATCATTGTGAATCAGGGTCCTTTGGGAGCAGGCCCAGAGGGAGTCTGAGGACCGTGGGTGGGTCCTTTCTCAGTTCTTGTATTCAGTGAGGAAAGAATTCAGTGTGGAGTCCAAAGTTATAAAAAAACAAGAGATTTATTGATACATAAGAAGAGGGACAGGAAAGCTCTCTGAGTGAGAGGGGTCCTGTGAAGGTAGCCACTGAGATGGGAGAATCAGGTGCTTATTTAGATATAATGGGCAAGGAGTTGGGGGTTGGCCATTGGGTGTCTGTATTGTGTCTCTTGCTGGTTGGCTGGGCCCTTGGGGGTCTCCTAGGCTACTGAGGCCCACTGAGCTTTCCCACTTTACAGAGTGTACTATTCTGAAACCCGTGTTGGTCCATTGCTATTGTGCTATTATGTTGATGTTCTGAACATTCCATTTTTAATTGAATTGGGGGAAGTACCCTTCTGGTCTGCGATTGTTTCTCAATCAGGCTGATAAGTGGACTTGGGGCTTGAGGCACCGTGTTCCTAACTGCCTAAACCCATTTCCTAACTTCCTTTTTCAACTGGACCCAACTTTGAATTCTGTTTTCCTTCAGTGCCAGGGAAAACAAGGTAAAAACAAGCTACATTGAAGACATTAATCCCACCAGTGAATATTTGCTCATCAAAAGGTGATCCATGCAAGAGTTAACTTCCACAGCTCATAATGATGCAGATGTTTAAAAAAAATCTGGTCTTATTGAGGGTAAAGGGAAGAATTTATTGTTGTATCTTTTGAATCATTGATAGCAATGGACCCTAGCAGCACCTCTTGGACATTCTAATGGATGTTGAAATGTGTAAAAAAGAGTCCATGCACTGTTATGTAAGTATCTATATATGCTCTGGATAAACAGATGTTAAAAGTGAAAAAAATCCTCCTGACTGCTTGCTAGGGTACACAGGGTCCTATGTCTTTCTATCAGCCACCTAACCCGGGTTATTGTCCTATCCTTGCCCTTACTGCCTTCAGCCCCCTCCTTCAGACGTGTCAGCCTACTTCCACATTACAACCTTTATATTTGTTAAAGAAATATTAATGTTCTTCCACATACTTTTTTTTTTTTTTTTGGCCGGGTTTGCTTCTTCTCAACATTCAGATTTCTGATTAAATGTCACCAAACCAGAGAAATCTCCTATGACTCTTTTCTCCCCATCTCTGCCCACTCAGTCACCCTCGATTCTTTGATCTTGCTTTGTTTTTATCACAGCATTCACCTCTTCAAATGTGAAATTATTATTTGTCTTCCTGTCTTTTAAATCACCCAGTCTTCCCCCTACCTTCAAACATGGGACTATGAACTTCATGGGAAAAGGGCCCCTTTTATGTTCACCTCTGTTTCTTTACGCTCGTGATGGCACAGTAGTTCACATTCAATAAACAGTTGTTGGAGGAATAAGTTCCTGAAATGGTATTTCACTTGTTGCTACATAACAAATACCTAAAAATTAAGTAGGTAAAATAAAAACCCATTTAATCTTTGGATTCATGTGTGGCCAGGCAGTTCTCAGCCTTTCTGATCTTCATGGGTTTGACTAGGGCAGAGGGGGTCAGAAGGAGCTGGCCTCCCTTCACATCTTCTTCACCTCGGATTCTTTCCTTTCTTTAGGAATGGTGGTCTGAGGGCTTAAAAGGGTGAAGAGTGGAAGACTCTAGACTTAGGAATATGCACAAAGCCATTTTGGCCAGACTATTGGTTAAAGAAATTTACAAGGCTGGCCAAAATTCAAGTGACTTGGCTCTTGGTAGGAGGAGTTACAATAGAGCACAGGAAAGGTGATTCATTACAGCATCATTATTATAATGATCTTCCCCAAGTTCTACATGCTATATTTTTGTGAAATTCTCCATCTGACCTATATGTAAGTTTAAACTTTCTGGACATTGGATTCATGTCTTACACATTCAGATATCAGAATTTGCATTTCTACTGCCTTTCCTAATGTCCATTACACCAAAGACACTCAATAAATGCTTCATTGTTTTGTTTGCTATGCTGTGTTTACATTGGTGTATTTAGGATAAGCTTTATTTTTGCACTTTATTTTTACATCAGTGGATATGCAAGAAGTCTCCAAAGACCTTAGGTACATCAGTTAAAAAAATGGAAGTGGATTCTGGAATAAATTATATTGATTTTGATTCAGACATTTAAATTTGTTTTTTTATTGCTTTTGCAATTGAAGAATTGATCTCAACAAGGCAGACAGAGCAAAAATAGATTGGTTTTATTGAATTCACAGTGACCTGATTAAAAAACATAGTCGTTATGAGAAAAATAATCTTACTTCCCATTTCATTACAGATTCTTTTTCCCTTCAAAAATTTATTGGTTTAATATAGTAAGTAAAGAAGATGATGAATTTTATTTAGCGTTGTGCAGAATGGTTTCAGGGCAGTTAGAAAACACATTTCTTAGTACATTTCTTTCGTATTCAGATGATATCAAAGCTTATTTTGATCAAGAAGATGCTTCTCACTGTGTGATGTTTTTTATATTGTTAGCAAAAATCTGATGGTCAGTCAGTCAATCCATGTTTGGTACTGACTTAGATTTCTATTTTTAGAAAGAAATATCAAAATTTGAGTCACTGCTAAAATTTTTAAAACAAGATGAAACACTTAAGATTGATTTAGAAAATTTCTAGAACACAGGAAGGAATAGAGAAGTAAAAATTGCCTGATTTGAAATCTCATTTTAACTGTTGATGATGAAGATATAACCTCCAGTACTTAATTAAAAATTTGAACTTCTCCTATTTGAACTCAGGAGACAAATACACTTGAATACATTTTCTGGTTATTCCTTTACTATTCAAATAGTCATTACCAAATGGATTTTGAATAATATAGAATAACTTTGTTAAGTGATTTTGTTGCGAAAACTCAAACTGAGAACAGATTTGGATAGTGGGCTATACTTATATATAGAGGTTGTCTATGCTCTTTAGAGAAATTGGTATCCTGCCTATCCCATGGTCTATACTATTTGTAAGTTTGTTTTTTTTTTTTTTTTTCCCACTGAAAACTGTATCATGAAAGGAAAATTTCAGCTGGGAAGCAAGCATGACTTGCCAACCTCTCTGTATGGCCATATGAAAACAGTGATTAGGTTGCAAAACCAAAGCCCTTGGATAATATTTAGCACACACCATGTCACATGGTATCTTTACAGCCTCCACAAACAGTCCTTTGGAAGAAATATGTGCACAAATGTAATGGACACAGTGTGATGATTCTGTGTGATCACTGCTGGGGGAAGGTCAATGTGCAGGGGGATCCTGTGAAGGATTCAGGGTATCAAAAATGTATTTATTAGATTTATTATTTATGCATACAAGAGCTGGGGCACGGGTCAGAAATGTGGGGGGTGAGAGGACCCACCAGAGATGGAGTGGGGAACAGAACAGGCAGACTGACTGAAATACACTGCTGAGGGGAGCAGTGGGCAAGACAGGAGAGGTCTGCCTTGCCATGTGGGTTTCTCCCTGGCCGGCTGGGGATCAAACTTGTGCTGCAGAGGCTGTGGATTGCTTCACAGTGAGGTGTTTAACCCCTTGTGCCACCAGGGAGGCCCATCAAAAAATATTTTCAAAGAAAAATGTCATAGGGCTTACTTACTTCACATGGAATCATTATTCAGTATCACCCACATTCTTCCCTTAGTTTAGTGTATCCATTCATTTATTCACTTATCAAGCATTGTTGATGAGTGCCAGAATGGTACTAGATTTAGATGCACATGCCTGATATTCTGAAGTTCTAAGATTTGTTTTCTGCTTTTGCAAGGTCAGTTATAGATGTTTCAATAAGATAGGAGATCTTGTCACTTATCTATGCTAGGGTGGATAGTAATGACTAATTACTGAGTCTACTCTTTAATTGTAGCTGGAGATAGTCTGCTGTCCAATTGTGGCTTTATTTTTACTTTATTACATTTACTCTATTATTTTGCAGCTTTATTGAGATAAAATTGAAATGATACTGTGTAAGTCTAAGATGTACCATGTGTTGATTTGATAGTTACATATTGCAAAAATGATTAGCACCACAGTATTAACTAACACCTCTATCATGCCAAATAATTACCATTTCTTTTTTGTGGTGAGAACATTTAAGATTTACTTTCTTAGCAACTTTCAAGTATATAATACAGTTTTATTAGTTATAATTACCATGCTGTATCATAGTTACATCTCCTGAGTGTATCCTTTAGTGACTTTATTTTTAAACAATATTTTTTCATAAAAAGCACCACGCATACATAAATGCAAGTTTTGTTGTTAAAATGCAAATGTAGAAGGTCATTAAATCCATTATTTTATGGATTGTCCCTTGATATGCTACAATTTATGTTAGAACTTCAGAGATTACAAATCTTGTATTACTTACTCATAAATCAAGTAATGCATGCAAATTTTAGAAAATTATGAAAAACTATGAAAGGGATAAAAATTACCTATATTTCCAACTTTTGATATTGAGTCCTGTTTAATATTTTGGTATATATATTTTTCCAGAATTTTTTTTATGAAAATGTCATTTTCACAAAATGAAATCATGATTTATATGCTATTTCTTAATCTGAATTTTTCTTTTAACAATTTCAATAAATATGTATCTTTGCTTTAAATATTTTTGTAGTATTCTTTTATATATGTGCCATAATAAAATAACTGATCACCTATTATTATTAGATATTCTAATTGTCTCCAGTTTTTTTCAGTTTCATAAAGATGTTATAGCAAAAACTACTCGTTTATTTTGACTAATTTGCCCAACTGCTTATTTTTTATTTTTGGTGGGACCCTCGCCGGTGGCCGGGGATCGAACTGGCGCTGCAGAGGCTGTGGGCAGCCTTGCAACCCAGCTTTCAAACACTGCGCCACCAGGGGAGGCCCCCAACTGCTTAATTAAAAATACTTCGTTGATACTAAAGAAAAATATATGCGGCAGTTGGAAAAGGAGTGTTTCAGGAAGACTTTACTACTTACTTTGTGTACATTTTTGATTTCCTAAAGTTTTTCTCTCAAAGTTTTTCTACTTTGAATTTTAAGCAATTGAATTTAAAAATCAATAGATTAAAAATAGTAATTTAGATTCATAATTATGAGTCAAACAGACACCAGTATTTGGGAAGTTAACTCTGGAAATAAATTGTGATAGAAATTTCCTCATTGCTTAATCAACTCCTCTGCCTCCTGGGATGGTGTGGGGTGGTTAGCTAAATAAATATTAGCTCACAGAGAAAAAGAGAAGAGTTTTTGTCCTGTAGAGCTTTAGATCTGGAAAGAAATAAGACTTTGAACTTGAGTCTGTTCTTTTGACTGTCAGGTTCCTTAGCCAAAAGCCAGGATGACTAAATGCTAGTGGGCCAGGATTTCTGCAGCTGAAAGAATTATACACATGCATACATTTAATATCTATATAACACTCTGTGTAGAGGCATATTCGTAAGTCAACAAGTCATCCTTTCTGTGAAAATAAAGATAAATACTTTCAAAATGATTTATCTCTTTACATGTTGACAACCAGACTTTTCAATGGATCTTAATATTTCACATTTTAATGCTTGATTAGATTGAATATTGAACATTACAAGGAGTATGAACATTTATGAAAAATGACATAATTTATTTTGTGAAACCAATTCCAAATACATGAAAACATGAGGCTTGAATTAATTCATCAAGAATATCAATAAGCTGATAAAGCAGGGGAATTTTCATTTCAATCATAATCTTTAAGCTATATTCACAGAAAAATTATGTATTGAAACCGCCATATGTGTGATTAATGGGTTGATAGTGGTACTAATTACTCATTAAAATGCAAGGACTAAAATACCTTAGGATTTGAAAAAATGTAGTGATTTTCATTAAAGGGTTTGGCTAGGTCCCAGAGTCTCAGTGGTTTGTATTCAGAGCCATGAGGACATGGTTCTGATCTAAAATGAAAGGGAAATTATCTTAGGAAGGTCTAAATTGAAACTAATGTAATGAACCCCCTCTTTTATGTATGCTTATTTAGTCAAAGCCCCTACTTTGAAGTAGATAACCAAGTTCCAATATGCCTATATATATTTTAAAAGTTAGAAATTTGGAATGTGTATTTTTTAACCTATTTTTTTTAAGCTATTGATCATTTGCAGACAAATGCTCCTTCATTCCTCAGGGCTAATTGTGTGAGTGCTATTTTAACGTGGTGGCCTGTGTGCCTTTTAACAATAGACAAACTTTAAAATTCATAAATTTAATTGTGCATCAGATTAGGAGCATTAATCATCATTAGAAGACAAATAGTGCATGTAAGAATGACTTTCTTACATATTAAAAATATTTTCTCCATCATTACCACTGAACACTTAGCTCAAATTGAGGATAGATATTATTAGGTGGAAGAAGTTAAGTTAATGCTAAGATGAGAATTCTGAAACAAATTTGAAAACTCAGATGCAATCTGAAGGAAGTCAGATCATTTTATGCTTCAGAACTGTAAACATGTTAAAATTCTAAACCTCAATGATAATGTTTATAGAAATAATACCATCATTTTTTGTGAAGTAACAATGAAAACAAAAATCCCACTCCACAGAACACTTTCATTTAATTAATCTGTCATAGAGATAAGTACTGTGAATCATAGTAGCATTTGTCTTTGACACTGGTACAAAAAAAGAGCTATTGGTGCTTTAATTGTTATCAAAAAAGTTCGATAGGGCCTCCCCGGTGGCGCAGCAGTTGAGCGCTGGGTTGGGAAGCGGTCCGCAGCCTCTGCAGCGCCGGTTCGATCCCTGGCTGCTCCCCGGCCCCGGCCACGGGAGGGTCCCACATGGCGCGCAGACCTCTCCTGCCACCCGCTGCTCCCCTCAGCAGTGTACTTCAGCCCTTCTACCTGCTCTGGCTCTGGTGAATTCTCTCACCCTCCCGTGCTTCTGACTGTACCCAGTGCTTGTATAAATAAATAAACAAACAAATAAATAAATAAATCTTAAAAAATAAATTATTAAAAAAAGTTCAATAGAGAATTCTGAACGTATTAAAGAATAGCTTGAAAGCATTGAAACACCAAATTCAAATTTTGACATGTGAGATAATATTGTCTTATGAGCAATTAATGTAGTGAAATAGTTAAGCAATGTTATAACTTTCCTATTGATGGGACGGTAGAGAAGGGCAACAAAAGTCCTACCAGCAATAGAAAGATAAGAAATGGTTTGCATTCCCATTAGCAATGTAGGAGAGTTTCTTTTTCACCACATCCTTGCCAACATTTGTTGTTGCTTGTTTTTTTTGACATGTGCCATTCTTACTGGTGTAAGGTGGTATCACATTGTGGTTTTGATTTGCATTTCCCTGATGATAAGGGATGTTGAACATTTTTTAAATGCCTCTTTGCCATTTGCATTTCCTCTTTGGAGAAATGTCTTCAAGAAGATGTGGTATATATACACAATGAAATATTATTTAGCAATCAAAAAAGATAAACTCTTGCCATTCTCAGCAATATGAATGGAGCTAGAAGGCATAATGCTCAGTGAAATAAGCCAGAAGGAAAAAGAAAAGTATTGGATGGTTTCACTTATAGCAGGAATATAGGGGAACCAAATAAGGTATCAGTGTAAAAAAATAGTAACAGTACAAAACACAACAAAGCAAAAACAGACAATTATAAATCAGACATATTGCAGGGGAGGAGGAGGGAGAGGGATTAGAGGGAGGGAGGGAGGAGCACAGGGGACTGAGGTGATGGTGCATGGGTGCACTGGGGAAGGGAATTTTATGGGGACTACCCCTGAGGGGGTGGGGGGGAAGCAAATATTGTTTAAAAATGAACAATGATGTAAAAAATTAATAAAAAATAAAAATAAAAAAATCTTAAGTATGAAATACAATATCAGTTTACTTTAAATGTTAAAAAAAAGATAAGAAACAGCTGAATGATGTGAAGAAACTATGGACAATTTGGATCCTTTCATACTCATGCATCTAATTCAATTGTACTCACAAGTAAGATCATTTAGGGAGCAGTTGACTATATAACAAGCCACAGTACCTTCTCTTGAATAGGTTAATTTTATATATATATATATATATATATATATATATTTCCTTTTTTATTGCAGTGGGAGTTTGACTAAAGTAATTTGTTATTCTATAGTGATAGTGGGTCAAGATTTCATTGGCATGGTAATGGAACTGAAAAAATATTCTCGCAGTTGAGATTGTCAATTCTTTTGCCATATATAACTAAGATTATTAAGTGTACTGTAGTAAGAGAAAACACAGCAATGGAAGGTCTTAATACTATCTGAATTAGGGAAGGATATTTGCAAGACTTTAGGGTGTGGGTTGGATGATTTTAAGGTGAAATTTGAAAGATTGGATGTTGGTTGTAATTGGGTCGAGTTTATGCCATAATAGCTCCCAATTGGTGGGCACGGTGGGCAGAGGGTCTTGAAGCAGCCTTCATTAGCTAGGTGCTCTTGCTCAGTAGATTATCATTATACTATCTTCCAGGACAAGGTGATTCTTGAGGGACATTTCTAAGTAGTATTTGTTTGTTCTTCCTATTGTTTAATGTAAAGAAAATATACCTTCTCCCAAAAATGTTGAACATGGAATCTGGAAAGAGCATAGGGTCTCAGTATTGTTTAACATGGGGAGAAGAAATACACTATTTGGGAAGCCTCCAAGATGACCCCCAATAATTCATGCCCTGTGTAATCCTCTCCTTTTGATTTTGGTCTGAATTTAATGTCTTCTGATGAATAGAATAGAAAAAACGATGGGTTGTTACTTCTGAGATGAGATCATAAAATACAGTGACTTCTATGTTGCCTCTTCCTCTCTCATTTCCTCTTATAAACCTCCCTCTGTGGTAAATAAATTGCTTTTGTATGAGTAACCTGAAAAGAGAGGCCCATGTGCAAAGGAACTGAGGTCTCTGGCCAAGAGACAATGAAGACATAAGGCCTGGTGGTGGTGTTCATGAGCTTGGTCATGAATCCTTCCCCATTTAAGGTATGAGCTAAGCACACATCCGAGTCTCTACCTTAATTGCAGCCTGGTGAGAAGCTCTGAGATAGAGGTAGCCAGCTGAACTGTGTCCAGATTCTTGACTTTCTGAACTATGAAATAATAAGTACTTGTTATTTTAATTTACTATTTTTTGACAATGGTTTATATAGCAATAGATAACAAAGACTTTTTGATTTTATTTACAGAATGCACAAGTATACTATCTAATGAAATTTGTACTTCTTTCAGAAAATGCCAGTTTATTACCAAAACATTGGTTACATTTTGTACATTCTATAAAATGTTATTGATACTTAAGATGCATCACATGAATGTTCATTATGAACCTTTTGTTCATTTGAAGCAGATAACTATGCTATGAAGGGGTAGCTGAAGGGACCAATGAGGGATTTACTGCTTCTTGGATGAACACACTGTTACTGTCTGGAAGAAAACTGCTTTCTCTCTGTAGCTTTCTCTCTTTGGAATGTGGTGGTCCAGAAATCTACTAGGAAAGAGCAGATATATGATGGGAACCTGCTTTAGATGCAAGGTGTCCCAATTTTGGGCCACGTAGAGGATACTATAGGTTATGTGATAGTGGGTCTGACCCCTTCTGCTATCTGTGATTGCTCTCCATATCAGTCACATACCATCTACTTGAAGGGGACAATATTCTCCTTTTATCACTAGCGCAGGGAATTTCAATTCTAGGGAGGTAGACATCTTTTTAGAACATCATTAATGAGAAATTTAAAAAGGTACATATTTACTATCTGCGGCCTGGAAAACTGGAGTGCAAAGATAGGAAAACTATGGCTAATTTGTGAATTTGTCCTGAGAAGTATTAAGATATCAAGATTCCCCAACCCACTGGGGAATGAATGAATTTGTATCTGGTATGGATGAGATATGCAAGAGAAGTCAAAATGAATTCATGGTATATACATTTCCCAGTTAACTTTGATCTTAAATTTGGATTTGATCTTAAATTTCAGTTTAGAGTGGTAGCTAAATATCCCTTCTTCCAAATATTCAGTTTGTTTTAGGCCATTCACGTCTGCATTGATTGCTTGCTTTTTGGTTTGTGGAATTTATAAGTTGTTTTGGTCTTTATTTTTCTTTTCCATGTCTAATAAATTTTGTGTCCATTTAGTTAGCCATCTGTCCTCCCAATTATGCTACATCTGTGAACATGTTGAATGAGGGAAAAGAAAGTAATCACCCAAGTGACACTCACTTGGTAACTATTATTGGTTGAATCCATATATAGCAGGCACTATGGAGATCATTTACCGTACATTAGCCTGTCTGTTCTCACAATACCTATTTCCTTCAATATAGCACATTCTCAGTATCACTCCTTTCTAACTGTATAAAGTTTTTATACAGCCTTGGTTTTTCTCCTTTCTAAGCCTCGTTATCCTTATCTAATGTCTCTTCTGCCAGTTTGAAGAGCTTAATTGATAAACAATTCACACTGAGACCCTTTGCAGAGCATTGCTAAAGTCCTTATTTATAAAAGTCAATAGTTCATATGGTTACGACCCTGTGTATGTTTTCTAATTTAATATTTCTTTCTCATGAATGAATCTCACTTCAATTCAGGTGTGCTGTTGTTTGGTCTGATATGAAATTGATTTCATAAAAAGCTCCAGAGCCCCAAGTGTCTGTATCCTCATACTGTTCTGTGGTTGAGGGCTCAAAGACCTCAGAGAGGATGGCGGCTAAAACTTCATTAGCCTAAACCCTAGTGTAGATGAGTCTCCCAATGATACAGAAATTCTAACCAATTTTTCGGTAGTCAGATTCATGCCGAGAACATTCAGTGGCTTGGGGTTTACTTAGAACCTTGGGTGTGGATTAAGTGGAACTCTGTGAATGAAGATTGGTAATGGGGGATACTTGTGAAGCAAACGTTTTAAGCAAAAGGACAGATAATAGTGCTCTGGTTTCCGATTGAACTGCACATTGGAGTCACCCAGGAATCTTTTAAAAAATACTGGAGATGGTTTCCACTCAAGATATTCTGATATCACTGTGTGGGATATGAACTGGGGTCAAGGATTTCAAAATATCACCATCAATTTTAATGTATATCAGTGTTTGAGAACAACTAGAGTGATGGTTAGAGGCAATTCAGGCAGATCTTGTTCAAATTCCAGCTTTACCAATAGACTACATGATTTTGGTCCAAGTTTTTGAACTCTCTGAACTTCCTCTCATCCCTTCCTTCCTTCCTTCCTTCCTTCCTTCCTTCCTTCCTTCCTTCCTTCCTTCCTTCCTTCCTTCCTTCCTTCCTCCCTCCCTCCCTCCCTCCCTCCCTCCTATCCATCCCCCCTCCCTTCCTTTGTATTTGTCAATAAGACATGAAAATGGTACCTGGCACATATGGTTATTATTAACATTAAATATATGCACTATTATATAATAACTACTCAGAAGATATTTTTATTTATTTATTTAAAGATTTATTTATTTATGCATACAAGAACTAGGGTACAGGACAGAGGTGTGGGGGTGAGAGGATTCACCAGTGGCAGAGTGGGGAGCAGAACAAGCAGATTGACTGAAATACACTGCTGAGGGGAGTAGCAGGTGAGTCAGGAGAGGTCTGCTGTGCCATTTGGGTATCTCCCTGGCTGGGGATCAAACTTGTGCTGCATTGGCTGAGGATAGCTTCATAGGTTGCGTCTTAACCCCTTGTACCACCAGGGAGGCCCCATACTCAGAAGATATTAACTGGTATTACTACTGCCAGACTTTCAGTGTAGAAGGAGGTTTTGTGATACTTAAAGGGGAAATATACTTAAGAATCAAAAGACAGTATGGTGTGGAGAGAAAGGTTGTTTTCCTCCTAATCTGGCTCCTTAGCCCTGCTTCCAGGTAATGGAAATATTTGAGAAACCCGCTGTTTTTCACCAGAGGTTATACCTCCAATGTCTCATCAATCAACCCATTTGACTTATCACTATTAATTGTAATTGTAATTTTGAGGTTTGTGTCAAAGGAACATGCTTGTTCTAATTATAGGGAAATCAGACAAAGTATATTACGCATGTATTTTTATGGCAGGTCATTTAAGAAATAAACTTTGTTTCCAATTTTTAACAAAGGGAGCGGGGGTGTTCTAATTCTTAATTAAACCATTTTAGGGGCATGTTGGGCTGACAATTTAAGGATCCAGGTATTTCATAACTATGTTAAAAACAAAGAGTTGGAACCATCAGGATTTGCAAATAGATATGTATAGGAATATGTGTATATCTTAGATTCTCAGTGTCCTTTGTTTCATTTTTAACTAAATCTTAGCACTCATTTTGTAGACACTCCATTGTTAGCAGATGGCTGCATTCACACTAATGAGCAATTAAATAATAAGTGTCTTTTTAAAAATAATTACAATTCACATGCAGATTCACATGCAGTCTTAAGAAATAGCACCCCTTTCACCCAATGATAGATTATTGAAAAACTATAGTGCAATATCACAACCAGGATATTGATACAATCAAAAACATTTTCATGATCACAAGGTTTTTTGTTGCCCTTTTATAGACACATCAACCACCTTCCTGCTGCTAGTCCCTTAGCACCTGTCGAACACTAACAGTTCTCCATTCTAAAATTTCATGGCTTCTGGAATGTCACATAAATGAAATCATATACATGGGAACTTTATTGACTTTTTTTCACTCAGCACGGTTTGGTATCCAGGTAGTACTATTTCATAAAATGAATTGGAAAATGTTCCTTTTGTTTTCCAGAAGAGATCTTATAATATTGGTGTTTATCCTCCTTTAAGAATTTGGTAGAATTTTCTATGAAACAATCTGGGTATGGAGATTTCTTTTTGGGAGTTTTAAAATTATGAACTCAATTTCCTTAGTAATTAGTTATAGGACTATTGAAATTATCTTTTTTTTAATTGGGGAATTAAGACTATTGAAATTATCTTTTTTTAATAGGGGAAGTGGTGGTAGCTTGTTCTTTTTTCAGGAAACATTATTTCCTATAAATTGTCATAGCGTATAAATTGTGTATATAGAGTGAATTTTCATAGCATTCCCTTATTATATCTGCAATGATGCCTCCATTTCATTCCTGATATTTGTAATTTGTGCCTCTTTTTTTTCCTTTGTCAGTCTTGATTGAGGCTTGCCAATCAAATTGATCTTTTGGGTTCACTGATTTTCTCAATAGTTGCTCTGTTTTCAGTTTTATTGATTTCTGCTCTCATCTTTACTATTTCCTTCCTTCTTCCTAATTTGGGTTTATTTTGCTCTTCTTTCTCTTGATTGGTGAGGTGAGTTGGTGGGAACTTAAATTCTTGATTAGAGCATTTCCTCTTTCCTAATGCTTTCCTCTAATGCTATAAACTCTGACTTGGCATTTCTTTTGCTGTGTCCCACATATTTTCATATATTGTATTTTCATTTTCATTCCATTCATTGTATATTTTAATTTCTGTTGAGTCTTCTTGACTCAGGGATTGTTTAGAAGTATGTTATTTAACTTCCATGTGTTTTAAAGTTTCCCCTCTATTTCTTTGTTACTGTTTTCTAGTTTAATTCCATTATTGTTGGAACCTATTTTGCAAGATTTAAATTCTTTTAAATTTGTTTTATGTTCCAGGATATACTTCCCATGGACAATTTAAATATGTATATTTTGTTGTTGGGTGATTGTCTGTAAATATTGATTAGATCCTGTTCACTGGTGGCGTTGCTTTGTACTCTATATCCGTGCTGATTTTCTACCAAGATGGTCTATTAATTTTTAAAGAAAATGTAATTATAAATTGTTGCATTTTTCCATTAATTTCTAACTGTTTTTGCTTATATTTTGCATTACTGGTGCATGCCAGTTATGAATTGATAAAATTTTATTGGATTTACCCTTTGTCATTATATAATATCCTTCTTTGTCTCTCCCATCTTTGAGTGGAATCTATATTACCTGATATTAGTACAACTACTTTCATTTAAAAAATTGAGACATCAATAATATATCATTAAATTCACCCTCATACTGTGTATAATTTAATGATTTTAGTGTATTTCCAAAGTTATGCAGAAATCACCATTATCTAATTCCAGAACCTTTTTCTCACTTCACTCCATAATACGCATATCCATTAGCAACCATATCTTATACCCCCACTTTCTTTTGCTCCTGGTACCCACAAATCTATGGCTTTATTATGGATATTTCATATAAAAGGAATTATACAATATTACCCATTTAAGTCTGATTTCTTTCACTTAGTACAATGTTTTTAGTTTCATCCATGTTTTAGCAGTAATCAGTATCTTATTTCTTTTTACTGCTGAACTCCGTTCCATAGTATCAATATACCATGTTTTGTTTATTTATTCATCAGTTGAAGAACATTTGGCTTGTTTCTATTTTTTGTTTCTCATGAATAATGCTGCTGTGAATATTCATGTATGTATAAGCTTTCAACTTTTCTGGATATATACCTAAAGCATGGAATTGTTCTGTTAACTGAGCAAGTATCAAATTGTTTTCTAATGTGGCTGCATCATTTTAAATTCTCAACAGAAATGTATGAGGGTTCAAAATTTTCTACATCCTCACCAATTATAAAAGTTTTTCTTTCTTTGCTTTTAAATAATATTTATTGAGGCAACTTGCGTTTAAAATACTGTATATGTTTTAGAATATAAGTTTACACCTCTGTAAACATATGTTATCACACTATTCCCTTCACCAAAGCCACAGTAATCCTCCACATAGTCTGTTGGGTAACCTTCCCCCATTGCTGCCAACCACCCACCCTACCCTTTTGTTAGCCATGGTTCTATAATCAGATTTCAGGAGTTTGTTCTGGTATTTTTTTTTTGTCTGTTCCTTTGTTTTGTTTCTATATATTCAACATATGAGTGAAATCATCTGGTGGTTGTCTTTCTGCTTTTGACTTATTTTGCTTATAATAAGTGAGTTATTTTTTTCTTTTTATCACTGAGTAGTATTCCAATGTATATATACACCGCATCTTAATCCACTCATCTGTCACTGGACACTTAGGTTGTTTTCATGGCTTGGGTATTACAAATAGTGTTGCAATGAAGATAGAAGTGCATATATTCCTTCAAGTTAATATTTATATATTCTTTTGGTAGATTCTTAGGAAAGGGATTGCTCTATCATATAGAAGATGTATTTTCAATGTTTTTAGAAACCTCCATACTGTTTTTTGTGAAGGTTAGACTAGTCAGCATTCCCACCAACAGTATACAAGTTTTTCTTTTAAACCATATCCTCACTAACACTTATTTCTGGTCTTTTTTGATATGGGCCATTATGAGGAGTGTGAGGTGGTATCTCATTGAGGTTTTGATTTCCTTTTCCCTGATGATAAATGATGATGTCTCTTGTTGAAGCCCTGATTCCCTCTGTGTGACTGTATTTAGTGATAGGGCTTTCAAGGAGTTAAGGTTAAATGAGGTCTCCAGAGTGGCTCCCCAATCTGATAGTGTTGGTATCTTGATAAGAATAGAAAGAGATACTAATGGTCTCTCTTTCCATGTATGTACAGAGGAGAAGTATAGATTATACATAGTGAGAAGATAGCCTTCTGTATGCCAGAATGGTTTCTCCAGAAATCCATCCTGCCAGGACTTTGATGTTAGACTAATGTTATGTCTTTTGCCAAACTAGGAAGTTTTCAGCCATTATTCCTTCAAATTCTTTTTTCATTCCTACTCTCATTCTCTTATCCTACTGAGACTTTAGTGACCTGAATTCTGGGATGTCTTCTTAGAGTCTCATGGATTTGTGAGACTTACTATTTTTTAAAATCTATTTTCTTTCTGATTAGTAATTTATATTGCTTTATCTTGTAGTTCAAAGATTTATTATCTCCTCCATTCTGATTTTCACCCCATTTATTGAGGTTTTTTTTTAAATTTTGGTTGTTGTATCTTTTTGGTTTAAATTTTTCATTTTTTTCTTTAAAACTATTTCTTGTGTCAAAGATGGTCTTTTTTTTGCTTAGATTTTGTATTTTTTCCATTTGTTTTAAGTGTTCTTATTTGCTCATTGAAGCATTTTCTATGTTGCTACATTAAAATACTTTTCACATGATTTTAAGTCAGCATATTGTTGGCACCTATTAATTTTTAAATTGAATTGGTGGTCTTCCAGCTTCTTAGCATGGTTAGCAATTTTTTATTGAAACCTGGAAATTTTGGGTTTTTTGTTGTGAGACTGAACTTATATAAGGCTTCCGTTTTAGGTCACCTTCCCTGATATTACCAGGCAAGGAGAGAGTTTCAGCTCCCCATTTAGCTTTAATGTAGGGGGGAGGTTTTTACTACCCCCGTGGAAATAAAATGTTGACTACATGCTCTGCCTTTTGATTCTGTTGAGGCAGGATATTTAGGATGCTATGTTCAGGCTGGTAGGGTTGACATGACATGCAGGCTCCCCTGTCAGCTTTTCTGTTACAGTTTGGGAAGTAGCCATAGTTTTTTCTATGGTGTGTGGTTGGGGTTCAGCAGTTATTTTCTAAAAGCTCCATCTTGCTACACTGTCCTTTAGGCTGGAGGGAGCAGAATTTTGTTGAGACATCTTTTGTATGAACCTGTTAGAATTTCTGGATGGCTGGCTTCTTCCATCTGGAATATATGAAGTAAAAACAAAACAAATAAACCCAACGAAAAACAAATTCCGAAATTCCCAAACCATACAAACCTAGGGCATTTACCATTGCCTTGTTGCTTGGGATCCAACACCCCCTGTTCATCATTCTTCTCTCTACTTTTCAGAGGGTTCTGATGTTTCTTTCATATGCAAATATCCAGGGTTTTTTGTTGTACTTAGCAGGAGGGAATAGGAAAAAGCATGTCTATTTGAACTTCTCTGACATGGAAGTCCCTGAACACTGTCATTGTAATGGCTAATGATGTCTAATATGTATTTTGAGTTTTCTAGATTACACACAAACCCATATTTTATTCTTATGTGTTTATCATCTGTGTCAAGTCAAATTAGTACCCTAGAACACATGTAAGCAGTCTTTGGCAATAAGTTTAGTATCACAATCTCCCAAAAGGAATATGCTGACAAATATGTTATATATATAATTCAGAGCTGCTCTTCTACTGCTGCATTAAAATCTGTGAATATTATGTGGTCTTATATCTTAGGTAGCTTGTTAACATTCTACTAGCAGCTCATTTGATATGGAATTAAACCTTTCTTTGGACATTAAATAGTCACAGAAGAAACAGAAATCAGCCTGATAAAATTGGCTTATTTTATAACCAAATGTAATCTAATTATTCCAGTAAGTTGAAAATCCTTGCGCTTTTTAAAATTTATTTTTATTTATTTATGCATACAAGAACTGGGGTATAAGCCAGAGGTGCGGGGGTTAAGAGGATTCACCAGAGATAGAGTGGGGAGCAGAACAGGTGGATTTACTGAAATGCACTGCTGAGGGGAGCAGCGGGCGAGACAGGAGAGGCCTGCTGCACCATGTGAGTTAGCTCCCTGGCTGGGGATCAAACATATGCCATAGTGTTGGTATGATGCTAGTGACAATGGTTTCCCACACGGAATCATTTGACCCGGTGTCTCCCCCAACCACTGTCTTTCCCTTCACTGGGATTGTGTCCAGCATATGCCCAATTTTCTTGTCTTTCAGTGCTCTTAGCTCAGTAAATTCTAATTCAAATCATTTTTTTTTTTTTTTAAAGAGGCATGTATTTATTTATTTATTTGTTTTTTTTTTGTACATGCACTGGGTACAGTCAGAAGCGCGGGAGGGTGAGAGAATTCACCAGAGCTAGAGCGGGGAGCAGAGCAGGCAGAAGGACCGAAGTACACTGCTGAGGGGAGCAGCGGGCGGCAGGAGAGGTCTGCGTGCCATGTGGGACCCTCCTCCGGTGGCCAGGGAACAGCCGGGGATTGAACCGGCGCCGCAGAGGCTGCGGGCAGCTTCGCAACCCAGTGCTCAACCGCTGCGCCACCGGGGAGGTCCAAATTCTAATTCAAATCTCCTGGAAAATCTCTGGAATCCAACACACCTGGCATTCAATCCTGGGTTGTGTAGATTGTATTTTGGTATTCCCATAGAAGTATTCAAAACACAAACTGACATTTGTTGTAAAATAAATGAACTGTTTTAGATGGAAGTGATATAGATGAAAAATGCCTAAAACATAAAGGAAAAGTGACTTACTCATGTATTTAAGAAACAGACTTGGGGCACAGGTGTTTAAGATTTGTGGTTAGGAATTTGTCTTTCTACATTCCTTAGCTCTGCCTTCCTGTCTTAGCTTAATTTCCAAGTCAGCAGATCTTTTTAAATAAGCACCAGGCTTGCAACTTAAAAGCTTAAAAACTCCAGGGATATGAAGGACCTTTCCTCAATAATCACAGTAAAATTGAATCAAATTTGCTATAACTGGAAACCCCTAAAGTTACGTGCTTTTCTCTGGACCAGTCAATGAACCAATCCTGGAATGTTTGCGTAACTGGTCTGTGAGTAAATTTTCAGCATGCGTGTCTGAAAGTCAAAGATGGTGTCAGTCCTACTTAAACGTCAAAAATTATTCATAGGGTAGAATTTTTTCTCCTAAAGGAATATTTAGATGCTATTGTTACAAGGGCATCTCCAAAAATGGGGGAGATACCATGTACCCATTTATATGTAATAGCCTTGGACTACCTAGTAGAAATTAAGGGGCAAAACTGAATTGTCATGAGTAGCTATGTAACAGGGAAGATGTGCGAGCTCTAGAAAGATATGTGAAGAAGGGCACTTGCTTCTCTGATTTTGACTTACACCAGGGATTTGGGAGACTTGGAGGAGACATATGGATTGAAATTATATGAGACACTTGGAAGAGACACATGGGTGTGTTTGACAATAGCAGCTACTATCTTGATTTGTACTTTGATTTTCTCCTTTCATGTCAGCGTTGCACGGCCTCTTTATCCCCTTTCCTATGCACGGTTCCCCACCTAATGGTGCCTTAGACTTGTGGCAAGCTTTTCCGGCCTCAGAGGCCCATGCTTCAGGCCAATCCTGTTTGTCTGGACATTTACCCACAAGGGGATGCATAACTTTGTGTGTTTTATTGGAAAACTCTCACACTTTCTTCTTTCTCTATGCACCCTAAGCCTATTAAAGTTCTTTCACACCAAGTCTGCTTTGCTTTGTGTTCTCTTTAGAGTGTGAAAATTTGGGAGCCTTCCTGTACTCTCTCTTCCTCCTCCCCCCTCCCTGCACCCCCCTCCCCCACCAGCTGCATGGGGAAAGTGATGCTGGGAATATAGGTCAATATATATCCAATACCCATGGAGGAAGTAATAATGTGAATAGAGAATGAGGTCAGGGAAGAATTAACCTCATAGACAGCAAGGCTGTCCTAGCTGTTGCTGGCTTAAATATCTCTTCCAAGCTCAGGGTAGGGTAAAAAAGATTAAGATTTATCCTCAATAATTTTTCAGAATATTTCTAGAAGTCCTTATCTATCTCCTCTATTAAATTTCAATTTTTTCAAAGCAGGAACCTTCATTAAAAACATTAAAAAATAAATAATATTCAAATTTATTTTTTCTACTTTGTATAACTATGAGCGTTAAGGCATATGAACAAAACAAACCGTGGTGAATATCTATCCAGACAAAATTATAAGCTAAGTAATTTTTGAGGTCTGATGGAAAAACTTAACTACCCTTTATAACTATTTTTTTTAAAGATTTATTTATTTATTTATACAAGCACTGGTTACAGTCAGAAGCGCGGGAGGGTGAGAGAATTCACCAGAGCCGGGAGCAGAACAGACTGACGAAGTACACTGCTGAGGGGCACAGCGGGCGTGGCAGGAGAGGTCTGTGTGTCATGTGCGACCCTCGCCAGCGGCTGGGGATTGAACAGGCGCTACAGAGGCTGCGGGCAGCCTTGCAGCCCAGCATTCAACCACTGTGCCACGGGGGAGGCCCTTTATAACTATTTTTAATGGAAAATGAGTTTCACATTCCATGCAACTAATTTACAAGTGCACTACTGGAATATAATCCATTTGCAAGCAAATATTGCTGAAATATCTAGCAGCTACATCAATGAACTTTAATTACATGGAAGCATTTTGATTATCTTTGTCTTCCTTCTCTACTCTAATAACCAGGTGTCTTCCTGAAACCAAGTCACAGTATAAATTATCAGACATGCAGGAGTTTGTTCAATCATGTCTATTTGTATAGGTGACCTAGAGATGATTTTGTCTTAAATGGAAGTCACTTCTCTTCCTGTTGATTAGGGGATGACTAGAAAGATGTTCTCAAGATGAAGAGATTGTAATTACTACATCCTTCCATCCATCCATCCATCTATCCATCCATCCATCCATCCATCCATCCATCCATCCATCCATCCATCCTTCCATTCATTTATTGGGTACTGGAATCCAAAAGGTGTAGTCAGCCAAGCCCCAAGCTTCAGGCTTAAAGGAACCTTGAGCTTAGCATCTGCTCAGCTATAAATATGCCTACTAATAGCATGAGGACCCACCCATCAAAAATGTTGAATTCACTTGGAATTTGAGGAATCCACAAATAGCTAAGTAAAAGACTGAAAGGATATCTTCAACCTGAATTTCAAAATGGCTTAATTCCAAGGTAGCCTCTCAAAAAGCATTCTAGATGCTTTGTTGGAGAATATAGGAACAAATAAGGAAAGATCTTTGGATATTACACTGTAATGGGCAAGACTGATTGCAAAAATGCATTCTATCAACAGGGAAATGCAGTTGTTATGCTTAAAGTAAAAGCTTTAGGCCAAGGAAGCACTCATGAAAGAAAGTTGTAGTCTGAGACCTCCAATCTTCAGCTATCTTTTCTCTATTCATTCTGGTACAAGAGACTTCCTTTTAGTGATATTCATGACCTTAATCCCCAAACCTTGTGTTCAAGTTTGAACAGTAACTAGAGTATTGTGCTGAATCAAAAACATGGATTCAGAGTTGTCGATAAACTGCATCAGCATCAGTTAAGTTAAATTGAGCTATACCTATGGATATGAACTTCCAAATCTGGAGAGGTAACAGAAGATACTATTAAATGTATAGTATAGAGCCTGATGTATTTTTGTCATTATTTCAGAAGCACTTCCAAGTCTTCAGGTTCTCAGCATGATCATTCATTAACATGATTCTAGTGAGTTCACTGGTACCCAGTTTATAGATTTAGGTCATCAGAATGCTACTTTTACAATTGCTCTATTATATTATCCCTCCTAATTCAAGTAATGTCAAAATAGTCTAGTGCAGCAGATGGTTTGGGAATAACTATGTTTTCTGGAAGCCATGGAAAAATGAGACTAGGTTTTTGGGAATAAGCAGTTTTGGTGAAAATGGGGACCCAATAAACTTGCCAAAGTTTTCTTTAAGGAAAGACATGTATGAAAGAGATAATGTTTCTGCAATAGAATATAGTTCTACTTTTCATTTAAGCAATCTTTTATGCCCTGTGGCTCCCCTCCCATGAAATCCACAGCATTGTTGACTCAGAGGAATAAGGGCTACCACCCAGAGCAAAGAAATCATTGCTGGGTTCAGAACCTCAGAGAGAGTATTCTGGAGTCCCTATAGTTAAGGTTCCCCAACTTCAGTGAACATCAGAATCACCTAGAGGGTTTCCTAAGTGGCAGTTTATTGGGCCTCATTACCAATCTAGTGTTTCTGATTTAGTGATCTGGTGTGGACCCAAGAATTTGTCCCAGGTGACATGGATGCAGCTGATTTGGGACCACACTTCAAGAACCAATGCCCTAGAGAAACAATAGCCATGAAAGTAAAGTATACTGAGACATAGAACAGTTTTATAGATTTCAGAACCTTGATTCCATGTCAAAAGCAAAGCCTGGAATTCTACAATTGGAGTTTTACCATAAATAGATGTTAGTAGGCGTTGGACAGGTTGAAAAGTCCCTTCTGATGCTGGAGAGCGGTAACAAGGGTTTGGGGAAGGAGACAAAATGAAAATGAAGAGACGGAATGTTCTCACTCCTTTTTCCTAACACCACCCTTGAGTCTAATTTAAATGACACAAAGCAGCAATCCTTAGTGTCACGAATCAAATATTATACAAACCTGCTTCCCATTTTTTTTTTTTTTTTGTCCTAGAAGATGTTAGATTTTTCATGTAAACTTATCTGCTAGGGTATTTCAGTGCCCTGCCTATCGCTGTAAGGGAGCAAAAATCTGCCACCCTAAAATATGTCATTTTGGCAAAAGGTTGATTACATGGGGGGCCTCTAAATGCTGCATGTAGGTTGCTTTTGAAAAGATATTTGCATGTAAACTTCTCTCTATGAGAAAAACACTCCCTATCACTTTCCAGTGGAGATGATAGAACTTAATTCTGCGTACTTTTGTTTACTATGCCTTCCTTAGGAAACTCCCTAACTGACCTTCTCCCTGACCCTCTAACCCCAAATCCTTTGGTTTAAGCTAAGCTATTTAAGATGGCATTTGAAGTCAAATGGTGAGCTACTCAGTCATGCTTAGTCTTTTTTACATATATGGGGGACATACATATAATTATTAATCTGTTATCAGTCTATGTGATACTTGATACTTGCTTGATTATTTGCCACAAGGGTATGGAATGATTTCCTTCATACTAAGACATTGCTATTATATTTTTTCTTATGCATAAAAATTATTTTTACTTTAGAATCCAAGGTACTGCTTCATGAACAGTTTCTCATATATGAGCGCAAGAATACACAGGTAAATTAAAGTAAGATATCATTCTACTACAGAATGAATATGTGCTTTACAAAGTATTAGATACCTCCTATTTTTGTGAAAAGAAGGTGCATTCAGGACATTTCATAGTTAAGAATCATCCTTTTGTTTCCCACTGAGGACAAAATCTATATTCTTTTTGCAATGGGCACAACCCTGTAATGGTATTCTTTCCTATTTGGTTATGACAGATACCCTCTCAGGATCTAAACTCATTTCTGTACGATGTACTTGAGACTTGGAGAAGTAAAGCACAATTTATATCCTCTAAATAGCACTCCCCAGTTCAGAGCATGTGGCAGATAACCTCAATGTGAACTTTGCCTATGAATGTTTATCTACGATCTCCAAGTAATATGGATTTATTCTGGTAATATACAGACCATTTTGTAGATAATGTTGATAGCAAACATTTTATTACTGATTTCTTGTAAATTACACATGGCTGTGTTTTAATGGATTTTCCTTCTAAGCCTCAGCCTCACAACATGAAAAGTTATACATATTTTTATTATGATCTTGAATATTGACTTTTAATTATGCACTGTTTAACAAAACAAATAGGCTGTCATTTCCATCAAGGGAGTGTTAAGTATGGAGGGATCTTTTGACATCCCTCCTACCTTCCCATCCCAGTACTACTTACTTTAACATTACCCACAACAGGCATAAAAATATAAAAATCTCACATTACTTTAAGAAGACCCTGGAGCAGTTTTTAATTATGTTTATTGCAAAGGATACTTGGCTTACTGTAATGACAATTGAAGGGCACCTTAACAGCCACAGGAAAGGATAAGAAGGGCTATTTAAAGGGGCACAGAAAGCATTATTTCCATCACAATAGAAGACAGACTGGGAAAAATACATATAAATTGAAGTCAAAGAAGTTAGGCAATAGAATACACATTCTACTCAGGTGGCTATCAGGAGAATCAAGTCATTATAAAATCCAAGAACTAAACTCCACTCTTTCAGATAATTTCAGTTCTTAAGATTGTCTTATGGAAGACTCAGCATCTGAGGCAGTGCCTGAAAATCTGAAGTTGGCATCCAGATATGGTGACCCTTACTTCTAATACCACTGCCATCCTAAGATTCAGTGATTTCATTCTTGAAGATAAAAGGAGATGATGAGGAATTTCTATCGGACATGTATATTTTTAGATTCTGTTTCTAAGCATGAGGAGTGTTAAAGGCTTTGGACTTTCTTTCCTGGCCACTCTGGCAAGAATATAGGTCAAGAGCTCAGTAAGATGAAGATCAGTTATTTATTTCTGTATAGCAGTTAGCATTCTTTCTAACCCTTTCTCCAAGAATATCCTAAAATACATCATGTGAGGATATGTTATTGGTAAGGACAAAGTCAGTGTATTGAATGGATGTTGCTTAATAAATCTTGACAGGAGACATAAAAGAACAAATGAAAATGTGACAATGACATACTTGGGATAAAATAAAGTTAGTGTATTTTGCTTAGGACTCTGAAAAATCAGAGAATGAAAAGAACTTAGAGATAAAAACTATTAAAAGATCATGGGGAAATCAAATAATTTATTTTTTTTAAATTACTGTCTGAATAATGGTGACAACTTGAAATTGAAGTCAGTACAATGGTGTTTCCATTATATTATACTCTTCTGTGATGCCAATTATCTCTGCAAGTTGTCATAAGAAAACTGGAAATGTGTTGTTTGTTTTCTCTTTGTATATGCCACAAAACCCCCCAGACCAGTTATTTAACTCAATCTGGGATAAAGAGGAACTTCTTTACTGACTTACACTGTATTTAAATTTTTCTAGTATTTCTGGGACCACCATGCCAACTTTGTAAGCAAAGGAGCAATGACAAGATAGTGTTAATTACTCAAAAATTTGTCACTACTGGAAAGAACTTTTTGGATCACTATTAGAAAACAATGTCTACAGACCCTAATTAAACAACAAGAAAATTTATTGTTGGAAATATCAACTATTTGATGAATCAATAGGGTCTTACATAGTTTGTCAGTTGACTGTTTCCTGACTTGTTGGAAAGTCCAAGTTCACTTTGAATGGAGAAAGCATATATTTTGGAACAAAAATAAAACTAGAATATTTTTATATCACAGAGGAGCTTTAAGATATTCTTAAGGGGTGCAGGGGGTAAAGTCTCAGCACTATGAAGCTATCAGTATCCTCTGCTAACCTGAGGGAGCTAACCCATGTGGCACAGCAGACCCCTCCTGTTCTGCCCACTGCTCCCCTCAGCAGTGTATTTTAGTAAATCCGCCTGTTCCGCTCCCCACTCTGTATCTTGTGAATCCTCTCACCCCTTGCACATCTGGCCTACATCCCAGCTCTTGTATGCATAAATAAATAAAATAAATCTTAAAAGAAAGATATTCTTAAAACTTTTGGAGAAAGAATGTCTTGCCTGATAGATTTCAGACACTCTGGTCAATTATCAGGCATTCTTTCTATTCTGATAATGGAATAAGCTCTTCACAAATAAAAGAACACAAGCAAACTGCAACTTGAGGAAGCTATGTTTATTTCAGAGTCTCAAGGAGCCATGTGTTGTTAAACAAAATATAAAATGTGTAATAAACTTTAGCTATAGAGAACTTTGTTGGCTATAAAATATTATTTTATTGCTGTCCTCCTATCCACGTTCAAGATCAGTAAAGTATTAAAATATTCAAGATGACAGAACATGAAGCTTAATTCTAGAAATACAGCAGTGAGGATGAATGACAAGAGGCAGACACAGAATGCCTATACTGTCATTCATATGAAGTCCATCATTTCAGAATGTATGTAATTAAAATGGATGTAGAGGTTAGAGTGAGCATCCCTAATTGATCATTTCCATTATTCTCCACATAGACACTGGTTGAAATTGAGACTGACAATTTTGAGTCGGTATCTCCTTGGTATAATGAGTCAAATACAGGCACTTCCATCTTACTTAAACACACAGTCAGTATGTTGAAGAATTTTCCTGAGGTCCAAAATGTTGTTTTCATAAGACTGTGGGAGCTCAGAAAAATAAATGCCATCTTAAATTACTCTGTATGTGTAGGAAGCAAGGAATTTTATTTTGAAATAGAACCCCCCCTTCCATTTTGTTTAAAGAAAACCTTTGATAATGAAATAATTATCCCTGTGAAAAATTATAGTTTCCAGGGGAACTATCCCTACTAATCAGACTGAAAGTTGAATTGGACATTGAAAAATTATATTGTATTCCCTCAGGATAGGAATTACTAAATAAGGGGAAAATTTTAAAAATATGAAGATGATGGGTTTTTGTAATGAGCTATTTGCAAAGAAGGAGAGTTAGAAAATTCTTTTGGCTCCTCTGTCAGGCATATGTACATGATTAGAATGACATTGTCAAAATCCATACTTGAAGTATTATGACAGCTGAAATTGATTTTTTAAGTTCCATCTACCTTTCTGGTATGCATATTGGCTTATGGTTTTTGTTACTTTAGGGTGTGTGTGTGTGTACCTGGGTGGTGGTGTTCTCATTATTGTATGCTTAATTTGTAGCTTAATGCCTGGATTAAAACCCACATAGTATGGTTTCAATCAGTATATCATAAATGAAGGCATAATAGACCATTTATTTTGCCCCACCATTTATAAAAGTAATGCTTATTATAGAAAAGATATGAAGGATTATAGAAAAAATAGAGGATAAAGTAAATTCACCCATAACCTTATCACCTAGGTTATGGATTTGATGTTCCCCCTTCTGGCTTATAACATTTATTGAGCATTTTCTAGGTGCTGGAAACTCAGCTAAGCAATTGACTGATCGTAACCTCTTTTTATCTTCACAAAAACTTTTTGAGGTCAGTCTTACTAGGATCGCTTTCTTCTTTTTTCAAAACCTAGTAATTTTTTTGAACTGTCAGTAATTTACCCAAGTTCAACCAGTGGTAGATGGCAGAACTAGCCCCAAACTCCACACTCTTGGGGCTAGTACTGCATTAATTCCCACCATGCCTGTGTACATATGCAGAAATGTGGTAGTACTCTCCATTTTTGATAACTGGGTCCTATTCATCTTACCTCTGCATTATTTCTTGATTTCCAAATCCCCATTAATGCTTTACCTTTTGATTCTCAAAAGCAGAGGAGAGTTTGCCCACCAGACAGACATTTTGCAATGTCTGGAGATATCTTTCTAGAAGGGAGATAATAGAAGGGGGAGCATATGTTGTCTAGAGGCTAGGGATGTTGATAAACATTCTACCATGCTCAGGATAGCTTCCCACAAGGAATTCTCCAACCCAAAATGTTTGTGGTGGGGAAATCCTGCTTTAACTCACTTCCCTATCGTTAGCCTCAAAATTAGTTTCTCTGTCTTAAGTTTCATCTTCAGCCACACTGCTTCTTTGGTTATTTATTTTAAACACAGACAAAAATCATTCCATGTTCTTTCTCTGTTTCATTCTGTATCTCTGGAGGACTCCTTTGGCCCCAAAACTGATTCAGACAGTTGTAGACTATATGACTTTAGGCAAGTAATTTAACCTCTCTAAACCTTAAAGCAAAGGAATAATAGCACTTACCTCCAGAAGTGTCTTGTGAGGATTTTAACCTTCATGGCTGGCACAAATTAAGTCCCCAATAAATGCTGTCCCAAGTTAAACAACAACAACAACAACAAAACCCTTTGAAGGTTTTCTACTGTCTGCAGAAGACCCAAACCTCAACATGTCGATCCAGACCTTTTATTTGCCATGAAGTCTTTTCAGCGGTTTCTTCTCTTCGTCGCTACCTTGAATGACCTGTGTCCTGGTCATGCAGAGCTACCAGTTTCTATAGATGTATGGAGACTCTGATGTCTATGTCCTGTGCTCACGCTCCCCTGCAAGCTAAGGAAGTCCATTTCCAGCTCCTCCAGTTGGAAATATCTATTGGTCAAATACCACCTCTTCTGTTTTGCTGTCTTTCATACCTAGTTATATTTACTTGTTCCTTCTCACACATGATCACAGAATTTTGGTAATACCACCTCTCTATCCATTTATCAATCCATCCATCCACTTATCCACCTACCCATGCATCCAATCTTCCTTCTACCTATCCATCCACCATTCTACACATTCATTTTTCGACTCATCCATCCATGACAATGATGATCACAAGTGCTGGAACCAGATTTTCTTTTTATTAAGATTTATTTATTTATGCATACATGAACTGGGGTATAGACCAGAAGTTCGGGAGGTGAGAGGATTCATCAGAAAGAGTGGGGAACAGAACAGTCAGATTGACTAAAATATACTGGTGAGGGGAACAGTGGGTGAGACAGGAGAGGTCTGTGCACCATGTGGGTAGCTCCCTGGCTGGCCAGGGATTGAACTCATGCTGCAGGGTCTTCAGCTAGCTTCATAATGCTGTGCTTAACCCCTTATGCCACCAGGAAGGCATGTGGAACCACATTTTCTTGATTCAAATTAGGATCCAAAATCAAATTTATGTAACCTTGAGCAAATTACTTGGCCCCACAAAACCTTAATTTCTTCTAATCTAAAATAAGAGTATTTGGCAAACATACTGCGAAGATAAGACTGTGTGTAAAGCATTCACCATATTTCTTGCCGTGAATAAACCCTAAGTAAATTTTTACTCTTAATGGACTTGTGTGTGTTAAAGCTGCTCTATAACAACTTCCTTTCACATTGGGACTTGCATTATAATGGGTTGTGAATGTGCCCAAATCTCTCATTAGATATAGAGCTTGTTGAGGGAAGGGAAAAAAATCTCTTCCTCCAACTAACACTTGAAACACAGGTTACAGGAATATTGTTTGTGTCTACATATGGTCTGTGTTTTACAATGTCGGTTAACTGGTATTTTTTCTGTTAAGATGCTATGCATACATATATCAATGTAAGAAATATGGCCATTCAAAAGAAATCTGCTAATCTCCCACAGTGAAGACGCCCCGTCATTTCCAATGCACCTTTCAAGTTGACTTTCTGGTTATAATGCAATCAAAAGAAATCTCTCATGACTATAAGAATGGCCTTCAGCTTTTCCTGTTTTCCAGGAGCTGTAGAGATGAGGTTAGTACATATTCCTGTAGAAAGAACTCCTTGACTACTTTATTTTACATGTGGATTTGAATGCTTTATATTTTATTAAAATTCAGATTACATTCTTACTAAGCAAGTGGTTCAATCAGATTAACAAAATAGATCCTCCTCTGTTGCCCAACATACCTGAAGGCAAGATATTGCTTAGGGAACAAGCCCCCCACCCCCAAATACACACATAAATGCAAAATAAATTGATCTGTACAATCATTATTGAGCTGAAATAGCACTTATAAATGTATTTTTATTGTGAAAAATGGCCAAATAAGAGTTGTTGACTGTTTGTAGCTCTGTAATGTAAGTCAGATAAATTGGTGCCCAGAAGTCTGACATTTCAAAAGCCCAAGAATATGTTACATTTTTCTGGTATGCCATTTTTGTAATTCTCTGAGCTATTTTCCTTTAGCAAGAAGCAATTTTTCTGTGCCCAGGCAGTTCAATTAGAGCATTGTAAAAGTTGTCAGAATGACTTCAACCTTAGTGTCCCTGAGCAAATGGTATAATTTTGTGAGGAACAAGTTCTATTCTTACCACCCTGGTTTGGACAATGGTCTTAACTAACTTGGAAAAATAACATACCTGGGCCTCCCTGGTGACACAGGCAGTTGAGTACAGCGCTGTGAAGCTGTCCACAACCTCTGCGGTGTGAGCTCTATCCCAGCTACCTTGGAGAAACCCACACGGCGAAGCAGACCTCTCCTGTCTCGCCTGCTGTTCCCCTCAGCAGTGTATTTCGGTCAGTGTGCCTGTTCTGTTCCCCGCTCTGTCTCTGGTGAGTCCTTTCACCCTCCCGCACATCTGGCCTGTACCCTGGTTCTTGTATAAATAAATAAAGCTTCAAAAAAAGAAAAGAAAAGAAAAATAATGCACCATCAGTATGTTCTCAACTCAGTTAACCTGTCCAGAAAATTAGCAACATACTATCGTAGCTCAGTTCAGCATCCTTGTGCCCTTTAACCAATGGTGTTTCTTGGGCTTTTGAAATGATAGGTGATGCATGTGTGATGGTGAAGGGAATATGAAAAATTTTTGTACCTTTTGCTCAATTTTACTATGAACTTAAAACTTCTCTATAAATAGTCTTTTAAGAAATAAAAGTCAAACAAAAGTCAGCTTAATCCAAGCTTTGGGCAGTTATGCTCTATTTCTCCATGCTGTTTTAGATAGATTATTCATTCATGCTGCTATATGATTTTTAGTTGTGTGAATATTAACACAATATCCTTATCCAGTCTATGAATGATAGATGCACATTTCCAGTTTTTGTCTGTCATGAATAGTGATCCCGTAAACTTTCTTTCTTTTTTTTTTTTTTTTTTTTTTTGGTGGGACCCTCGCCGGTGGCCAGGGTTCCAACTGGCACTGCAGAGGCTGCAGGCAGCCTCGCAACCCAGTGCTCAACCACTGTGTCACCAGGGGAGGCCTGATAAACATTCTTGATCAGGTCTTTTGGTGGACATTTGTACAAATTTCAACTGCGCATAAACTTCACAGTGAAACTCCTGTGTTATAGGAAATGTATATGTTAGTCTTTATTGGATACTGTTAAATAGTTTTTTTAATTTAAATTTTATTTTTATATTCCCCATACAATTACAACCCCCTAATTTTGACCCCAATCCCTTCTTTCCCCGCTCCCCACCCCCCTTAGAGTGTCTCTGGTTCATAGTTGTTTGTTGATTTTGGTAGTTTTCTTAAGTGAATGTTCTTGCAGTAATGCATAATATTTCCAAATACTCCACTTCCTTTCAGCACTGAGTATTTTCCATCTTACTCACCTTAATTATTCTGACTGAGGTGGTGTATTCTTGCACATGGTTTTAATTTACATTTCCCAGTGACTCGTGAAGTTGAGTAACTTTTATTTGTGTTTATTGACCATTTTGTTGTCTTCACTGATGAAGCATCCAAGTATGTTGCTCATTTTTTAATTTTGTTATCTCTCTTTTTCTCATTGATTTTAAAGAATTCCTTATGTGTTACAAATGTATATCCTTTTTGATCAAGCAAAGGTATGTCAATACTTTTTAAATGCATATTTGAATCAAAAGTTTCTCTTGCAACTGTAATTTTCTAAGGTCTGTAACTTGGTTGAAAAACTGGAGGCCAGTGTGACTTTAACTAGTCACCTCACTGCTTCATGATGGGGAAGGTCCAGATATTGTGGGTTGAGATAAAGAAAGTTATGAATTCCTATGATTCCCAAGTATGTATTTTTTTTTTATTAAGTGAAACTTCATCAGACTTGAGCATAGAATGGCAGCTCATATCCCCTTCACTGATAAACAGAAGAGTTAGATCGGAAGAGTTGTTTAAAATGGGGTTATGGATGAATTCTTTGCATTTTCCATCTTCTCTATTAGTTTTTATTTATTTGCCATTCAAAGTAGGATGCACCAGAATGCACTGCATTGTCAGTCATTGCTCTCATGTCCACCAGAAACTGAAGATCCTCTGATTGACTGTTAATGACCTTTTAGAATTCCCCATGAATAAATCGAGGCATTGCAGATTTCAATTATGAGAAAGCAAACGGTGATGCTTGTAGACCCTCAGATTATTCAGTCCATTGCCTAATCTCAGAAACTCTCAAATTTTTCCTTTTTCCATGCTATTAGCAGCAAAATGTAAATCAAATACAACACTTACAGTCAGTAGGAGAAAAATGTCTATTCCACTGTCTTCTGAAATCTATCTTCACTTCAGGTAAAATATGTAAATGTGAATTTTTGAGCCTCGCTTTCTCTACACAGCATGGACATTAATTCACTTTTGAAGTTCATGTTGGTAGGGGAGCCCATTATCAATTAAAAGGTGATGTCGCTAGGAGAATGGGAAGAAATAAAAATTGACAAATCAGTTAAAATGTCAAAACTTAATAAACATGCATCAATAAATCAGAACACATCTATTTCAGGATTATTAATATAGTCAGCTTTTAAGAAATCAGATATGTTAAAGGACTAAGAGTTTAGAATAATACACAGGGAAATTTTTTTTAACCACTTTGTTAACTTGAAAAGAGATTTTATGCCAGTAATTAAAACATTAGGTGTTGCCTGCAAAGAGTTAAACTTGAATTTTCTGTTCACAAAAGCATACCAGTGGGACAGCAATAACTTTAACAAGCCAAACATGATAATCAGCTGTAATTTTCCCTCTCCACATGTTGCCATTAAGTCTTTTTTTTTTTTGAAAGATTTATTTATTTATTTATACATACAAGCACTGCGTACAGTCAGAAGCTTGGGAGGGTGAGAGAATTCACCAGAGCCAGAGCGGGGAGCAGAGCAGGCAGAAGGACCGAAGTACACTGCTGAGGGGAGCAGCGGGCGGTAGGAGAGGTCTGCGCGCCATGTGGGATCCTCCTCTGGTGTCCGGGGAGCAGCCGGGGATCGTACCGGCGCTGCAGAGGCTGCGGGCAGCATCGCAATCCAGCGCTCAACCACTGCGCCACCAGGGAGGCCCTGCCATTAAGTCTTAATACTAAGTAGAGTTTTACATGCAATATGACCATTATCTTGAAGGAAGTGAGGCTGGGAGAATCTAGAGATACCTGTTCTTCCTTACCCATACTTCTCAATAAGAAAATGAGTAAGCAAATAACTAATCAAATGAGTAAGCAAATGAGTAATCAATCTCTCAAGGTCAGTACATTCTAAGGAAACCAGCATCATTTGTGGTTATACTGATGTGGCCCATAGTCTGTTAGGCATGGCAAATCACTTTGCCTTTATTTTGGTAAAGTAAAACAAGATGATCAGATTGCAAAACCTATCAACTTTTATACCTGGTCATATCTAGACAATTAATGATACTGCTTCTTATGGACAGTAGAAAACTACTTTGCATCAATAGTTTGATATGAGGGGATTTTCAAGTAGCTTCCCTATCCCCTACAGTGCTATCCATCTAATTTCATATTCATTAGGACCTATAAACTCAGGGCTTAGTTACACTTGGTTAAGTTAACATTTCCAAAGAAAAGAACTAAGAGATTTCGTCAACTTAAAATGTTATCTGTGGACAGTTTGATAGTGGACAACTTTAGAAAAAGTTAACTAAATTAAATAGTTACTCAATGTGGATAAATGGTAATAAAGTTTGAAAGTAATTGTCACATCTAAATTTGGATACCAGTTTTTAAAAAATCATTTAAATTCATCAATAAAAGGAAGGATTCAAAATAGTATAGCAGTGCTTTTTGAGAAAATGATAAAATAGTGCAGTGGTAAAAATAATGAGAGAGTTAAAATCTGAATGATAGTTTAATGATACTGACAGAAATGAGAGTAATACTGCTACCTGATCTGTAAATTTGTACAGACATTGATTTATGTCGGTTTTATCTGCTGACTAACACTGGGGCATTAGTCTTGGAAAATATTATTATAATCATTATAGAAAAAGGGGCATTGGGTGATTTGACTAAATTCTTTTTAACAAGGATTAGCATCCTTACATATTTGGATAAACATTGTAAACTATCAAAACAAAACCAAAACCTCTTGGGAATTAAAATAGACAGTGGGGGAAAATGATTATTTGCTACATTTCTAGTCGATTGATAATAATGTTATTTAGAATTACTGTTTAATTTACTTTAATTCAATGCACTATGCTGGCATTTCCATTTAAAATACTCAACAACTGTATGAAATAGGAATTATTATTCTTATTTTCCAGATAATTTGCCAAAGTTACATATTGTTACCACATGTGAAAATATCCTGTGAACAAATACATAAACTAATAATAAAAATCCTCAGAACATAGTGCCAAGATCTTGCTTTCTAATACCATTTTCCAAAAAAAAAGAAGGGTTTCTTGGAAAAAACATCGATTCTAGAACTGAAGCAGGAAATGAACAAGATGAACTTGGGGCATCTGGTAGAGTTGGGAAGTAAACAAGTGCTCTGAAAAAAGAAAAACAGGGCCTTCCTGGTGGTGCAAGGGGTTAAGCAAAGCACAATGAGGCTATCCGCAGCCTCTGCAGCACAAGTTCGATCCCCGGCCAGGGAGCAACCGACATGGAGCAGAAGACCTCTGCTGACTTGCCCACTGCTCCCCTCAGCAGTGTATTTCAGTAGATCTGCCTGTTCTGTTCCCCACTCTCTCTCTGGTGAATCCTCTCACCCCCCACACCTCTAGGCTGTACCCCAGATCTTGTATGCATAAATAAATAAATCTTAAAAAAAAGAAAAAAGAAAAGCAATCCCACAATAATAGTCTATGTCAAAGAGATACTAAAGTCAAATACGAGTTCCCAGTGGCCAGAACTAGAACAATTTAAACAACAACATAATGTAACATTAGATTATAACCCTAAGTACAAAATAATTATCCATGCATCCATGATAAAAATGATTGGATAGTTTGGAGACAATAGACAAATATTTTGTAAAGAAAATTCTTTTTTTTTTCAAATTTAAATTTTATTTTTATATTCCCCATACAATTGCAACCCCTTATTTTGACCCCAATACCTCCTTTTTCTGCCCCCCGGCGCCCCAAAGAGTGTCTCTGGTTCATAGTTGTTTGTTGATTTTGATTTTTACTTTCTTATAGTTATTCTTTTTCCTGGTCTCTTATTTAAGTTTTCTAGATTCCTGCCATGAGTGAGACCATCCAGTATTTTTCTTTTTCTTTCTGGCTTATTTCGCTGAGCATGATCCCTTCCAGCTTCATCCATGTTGCTGCAAATTGCATGTGTTTATCTTTTTTGAATGCTGAGTAATATTCCATGGTGTATATGTACCACATCTTCTTGATCCAGTCATCTATTTTTGAGCATTTGGGTTGTTTCCAAAGCTTAGCTATTGTAAACAGTGCTGCTGTAAACATAGGGGTGCAGGTGCTCTTTGGAATTGATGTTTCTGTGTCCTTTGGGTAAATACCTAGGAGTGGAATTGCTGGATCATATGGAAGCTCTATGTTTAGTAGGTCCAGAAATCTCCACACAGCTCTCCATAGTGGTTGGACCAGTTTGCACTCCCACCAACAGTGCAGGAGAGTTCCTTTTTCTCCACATCCTCGCCAACATTTGTTGTTGCTAGTTTTTGTAACATGTGCCATTCTCACTGGTGTAAGATGGTATCTCATGGTAGTTTTGATTTGCATTTCCCTGATTGCAAGTGATGTTGAACATTTTTTCATATGCCTGTTGGCCATTTGCATTTCCCCTTCAGAGAAGTTTCTTTTTAGCTCTTCTGCCCATTTTTTGACTGGATTATTTTCTTTGTTTTTGTTGCGTCTCATCAGCTCTTTGTAGATTTTTGTGATCAGTCCTTTATCATTCGTGTTGTGTGCAAAAATGTTCTCCCAGTCGGTGGGGTTTCTCTTTGCTTTTGCTATTGTCTCTTTTGCTGTGCAGAAGCTCTTTAATTTGATGTAGTCTCAGCTGTTTATCTTTGCCTTCACTATCACTGCTTTGGGTGATGTGTCTGTAAAGATGTCTTTGATGTGCATATCATGTAGTGTTTCGCCTATATTTCCTTCTATGTATTTTATGGTTTCAGGTCTTATGTCTAATTCTTTAATCCATTTTGAGTTGGTTTTTGTGTATGGTGTGAGGTTGTAGTCAAGCTTCATTCTTTTGCATGTAGTGACCCAGTTTTCCCAGCACCATTTATTGAACAAACTTTCTTTGCTCCAATGCATAGTCTTTGCTCCTTTGTCAAAGATTAGTTGACCATAAATCTGTGGGTTTATTTTTGGATTTTCTATTCGATTCCATTGGTCTGTGTGTCTGTTCTTGTTCTAATACGATGCAGTTTTGATGATTATGGCTTTGTAGTATAGTTTGAAGTCTGGGAGTGTGATGCCTCCATTCCCTTCTTTTTTTTTCAGGAGAGCTTTGGCTATTCTGGGTTTTTGGTGATTCCATATGAATTTCGCCAATAATTGTTCTATTTCTTTGAGGAATGACGTTGAAATTTTTATTGGAAGAGCATTGAATCTGTATATTGCTTTTGGTAGGATGGCCATTTTAATAATGCTTATTCTTCCACTTCTTGAGCAGGGGATGTCTTTCCATTTCTTTGTGTCTTCTTCTATTTCTTTTAACAGTGTTTTATAGTTTTCTTTGTATAGGTCCTTTACCTCTTTTGTTAGATTTATTCCCAAGTATTTGATTTTTTTTGTTTCGATAATTAAAGGGATGTTTTTTTTGATTTCTTCTTCTTCAGATTTATTGTTTGTGTATAGGAAGGCTACTGACTTTCACGTGTTGATTTTGTATCCTGCCACTTTACTGAACTGATTGATGAGTTGAATTAGTTTTTCTGTGGAGTTTTTGGGGTTCTCTATGTATATTATCATATCATCTGCAAATAGTGATAGTTTGACTTCTTCTTTTCCTATTTGGATTCCTTGGATGTCTTTCTCTGGTCTTATTGCTCTGGCTAGGACTTCCAGTATTATATTGAAAAGCAGTGGTGAGAGTGGACATCCTTGTCTTGTTCCAGATCTTAATGGGAATGCTTTCAGCTTTTCGCCATTGAGAATGATACTGGCTGTTGGCTTTTCATATATGGCATTTATGATGTTGAGGTATATTCCTTGTATCCCAAGAATTTCAAGGGTTTTTATCATGAATTGGGTGTTGCTCTTTGTCGAAAGCTTTCTCGGCATCTATTGATATTATCATATGGTTTTTATATTTCTTTTTGTTGATGTGTTGGATAACGTTGATTGATTTTCAGATGTTGAACCATCCTTGTGTCCCTGGAATGAATCCCACTTGGTCGTGGTGAATTACTTTATGGATACATTGTTGGATTCTGATAGCTAAAATTTTATTGAGGATTTTTGCATCAGTGTTCATTAGCAAGACTGGCCTGTAGTTTTCTTTTTTTGTGTTGTCCTTGTTCGGTTTTGGTATTAATGTAATGTTGGCTTCATAGAACGTGTTTGATATTATCCCTTCCTTCTCAATTTTTTGGCAGAATTTGTGAAGGATAGGCACTAGTTAGTTTCTGAACGTTTGGTAGAATTCATTTGTAAATCCATCAGGTCCTGAGCTTTTGTTTTTGGGAAGGTTTTTGATTACCATTTCAATTTGGCTAATTGTAATTGGTCTGTTTAGGTGTTCTATTTCTTCTTTATCTAGCTTTGGGTGATTGTAGAGTTGTAGGAATTTGTCCTTCTCCTCTAGATTGTTGAACTTGTTTCCATATAACTGTTCATAGTAGTTTGTGATTATTCTTTTGATTTCTGCTGTGTCCGCTGTGATTTCTCCTCTTGTAAAGAAAATTTTTAATACTTTATATACATATCCTGCCTTTAAAGAGGTAGATTATATGTCCCCACTCTTTACATGTGGGCTGTTTATGGTTTCTTAAGTGCACAGTGACTTATTCCAAAGAGGACAGTACAGAAAGGGGAAACTGACTTTACATGAAAAACCTGACAAACGCTACCTCAGGCAAGTGACAAACTTTGACAAGATTTCTCATAAGTCATGTTTTGACGTGTATTTTTCCACATGATGTGATAAGAATGGCCTTTACCTCTGTGATCTTTCTTCCAAAACCCAATAGCTTCACTTTAATAGTGAAAAATATATTAGATAAATACTAAGAGAGGAACTTTATACAAAATGCCTGACCTGTACACCTTAAAACACTCAAGGTCATTATAAAATTGACTGAGAAATTACCTAACCAAGAAAAGCCTAAATAGACATGGCAATTACATATGATATGTGAGATGGGGCCCTAATTAGAAAAGGCATATTAAGAAAAAACTTAAAAAATCAGAATAAAGCTTGGGACTCAGTTAAAAAAACAAAAACAAAAACACATCCAGGCCTCACAGATGGCCTGGAGGTTAAAACTCAGCACGATCACCACAATGGCCTGAATTCAGTTCCTGGTCAGGGAGCTTTTCCTCTTACGATGCAGCAGACCTCTCCTGTCTTGCCCACTGCTCCCCTCAGCAGTGTATTTCAGTAGATCCTTCTGTTCTGCTTCCCACTCTGTGTCTGGTGAATCCTCTCACTTCCTGCACCTCCTGCCCATCCCAGTTTTTCTACATACACACATATACCCCCACCCCATATCCCAGTGTCTCAATGTGACACACCCCTCCACCCCATATCCCAGTGTTTCAGTGTGACAAATATACCATACAGGTGTAAGGTGTTACAACAAGGGATGGATCTGAGTACTATGGCAGCTCTATACTATCTTTGTAACTTCTATCTTTGTAACTTTTCTGTAGCTCTATATTTATTCAATTAAAAAAATCCTTTAAACTTGAAGTAAAAAGTGAGAAAAGCAGACCTGTAATATAAAAATTCATTTATTCATGAATTAATCTGCTCATTAGTTTGTGTGTTCATTCATTTATATACTAAATTATTTAATGGCTAATCTCTTATGACTACTTTGTGGCAGCTTATCCTAAAGTGATAAGGCTCCTCAGCTCAGCATGGGCATTATCTCTATACAGTGGCTGGTATATCCTTGAGAAGAAGTTGTGTTACATGTTGAGTGGTCAGTAATTCTAAGAATTCATAGAAGAATGGAGAAAAGCATTAGGTTTTGTGGCTATCTGAAGAATACTATTGATGGAGAGTTCCCCTCCTTGAATTCTAATTATAGATTTATTGCAGACTGTTTCACTGAAAATAGTTTTGATTATTTTGGATTTTTTTTTTACTACATGGTCTTTTAATGCATCATAATATTATACAGACTTTACAGTGACTACATGTTATTAGTTGACTATGGCATTATGATTTTTTTAAGATTTATTTATTTATGCATATAAGAATTGGCATGTAGAACAGAGATGAGGGGGGTGAGAGGAGTCACCAGAGAGAGTGGGGAGCAGAACAGGTGGATCTACTGAAATACACTGCTGAGGGGAGCAGCAGGAGAGACCGAAAAGGTCTGCTGTGCCACGTGTGTTGCTCCCTGGCTGGCTGGGGACCGAACTCGTGTTTCAGTGGCTGGCCATAGCTTGATAGTGCTGTGTCGTTAGCCCCTGTGCCACCATTTTCTGATAGTGACAAATAATTAAGTCACTTTAGGGAACTCACTTTTTTTAGTTTGCAACATAATTAAACAGAAATTGATCTCATTTCCTAAGTCCTATACTTTAAAAGAAATAATTGAATTATTCTCATTGCCTTTTACTTTCCTACAAGAATATATTCTGAACAGCAAACTAATTTTCTCCTGAAAAAATATATTGAGCACAAAAACATGAAATTCTTGTAAACATTCAAAAGCTCATTTGTTTTGTTGTGACCACTGCAATGTTGATGAAGGCTAACTAGAAATACATCCTCAATTTGTTGATCTAGTGGCCATCCCCCAAGTCTGCAGAAATAACAAATAACCTAGACATTATTTCTGAAAATATCACATTTTGTTCTTGAGGACTTTGGCATGGAAGTGATCCTCACTGTAAAATCTATATCAAATGTATGGAATTCCCTACAAGGAATATTGGGTTATTGCTTTCTGTAGCTTTGAAAACCGTCTTTCTTGGATGGCAGCAGAAAGCTTCAATATACTTGCATGAATTATAGATGACACCCAGTACTCTTGTTAAATAGCTACAGGATGGTTTACTAAGAAAGACCCTTTAGCCTCTGGATGTTCTTATGTCTCTGTCGCACTAAAGATGTATCTTTAGAAATACCCTAGTATTCTAGACATTTTCCAATAAATTGAATATAGTATTCAAAGACTGATTTTCTATTCTTTCTGTTTTGTTTTTTTAATTATCACAAAGTTTCAGACATGTATATAACCTGGAAATGAAGTCATGTCTTTTAAACAATTAGCCCCAAAGAGAAATTGATTTCAAGAAAGACAGTCTGTGAAGGGTGTAGACAAAACAAACATTGATTCCAGACTACAGATTCTTAATAGTTCAGACTTTTAGTGCCTTAAAATGAACATCTTTACTTTCAGTAGAGAAAAGGAGCAACACACATCAAGGCCGCAAGTCAACACTCTCCATTTCGAAGACACACTGCTGCTGACTTTCATTCATGTTTTTTTCTTACATTTTTAAAAATATATTTTTTAAAGATTTATTTATGCATACAAGAGCTGGGACACAGGCCAGACTGGGGGCAGGCAGTGAGAGGATTCACCAGAGACAGAGTGGGGAACAGAACAGGCAGACTGACTGAAACACACTGCTGAGGGGAGCAGTGGGTGAGACAGGAGAGGTCTGCTGTGCCATGTGGGTTACTCCCTGGCCTCCTGGGGATAGAATTTGTGCTGTAGAGGCTGCGGACTGCTCATAGTGCTGTGCTTAATCCCTTGCGCCACCAGGGAGGCCCCTTTAAAAATATTCTTTATGAAGGTATGCACATTTTCATCGTGGACATTTACGGCATGCACTCTTATCATTTCAGCAATTTTCTTTAGTGCCAGACTAAATAGATAAATAAAACATCAGTTGTATTTTAGGAAATACCTATTATTTAAAAACCAGTGAAATGAAATCAGACTCCTTGAGAATTTAAAGTGAAGCTCTTTCAATGGGAGAGATGTGATTTTATAATGTCAATCTCATTTACTTTTTACTTTAGCAAAAAAGTTCTTTTTTATACCTTAAAATGGTTTTCTCACTAAGTTTATAGATTCTACAAGGAACAAATAAATGTATATGATATTGACTCATGTAGATTTTTAGTGACAAGATAAAGTATTAACAGGAAGTATACTAGGTTTGTAGTCTTAGCATCTTATACTATTTTGAAAAGAGCCTTTAGAGTGCAATGATACCTTGGAAATATTCAGAGACAAAGAATGCAGAGGATCCTGGAGATTCTAGTTTCTTCTCTGGGGTTAACAAGTTTTGTGACTGAGGATAAGCTACTCTGTTTCTTGAAATTTAGCATTCTTATTTGTAGCACATATAGACTTGTATGACTTATTTAATTTTATAATAATGGTATTAAAAGGTACCTTGATTTCAGGGTCATTTTCACTAAGCCTCACTAAAGAGCAAGAGCTTTGTAAAGAGACACACAAAAATTTCTAAAAGAATAAAAATTGAATGCTCTAAAAATGTGATGAATGGAGTTTTGGTTTTAGATTCTACACATAAAGTGCTTGGCAATCACCTTGATCTTTACAGCAAGAAGAAAAACATGAACAATATGAAAACCTGACTTTTCTCAGACCCACCCTAAATTTAGGTCCCAGGACAAAAACACATCATCTCAAAATCTGAGAGGGAGTGGAATACAGAGATTCATAGCCAGTGTCATCTTACCTGCTTCAAAAACAATGGAGGCACAGACTTAGAGTAATAGATTACCGAAGGGTAAGTGTGAACTTTATTGAGAGTAAGAAATTTGGGGTATCCAGTCTTAAGGGGTGCTCATGGATTTCATTTTCAGAAATCCCACCATATTATTCTTTATTTTTATTATTTTTTATTTTTTAAAAGATTTATTTATTTATGCATACAAGAACTGGTATATAGGCCAGAGATGCAGGAGGTGAGAGGATTCACCAGAGACAGAGTGGGGCACAGAACAGGCAGATTGACTGAAATACACTGCTGAGGGGAGCAGAGGTTGAGATAGAAGAGGTCTGCGTTGCCATGTGGGTTGCTCCCTGGCCGGCCAGTTATGGAACTTGTGCTGCAGAGGCTGAGGATTGCTTCGTAGTGTGGTGCTTAACCCCTTGCGCCACCTGGGAGGCCCCTCTTCTTTATTTTTAATAAGTTGATATTTTAATGATGTACCATTGCTTTGCACCCTTGTTCATATTTTTACAGTACAGGATTTCTCCTCTCAGATGTGGTTACCATAGCTCCCCCCCCCACACCAAAGCACCAATAATCCTCCACAATACTCTATTGTGCTGTCCTTCGCCTTTTTACCCTTCCCTTTCCTGCTTTGGATGCTTCAGATCTATGATCTGCGTCCATCATGTTTTTACAGTGATGATTCTAGGAAAACACCCTCATATTTGGGTCAGATTGAGGGGCAAAGTAGCCCTTTTATAATACTACCAGGTCATCTTCCTCAAAAAGGCATACACTTTAGGAGAAAGAACTTGCCAGAGCCTTATGTGACCTACGAGGAGGATGATTAGCAAACCCCAGCCCTCTCTTTCTTTCCCAAAGGAAAGATTTTAAAAAAGGATGAATACTTCTGAAGGTCAAAATCCAGGCACTCAGGGCCATTGAAAGACAGAATTAATAAGATAGAATGCTTCCCCTTCCCCACACTTTGCCAACACATCAATAGGCTCCTGAATATTAGCCATGGATTACAAAGAAAGAGCTGAAGACCCAGAATTTATTTAAGAAGGAATTCTTAGATAAATCCACCAGTGGATGAAACAAGGACACCAAAGGAAACTGATGCCTCTGGTACCTATAATAACTATGGAAACCTTAAGCACAACAGTTGCTGGACACATCAACATTAAATCTCGCAATTTCCCTCCATTTCTATTATATGCTATATCACATTTGACTTCCATGCCCAAATTACAAGGTATGTGAAAAGGAAAGAAAAAAAAAAAAAACTCTGAAGACACAAAACTAGCATCAGATTCAGATAAATCATAATTTGGAATAGTTAGATAATGAATTTAAATTAACTATGAAAGAAGTCTAAGATGGTGGACCATCACAGACATCTCTACCTGTTCAGATCCCTTGGACCAGCATTGGTGAGGGAGCAACTGCTCTTAGTAGAAAATTGAGGACTCGAAGATCAAGGTCTCCACAAGGAGGAAAGACATAGATCACTGGAAACGGTAGGGAAGTCTGAGAAATGCCCTAAGAATGATATCAGGGCACTGAAAGAGGAACCTGCCTCTTCCCCATCCAGACTGCCAGGGCTTCTTGTCAGCCCCTAACTACTGTATCTGGGCAAATGCAACATACCATAAAGAAAAATGACTATGGGGCAGTCAAGGAGCTGACACATCTGGGGTTCTGGGCTGCTGGGTTAGTAGTCTTCAAAGGCACCCACACCTTCTCCAGCCAGCCTTCAGGGTTTCCCTAGGCTCTTAGCCCATTGCAGTTGGGGGAGCTCCACCTTGCCAACAAACACTGGCAGTTGGGTGGGTGTGGAGCTGACACAACTGAGGTTATGGTGGCTAGTTTGGAATAGCTGAGAAGCACTCATCTCTGGCCCTCCTGGACTTACTAGGTTTCCCCAGTTGCTTAGGCTACTGAAGTGGGAGAAATATATATCACCCCAAGAGATGATAGAGTGTTAGTTGAGCAGTAGCTTAACTGCTTAACAATCTGCAGCTTCCCAGGTACCTGCCTGCAGCCCAAGCCTACAGCTCCCTAGCTATGTTACTCATGCCTGAGCTTCAGAAAAGCAATGACCATGAAGCCTGCTGAGATCAGAAGTAGGCTAAAGGGTCAATTACGATTACGGGCTTCTGGGAGAGCACCACTGGTAAACTGCTTTGACCTCTTTCCATCACACTGTGTTGCAGATCCCTCCCTTGGTTCAAGCTACAGCACTGAGTGAAGTTATGCCCTTGGTAATTACAACCTATTACAGTATTTTGCACAAATCCACATAACGAACTCTCAGCCTGTGGGTTGGGTTTTTAGGCCACCACCCCACACTGTCTATTTACCTCCAGTCATCCTGACTGGTGACAACCATATAACAAATACATCGGCAGAATGCACAGCATCTAAGGCCAATAACTTATGACCTACAATTCTGACACAAGATTATCTCAACAGGTATGGGGAAACAAAGCAGTCTAGCTTAATCGTAGAAATAATCACAGAACATCAAACAGAATCAGAAGGCAGAGGAATTTACTCCAATCAGTGGATCAAGATAAAACCCTAGGAACAACCACTAATACAGTAAAATTAACTGAACTATGAAAAAACATCAAAGCAATAGTCACAACAATGCTTACTGAAATTAGAATAATGGATGAACACAATAAAAAATAGAAAGACAGAAAAATATGAATAAGTTCCAAATAGAATATTGGAGATAAAAAATGCAGTAGTTGAATGAAAAAATTTAATGAGGGGGTCAACAATAGATTCAATGAGATTGAGGAATGAATTAGTGAGATCATATAGATACAGATATATATGTGTTTGTGTGTGCATGTGTATGCGTGTATACATTTTATATATACATATACATATTTCTGTATAATGTATATAGATAAGTATGCATATAAAATGTGTATATATATGTGTGTGTATATATATATATATATATATATATATATATATATATAGGGGTGTGTGTGTGTGTGGCATATTTCTTTGCCCTATAAATTGAGAAGGTCTAAAAGAAATGACATCTAGTAGCAATGAGAATACTTGGAATGCAGATCTTTGTTTCTAATATCTTACAGTAAGATAAGTAAGTGCTCCTTGAAGATATGGCTGATTATAACCAGGGGCAGAGAACATACAAGACAAGACTGGAACATTATGTCAGTACAGAAAACATGCAAGTGCTCAAAAAATATATACCACCTTGATGGCAGTATATCACAGGAATAAAGTAGCCTATTGAAAGAACTTTCTATGACCAAAGCTGGAAAATTTTGAGCAAGAAAATAAATAAAATAGCATTGGATGATAATTAAAATATAAACTGCTTATTTACAAGTATATAAGTATATAGTATATATGTATATAGTGTATATGTATATAGTGTATATTTATTTAGTATAAATAATTATTAAATAAATTGGTAAATGGGTGGAAAATAGATAAATCTCCTATGCAGAAGAGCTCTGAATAAATTACATAGGCACAGTACCCTAAATAAATGGTAGCATAATTCAACTCTTTATTCCTTAAGTGTGGATGTACATAGACAATTCATTTTTAAGGTATGGGCAAGTAAGAAAAAAAGAGTTTCTTTATTTTTTATTTTGTTTTAACTTAGTTATCTAGTTTTCATTTTCTTTTTTTATACTGATTTTTTCATTTTTTACATCATTGTTCATTTTTAAAAAATATTTGCTTCCACCCCACCCCCTCAGGTGGAGTCCCCATAGAGTTTCCTTAACCAATGCACCCGTGCACCATCACCTCAGTCCCCTGTGCTCCTCCCTCCCTCCCTCTGATCCCTCTCTCTCCTCCTTCCCTGCAGTTTGTCTCTGAGTTATAATTGTGTTTTTGCTTTGTTGTGTTTTGTACTGTTATTATTTTTTTACACTGATGTTTTATTTGGTTCTCCTATATTCCTGCTGTAAGTGAAACCATCCGATACTTTTCTTTTTCCTTCTGGCTTATTTCACTGAGCATAATTCCTTCCAGCTCCATCCACGTTGCTCTGAATGGCAAGAGTTTATCTTTTTAGATTGCTGAGTAATATTCCATCGTGTATATATACCACATCTTCTTGATCCAGTCATCTGTTTTTGGGCATTTGGGTTGTTTCCTGGTTTACCTATTGTAAATAGTGCTGTAATAAACATAGGTGTACAGTTGTTCTTTTGAATCAATGTTTTTATGTCCTTTGGGTAGATCCCTAGTAGTGGAATTGCTGGGTCATATGGTAGCTCCATTTTTAGTAGACAGAGGAACCTCCAGACAGCTTTCCACAGTGGTTGGACCAGTTTGCACCTCCACCAGCAATGTAGGAGAGTTCCTTTTTCACCACATCCTCGCCAACATTTGTTGCTGCTTGTTTTTTAGATATGTGCCATTCTTATTGGTATACGGTGATATCTCAATGTGGTTTTGATTTGCATTTCCCTGATTATACGGGATGTTGAACATTTTTTCATATGCCTGTTGGCCATTTGCATTTCCTCTTTGGAGAAATGTCTTTTAAGTACATCTGCCCATTTCTTGACTGGATTGTTTACTTTGTTTTTGTTGAGTCATGTGAGTTCTTTGTATATCTTTGTGATCAGTCCCTTATTCGTTGGTTGGAGTGCAAAGATTTTTTTCCCATTCAGTGGGGTGTCTCTCTGTTTTGGTTAATGTCTCTTTTGCTGTGCAGAAGCTTTTCAGTTTGATGTAATACCAGGTGTTTATCTTTTCTTTGACTTTCTTTGCTTTGGGTGATGAGTCTTTAAAGATGTTATTGCAATGTATATCTTGTAGTGTTTTACTTATATTTTCTTCTATATATTTTACGGTTTCAGGTCTTATGTCCAGGTCTTTTATCCATTTTGAGTTGATTTTTGTGCATGGTGAAAGGTAGTGAGTGGTCTAGTTTCCTTTTTTTTTGCATGTGGCAGTCTAGTTTTCCCGGCACCATTTATTTAACAAACTGTCCATGCATATTCTTTGCTCCTTTGTCAAAGATCAGCTGTCCATATAAGTGTGGTTTTATTTCTGGACTCTCTCTTTGGTTCCATTGGTCTGTGTGTCTGTTTTTGTTCCAATACCAAACTGTTTTAATTATTATGGCTTTGTAGTATAGTTTGAAGTTTGGAAGTGTGATATCTCCTTTCTCTTTTGTTTTCATCAGTAGGGCTTTGGCTATTTGTGTTTTTTTGTGGTTCCAAATGAATTTCATCAGTAATTGTTGTATTTCTTTGAAGAATGTTATTGAGATTTTTTGGGAATAGCATTGAATATTGCTTCTGGCAGGATGGACATTTTAATATTAATTCTTCCAATCCGTGAGCAGGGCCTGTCTTTCCATTTCTTTGAGTCTTCTTCTATTTCTTTTAACAGTGTTTTATAATTTTCTTTGTATAGGTCTTTCATCTCTTTTGTTAGAGTCATTCCCAAGTATTTTTTTTGTTTGTTTCAATTATAAAAAGCGATGGTTTTCTTGGTTTCTTCTACTTCCTCAGATTGTTTATATATAGGAAGGCTACTGATTTTTGTGTGTTGATTTTATATCCTGCTACTTTACTGAACTGGTTGATTATTTTGAGTAGTTTTTCTGTGGAGTTTTTAGTGTTCTCTCTGCATATTATCGTATCGTGTGCAAATAGTGATAGCTTTAATTCTTCTTTCCCTATGTGGATTCTTGTATGTCTTTCTAAAAAGAGTAACTTCAGAGTGGAAAAATATCACAAACACTAATTCAGTTAGGTTTTTAAGTCCAATATTAACAGACATAAAGCATGTAGATAATATGAACACAGTATAATGTAATGAAAACAGCATTTCACAATTGAGGTTCCCCACCAAAACTAATAGCCTCAGTATAATGACGAGAAATAGATAAGACAAAGCCTAAGGAGAAGGATATCTTGAAATATCTGACTGGTATACTTCAAAATTGTTGAGGTTATAAGAAAGAAGGAAAGTCTTAGAAACTATCCCAGCCAAGAGGACCTTAAGAAGTTATGACCATCAAATGTAATGTTGCTGATATGGAATCCTGTGACAGGGAAAGGGCACTAGGTAAAAATTAAGGAAATCAGAATATAATATGAAATTCACTTAATAATGTAACAATACTGGTTTATTAATTGCGGTAACTGTGCAATAATCCTGCAAGATATGAATAATAGGGGTAATTGTATAGAATATGGGTAGGGAGAGTAAGTGCAAACTCTGTATGATTTGTTCAATTTTTTCATTAGATCTAAGACTGATTAAAAAATGAAATCTATTAATAAAAATATGTCTTACTGAGAATATTTGATACATGCTAATGTTAAATTATGGCATAGCTTAGAAGAGAAATTTAAGTTTTTTTTGCTATTTTACAAAATTATTAATTTAAGTTTTTTTCAAAGATAAACTTCTGTATCCAGCAACCCATAATATTATTTTAATAATAAATATTTTACTGACAAATACATAATTCTATGATAGTATCACTGTTAGACAAATTAATACACTCCCAAATGGAAATGATTGATATACAAAGAATTTTTCAAAAGAATCCAGTTAAGTGTTCTTTTCTACCTTTTAAAGGTCACAATTTATTCAGAGCTTAAATATCTGTCCCAACTTTGCAAACTTTTAGTTATCATAATCAGTAACAAGTACACGTACATTGAATTCTACACAGTGTTGTAATCATAAGGCATCTTAGATAAATTCCTTTATGAAATAAATTCCTTTGAAAAAAAAGTGTATCATAAGTCTAAATTCTGGCCTACGAGTGTACTAAAAATAAATTATGAAGCTGCTAAATTTCCACATACCTTCTTACCTATAAACTTATAAACTGTGTTATTAAAAAGTACTAACCTCTTTTTTCTTTTTAAATATAAATTAAGACAATCAGTGTAAAACTCTTAGCATGAACTTAGCTATTAGCTGTTGATACTGTGATTACCTTATAGTGTCTAAAACATGTAAGGGATTGAAAGCAGCATAAAAGATTAATAATACTTTACATTTGCACAGAATCCTAGAGCTCTTTAAATGCCTTATGCCTGTGAAAACATTTTAAAAACCTCTAATGTTCTTTGCAACTCTTAGGAATTAATATTTTGGGGGCTTTTTGAAGCTTACTTCAGCTTCACAATAGTCCTATAAAGTCTGCAGGGAAAATATTTGTCTTGATTTTATAGATGAGGAGTGGAGATTTAGAGGACTTACCAGTGAGGTCCATTAGCTCCACTGTATCATCTTGGATAAATTACTAAACATCTCTGAATATAACTTTTTGATTTATGAAATAAAGGTACTGCCATTTAATTTTAGGGTGGTTATTGAATGAGCAAACAAAGACCATGAGCTAGAGAATTTCCTAAAATGGTACAATTATTATTATTGTAATTTTTTATTATGTGTTTTCCTATAACCATATTCAGTCTCTCAAAGGCAGGCAAAGTGGGTGGATAATAAAAATCACGATCACTAATTTTTATCATTCAAGACTGGATTTGAGCAGTGTTATTTCCAGATCCCAGATTTTATTTATTTGCTTAAGCGTTTATTGAACACCTCCCATAATCAATCTCTGGATGAGGTACCATGATGAATACAACCTAAATATTGCCCTCAAGGAAATACCACAATTGTATAATAAAGAACATTGCAGGGAGATGATGTAAAAAGTGTGCAGGAGCAGACAAAACAACTTGACATTTGGAGCAGTAAAGAAAGTATACCACGATAACAACATCTGAATGGGGCAGTGCAATTTGTCTGGCATTTTTTGTGCTGGAAGTCCACATTTTTCATTTGGGTGACAGACTATTCCATTCTTTTGATAAATATCAAGGAAATCATTATTTTAATAAGATAAATGAGCTATAGGATCATACTTCATGTGTTTACATAATGCTACACATGCAATTAGCTCCCATACAATCATGAACAGGGAATGATGTCAGTTTAATATGAAGATGAAGTGGGAGTCTAATGTGCTTTTTCTTAGACACAGGAAGCTGGAACAATGATGTGGAATTATAGCCTTCAACAGGAAAGGAGAAATCTCCAGTTCATTTGCATGCAAAAGACTTTTCAACTCCATTTGAAAGAAAATTAAAAATAAATAACTGCATCCAGTGTCCTCCCCAGACAGAAGCACTTCAACCTTGCCACGCTTTTGTCTGCAGTGGCTGTGCTTACTACCCTGCCCACCTTTGTAGCAGTCCCACTGGCTCAGGACTGCTTTTCTGTCTGCATTGTTTTTCCCCACAAGCCAGAATTTGCATTTTACTGTTTACCTTCATTTCTAATTCTTCTAAGGCAGTCTCACTGTGCTGCCTCCTTGTGCTGTTCAAATTCTCTTCCATAGTTTCCATTGCTGTTTTGTTATTTGGTTTTGACTGGGTAAGTGTGTAGTGACTGTATTTTTCCACAAGTGCATTATTTTTAATGTGCTGTTATATAATAAAAGATATTTTCAGAACACATAGGTGATATTCTACTTGAGTACTCCCTTAGACCTTGGTAAGAGGGGCCTTTGGGACCCCTGCTTTAGAAGACCGACTCATGGCTCCCTCAGAGTGAGGAGTTCCCATGGCTAGGAGGATGTGTCTACATGCAGCTGTGTATCCTTTGTCCAGAAGATGTTCTTGGTGTTTAGACCTAGAATTCCCAGCCCACACGATCCCGGTTACACTTCTGGAGACTGTGTGCACTTTTTTTCTGAATCTCTCCTGCCCAGAACAGACTACGCTGAGAGTATGGAAACTACTCCTCAGTGGTATTTGAGGGACCGTTATTTTCAGAGAGTACAGATGGGTGTTCAGGCCTTTCACAGTGTAAGATGAAGTAGCCTGTGTGAAAGAAAATTGAGCAGGCCCTGACCTGGGGGCTGGAGAATGGTGTCATATCTACTGATATTATAATGATCTTGACTGACAGAAACGTTCTCTGTATTGACATTGAAATGGGGGGTGACTGAGATATAGTGACTTAGGTTATCTATTAAAAAGCATCCATCACTTTAAGAAGACACTGATGGGAGCCTTCCTAGTGGTGAAAATGTTAAAGTCTCAGCACTATCAAGCTTTTGCCAGCCTCTGCAGCATGAATTCAATCCAGGACCAGGGACCTAGCCCACATGGCGCAGCAGACATCTCCTGTCTCATGAGCTGCTCCCCTCAGCAGTGTATTTCACTCAGTCCACCTATTTTGCACCCCACTCTGTCTCTGGTGAATTTCCTCACCCTACACTGCTGGCCTACACCCCAGTTCTTGTATGCATAAATAAATTAAAAATAACTAAAAAAATTGACACTGATGAATAGACTTGTGAAAAGTAAGGACAGATAAAAACCTGGCTGTGCAAAGAGCCTCCTATATAAAAACTAATAGATGGTCAGATAATATGCATCTGAAAAATGGTATAAATATAGGCACCGAGTCTGAGTCAATTTGAGATGCTATGGTCTCTATGTCCATTTTCCTGAATGCTTCTCCAGGTGTGGTAAATGCTACTGGGGGGGACTCTTGACCCAAGTGGTAACTCCACTACCTGCAGATGATTCAAGGAACTATGAACCAAGTTCTGCCCACTCTGCATGCCACTTTCCAGAACTTTACCAAGAGGTTAGTTTCCTCCCCCACTTTTCCTTCCAATTGAACTGTATGTTTATATTATTGTTATGTGGATTTCTCCCAGTAAATTCATACTGTGTTTATATGCATTTGGCTTGAGTCATAAGTGAAACCTTCCTGCTTCATGGGAGTTAGCACTCTAGAGATTCCAATCCTGATAGAACAGATGGGTCTCCCCATGCTACCACTTTCTGCTTGAGAACACTAAGGACTTTGAGAATTCTAAATTCAAATCTGACCTTCCAGGTCTTCATGAGGATATATTTGCCGATGAAGAGACAGAGAGTTTATTTATTTAAAGCTCAGTGTGCTGTGTGATATCTAAATATTTAGCAATATGATCTGTCAGTCTCCATTTGTAATCTTACCCTGAACTCTGTCATGGTAGAGGGTAGGCCTTGTTAACTGCAAAAAAAAAAAAAAAAAAAACAAAAAACATGCCAAGAAATTGGGCAATGGAGGCATGAACTTTGCAGCTGGTTTGAATGAACCTCCATTTAAAGAAAAAAGTTAATGTACTTTAGTTATTTATAATCACTTATGAAGCAGCCCTTCCCACCCCCTGACATTTTGATGAAAATAATACTGCCAGACCTTGGCTATAGAGTTAGGCACATGACCCACTCTAGGGCAGTCATTACCCTTCTAAAACTCTCTTCACTGAAGGTACAGAATTGCCCTTTCTTATCCATAGACAATGAGTCATGAAAAAGTCCTCGTCTGTGGGCTGTCCACTACCACATGAAGGGCAGAGATAACATTACCAACAAGAGAAAACTGAAATAAGAAATAGGGCAATGGAAGTTTCTAGATATAGTCTCCTACCAGTCAGCTTAGTGCCTGCCTTTGGTGCTCTGTTTCTGCAAGCCACTTAATTCCCACATGGTTTAAGTTAGTTTCAGATGGATTCCTGTCACTACAGTCAGAATTCAGACTAGCACCATTACCTATTGGCCGTAGAGTATTTACAGATCTTACACTGGAAATGCGAAGTTGTCTCAGTTTTCTCATTGATCATGTTGAACTGTGGTCCCATACCACTGTTCACAAGTGGGTAGGTAAATTGTCCCCAGGAAACATTTAGCAATGCTGAGGACAATTTTGGTTGTTACAACTGATTAGGGGCTTTGAGAGGAGAGAATCAATCAGGTTGCTAAATACCCTGAAAGAGACAAGACAGCCCTCCATGACAAAGGATAATCTGACTCTAAAAAAAATAAATAAATAAATAAAATACTGGTTAGGTGATAGGGGAGCTAAGTTCCAACTTTATTTCTGTCCTTAACCTTGAACAATTTATTTCATTATTTTGAGCAGAAGTTCTTGCCTGTGTTATACGAGGAAACTAAAATAAAAGATATTTAGGGTTTTCCCTTCAATGCATATGGAATTTTATTATCTTTCACAAAAATGTTTTTTTCTTGTCCGCCCCTTTCTTTTCTATCAGTAGAATCTAGTTTATGAATGTTCATTCCCCGTAGTTTTTCTTATTGCCCTAGTCCTTTTCTTCAAACCTAATGCTGTACAAACCAAATTTGCAATATACGGTTATCTCTGAGGAGTCTACATAAAAAAAAATGTTCAAGAGCTTTAAAGTCAGAGTGACATTTAAGAATAGAAACAGTCAGATAGAAAGATAACTTTCTGATTTGCTCTAAATTGAATCTGCATTTCTAAAGTCTAGTGGAAATGGTTACTTCAGTCATTATGCATAGCCAGGTAAAAGCCCCACAGCCAGGAGAATTTAATTGAAACCTTCTCTTGTTTTTGCGAGCTACAAAATATTTTCCTCTTCCTTGATGATGAACTTTGCTGTGAAATCTCTTTCATTTGTGACTTACTTATTCTTGGTAGTGGCTCTACCATCCAAATCACCTAATGGCTAGAATATGGTGGTAGATTTTACTCTTGGGGAATGTTGTGGGGTGAGTGGTGAGAGGTTATTTTCAGTCACATCAGTGGGAAACCGTGAGCAACCAGAGTGCTGTTGGCACTCAATTACATTTTAAAAAGAGACATAATCAACATAAGATTAAAAATATATTAGAAAACAGATTTCAATCAAGAAAAAACACCAGGAAGGATAATGAAATCCCGGATGGATATAAGTCAAGAGGTATTTATCTCCACTTTGTTCTCTGACAGCAGTGGGAAGGAATGAAAACCCAGAACAGGGTTAGTACTCTTAAGCTTCTCATTTACTTAAGGAAATAAGCCAATTAGAACAAAAAAATAGTAGTGGGTGTTGTGGAGGAGTTAATTTTATGAAGGAGTTGTATAATGTGGAAAGGAACAGGCAGGCTAGAGGTGTACTATGACTTACACATGAACAAAGAGAATTTCAGACCAGTATTCCCTATTATAGAAATGCCTTATTTATTCATTTCACTTATTTATTCATTATTTTTCTCAATAAATATAGAATGCTTTCTATGATGTAGGAAATATTCTTAGTGCTGCTGAACAAAATTTACAGGTAAACAAAATAAATACTTAATAGAAGAGATTGAAAAATAAGATAGTTTTAAGTTTTAGGGAGAAAAAGAGGATGGAAATGAGGTTAAGGTGATAATCAAGCAAACATGTGGAGGTAATATAGAAGTAAGTCTCAAGGATATCTTAGGGAAGAGCATCCTAGGTAGAGGGAACAGCCATTGCAAAGGTCTTGAGGTAGGGAATTGACTTCTATATTTGAACGACAGCAAAGAGACCAGTAAGGCTAGAGCTGAAGGGATAAAGGGAGGAGAAAACAGAAGATACAGGGTAAAGGAGGTACAATGGTAGTGAGACCACTCAGGGCATGGAAAGCACAGGCAATGATTTCACTTCCTTTTTTTTTTTTTTTTTTTACTATATGTACTTTTCCTTTAGTTCTGAAATTTTGGGGACCAAATTAAAAAGGAAAATATGATGGATCATGAATTGTAGCAATGATTTCACTTCTTCCATGATTATGCTTGTGTTTGGAAACCACTGAAAAGTTTTGAAGAGAGTAATACACAATGTGACCTATTTTAAAGGATCACTTTGGATGCTAAGATACTCTGTAGAACAGGGAGATTGTAGAAACCATTTAGGAAGTTATAAATATTTAAGGGAGAGATAGTGGTTGGATTCTGGATATATTTTGAAAGCAGAGAACAGAATTTGCCGATAGATTTAGCATGAAGTGTGAAAAAAAGAGGACAATCAAGGAGAATGTCAAGATTTTTGATAAGTTTAGATGTAATTTTGAAAAGTTCAAGTATAAGTGCAATGCAATACTTCTTCAATTGCATACTACAAATGTCCATGCTTCTCCAAATATTCAGATTCCAGAATTCATATGTTAACTTTTTTTGGTAGGTAATCATAAACCACTTGTTTATTTACTCGTAGATATTATCATCAGGTTTTGACTCACCCCAGAGTTATTAGAGAAGGTAGTTTTTGTTTTGCTTTGTTCTGTTTCGCAAGTTCTTGGCTTTTTTATGATAGCTTAGAAGATGAAGCAGGCTCTGATTAAATATTTTGATTAAATATTTTATTTTTGTGTTAGGTAATTTTCTATTCATATGTAAACTTAAGAAATAATACAGAGAGATCCTGTGTACCTTTTACTCAGTTTCCTCAAATGATAACATCTAAGGTATACAATATCAGAGCCAAGATATGGTCAAGTTATAAGGCAACTTGATCACTGCAAACTTGCCTAGTTTTAGGTGCCCTATAACTGAATTTCACTTCTCCGACTCCCTGTCCTCAACCCTGAGCACCACAGACAGACCTCTATGTGCTTCTGTTTTTATGGCACTTAGAATGCTACAATTTAAGAAAAAGCTGGTGATATTGGAATGTGTTTAGAGAAGAAGCATTTAGGATAGGGAAGGATTGCTGATGCATGACAAATGAGGAAAAAAAACTAAGAATATTTACAACAAAGAAAATCAAACTCAGAACAAAGTAAAAGAAGAGTTAAGATTTTGAAGGGTTACCATGTATGAAGCCTTTAAAGAGGTTCTATGGGACCAATGGTTCCACCAAGAGATTCCATCTGTAATTAAAGCTAACATTTAAGATAGAGACAAACTATTATTGATTATCTCAGGAGGAGGTAAATTCTCTCTATTCAAGTAAATGAGGTTAAATAATCACTAGCTAATAATTAAAATTTTTCTAAAGGTTTGAACCTTATAAATGTTGTTTCAACACAAGAGTCATCAAAGTTCTTTTAATCCCTTTTTCTTTTCTTAATTCTTTCCTTCTTCTTTTCCTTCTTTCCCTCTTTCCCTCCCTTTGTCCCTCCCTGTGTTATTTTTTATTGTGATAACATTGGTTTACTGCATTGTGTATGATTTAGAGGTACAGGTTCACACCTCTTCAGGTGTGTAACTCACCATTAAAGCCAATGTCTATTTAACTCTTCTGCCCAATTTTTGATTGCGTTGCTTTCTTCATGTTGAGTTGTATGAGTTCTTTGTAGATCTTGGATATCAGGCCCTTACTGAATGTGTGATATGCAAATATGTTCTCCCATTTGGTAGGGTGCTTTTTCATTTTAATGATAGTTTCTTTTGCTATACTGAAACTTTTTAGTTCGATGTAGTTTCATTTGTCATTTTTACTTTTGTTTCCCTTGTCATTATAGTTGAATATCCAAAGACATCATTATTAGCAGTGGTATAAAATATTTTATGTATATTTTCTTCTATGTATTTTATGGTTTCAGTTCTTACACCCAAGTCATTAATCCATTTAGAGGTTTTTTTTTTTTTTGCAGATGTGTGAGATAGTGCTGTAGTTACATTCTCTAGAATGTGCAGTCCAGTTATTCCAACACCATTTATTGAAGAGACATTCCTTTCTCCATTGTATACTCTTGGCTGTTCATATAAATATGAGTTTATTTCTAGGCTCTTAATTCTACTCCATTGTATATATGTTTATGTTTATTCCTTACCGTATACTTTTGATTACAATATATTGTTGGTGTAGTTTGAATTCTGGGAATATGATAGCTCTGGTTCTTTTTGTCAGAATTGCTTTGACTATTTAGGATTTCTTGTGGTACCATATAAATTTCAGTAGTGTTTGTTCTATTTCTTGAAGAATGCCAATTAAATTTTAATATGGATTGCATTGAATCTTTATATTGCTTTGGATAAGATAGACGTTTTAACAATGCTAATTCTTCCAATCCATGAGTAGGGAATATCTTTCCATTTCTGTATAGATTCTTGTATTCACCACCACTGACAAGACACTCAATGGTTCCAACAAAAGGAGCCTTTATGTTGCCCTTCTCTAGCCACAGCTACTTCCCTTTTCTGTCTAGCTTCTCCACTCCCCACTCTGCTTCCTAAAACTGCCTCCCCTGGCAACTAGAAACTTCTCCAAATAAAAATGTTGTCAGTTCAAAATATTATTGATTCATCTAAATCATTACTTGTATTTGTAATTTGTTTTTTGTAAAGATTTATTTATTCATGCATGCAAGAACTGGGGTACAGGCCAGAGTTGTGGGCGGTGAGAGGATTCAGCAGAGACAGAGTGGGGAACAGAACAGGGAGATTGACTGAAATACACTGCTGAGGGAAGCAGCAGGTGAGTCTGGAGAGGTCTGCTGTGCCATGTGGGTAGCTCCCTGGCTGGGGATTGGGAATCGAACTTGTGCTGCAGTGGGTGCGGGTGGCTTCATATTTTGCGTATTAACCCCTTGCGCCACCTGGGACGCCCTGTATTTATAATTTGTATCTTTTGTTGCTGAGTTGTATTCCATGGCATGGATGTGCCACACTTTGTTTAACAATTTTTCTTTTCTTTTCTTTTATATATTTTTACATCATTTTTCATTTTTGCACAATGTATGCATTTTCATATTGATTATATTCCCACCCCCTTATTTTGACCCTAATCCCTCCTCCTCTCCTCTCCCCCTCCCCCCCACCATAGTGTGTCTTTGGTTTATAGTTGCTTATTGATTTTGATTTTTACTTTATTATAATGAGTCTTTTCCCTGGTGTCTTAGTTAGGTTTTCTAAACTCCTTCTATGAGTGAGACCATTTGGTATTTTTCTTTTTCTTTCTGGCTTATTTCACTGAGCATGATCCCTTCCAGCTCCATCCATGTTGCTGCAAATGTTATGAGTTTATCTTTTTTGATTGCTGAGTAATATTCCATTGTGTATATGTACCACATCTTCAAAAAAAAAATGTCCAGCATCACTTGTAAACAGGGAAATGCAAATCAAAACTACAATGAGATACCATCTTACATCAGTGAGAATGGCACATATTAAAAAATCTAGCTACAACAAATGTTGGCAAGGATGTGGAGAAAAAGGAACTCTCTTCCACTTCTGGTGGGAGTGCAAACTGGCCCAACCACTAATGAAAGCTGTGTGGAGATTCCTCAAAGTGCTAAAGATGGAGCTTCCATATGATCCAGCAATACCACTCCCAGGTATTTACCCAAAGGTCACAGAATCATTAATTCAGAAGGGCACCTGTACCCCTATGTTTATAGCAGCACTATTTACAATAGCTAAGCTATGGAAACAACCCAAATGCCTAAGCATTCTTCTTTTAAAGACTGGGCTGATTCTAGTTTTTAGGTGTTATTTATAAAATTGCTATGGATATTTGTGTATAGTTATGTGTATGTGTGTGTGAACATAAACACACACAACTCTCTGAGTGCAACTGCTGGAGCAAATGACAGTTACCTGTTTGATGTTTTTAGAAACTACCAAACTTTTCCAGAGTGGCTATATCAATCTCTCTCTCTCTCTCCCTCCCTCTCTCTCTCTCTCTCTCTCTCTCTCTCTCTTTCTCTCTCTCTTTCTCTCTCTCTCTCTCTCTCTCTCTCTCTCTCACACACACACACACACACACACACACATGCACAATTTCTTTCACTCATTTAGTATTGTGGATTATCTTTTGTTCATGGAACTCTAATTGGGCTAAATGAACCACATGTGGGAATATTCTTAGAAACCTTGCTGAGATCCAAAACAATAAAGTATGTTCTCTACTATTTTAGAGAAGAGAAAATCCTGTTCAACTAAACCCCTCTGTATAATAAGGTCATAAAGGAGGCTGCATAATTACATAGAGACTATAGTTCTTTTGGATTTTCAGAAAAGCCTTTGTTTAAATTCCACATAACCCATCTTTATTTAAAATGAAAGCCACAGGAATTAAAAGAGAAATATAAAGAATAAAAGGTCTAATTTGCTGTGAGTTTAACAACACAATTTATGCCTGGATTCTTGTGTACTTAAAACTGCTTATAGAGTACTCCATATAGAGTTTCTAGAAATTCTCCATGAGATTGTTAGCTTTCACAGACCTACTTTGATGTCTTAGAACTACTAATGTGGACAGGATGAGATAGGCTGCTGAGGGAGTGAAGGATGTTGGAATAGAAAATATTACACTTCATCATATCCATCAGAGAGGCTCTGAAATAAAGATAAATTTTAGTCATTTTTTTCTGAGAGCAATATGTTCATTTTAGCAAAAATAATATTTATAGCTAATCCACCATTTTGAGTTTGTATGCACCAGGCACTATGACTGATAAATGATATACATTATATCTAATTTTCAAAACAGGCCTACAATAGAGACATATTTTAATCCTCTATTTATAAATAAGGACCCTTATATCATTAGACGCTAACTACATGTATTTATTAGAGTAGTCCGTGATTGTATCCAAAAGATTCTAATTTCTTTAAGGACTCTCAGCTCCCAGTTTCACCTGCAATTAATGACATCTCCATCTACTATATCTTATTATGGGCTGTGGGGGAAAGAAGAAATGTTGACGGATGGATGGTAATGTCATGTACAGTACATATATATGTTTATATAATATGTATTTGTGTATATATAATATGTATACATATAGGTTTTATATAAATATAGTACATATAATCATAATTATAGTAATAATAATATTTTGCTATCATTTATTTAGTTTTTTCTATATCAGGTTATCTGCTAATAGTGTCCTGAGAAAGGTCTTGATACATAGCAACCTAATAGGATCTGTGCTATTTTTGTGAATGATAGACAACCTTATAAGCAGATAAGAAGAGAGTTTTGGGGAGGTGAAATAACTTATAGGAAAATTTCACACCTAGAAAGTGAACATGGTAGGATGCAAACAATTACCTACCTAATTCCAAAGTCCTTGTTCTATTTCCTTACACATATATACACACACACGCACATCTGTGTATGTCCTAAATATTAGAGGCCTTGGAGACCATATTTAGTTAAATTTTTTGAAACATGGTTCAAATGATTTTGCAAGTCTTATAAGCATGATTGCCACACAAAGTGTTGATATAAAATTAATGCTATCTTTTTATATGAAATATTAGTCTATTAATATTTAAAAAATGCATTTAACAGTATAAAAAGTTAACCTTCGCTCAACCGCTGCGCCACCGGGGAGGCCCCAAGGTTAACAGTATAAAAAGTTAACCTTGGGGCCTCCCCGGTGGCGCAGCGGTTGAGCGCTGGGTTGCGAAGCTGCCTGCGGCCTCTGCGGCGCCACTTCGATCCCCGGCTGCTCCCCGGCCACCGGAGGAGGGTCCCACATGGCGCGCAGACTTCTCCTGCCGCCCGCTGCTCCCCTCAGCAGTGTGCTTCGGTCCTTCTGCCTGCTCTGCTCCCCGCTCTGGCTCTGGTGAATTCTCTCACCCTCCCGCGCTTCTGACTGTACCCAGTGCATGTATAAACAAAAAAAAAACAAACAAATAAAGAAAGAAAGAAAGAAAACATGCCTCTATATAAAAAAAAAAAAAAAAAAAGTTAACCTTTTTCATGTTGTACTTCACTTTATCATTCCTGCAACAGGAAGAATGGTTTGATGTTGAGAGTTTTTCTGACTCTTAAGCCTGAAGCAGAAGTTTGAGTATTTGCCTTCAACAATTAATGGTATATCCAGGAATAATACTAGTATAATATAATACAAGGTCACTAACATGGTTTGATTGTGCTGACTAAGATTTCCAATTTCAAGCATTCACCTTTCTACTGTTACTTGAGTTTCCTTATAACTGATGATCTAAAACTCATTTACTTATGACGGAAAATAGATAATTCACTATGTGTACTAATAGAAGTTCCATGATCCCTTGTATTCTTTTTTTTTTTCTTGTGAAAAAGTTAATTTTATTATCAATAGAATTCTTTTTCTAATACTCAGCCTTTATGAATATTCTTTTTTTAACTTAAATTTTATTTTTATATTCCCCATACATCCCTTGTATTCTGTATAAAGACACTTAAATATTTGTTGAATCTTAAATGAATAATTACATCATTCTCTTTTACATTATAGATCTTCTTTATGTATTTAGCAATTTTACCTTTTTCAGAACCTCCCAAGACTCTCTGATTGCTCCTTTGTAATTAAGCATGCTGTTTACTTCAGATTGACATTAAGTGGATTTAACCTTGTGGTCAGAGAATCTTCTAGATGCTCAGGCCAAGGAAATGACTGGCATCACCTAGATTTTAGGGAACTCCCCATCTGTCAGCAGACACATGAAGAGTGATAGGATAACTAGCGAATTCTGAGTCAGAAATAGTCCAGGGCCATCAGAGCAGATGGTTAGATGTCAGTGAAGACAGACAAAGATGATTCCCCATTACCTGAACTGGGTTTTGAAGGATAATTGAGAGTTTTCCTTTCAGATTAATAGACTAATTTAATAAGGACATGCGATCTTCAAAAAAATAGCATTTTGGTTCCTTGAATCCATTCTGGAAATTTTTGAAATGTAGATGTTATATAGAATCACAACCTGGGGGCCTCCCCGGTGGCGCAGCGGTTGAGCGCTGGGTTGCGAAGCTGCCCGCGGCCTCTGCGGCGCCGGTTCTATCCCCGGCTGCTCCCCGGCCACCGGAGGAGGGTCCCACATGGCGCGCAGACCTCTCCTGCCGCCCGCTGCTCCCCTCAGCAGTCCTTCTGCCTGCTCTGCTCCCCACTCTGGCTCTGGTGAATTCTCTCACCCTCCCACGCTTCTGATTGTACCCAGTGCATGTATAAACAAACAAATAAATAAATAAAACATGCCTCTATTTAAAAAAAAAAAAAAGAATCACAACCTGGGATTTAATATATTAGGGCTAAAATATTTTCTTTCACAGTTTACCGAGGAGATACCTTTTTTTAAATAAGCAATGGCTACCCCAACTTTTTCTTATATCTTTGATGAACTCAGAAAACAGAATGGTAATATTTGTTCAGTCTGCAAGTAAATCTGTCTTTAAAATTATTCAAAATCATGAGATTAAAGGCAAGCCTTCTCAATTCAAACTGCTGAATTGTTTTCACTGTGGATAGAACACATATTGGGGATGTGCAGTCTTAAGGGATTGAAGAAATTTCAGTTTATCAAAAAATTTACAAAAACCCCTTCCCATTAGCACTAAAGATTGTTATATCCTTTATCGATATAATTGCATGTGTCCACACTGAGAGTGGAAATTATCTTCTAAAATGTTGTGCTGAGTATTCTAAGTCTCAATATTCAGTTGGAAAAAGCAAAGTGATTATCTGAGTATGCCTTTAGGAGTTGGTTAAAACTCCTAAATGTTGAATTTCTGTCATCTCTCAATGAAGAAAATAAAGTGTCTTCAGAATTATTTTGGGAAGGCAGATGACCTCATTTAAAAATAATTATTGCCACCCAGAAGTAATAGAAATAGAATTTTTAGCAAATTTATTGGAGGTGATTTATAGTGCCCTCGTTTGTTAAATTATTAACATTTTCATAAGTACTATCATGAAGTCAGCTGACACCTACTCTTATTTCACATATTGACTAAAGAGAAAGATTTCACATTATATTTAATAAACTTTATTTTCATTTTTTTAAAGATTCATTTATTTATGCATACAAGAGCTGGGGTACAGGCCAGAGGTGTGTGGTGGGTGAGAGGATTCACAAGAGACAGAGTGGGGAACAGAAGAGGCAGATTGACTGAAGTACACTGCTGGTGTACTGAAGTACACTGCTGGTTGTGTCTTAACCCTTTGTGCCACCAGGGAGGCCCCTAATAAACTTTTTTTAAATATCACTCTTTGTTGTTCATCCTTAATAAGAGGAAAAAATATTTGTGAGATATCCATAGAACAAAAACACTAAGCTTGCACTTATAGCTTGGCAATACCCTGTTGGGACTTCTGTATACCAGAAAAGGCACTCAATAAATATATGCTAAATGAAATAATAAATCCCTGAATCACATGGCAGGAGGAATAAGGTAGAGGCTAAAAATGGGGGGAAATTAAGACAATATTCTTGAGTTGAATTTATCTGGCATACATGAAATATGGGATGGCAAAGGGTACTCCACTGTTTTATTGCCACTTCTTGGGGAAGGCCTCTGTAATTCATTTGACGCTTTCCTTCTGGTGACTTATGCTGTCATCCCAGATTCATGGTAATGTAAGTTTACAGCACTCCATATCGACATATATTCTCTATCCACTGTGTTTGCAATTCCTCTCTGCCTCTGCTAGCATCTTTTCCAAGGGAGAGGGTTAATCCCCATAGGTAACGAATAGGAAAATGGTATTATTCCAGCTAAACAATGCCAACAATGCTGTCCTCTAGTGTTCTTTGCTTAGTGAATTTGGGCATGGCTTTTAGTTGGCACTGGGGAAAGTGTGGCATGCCTAAGAGTGAAATTATATAGGCCAGCACTTTACCAAATGAATTGTATTTGTTTTCATTATAGTACTTTTTATATTTGATTCAAAACATTTTTTTTTGATTATAAATACAATTTAATGAGTGTTCATTATGTTGCCAAACACTTACAGTCATGATGCATTGAACCTTCCTAAACTTTCTTAGGAAGGTACAGTTATTGTCTTCAACTTTTATTGGGTGAACTAAGTCTTAAGGAGCATAAATAGTCTGAGATGCATTGCTAATAAGTGTCAAAGCCTAGTTTAAATCAAAGACTGTCTGACACCAATACTTTTACCTGGCCTCCACTATTAGAAACTGTGGTTGACATCTTCCCACATACCAGCTGATTTAAAAATCCATTCCTAGTAGCCAAGCATACAGAGAATTGCATCAGCTCCATGGAGCCAATGTTGGAAATGTAGTTTATAACTTGAATAAAATCTCTACATGTCAGAGAAATAAGACACTGGTTGATTTTCTTCCTTTTCTCCAATCTTTTACCCTGGTCTTAAAACTGTTGGTTGTAACTAATAAATGTTATTGGGTGAGTAAATGTTCACCCAATACACCATTTTTTAACATAAATAATGCAATGTCTAAGTAATGCGGCAATTGCCTTAAATGTGAATACTGTCTCCTTCTCGTAATAGTCTGAAAAAATATCCATATCAATAATGTTGTCAGTTTAACAACAGAATATGCTATCTGCCCTTTTTATCTTCCTGGCTATATTAAAAAAGGAAAAATGGGTTTCCCTCGATCTCATAAAAATGAGTACTTTTCACCACCATTGTCTCAAGGATTGTTTAAGGAGTCCTAGATTTAATTTTAGAAATGAGAAAATGAGCATCTGTGTCATGTTTCAGAAACCTGCAAGAAGGTGATGTAGTCTAGTGGATCAGAACATTGGCTTTAGAGTCAGTTACTTGAACTTCTAAGTGAGGGATTTTGGACAACACAACCTCCCTTCTCTGGTCTTTGGTGTTCCTACGTGTAAAGTGGGCATAATTACACTTACCTCAGAAAGTCTCATAAATAAGATAATGAATGACTATCAACTCATTAACTAAACTAAATTTTATGGAAAGAGCTTTATTCATTTTTTTTCCAAACATCACCTTCAATCCCTTGATCCTCAAGGCTATCTAGTTGGAACTGACACTGCAGTAAAGTCTCAGTAACAGAGATATTTCTATTCTAGCCATTATCTAGATTTGGAGCCTTTTCCCCAATAGACAATGCCAGATAAGAATTTGTGTGCAGGTAGTCTATTTGGAAGGTGATTTCAGGTAGTAGAAGAGAATAAATGGATAAAGACAGGTAGGAAAGAAATAAAAGTCGATATAAGCTACATTATGAGCAGATTAATACTATGAGAAACTAGGATTTAATGTCTCTGAAATGCCATGTGGAACATACTTTATTCTCTACAGAAGAAGAGAAATGTAGTAGATGCTACTGATTTCCCAAATGAATTCCTTTACTAGTCGAGTACACACTTCTTCTTAGCAACTATGAGCATAGAATGGTTCACAGTTGTCCCTCCCACTCCTTTTCCTGAGAATTGTCTTTGGTTAAGACCATCCTCTCACTCTAGTTGCCAATAACCACTGTCTAACCTATCTGGATACAAAAGTCCAGTCCTTTGCCTCACCAGGGAACAATTCTGTGGAATATTTTATGCTACAGAGACCTCTTTGACCCATTATTCTGCAGCATTCCCTCCTTTACAGGTTTCTCCTAAGATGTGTCTGAGGGGCTAAACCTTGACAAGGAGATAGAGATTGGGGCCCTGGGAGACATGACAGAAGGAATGAGGACTGGGACCCCAGGAGACAGGGGACCCCAGGGAGACATAAGAGAGAAAAGTCAATACCAAGAGAAAAGCCCATGACACTATCACTGGTTATTCTATGTTAGAGCATTGGCCAAGGTTGACCAATCAGGAAACTGCACCCCCTTGATCACCATAGCTCATCCCCTTGATCCAAAACATGAACATAACTATAAAATCCCTCAAGTTGTTTTTTTACCAATGGCAACTCATTCAGGACCCCTCCCACGTGGGAGCTGTTTTTCTTTTTGTCTGTCCTTGCATAAATTTTATCGGGTTTGCTCACTGCTAACAGGAATGACCTGCTTCTTTATTTACTTTTTAATTTTTTAAAAAGATTTATTTATTTATGCATAAAAGAACTGGGGTACAGGCCAGAGGTGTGGTGGGTGAAAGGATTCATTAGAGACAGAGTAGGGAGCAGAACAGGAAGCTCGACGGAAACACACTGCTGAGGGGAACAACGGGCGAGTCAGGAGAGGTCTGCTGCACCATGTGGGTTGCTCCCACATGGTGGGATTGAACTCATGCTGGGGATTGAACTCATGCTGCAGTTGCTGTGGATAGCTTCATAGGTTGTTTCTTAACCCCTTGTGCCACCTTGCACCACCAGAGATTCCTGTGACCTGTTTCTTTAACCCTTGCAACTTTGCTCTCAGGAACTGGTCTTTAAATTACCTTTGGCCTGCTTATTGCTGTTTGTTTACAGTGATTCAATTCTTTCTTACCTTGACGGAGGCCCAGTTGGTCATATCACATCATGTCACATATTCGGGGCTCATCCACATCATCCTGGCTAAATCTCTTCCCTGTCTCAATCTCTGCTTCTAGGGAACTTGATGTAATCAGGAACATTTAAGAAAATTACTCAGTTCCCATCTGCTGGTAGAGGTTTTGATAACACCAACTAGCTGCTGCCCATACCATAAGCTATTTCTTCTTGGATTCCCTTGTTCCCCTCATGGAATGATCTAAAGTGTGTCATATCAGGATAGTTTAAGTTTAGTAACCAGGTTATTTGGTGCACGGGACCCTCACAGTGAAAGCTTAGCTTGCTGGTTGCTCACACTGCTGTTCTCTCCTCTCTCTCATATTGAAGTTGGTTCCCATTTTAAGAAAACTTGAAACAGGAACTGAGTATCAGCTTCTTGTTCCATGTATGCTCCCAAATGTAGTGGACACATCTAAAATTCCTTCAAAAAATTCCATCACTAAGCTCTGTACAAGGGTGCAATAGGGAAATAGTTAGGAAACACTATGAATGTCTGTAGGCCTGAAACTAGCCTGCCAGGGAGTGAGTCTTTGCATCATAGCATCATATAATCAGCTTCTAATCTCTTCTTGGAGTCATCCTAGTTTGGCTTGTAGACTGGCCCCTGGGCCTGCACACTGCAAGGTGTTTTCCCAGAGTTTCTCAGAATGTTATTTTGCTGTGACCTCCCAGTGCAGGTGGCCTAATAGATAACGTGTAGCCTCAATGTGGTCTACATGTTCGCAAAACAGTAAATAATACGGTGTATAGTTCGCATGTGTGAACATATTCCTGTAAAGTAGGCTTAAACTTGGCCCTGTGTTAGCTTTGTCTGTAAATCACCTAAAAGCTAATAGGGCTCGTCTGGAGGGGCCCTCACATGGGCCTCACGTGGACCTCTCATGGGCCACTCACTTACTACTCATGGGGCACAGGGGCAGGGCTGGAGCCCAGGGGGGCTGCCACTGTTACTCCCTGTGTGTCTTCTGCTGTCTCATAATAAGACTTGTTCCTGTTCCCCACATATGGGCTTCATGATCTATTTTCTTGTCTGCTGCCATCAAGAACCAAGCAAACTTTTTTTTTATTATTTTATTTTTAAACGAACACCTGCATACCTATGTTTATTGCAGCACTATTTACAATAGGTAAAACTTGGAAACAACCCAAATGCCAAAAAAAGATGACTGGATCAAGAAGATGTGGTATATATACACAATGGAATATTATTCAGCAATCGAAAATGATGAACTCATGCCATTCGCAGCTATGTGGATGGAGTTAGAAGGAATTATGCTCAGTGAAATAAGCCAGAAGGAAAAAGAACCAGGCAAACTTATAGCTGAGGCCCTACACCCAGTCACCCAAATTTAATCTCTCTTAACTCTGCTTTTTTGTTAGTACTGGCCAGGTGGGTGATGGGAGTGAGGGTCAAAGGACAACTTTGACCACCTTAATTTCTGAACAAGGGGTTACTCATAGTCCCTAAGTCTTGGAGTTTGATTGAGTTTCAGAAGCCACAGAAAACATTCTATTCAATATCTTTGATATAGTTAAAAATTTTAAAATGATTTATTTATGCATACAAGAGCTGTGGTACAGGTCAGAGGTGTGGGGAGTAAGAAGACTCACCAGAGATAGAGTGGGGAACAGAACACGCATATTGACCAAAATACCCTGCTGAGGGGAGCAGCCGGCAAGCCAGGAGAGGTCTGCTGTGCCATGTGGGTAGCTCCCTGGCCGGGAATCAAACTCGTGCTGCAATGGCCACGGACAGCCTCATAGGTTGGGTCTTACCCCCTTGCACCACCAGGGAGGCCCTGATATAGTTAAATGAACAATTAAACTCTCATTAATTGGTAACTACTTTAATTATAAAAATAGTTTCTAGCATCTTTAAAAAGTCAGTCCATCTTAGTGTTTATTTTAACAATGTGATTCAACATGTTTGATGAAAAGACAACAGGTCAAAGAATCAAGAAGAGCAGAGCCATTGTGATCTCAGGTCATTGTGATCTGTGACCTTTTAAAAATCATTTCATCCTCTAAGATATTGAATTCAGTCACCACACAGGACAATAAAAACTGCTTTACATATCCCACAGGGTTATTATAATTCTAAATGAAGGGAAACATGCAAAAACATATTTAAGTCTGTAAATAATAAAGTACCAGGTAATAATTAATAAAGTAACCTCCTTTTAAGGGAACCTGCCAAAAGGCAGTTTCCCCTTCCCTTTAGATATTCATGCCAACGTGACAAGCTGCTGTGGCTGAGACCTGACTCATATTTGGCAAACAGATGCCATGCTATATGATGACAAAGTGATAAACATATGTAAATATTTCATAAGGAAGTGAAGTCAATATGGACAAATGCAAAAGACACAGTTCCAAGAATGTGAAATCTGAGCTTTGCAGAGTCACTGCAGGAAAAGATGCTATGTCAAAGTGGATCATAAGCTAAAAACATGCCCCATGTTTTTATTTAAATGCTTATCAGGAAGTAGTAATAGGCATGGATCATGCATAATTTTGTCTTTGTCCAAGATTTCATGATGCAGTGCGCTGAAATTGGGCAAGTTTATAGTAAAGAGGAAAATGCGAAGGGCTTTAATTTCGGCTCCTAGTGACATAGAATTTAACATCTACCTCTCCAAATTTTTAGTGGATTGTGTAACCACAGAATGGTTACAGTTATGAGATTCTGCATGTGGAGGTGTTTTGAAAAATAGAGTTATGCTGTATAGAGATGAAGTAACAATAAACCAATGATAAAAATGGATGGAAAGTCCACAGGAAAGTGAGAACACTTCTCAAAGGAGCAAATGTCTCTAAATTTCTGAGAGAAAAAGAGAGAGACATGGAGGGAGAGAAAGAAGGAGAGAAAGAGAGAGATTAAATGGATTCAAAGAGAAAAACAGCATCAGTTTTCCAGCTCTGAAGCTTCTTTGCAGGCTGCAGCATTGAAGACACGTGTTGTGTAGTGTGGACCTCCCCATGTTCAACGCCAGAGAGGCCACTTCTGTGCCATCTTACAAGCATTGCTCTTCTAAATGACCTATTGTCAACAATGAAATCAATCTTCAAATAAGAGCCAGTAACAAAAATAATTTCTAGAAAACAAAAACTTTGCTTATTATGGAAAATTTCAATCATACACAAAGTAAGCAGAATATTGATCATCTTTTATTTCCATCACCCAGCTTCAATATCATCTTTATTCTGTAAAGATCATATTATCCTTTCAAATTTTGAATTTTTAAAAAAAGATTTATTTATTTATGCATACAAGAGCTGGGGTACAGGCCAGAGGTATGGGGGGGTGAGAGGATTCACCAAAAACAGAGTGGGGAACAGAACAGGCAGATTGACCAAAGTACATTGCTGAGGGGAGCAGCGATAAGAGTCAGGAGAGGTCTGCTGTGGGTTGTTCCCTGCTGTGGGTTGTTCCCTGGCCGGCTGGGGATCGTACTTGTGCTGCAGAGGCTGCAGATTGCTTCATAGTACTGTGCTTAATCCCTTGCGCCACTAGGGAGACCCTCAAATTTTGAATTTTTTGGGAAATAATTTCAAATAAGAATAAAATAGACTAATATAGAATAATGTGATATATATAGAATAATTTCAAGTAAGAATGTTAATAATGTAAAGAATACAAGAGTTCTTTTATCCAAATTTACTTATTGTTACTATTTTATCTATTTTATTCCTTTCCCTTTATCATTGACTCATTTTATCTATTTCTTTTCTCTCTCTCTCTCTCTCTCTCTCTCTCTCTCTCTCTCTCTCTCTCTCTTATACTTCCCTTCTCTAAATCAGTAATGTATACCATCATGGCTATTTACCCCAAAATATTTCATTGTGCTTTCATTAAGAAAAGGGATATGCTTTATATTATTCTATAGTAGCCATCACGTTCATGAATTTTTATTAATACGACTATGTTATGTTCCAAGTATATCATCTGACTCCAAGATATTTGTTCAAGACTTTTCTTACTTCATTACAGGACCCAATCTAGAGTTAGTTATTGCATTTAGTTGATACATCACTTTGTATCCTTGAATATGAAACATTTCTAAAGTTTTTTTCCCTATTTCTTTACAATACTGACAATTTACAGAACTTCAATCCTCCATACTCATTTATTTTAATAGGTTGACCTTCATTTTTTTAATCGTATCTTTTTTTAAAGATTTATTTATTTATGCATACAGGAACTGATTCTAGGCCAGAGATACTGGAGCGGTGGGATGATTCACCGGAGACAGTGGGGAATGGAACAGGCAGATCGACTGAAATACACTTTTGAGGGGAGCAAAGGATGAGTCAGGAGAGGTCTGCTGCACCATGTGGGTAGCTCCCTGGCTGGGGATCAAACTCATGCTGCAGTGGCTGCTGATAACTTCATAGGTTGCGTCTTAACCCCTTGTGCACCAGGGAGGCCCAGTTGTCCTTCATTTGGCTTTGTTTAATGTTTCCTCTTGGTTAGATTCAGGTCATGCATTCTTGGCCAGAATGTACAGGGAGGGGATGGAGTGTTTCTCTCAAGTTTCACATTTGAACTCAGGTTTCACATTTGACTCAGAACACCCTTAGTTGAGGGTGTTCATCTATTATGCAAGATACTATCTGATTTTCTTTTGCACAATCAATATTATTTTCACTATAATGTATAAATATATAAACAATTTGTAAGAAGACATATAAGAGTATGTATGAATTCTGTTCCTCATAAAACTTTCACCCCGGTCTTTTTTAAAGATTTATTTATTTATGCACACAAGAACTGGGGTACAGGCTAGAAGTACAGGGGGTGAGAGGATTCACCAGAGACAGAGTGGGGAGCAGAACAGGTAGAGTGACTGAAATATACAGCTTAGGGAAACAGCAGGCAAGACAGGAGAAGTCTGCGCCATGTGAGTTATCTCCTTTGCCAGGGATCAAAGTCATGTTGCAGTGACTGGCGATAGCTTGATAGCGTGAGACTTAACCCTTGCATCACCAAGTCACCCCAGATTTAACATCTATTCATAAATCTTTTCTGATACAATCTTTACTGAAATGATTGCACAATGCTAATTTTCTAACCCTGTACTCAATCCACACTTATTAGGTAGTATACAACATTGTGTTTTAAACAAGAAGCATCTCTTTATCCCTATTTATTTATGTTTAATCAATATAGAATAATGGATTCCTTTTTTCCCCAAAGTGATTTTTCATAGATTACCATGCTAATTATTCCTTTACATACACATATGATTAAACAAATACACATGTATATGCATATGAATATTCATATCTTCAAAACTCTGGAAACTATAGTAATTAAAATCAGAAAGAAAAGAGGAGAGCTTGCACAGATATTTCTGAAATACATATATCAACATATCAGTAAACTGAACAACCTACAGAAAATGGACAAATTCTTAGAATTATGCAACTTTCCAAGACTGAATCAGGAAGAAATATTCTACCCCATTCTGCTACAAGTGAGGGCATGCAGTCAATTACTTGTATTAATTCCTTCCTTTTCCCACCACCTCCCTACCTTCCTCTTTCTTTTCCATTTAATGGTGGTTATGGCATTCATTTGAAATGTAACTGAATTTATGTAACTCAGTTTACTTTCAGTTTTAGTTCCATTTGCCTGATATGGCAACAAAAATATGCACACTAAACACAGTGTTATGGTTCCTTAAAGGAAAACCCAAAAGGAACAAAATTAAAGGTGAATCAATGATCCCATCACTTGATCAAGATGAGGGCCTTGCACCACCCTTTGGTGATGATAACGTACCATGAACTAGAGGGACTTGGCTTATGGCACTCACAGGTATTTAAGGCTAAAACATCTTTTTTCCATAGTCCCAGACACACATAGCTTTTTTCTCAATGTTGTTCATGAAATATCCACAAAAAAAAAATGTTCTTGCTCAAGTACGAATGGGTTACATTACACATATGGTCTTCTTCTTGGAAATGTTTCTGTCAAGAAAGTAAGTACATTCTATGAGTTTGATTTTTTCTTTTTAAACATATATAACTGGGAATAGAAAAAGATTGTGTGGTGGGAATAGGGTGAAATTGGTTTAAAAGTAGAAACTTTTGGCTATAAGATGCATAAGGTCTGTAAAATGTAAATGTAAAACATGGTAACTACAGCTGATAACACTATGGTATGAAACGGAAATTTGCTAATGTTCACACACACACACACACACACACAAAGGTGAACACACGACATGGTGGACATGTTAATTATCTTGATGTGCGAATCCTTTCACAACGTACACATATATCACATTACCATTATATAAACATAGTTAGATTTCACAATTTGTCTTTGAGAGTACAAATTTAAGCCTTTCTTTCACTCAGTAAACATTATTGAGCACTTTTCATTGGATTCTGTTTTCGGTGGTGTAGATAAACATCCAACAAAACAAATGAAATACCCATTTCATTGTGGAATTTATAGTTTTGGAGGGCATGGAAAGGCAGGGAGACAGACAGAAACATCATGTCCAGTAGTGACTAATGGTATCCCCTGTTGTATCCACTCAGGAAAGACGGATAAATCCTGCCAATTATTTTCCTCCTTTGGGAAAACTTTAAGAAGACTTTAAAATGCTGACCTGAAAAGAAAGAACATAGAGGAATAATGCTTAGCCGACCTGGCTGTTAAGCACCAGGTCAAGAGGGAGCAGGACAAGAGGTTTCATCTTGCTACTGCAGCTGCACCCACCTGAGTCCAAGTCAAAAATTAGCTCCAGAAAATTAAAAATCAAGAGAAAATTCCTGAGTTTTTAATCACATTTTTAAATTGATAAAATATTTATGAACTCTCCTTCAATTAATTAGAATAAACTGTGTAACACGCAGGAAACAAATTGAAAATTTAATAAAGTAAGTTCACTTCCAATTTCTTTTGAGGAAAGAAGCTAATTATATTTAGTTCTGTAATTATAACTTTAATTAAAATATAATGCAAAATATTCCATAAAGTGAAAACAGTGCTGAGTAATAAAATAGGGTCTTTAAGACAATTTGCTCTTTAGAAGAAAATTTATAATTTAAAATGGAGACTTTAGTGTACCATTTTCCAAAAATTTCATCCTTTCAGCATAAATTTAATTTAGCAACCTTCCCATAAATACCAATTAATGTTCATTTACTTTTTATAAACCTATTTCTTTCTGTTTGTGGTGTGTTAAAAATCCCATTTTGATTTGTTGTAGACATCTTCCTTTTAGAATTTGTTTAAAGAGACACTCCCATATACCCCTCGCATGCCATAATTTAAAGCATATCGTTTGAGTTAGAATATGGCTCGAAACTTTCAGTGTCTTAAAATTTGAAGGCTTAGATATTCTTAGAAGTATGTTCACATATCAGTCCCCTTCACCTGGCTGGCACTCACATGATTTGATTGCTCCAGACAGACATCCAAGTAGAAGAAAATTTGGATCCTCTAAAATGAAATTAAGAAGGTGATGAAATGACCTTCTGGTGTCGTTTTTAATCATCATTTTCTCTCAAACATTTCTCAGAGGAATCGAGTTGACTAATAGTTTGCTCAGACAGTAGACTTAGATCCCAAGGAATACTGGATTTGGAGCCATTTGCCATGATGTTAAAGTCATATTCATTTCTAAAGGCCTTTTAGATTGTTCTTTAGTTTGAAAGCTAATCTGCTTTTATCCAAATCACAGAGGTTATGGAAGGGAAAAGCCAAGCTTTAAAAATTCACACTTTTCAACTCAACACCCTTTTATATTTTAGAACTCAATGAAGATTCACTTGGTTTCATCTGAATCAATTTAAAATGATGAAAAACTATTTATTAGGATGTACATCATATAAAAGTGTTATACTTTCTGTACAAAAATATCTCCTGAAGGAGTAGTTAAAAAATCAGGTTTTGGTACTACTACTGTCCCTACCCTCCTATTCAGATCTAGTTTGACTGGTATGGAGCCTTGTGATTTATATTTAGTTGCTTTGAGAAATGTACTGGGTGTTTACAGGCTTCTAGAATTCTTTTTTTAATTTTTTTATTATTATTTTTTAATTATATATGTTTTTTTACATCTTCTGGAGACTTCTGGGTAGAGGCTAGGGATGCTACAAAACATCTTACAATGCACAGACTAAGACCCTTCCCCCAGAAGCAAAAAATTATCCATCCCAAAGTGTCAATAAGACCATGATTGAGAAACTCCGGAACAGAGGAACTCTGAGAATTGCAAAGAAAGGTTTTTCTCTCGTGCTTGTGAGAAACAGCCACACATCTTTCCTCTCTGCGGTCTCTTGCAGTTTACAGTGTACTTTCTATTATTGTGGACAAGGAGTTTGCATTCCTTGACTCAAATTTATGCCGAGATCACAACCCCCAATGAGTTGGACTTAGGAGCTGGGGCCATGGGGAAGTACTTGTGTCATGAGAATGGGACTTTCATGAATAAGGTTAGGGCTCTGGTTAGGGCAACCAGAAAGAGGTCCCCGGAAAGAACCCCCATCATGATTCTATCCTGATCCTGGACTTCAGCCTATGGAACTGCGAGTAACGTTTTTCTGTTCTTATAAATCACCCAGTCTGTTTTTTTGTTAGAGAAGCCTGACCCAGAACACTTACTTAATTCCCACTTTTGTGGTTATAGCCTAGATGGGTCCAGTCACTGGTGATAGTGGTGTCATGTGTGAGGTGGCTTGTATTTGTGGTATCACTGATAGTCCCACTTTCTGGAGTCTGTAGGCTGAGCTCTCAGAGCAGCTTCACTGTGTCAGCTGGAGTCTTGAGGGAGTTGGGGAGGAGAAGCACCATTCTGTACCCTGTCCTCTCCCTTGATCTTGCCCCCGCTAGTTCTCCCCAGTTAAGGGTGAACCTCCCCAGTTAAGGGTGCACCTCCACACTAATCAGTTCTACCTCCTCAGAGCTGCCAGCCAAACATGGGAGCATCATTGGCACTGCTGGTTCCGGCTCTGGCCACAGTCTCTAGGTGCCTTTCTCCACTAATCTTTTTTTGTAAGGAGTTGAATTTCCTCAGTGACTTTTCTGTACAAGTTTCAGGAGATACACTGGCTCCGGTGCCCCTCTGGACTACTTTAGATTATCATTTCAGGAGTAAAGTAGGAAACATCTTCCTAACCAGTTTTTTTTTTCCTATGCCATATATATATATATATATATATATATATATGGCATTGGTATATATATCATTGATATATATATATCTCATATATATATCCTGATGGCATAGACATCAGGAAGGATATACTGGAAGACTGGGTGTTGACTGAAATAAAGGGAGAGTCTTTGATGTCTCCAAGATTTGGAGAGCCATAACAGTTGAAAAGATGGAGATGCCATTTATTGAGACGGCAAAGCAAATTTCAGGAACAGAATCAGGAGTCCTATTTAGGTCTTGTTCAGTTTCAGATGCCTATTTTATATCTAAGTGAAAATGGGAGTCTGAATTTTTAGGAAAAGTTGAAGGTAGAAGAGTTAGGGAATTGAAAGCTTGTAAGATGGTATTTACACCCACAAAACTAAATAAGATCATTGAGGAAGTGACTGTAGAAAGAGAAGGAAAGAGGTCCTGCATCTAAGCTTTGGGGGCCTTTAATTTCCAAGTGGAGCAGATAAAGGGGAACCAGTGGAAAAGGTCCCTTAGTAAGGCTAGAGAAAGCCAAGAGTAGGAACTGCTTCAAGAAGGAACATGAGTCAATTGTATCAAAAAAATATCTCAAGTAAGACAAAAACTGGAAAACCTTTGGATTTAGCCAACTAAGTATATTGGCGAATTGGTAGGAGTCATTTTGATATAAAATTGATTGGAATAGGGTTGAGGGATTATGAGAAAAGGAATTAGACTGTATTTGAGGATTTCATCATAAAATAGAGCAGAGAAATGGGAAATAACCCAGCGGGTTAAGAGGCAATTCTATGGGCAAGAAAAGGTAGACTTTTCTTTGAGTTACCCAAATTTCAAGGTGCAAAGGTACATCAGAATCACTTGGAGAGCTTGTTAAAATGAGGTGTCTGGACACAACCTAAATTTCAGAATTACATGAATCAGAATCACATGAGAGCTCAAAGGATGGTGCTTGTTATAATTAGATAGCTGAGCCCATCTCTAGATTTTCTAATTTTAGGTCAGGGGTGGTGTCCTAGAATTTGCATTTCCACCATGATATTAGGTGATGCCAATGCTGTTGGTCCAGAGAACAGATTTGGAGTATCATTACTTGTGGACATCAATTCCTATCTGAATTAGCACCCTCCCTCTTATGCCTGCCACTTTCTGTGTGAACCTGCTTCATTTACTGTTCATTATTTAAATCCCCATTGCTATAGTTTTTTTAAGAAATGAAATCTGGGGCCTCCCCAGTGGCGCAGTGGTTGAGCGCTGGGTTGCAAAGCTGCCTGCAGTCTATGCAGCGCCGGTTCGATCCCCGGCCGCTGGGCGAGGGTCCCACATGGTGCGCAGACCTCTCCTGTCACCCGCTGCTCTCCTCAGCAGTGTACTTTGTCGGTCTGCCTGTTCTGTTCTCCGCTCTGGCTCTGGTGAATTCTCTCTCACCCTCCCGCGCTTCTTACTGTACCCAGTGCTTGTATAAATAAATAAATAATCTTAAAAAAAAAAGAAATGAAATCTGTCTACCTTGTTTATCATTGTTCTACCTGTGCTTGACATACAGCTGAATGAGAAAAAAAAAAGGAGATTGAATTAGTAATAGAAGAAATGAATCAGTGAAAATTCCAACAATGATAAGCACTGTTTTGTGCAAGCTTTGGAGTTCCCAGTGATTCTTTGAAATTATTTATAAGGAAAAAAAGATTGTATTTTGCCAAATGGCATATCAAAATAATAATTAATTAGTTAAATTTCAACTTCCAAGATACCTTGCGGGGTCTGAACTCAATATTTACATTTCAAAATTCCTGGTAACCATCTCAGAGATCCCTAAAGTGGCTATTCATGGGATTTCAACTGTGATCGCATAACATTAAAAGAAAATGCTGGTTTTGAAGCAACAATTTGTTTTATTTGTTTTAGCTATTTACCTCAGGTTCCCCAGCTGTCACAGTCTTAGAAATGTCTTCAGTGCAAGAAAAAGCAATGAAGATTGTGAGTTGGTCTTTAATGTGGTGATTCACCTATATACTAACCCTTTTGTGGTAGGCTTCATGTCACATATCCAGGTTTTACATGAGAGATAAGTAAGACTCATTCAGTAGCAAGAATTTATCTGTTAATCCATGCCCCTTTGAAAAACAACAAACAAAAGGGTTTCCTGGTGGCCTAGGAGTTAAATCTCAGAGCTGTCACCTATATGGCCTGAATTTGATCCCTGGCCAGGGAGCTGACCCACGTATGCCGCTGCAGACCTCTCCTGTCTCCCCTGCTGCTCCAGTTAGTGGTGTATTTCAGTCAATCCACCTGTTCTTCTCCCTACTCGGTCTCTAGGGAATCTTCTCACCCCACCCCACCCATGCCTCTGGCCTAAACCCCAGTTCTTCTATGCAAAAAAATAAAAATTAAAAACAAACCAACAACAAAAACCAAAACAGGGCAGTCTGGTTCCTGTTAAAGTTTCTCCAAGAGTGTTCAATGAAAACATCTCTGCTTGATATTCATCATTTGCCAATGACCATTTCATCACTCAGACAACATGAATAAAAGATATTACTCTTAGTCATTAGCAACTCAGTCAGGGAAAAGAGAAAAATTGGACATTTAAGAACATTTTACTTTTCTGTCATTTCAGACTTAATGACACTCTTAAATGATGGCTAGTCAAACCTACAGCATCTATTAGTAACTTGAAAATAAGTGTGAAGGGATGCCAAAACCCAGAGGAATCTTAAACTTGCATTTATCAGGCTTGTCACATCATTGCTACTGGTAATAAAAGCATTTTTGTTTTATGTTGCAATGTCTACAGAGAATAATATTTTTTTTGCACCTGAGTAAAAAGTGATATTGAAACATTCATCATATTCTTTGATATAAAGTAGCCTAAAAAGGTTGAAAATTGACATTCATTATTTTAGGGCTAATTTGAAACCCTGGTACATTTATAGAAGTTTTTGGTTGCTTTTCATAAATTTTCTATATTCAATAGTCATTCAATTTTCAGAAACATTACCTTCCATGGATTTCATGGATTTTGTTGGGTTCCCAGTGGTAAGTGCTCACGTTTTCATGTTACTGGTAGTACCTGACCAATTTATTGGAGCATTTATTTTTTCTGAGCACTCAGCCACTGGTGCTATTGCATTGCATTGACCAAAGAAACAAAGAACTGCTATTTTTCAAGTTCTATAAGATTTAATCAGAGTTCAAACTTTTACTCTCTTATATTTTTTGTCCATGTTCTCTAAAGCACTGATCCAATGAAGGAAAACTCAATCTACGAAATGAAAGAGAAAGCATGACTCAAGGCACAATGGAAATGGATTGCCACTTTTACATGTACACTGATATTTACATGACCTGCCTGCATTCAGAAGCAACATACCATCATGGTGACTAATTCATTCAATTTCCTCAGAAAAAATAAGAACAAAATGAATCTAAAGTAAAAACTCAGTGTCTTATAGCTAGAATTCTGAATATCTCTAAAGAAACAAACATGTATTTCTACCTCCCTTACTTGATGGGCATTTAGCACAACAGTTGAAATCTTTGATACTGTTGGAAATTTGGAAAGGGAAGTAAGTGGATTGCTCCTAGACACTCAGACTTAAGACAAGCTACTCCAATGCAAGAGCAAAAAAATTGTAATTCTGGGACAATGTCATTTTGTAAATGTTAGAGCAGGAAAGGAAAGGTACAACATGACTTACATTTTCTTGTAGGTGCTATATATGGGGGCTGGCTACCCACCTCCCCTTTTGACTGTGACCATCATTCACACTAGTGCTTAGAACACACATCCTCTGGCAAAATGCAGTTTGAAGAGGTATATGAACCAGTGCATTTTATTTTACTGGTTAGGGATTTATTTTTATGTGTAACATCAACTCTTGATTTCACGGATAATATTCTTAGGAAAAAGCTAGGAAAAAAAATTTTAAATACAGAAAATAGTAGAACACGGTAATCAAGATAAGGGTGAAGAAATATAAAGAACTGAAGTATATGAAATACTGTTATCTTTTTCCTCTGAAGACATTTGTGAGCTGTCTGTATTCAACATTTAAAATGTGTTTGGAGAGGGCCTCCCTGGTGGCGCAAGGGGTTAAGACACAACCTATGAAACTGTCCACAGCCTCCGCAGCATAAGTTCGATCCCAGCCGGCCAGGGAACAACCCACATGGCGCAGCAGACCTCTCCTGACTTGCCACCTGCTCCCCTCAGCAGTGTACTCCGGTCAATCTGCCTGTTTTGTTCCCCACTCTGTCTCCGGTGAATCCTCTCAATCCCCACACCTCTGGCCTGTACCCCAGCTCTTGTATGCAGAAATAAATGAATCTTAAAAAATGTATTTGGAGAGGGAAGAAAGCACAGTGATCTAAGGTGGTGGAATATGGGTGAGTTGGTGGTGGTGCACTATGGTGGTAATACCTGTTGGGAACACACCAATATTATCTCAGTTAAAAATAAATTAATGAATTAAATAATAAAAAATATATTTGGAGCAAAGGGGGAGAGGAGAGAGAGGAAGGGAGAGAATGAACCTGGTTGGAGAGGTATAGATACTGGAAGTGCACCCTGGAGGGAAAAAGAGAATATATTAAACACTGTATTTTGAAAAACTGACTATACAAAAGTATAGAGAATAATATACTGAATACCAGTGTACCCATTACCCAGATTAACAATGACAAACTCATCGCCAATCTTGTTTCATCTCTACCTATTTTCCCTCATTCACTTCTCAAACTATTTTAATGCATCCTAAACATCATGTAATTTCTTTTTAAAAATTAAATTTTCAGGGGACTTCCCTGTTGGTGCAAGGGATTAAGTCTCAGCACTATAAAGCTATCTGCAGCCACTGCAATATGAGTTTGATCCCCAACCAGTGAGGTGACCCATGTGGCACAGCAGACCTCTCCTGCCTCACCCGCTGCTCCCCTCAGGAATGTATTACACTCAATTTGACTGTTCTGTTCCTCACTCAGTCTCTGGTGAATGCTTTCAGCCCTTGCACCTGTGGCCCCAGTTCTTGTATGCATAATAAATAAATCTTTAAAAAACTTAAATTTTCAGGTGCACAGTGTTTTATTTCAACATCTGTATATACTACATTATTATTGGCAATATAAATCTAGATTCCAGCTACCACCATATAATTAAGTAGTGAAGGTGGTTAATTATATGTCATCCCTCACGCCCCTCCCATCTGGTAACCGTCATTCTGTTGTCAGATTGCAAGAGTTCGTTTTTTTTCTTTTGTTTGTTTGCTTTGTTTCTTTGTTTTCCACATATGAGTGATAGCTTATGGCACTTATCTTTCTTCCTTTGACTTATTTCACTTGGCATAATACCCTCAAGTTCCACCCATATTGTTGAATAGCTTGGCATTGTGTATATATGCCACATCTTCTTTATTGACTCATCTGTCAATAGGCACTTAGGTTGTTTCCATAACTTGGCTCTTATGAATAATGCTGAAATGAACACTAGGGTGCATAAATCATTTCAAATTAGTGTTTTCATATTTTTCAATCAAATATGCAGAAGTGGAATAGCTGGATCATATGATAGTTCTATTCTTAATTTTTTGAGACATCTCCATACAGCATGTCATAGTGGCTGTACCGACTTACATTCCCAGGTGTTTAAAAGTTCTATTTTATTCGAATTCTCAATAACCTTTGTTATTTGTTGTTGTTGTTCTTTTTTTTTTAATCATCGTCATTCTAACTGGTATGAGGTGAAATCTCATTGTGGTTTCATTTATTTAAAAACTTTGCAACATTGCATTATAATATTATGCTTCAAGTGAGCATCATTATAAATCAACATAAGTGTGTATTACATCGTTTGCCACTGAAAGTCCAATTCTATCCTTTAACATACAGCTAATATCTTTTATCTGACTTACCCACCCCTGCCATTCCTTCCCTTTTGATAACCACTAAAATTCTTTTTTTTGTTGTTTTACTTCATGCTTTTTGTCTTTTCTATACACCACATTTGAGTGAAATCAAATGTTTGTCTTTTTCCATCTGACTTATTTCACCAAGCATGGCATCCTTTATATAATTTCATTTAGAAATATTTCTGCATGTATAGTTAAAAGATGATTATTTTTTAAAATAAAATAAAGCTTCCAGTTTTTGTTTTGATTTTTTTGTTTTTTGAGGCAATATAAGTTTGCAACAATGCATAGGGTTCCAGGAGTAAGTGTCTCACCTCACTACCTGCATATATTTCACCACTCCCATTAAGAAATGTCCAGTCACCATCCACAACCAACTTATCAGCCATTTCACTCTCTTCCCTTTTACCCCTCAGGCAATCACCATTCTGTTGTTAGGGTGGAAAGGCTTGTTTTTATTTTGTTTGCTCATTTCCTTTTTTTCTTCTACAAATGACTGAAATCATATGGTATTTGTCTTCTTTCTGACTTTTTTTCACTTAGCTTAATCTCCTCAGTGTCCATTAATGTTGTCACAAGCGGTAAAATTTCATCTATTTTTTTTACAGCTGAGTAGTAGTCCATTGTAGATGTGCCACAGTTTCTATATTCACTCATCCATTGTCAGGCACTTGTTTCCATATCTTGGCTGTGGAGCTTATTTATCTTTTTGAATTAGTATTTTCATATTCTTTGGGGAAATACCCAGAAGTGGGATTACTGGATCATATGGTAGTTCTTAATATGCAGCATGTAGACACTCAATTTCTGGTTTAGAAGTTAGATGTTGCCACTCTAACTTGATGAAGCCTTATTGAGATTGAAATTTCCAGAGGGGACCATAGTAGGAAGAACCCCCATGTTTTTGTGAGTTTTATCTCCAGAAGTTCTACCAGGTCATCACAGTGACTATCTTGTTTATGACAAGAGGAAAGGAAAAGAAATTATTTTTAATACACCAGAGCATTCTGTTCTTTTTAGCATGATCTGCCCTTAGAGAAACTGTTTAATCAGAGCCTAACCTGCTGAGGTTTTATCAGAATCTAATTCATCTGAGAAAAGAGAAATTCCAAACATTAGCCAGCTCTCGCCTTCCATAAGGGGGTGGGAGGATACCCAATTCACCAAACTTCTCCTCCTAAGTGAGGGAAAATCCCTGAGACACACTTGTAAACTTCACAATCCAAAGGCACAAACTCACTGAAACACTGAGACCTAATCATAGAGCTATTGAACATTTCATCACGTCCCCCTTTTATTGTATCACTAAAGGCCCATGGTTTCATTTTTAACCTGTTTCTATGTCCCTTGTTTCTTTGAATGGTGGTGGGATTCTTAGAATTATAGATTTGTTTAGATTCAGTTTTGATCATTTTTTTGGTAAGAATATTTTAAGTGGGTCTGTGCACATCCATCAGGAGCCTATCATAACCTAGTTTGGCTTTTTAAAATGTAACTAGTGACCTTTGATCCTTATCAAAGTCATTATTTCATAAGGTATTACAAAATGATATCCTAATTATATCATTCCACCTGTATTTAACTGATCAAAACTCATCAATCACTGGTTACCTGGAAACAGAGTTCATACACATTACATCTTTGATCCCTCCTTTTCCCACCTCCACATTTAATAGTTTTCAAAATAATGTAGCCGTTACGCTGACAAATGTGACCATCACTGTAAGAGGTGGCACAGGCAAATTCTTGCTGGCAAAAGTGTTATTGAATTGTCACTTGAGGCAATTATCAGTTGTATTATACCAATGTGCTATCAGCTTTTCCTTCTTGTTTTTATTTTCTTATTTTAATAAAAGCAGAGAAACTAAGCTATTGTGAAGCTTTTAATATTGTAACTTGGCTTTCTTCCTTTTTTAAGTACCAGGTACCCGTATTTTTCCAGAAACCTGACATGTTGTCTATATGAATGAAGTGGTCCAGGTGAAGGCTGTGGCGAAAACCTGAAGGGGTAGGCTTTCTCTCAGGGTGCCAAAGGTTATGCATACCCAGGAAGAAGCTGTGTGGTAGGGGAGGAAATATGTGTTAGACTTTCAGAGAAGTTGGTAATTTGAAATTTTACATGTTTCCTGACTTTTAAGGGTTGTCAAGTAATGTATAATTTAAAAACATGACCATGAAGTTAAGAAATATATCTGTATATATGTTCAGCTTATGACCTTCTAACACATTACTTCTGCTATAAGTAATTTAATGCACGGTTGTTATTTCTTTTCTTTTTTATCTTTTCCTTTTAGAAGTTGAGGGAATGCATGCTCCCTCCTTTCCTCAGTGTCTCTCCCAATTCTAAATTGTGGCCAATACTTAGGGAAGAGCTTATATGGTCCAAATGCCTCACTTTAAAGATAGCTTCTGGGGTTGAAAGAGAAGTATCTTACATAAAAAGTCACTGACTTTGTGGAAGATCTAAATCTTGAATCCAGATCTAAAGCCCATGCAGTTGGCCCCTTCACCAGGTTGCACAGTCAGTCATTAGCAAGCAATAATCCACCACCATTATCATCTACCTTTCTGGGTCTTGGTCTTTTACCACTGGCCCTACTATGCAGAAGCAGAAAAGGAAGAAAGAAACTAACATGGACCCAGAACCTATAATACTCTGGAATCTGCCCTAGATCCATTGTATTTGTTACCTTAATAATTACCCATCATACAAAATCTGCAAAATCATACAAAATCTGTGTTCATTTTTAGAACAAATGAAAAGCAGAGACTCAGAGATTTAAGTAACTTCCTCTGAGCTACAAAACTACTAAGTAACTGTCCTAGTTCTGTGTGACCCTCAAGTCTGTGCTCTTTCCATAACTTCATACTGCCTCCCATCTCCAAGTTCCCAGTGACATCCAATGTTGTTTTCTTAATTTCTGCAACACCATACCCTAAGCCAGATGGCTTCAGTAGTAATGCTGCTTTCTTAGAGGACAGCCAAGGCCCACAAACAGCATGTTGTCTGGAGGTTTCTCTGCCATCATCACTACTACTATCTTTTTTCTTCTTCAAACTGCCTTTCTGGAATCCAGGTACTAGCCAGAACAAATTTACTGCCTAAGTTGGGGTCCAGGCAGGAAACAGATATTACATCCAAATGGGGTGAGATGAGTTTTATGGAGGGCTCATGACATAGGTATGGACAGTGTTAAGAGGAGTCAAAAGAGATGGTGATGCACCCCATGATTAGTAGCAGCAGGGAGTAGTTACTGTTGCCCAACAGCAGCTGTGGCCTTGGAAGAACACAGCTACTACTGCCTCATAGCCCAGCAAGGATGTTGCTGGGAAGTACACAAAGTGAAGTCTTCCCTTTCCATATATATAAAAAAAAAAATAAAAGGTAATGGGTGTCAGGAGCGGCAGACAAAGACTATCTAGATGACGGGCCATGCTTTTCTACAAGCTGCTGCCACCTCTGTAGACAGAACCTTGTTCTGAAGGGCACCTCTATTGAAAAGAACAGAATGCCTCCCTCTCATTCCCAGCTTCATTTCTGTCTCCCTGGCTGCAGTCCCAGCCAGCTTGCATCCAGATACACCTTCAACTCTGCACTGGCAGACGTGAGAGTCTCTACCATCTGGGTCAGGGAACTGAGGTTTTCCACTTTACGTTACAGTATATTGAGTAGAAAAGCTATATTTTATCCCATGCAAATCTACATTAATAACATCTGTAAGTTCCTGCTTTCTTGTGTTTTCAGTTCACTTTCTTGCTTTCTGTGGCCCTGTTCTTTTTCTTGAACCCCTAGAAATATCTCTCCTCCAAATCCCTCTGCTTCCAGACTCAGAGTGCCAGAAAATCAAGTTATTTTCATTTTATGAATATGCATATACAAGATATTTTCTGAGAGAAATTGCAAATTTGATCTGCAGAAAATGTGTTGCTATTTCTGCCAATGGGTAGAAGCACTGTAAATTACACCAAGGGCAAGCTAGCTTTGTGCTCTCAGATAGCATTTTACATTTTGGGGAAGCAAAACTACTTTTCAGGGTGCTGTTCTTGCTGGGGGAAATGGCTTTTCATTTTCTGAGCTGACAGAAAATGTTGAGTTTCGGTCCTCCTTAAAATACTTAGAAAAGATGACATAAAAGCTTCAACACAGGCATAGCCAAGTATATTACTTCTGAAATCCTCATTTGTTTTCTTGACCATATTTTTTTTTGTCTTAGAATTTTTTTTAATTTTATACATTTTTTACATCATTTTTCATTTTTGCACAATGTATGCATTTTCATCTTGGTTATTGTCCCCAAACAATTCCCACTATCCTTGCTTTGATCCTACTCCCTCCTCCCCACCCCTCTGTAGTGTGTCTCTGGTTTATAGTTGCTTGTTGCATTTTCATCTTGGTTATAGTCCCCATACAATTCCCACTACCCTTGCTTTGATCCTACTCCCTCCACTCCCCAAGTAGTGTGTCTCTGGTTTATAGTTGCTTGTTGATTTTGATTTTTACTTTATTATAATAACTAGCATTTCTCTCCTTGCTTTAAGTCCTTTCTCATGCAGTCAGCAAGAATGTTACGATTTGGTACATTTTGGGTTCTTCACAGTTTTCCCTGCCTTTCCTTACACTTCAAAATTCAACAACATGCATACAAAAGAGTATTTAGTTTGTGTTTCCCCATCTGCAACTCGGCACAGATAGGAGCAAATGGAAAAGACAGAAGAAACACAAAGGGTTGGAATCTTAGCCAGAAACTTCAGAATTGAAAGCATACACTTGTTGAACTTTAGAGCTTTCATGTAACTTCTACTCTTTAAAAAAATTGCAAAATGCACAATTTATTTTCTATTGAGATTATTCGGAACATACTACTGAAGAGTGTGGGTTTTTCATTTTAATTTGTAGTTCATTGGTGCACTATTCTTTAAAAACAGATTTTTAACTTTCAAAAGAACTTTTAGGTATTTTCAAAAGAATGCTATATTTATGAAATATGTGTAAGGCAAAAAGAATAGAAATGGAATGAATATGTGTGTATCCATTACTCAGTTTATGGGGAAATACACTACCTTAGCTTTGAAACCCCCTTAAGTGACCATCCCTGAAATCATCTATTTTTCCCCCTTTCAGAGGTAATGTTCTCTATCGAATGTAATATCTTTTTTTTTAAATATACTTTTTTTTAAAGATTTATTCATTTATGCATAAAGAGCTGGGGGTACAGGCCAGAGATGCAGGGGGTGAGAGGATTCACCAGAAATAGAATGGGGAGCAGAACAGGCAGACTGAATGAAATACACTGCCGAGGGGAGCAGTGGGCGAGACAGGAGAGGTCTGCTGCATCACGTGGGTTGCTCCCTGGCCGCCTGGGGATTGAACTCTTGTTGCAGAGGCTTCGGATTGCTTCGTAGTGCTGTGCTTAACCTCTTGCACCACTAGGGAGGCCCAGAATGTAATATCTTATACTTTTACTTGCGTGTCAGTAAGTAAATGATACGTCATAATTTATTTCTGCGTTTTACCATTGATGGATTTAAGTTTTTTACCATTTATTTAAAATTAGATTTTTTGCTTGAGATAATTGTAGACTTACATGAAGTTAAGAGAAATAATAAATGAGGTGCCACATAACCTTTATTCTGTTTTCCCCAATGGTAATATACTATAAAACTCTCATAATATATCATGGCCAGGATATTAACTTTGATCTAGTAAAGATAATGTCAGCTTAAATAAATTGAACAAGCAAAAGCAAGCAAGTTTATTAAAGAATCAAGACTGTGAACTTGAGCCCAGGAACAGCCTCCAGATAGATCTGGGAAACCCCCAAATTCTTTCTCAATGAAAATTATATACAGTGTGCAAAGAAGTTAAATGAAACATTTCAAGGATTTCTACAAAGAAAACATGGGTAGGAATTCAGTTAATATATCTATCTGATGTTGTTAATGCAGTGAGAAAAACAAAGAGTATTGTTAAAATTTTCCCTATCTGGTCCCTTATTTAGGTTTTCTAAATTCCTGCTATGAGTGAGACCATCTGGTATTTTTCTTTCTCTTTCTGGCTTATTTCACTGAGCATGATCCCTTCCAGCTCCATCCATGTTGCTGCAAATTGCATGAGTTTATCTTTTTTGATTGCTGAGTAATATTCCATTGTGTATATGTACCACATCTTCTTGATCCAGTCATCTGTTTTTGGGCATTTGGGTTGTTTCCATAGCTTAGCTATTGTAAATAGTTCTGCTGTAAAAATAGGGGTGCAGGTGCCCTTTGGAATTAATGTTTCTGTGTCCTTTGGGTAAATACATAGGAGTGGAATTGCTATCTATTTAAAGCCTTATCATCGGGAACTGGGAGTTGTAGCAAAGTCACAAATGTTGGAATTGAAGTTCTGTGAAGTAACTGATTTGTCTGGAGGTAGTCGCTTCCAAATGCTGATCTTTCATGGAGATAGCATTTTTCCCTGGACAAAAACTCTTCAGAGGACCAGACCACTGTACCCTGACTCTTGCATATTGTACCCCATGGTTGGGATAAGTGATAGAGGTATCTTGTTAGTTGTTATCTTTGGTTAACAATACATAGGCCTTCATCAGTCCAAGATTAGCCACATTCACTTCCTCAAGCCCCACCTCTCTAATCTATTTTAACCATAGACAATCTCTAATCTATTTTGTTTCTATAACTTTCTCTTTTCAAGAATGTTATGTAAATGGAATAATAAAGTTTACTAGCATCTCTGGATTTCAAAAGTTCTCATTATGCCATTTCACTTTAAGGAAAGACCTGCATTTGTACTTACCCATTTTGCTAACCAACAGAAGCCCAAAGAGGATTTCTGCTTTTATGACAGAGAAAAGTGAAACTAATCTTCAGTGTTGTTTTTGTGGCATCTGTTCTATAGGCAGTAGCAACTTGAGCAGCTTGAGTAGGTTTGCCAAATTCCTTCCCTAGGAACTACTTTATACAGGTTGTGTATGTGACATAACATTGCTGCTTTTGCTTTGTTTTGGTGTTATTTTAAGTTTCATGCGTTATTTGATAAGATTTGGAATTTTGTTTTCTGGACTCGGGATTGCTAAAAATTTCCATATAAATTTACGGTAATTGCTGTTTTGATTTATGCAAGTTTTCATAAGAATTCTCTACTTGTAGATATTGGGGAAACCTATATAACCTTTGAGGACAGGCTTTTTTCATTTCGTATAATTTACATCCAGTTGTTGCATCTAACAATCATTCATTCCTTTTAATTCTGAGACATTCAGCATGGTATAGACGTACCATAGTTTATTTAGCCATTTAACCAATGAGAAACCTCAGGTGTTTCCAGTTTTAGGCCATGATGTATAAAGCTGTTATAAACATTTGGGTCTAAATTTTGGTGTGTACCTATCTTCAGTTCTCTATGATAAATGCTAAATGCTCAGGAGGACAATTGCTGGCTCATATGATTACTGTATCTTTAGTTGTCTGAAGAAACTGCTAAAGGTTTTCCAGAGTAGTTCAGTTACTTTGCCTTTACGCTAGCAGTGTTTGAGTAATTGAATTTCTCCGTATCTCTGCCATGTATTTTTGTTTTCATTAGTGTTTTATTTTGCTCTTTCTCATAGCTGTATAGCAAGTCTCATTATGGTTTTGATTTGTGTTTCCCTAATGGTTAATGACATAGAACATCATCTTGTGTTTTTTTACCCTGTGTGTGTGTGTGTATATATATATATATATATATATATATTTAATTATTTTATTTTATTTTACTTATTTTTTTTAGAGGTGGGGTACAGGCCAGAGTCGCGGAGGGTAAGAAGATTCACCAGAGAGAGCAGGGAGCAGAACAAGCAGATGTACCTTAACACACTGATGAGGAGAGCAGCAGGCAAGAGAGATCTGCCAAGCCATGTGGGTTGCCCCTGGTAGGCTGGGGATCAAACTCGTACCACAAAGGCCACGGACAGAGTGCTGTGCCCAACCCCCTGCACCATCAGGGAAGTCCTACCCTGTGCATATCTTTAGTGAAAATCTTTTTCATGTCTCTTGTCCATTTTCTATTTGGATTGTTTGCCTTTGTAATGTTGAGTTTTTGAGTTCTTTAGTCTTTGTTGGATATGTGATCTGCAAATATTTTCTCCCAATTCTTAGCTTGTCTTTTTAACATTCTTCTTAGGGTCTTTTGTTGAGGAAAAGACTAATTTTGATGAAGTCCAATTTTTCACTTTATGAATTAAACTTTTAGTATCAAGTTTGCTTAATCTAAGAACCCAAAGATTTTCCCCCTAAGTGTTTTAATGTTTTGTATTTGTCTGTAATTCACTTTGAATTATTTTTGTATAAGGTTTGAGACATAGTGTAGGTTTATTTTTTTGGCCAGTGCATATGCAATTGTTTTCAGCATCATATGTTGAAAAGGTCATTCTTTTCCCATGGAATTATTTTTGTATTTTCATTGAAAATCAATTGGGCATATCTGTGTTGGTCTATGCTTTGTTTCCTACTCAGTTTATTTATCTATGTCTTTCCCTCCTCAAATTCTCACATCCTTGATGAATGTAAGCTTTGAAATTAGATAACTCCTCATACTTTATTCTTTTTCAAAATTATTTTAGTCATTCTAGTTTCTTCACATTAACGTATAAATTTCAGAATAATCTTGAACCTGTTTCGAGGAGAATTGATATTATTAAGTTAAATTTTCCAATGCAGGAGTGTGGTGTAGGTCCATTTATTTAGATCTTTCAAGTCTTTCATCAGCACTGAGTAGTTTCCAGCATATGTACGCGTTAGTAGATCTAACTTAATAAATTCAACTTTTCGCCTTTTTGTTTGAGCAATTCTAAGTTATATTATCTTTTAAATTTTGGAGTTCATGTGTTTATTGATATTATATAGAAATTAAGTTGGTTTTTGTACATTTATTTGTATTTTCCATTCTTCTTGAACTCACTATTTGCATGTGCTTTTTTTTTTTTTTTTTTTGGTAGATCTCTTGGGATTTTCTATATAAGAATCATATCATCTGTAATATGGTTAGTTTTATTTCTTCCATTCAGGTTCCCTATGCTTTTTATTTCCTTTTCTTAACTAAATATACTAGCTAGAATTTCTAGCACTGCACCTAACAATGAATGTCGGCACAACAGTATGTCCTGAACAACTTCATCTGATGATTTTTAATACTTTTTTTATTTATGCATATAAGAACTGATATCTAGGCCAGGGATGTGGGGGAGTGGGTGGTGAGAGGTTCACCAGAGACAGAGTGGGGAGCAGAGCATGTAGATCTACTGAAATACACTGCTGAGTGGTGCAGCAGGCGAGACAGAGGTCTGCTGCGCCATGTGGGTCAACTCCCTGGCTGGGATCAAACTCATACTATAGTATCTGGCAATAGCTTGATAGGACTGAGGCTAACCACTGTGCCACTCCCCCATGATGTTTTATGTACTCCACCCCCACCTCCAGGCCAAAGCCATCCCAGGAGCAGAAGACTACAACTCCCATAATGCCATGAGTCTACCAGGATGCTTGACTCTTGAAGGGGGGCTTGCTGGGAACTAAAGGTGGAGTTAAGCAGCCATGTTTGGTAAGAAATCTAATGCAAGGTGGTTTTGTGAGCTCTTGGTCTGCCTGCTTTCAGCATGCACTCCTGGTCCCAGCTCTGACAGCATTACTGGTAGGAGATATATATATATATATATATATATATATATATATATATATATATATATATATATATATATTTAATATTATTTGTGGTATTCTTTTTTTCCCAAAGATTTATTTATTTATGCATACAAGAGCTGGGGTACAGGCCAGAGGTATGGGGGGGTGAGAGGATTCACCAGAGACAGAGTGAGGAACAGAATAGGCAGACTGAAACACACTGCTGAGGGGAGCAGTGGGTGAAACAGGAGAGGTCTGCTGCACCATGTGGGTAGCTCCCTTGCTAGGGATTGAACTTGTGCTGCATTGGCTGCGGACAGCTTCATAGGTTGTGTCTTAACCCCTTGCGCCACCAGGAGGCCCTTTTTTTTTTTTTTTTAAAGTGTTATGTGAGGACTCACACCCATGCCATCCTGTTTTCCTTTGGGGTGCCCTGTAACATTAAGAAAGGTGAGGGTGAATATTTTTGTCTTGTCCCAGTCTTAGGGGGAAGGCAATCAGTCTTTTTTCATTGCCAAGATGTGAGCTACAGGTGTTTTGAGATTCTTTAACCTGGCTGAGCAATTTCCCTTCTATTTTTTGAGTTTTTGATCATAAATGGGTTCTAATTTGGTCAGTTTTTATGCAGTGATTGATATAATTGTGGGATAATTCTTATTTTGCTTTTTAATTTTATTTATTTATTTATTTGTTTGTTTATTAAAGATTAACCCATTTATTCACACAAGAACCGGGGCACAGGCCAGATGCACGGAAGGGTGAGAGGATTCACCAGCAACAGAGCGGGGAGCAGAACAGGCAGACTGATGAAAACCTATGCTGAGGGGAGCAGCGGATGAGGCAGGAGAGGTCTGCAGCACCATGTGGGACCCTCACTGGCCAGCCAGTGCTGTGGAGGCTTTGGACAGCCTCATAGCACCGCGCTCAACTGCCTGCGCCACTACAGGAGGCTCTCATTTTCCTTTTTTTTAGTACGCTGGATTGCATTGGTTGATTTTGGAATATGAATTAGATTTGCATTTTGGAATAAATCCCACTTGGTCATTTTGTGTAATGCTTTTAGCATACTGCTGAATTCTCTCATTAGTATTTTGTTAAGTTTCCTGGACTTACAGTAATGGGAAATAATGGTCTGTAGGTTTGTGTGAACTTTGTTTTATGCAAAGTATACTGTCTTTGTCTGGCTTTGTAAAGAGCTCATATTAGTTTCATAAAATGAATTGGAAAATATTTCTCCCACTCCTTTCAAAGAGATTGTGTAGAATTGGCACTGATTTGTCTTTAAACATTTGGTTCAACTCTCCAGTGAAACTGTATGGGACTAGCCTTTAATATTTAGGGAGAGTTTTTAGGCTATAAATTCAATTTCATTGGTAATTATATGGCAATTGAAATTGTTTTTAAGTGAGTGTTTGTGATAGTTTGTATTTTTCAAGAAAATGGAACATTTCACTGTTTTCAAACTGTGCAAGTAGAGAGCTGTTCCTAGTATGTCCTTATTATTTTTTTGATGTCTGCAGAATTTTAGAGGAATCATTATTTCATTATTGACATTGGGAATTATATATTCTTTGTTTTCTTATCAGTCTTCCTTGAGGTCTGTCAGTTTGACTATTTTTTTATTAAAAGCTCTTCATTTCATTGACTTCCTCAATTGCTTTTCTGTATTAAATTTCATTTGTTTCTACTCTTTTCATTATTATATCTTGTCTTCTGCTTGTTCAGGGTTTATCCTGATGTTCTATTTCTCGATTTTTGAGTTGAGAGCTTAGATTCTGATTTGAGACTTTTACTCTGCTCTTCTTTGTAAGCATTTTGTGCTATAAATTTCTCTATGAGCTCTGCATTGGTTGTGTCCAGCAAATTATGATATGTTGTATTTTATTTTAATTCAGCTATGTGTGTTTTCACTTGCCTTCAAACTCTCTTTGACATAGATTATTTGGAAGTATGTTGTTTAGTTTCCAAGGCTTTGGAGATTTTCCCATTATGTATGTTGTTTAGTTTCCAAGCCTTAGGAGATTTTCCCATTATCTTTCTGGTTTGATTCTATTTTGGTGTATAATACTCAGCATGATTTCAGTTTTTTGAAAATTCTTTATGATTCAGGATATGGTCCATCATAGAAAATGTTCTGTTGACACATACAAAATGCATTTTCTGGTGTTGTTGAATGGAGTGTTCAATAAATGTTAATTGAATACTGTTAGTTGATAGTATTGTTGAGCTTCTCTACATAATTGCTAAATTTTGTCTATGTGGACCAAAAAAGCAAAAGACTTCTTCAAGATAGAAATAAAGTCTCATTGAAGAAATCAAAGATATGTAGGTATCTATAAGTCTCTCTCTCTCTCTATATATATAATTAAAATTCCACAAACAAAATGAGTGGTATAACGAGTAGACTCAACATGAGAATGCAGTAGGCAGGGAAAAGAATGAGTAAAGTTAAAGACAAAATAATAAGTTATCCAGTCTGAACAAAATATAGAAAACATACTAAAGATTATAAATGAACAAATCTTTGGGGCACTACAGAAACAAGCCTAACATTTGTATCATTGGAAGGAGTGTTGAAGTATTCAACTATAATTATTTTCCTTTTGTTACATCATCTCTTACAGCTCTACTGTCTGATGGTATACACTTTTGACATTGTGATGTCTGCTTGCTGGATCAACCTTTTTGTCAGTCTCTTTTTGTGGTACTTTTCTCTGCACTCCTATTTTCATTTGATTCATATTTTTAGGATACATCTATTCCTACTGGTGTAATCACTTAATTGTTTGAATGATGTTCGAATGATGACCTTACCTGCTTTTATGCTCTTCAAAACTCCTCAATTTATAATGTAATTGTAAAATATTTTCTCTACATATTTTTATTTTTTTAATTTTTTCTTTCCCTCCTAATTTTTTATTTTTATTTTATTTTTTTTAGTTTCAATTAATATTTTATTTTATATAATTCTTACATCATTTTTCATTTTTGCACAATGTATGCATTATCATTTTGGTTATATTCCCCATACAATTGCAACCCCCCTTATTTTGACCCTAGTCCTTCCTCTCCCCTTCCCTCCTCCCTATCATGGTGTGTCTCTGGTTTATAGTAGCTTGTTGATTTTTACTTTTACTTTGTATTACTTAGTCTTTTTCCTGGTACCTTATTTAGGTTTTCTAAATTCCTGCTATGAGTGAGACCATCCAGTATTTTTCTTTTTCTTTCTGACTTATTTCACTGAGCATGATCCTTTCTAGCTCCATCCATGTTGCTGCAAACTGCATGTGTTTATCTTTTTTGATTGCTGAGTAATATTCCATTGTGTATATGTACCACATCTTCTTGATCCAGTCATCTGTTCTGGGGCATTTGGGTTGTTTCCATAGTTTAGCTATTGTAAACAGTGCTGCTCTAAACATAGGGATGCAGGTGCCCTTTGGAATTACTGTTTCTGTGTCCTTTGGGTAAATACCTAGGAGTGGAATTGTTGGATCATATGGAAGCTCTATGTTTAGTAGGTCAAGAAATCTCCACACAGCTCTCCATAGTGGTTGGACCAGTTTGCACTCCCACCAACAGTGCAGGAGAGTTCCTTTTTCTCCACATCCTCGCCAACATTTGTTGTTGCTAGTTTTTATTAATATGTACCATTCTCACTGGTATAAGATGGTATCTCATTGTAGTTTTGATTTGCGTTTCCCTGATTGCAAGTGATGTTAAACATTTTTTTCATATGTCTGTTGGCCATTTGCATTTCCTCTTTGGAGAAGTTTCTTTTTAGTTCTTCTGCCCATTGTTTTACTGGATTTTTTTTTTTTTTTGTTTTTGTTGAGTCTCATCAGCTCTTTGTAGTTTTTTGTGATCAGTCCTTTATTGTTAGTGTTGTGTGCAAAAATTTTCTCCCAGTTGGTGTGGTTTCTCTTTGTTTTGGTTATTGTCTCTTTTGCATACTTGGGAATAAACCTAACAAAAGAGGTAAAGGACCTATACAAAGAAAACTATAAAACACTGTTAAAAGAAATAGAAGACACAAAGAAATGGAAAGACATCCCTTGCTCATGGATTGGAAGAATTAACATTATTAAAATGGCCATCCTACCAAAAGCAATTTACAGATTCAATGCTATTCCAATCAAAATTTCAGTGACATTCTTTAAAGAAATAGAACAATTATTGATGAAATTCATATGAAAGCACCAAAAACCCTGAATAGCCAAAGCTCTCCTGGAAAAAAAAAAAAAAAAAAAAAAAAACAGAAGGGAATGGAGGCATCACACTCCCAGACTTCAAACTATACTACAAAGCCATAATCATCAAAACTGCATGGTACTGGAACAAGAACAGACACACGGACCAATGGAACCGGATAGAAAATCCAGAAATAAACACACAGATTTATGGTCTACTAATATTTGACAAAGGTGCAAAGAATATGTAATGGAGCAAAGAAAGTTTGTTCAATAAATGGTACTGGGACAACTGGGTCGCTACATGCAAAAGAATGAAGCTTGACTACTGACTCACACCTCATGCACAAAAACCAACTCAAAATGGATTAAGAACTAGATATAAGACCTAAAAGCATAAAATACATAGAAGAAAATATAGGTGAAACACTACATAACATGCACCTCAAAGACATCTTTACAGACACATCGCCCAAAGCAGTGATAGTGAAGGCAAAGATAAACAGCTGGGACTACATCTCTGCATATTTTTAGAATCACAGTAGGTCATGCTATAATTTTTGCCACAAGAGTCAAATATAGCAGTAATTTAGGAAACTCATTGAGAGATGAAAGTCCCCATGTTTTTGTTCTTCCCTCCTGATGTTAAACATTTTCTTCATTTTTGGTTTCTTTTCTACTTGAGCATTTTTTGTTTTCCTTGACCTGATAATACCTTGACTTCTCCATTTCTCAAAGATAATTTCGCTGATAGATAACTAAAGGTTGGCGGTCCTTGCCTTTCATCACATTAAATATACTGTGCTCTTTTCCTTCACTTTCTTTCCTTTGGTTGATGAGTCTTTAAAGATATTACTGAGATATATGTCTTGTAGTGTTTTACCTATAAATAAAAAGCAAACATTGTTTACAAATGAACAGTGTTGTAAAATATATATAAATAAATAAATTTTAAAAAGATGTGGTATATCCATACAATGGAATACTATAAAAATATTGTGCTCCTTCTTTTTGGCTTCAGTGGTTTACAAGGGTAAAATCTACTACTATTGAAATGATTTTCTCTACTAAATTTTCTCTACTACCATTGAAATGATTTTCATTATTTATTTATTTATTTATTTATTTATTTATTTATTTATTTATTTATACAAGCACTGGGTACAGTCAGAAGCACGGGAGGGTGAGAGAATTCACCAGAGTCAGAGCAGGGAACAGATCAGGCAGACTGACAAAATACACTGCTGAGCGGCTGAGCGGGCGTGGCAAGAGAGGTCTGTCGCACCATGTGGGATCCTTGCTGGCGGCTGGGGATCGAACCTGTGCTGCAGAGGCTGTAGGCAGCTTCACAGACCAGCGCTCAATTGCTGCACCACCAGGGGAGGCCAAAAGCTTTCTTTTTATATATATATCTTTGATTTCTTTGATGAGACTTTCTTTCTTGAAGAAGCCTGTTTTTTTTTTTTTTAAGTTCCCTCAAACATGATTGTAATTGCTTGCTGAAACATTTTTTATTATGATTGCTTTAAAATGTTTGTCATGTAACTTTGTTTGTCATTTTGCTGTTGACATATATTAGTTATCTTTTTAACTCAGTTTTTGATCTTCCTGGTTTTTGGTATGGTGAATGATTTTTTTGTTGTTGTTGTTAGAAACTTGGGCAGTCTGTTGTTATTTTTTGAGAGTTTGAATCTTGTTTAAACATTCTGTTTGACACTACTGCAGCAAGTGAAGAATTAGGTAGTATCTTGTTACAACCAGGCTGATGTAGTCGTGAGGGTTTCACATTCACTTTTGGTGGACACCCGTGGTCGGGGCGGGGGGTGGGGGCCGGTCCGTATTCTTCATGGAAGTTTTGGCTACCCTTGTAGTGTTCACTAACATCCAGTAGGATGAGTTTATTTATGCTCAGTGCTGGTGAGCATATTGTTTCTCTGCTAGACTTCTTCTGAGTCCAGCACAGTAGGGAGACAGAGATAGCCTTATTACCACCAACTGGGGGCAAATGTTCAGATGCCCTAGGTTGCAATCTGCAAGTCCATCCTCGACACCTCATAGGTGTCTACTAGTCTAGGTTCTCCATTTGACCTTTGATAGTGTGGATGGGGTTGAGATCAGATTATTTCTGTGGTATTTGACTGGAATAATGAGGATATCGTGTGAAAGTTGTCTCTCTTGTTAGAGTGTCACTGTTCCTGGTCTTTTGGGTTGTAGAGAGAGCTGAGATTTGGGAAAAATTTAATTTTTGTCTGCTTCTACTAGCATTGTCTGAATTGCTGGGTTCTGCAGTTCCAAGTATGGTATATATGAGGCAAGAAGAAAATCTAGGGAACTTACCACCATGTTATTTTTCACATCCCTTGATTACAGCCAGTTTGCCTTCTCTCCACTGTTCAGGTCATACATATTTTATCTTCTTAACTCTCCCACCGCCAGAATTTTAGTTGTATTTAGTGGAAATAATAGAAAAAGGTACAACTAACTTTTCCTTCCAGAAATCCCAGTTCCCCACCAACAATGTGCTTTCCAAATCATTATCAAGTAGCATTTTAGATATTTCAATAAAAAATTGAATGAATTGTGGTAAAATAAAATATGCGTGTACTTTTTCATAGTAACCATATTTCCAATGCTCATTGATCACATTTAGCAAATGACTATCATGTTGGATACCAGATTGTAGAGTATTTCCATTATCATCAAAGTTCTATTGGGCAGCACTAACTGAAAGTATAAACCTGATGGCATAATTGCTGGGTTGAACAGTATGAGCTTCTTAACCTTTATTAAGCAATGCTAAGATGTTTCACAAAGTAGTTATATTGATTTATACTTCCATTAGCAGTGGATAGGAATTCTTGTTCCACATTTATGTTAACACTGGGTAGTGTCAGACTTTAAAAAATTTTGCCATAGTGATGGAAGTGAAAATGATGAAGTACTATTTTCTCATTTATGAAAAAAAATACTTTTATCTGTTCTCACTGGAGAGAAGAGATACCTTTCACCATTATGAAATAGACAACTGAAATCTTTTGTCCAATTTTTCCTTTGGGAAAGTTAAAAACATATATCGGAGACAAATCTTTTCTCAATAGATACTTTGAAGATATCTTTTCTACTAGTCAGTATAGGATAGATTAATCTAGGGTAACAAATCTTGAGTGTAAGTGGAGTGACAAATTCTGATGTTAATAAAGTTGTCCTCCATCTTGAAGCTATGCCTTAGAAAAAAATATGCCCTTCAAAGCTGTTGTGGTAGAGACTGGAGAGCTAGAGGACTAAATACGTTATTTAATGACATGAGCATGTGGCTTATGTCATTATTGTCCAAACTGCATCTAATCATGAGGTCCTTTAATGTAAGGGTGAGTAAAATATGTAGAGAAGCACACTGATATTTGGGAGTACTGATTGTCTCTACCACATGGTGTTTCAAATGGATATTTGCTCTTAATTTTAACATAATTGAATTCTTTCTATATGATTTCTAACTCTCATGTTTCCCACTTCATGATCTACTTCATGGAATTGTGATTTTTTTTTTTCATTTTGCCTTCTAAAATTGTTATGCCTTTGCTGGTCACATTTAAGTCTTTAATTCATGTGGAATTCCTTTGATTGGAGTAGGGGCAAACTACTTGTTTGAGCACCATTAGAAAATTCTATATACACCACTAGTCTGTCAATCATATTTCCATATGTGTGGATATTTTTCTTTGTTCTTGATACTGTTATAGCCATCTATTCACCTAATCTTGGACCAATACCATTACATCTTAAATATTAGATTTTTATAACTCCTGATACCTGGGGTAAGGCAAATATTTTCACATTGAACTGTCTGTAATGAACTGCCTTTGTTATTTTGGTCTTTGCTTTGTTATTTAAAATTCACAATCTTGTCAAGTTTCATAATAAAACCTATTGGGGTTGAATAGATAGATCAATATGTGAAGAAGTGATATCTTTATGGTATGAAAGTTTCCTACCTATGAACCATGACACACATCTTTACATTTATTTGTTCTTATTTAATATGTTTCAATAGTGTTCCACAGGTTTCTGATGTTGTTAAAGTCCTGAACTTTTGGTTTGGCTGTTTGTGCTATTGTAAATGCTCTTTTAAAAAAAATCATGTATTTTTACTTTTTATCATACGAAAATTTAATTTTTTGTGTTTGTGTGCTTTTCTTATCTTTAATTTTTAGATATTTCCTCCTGGATTATATCTAAAAACAAGGTTAAGATAGTTTATTTTCTACTCCTAAGAGATTTAGTTTATTTCTTAGCTTTCTTATTGAGGGTGTGTATTTATTTTTGTTTGGCTATATGTGTAGAATCTCCTCTAGACTTCCCATTCTGAAAGGTTTTTCTCTTGTTTTTTTTCCTTGTGAGGTCATGAAATGTGAAGCCTAAAGTTATTTGGTCTCAATTGTTGACTTCTGCTTTCCATGCTGTACTCCAGTTTTCCCTTAATTTCAGGTCTCTGGAAAATTCTTACTGTTCTGCAAACTTGGCCATAAAATAAAGTATATATTCATATTTGTTCATACTTAGTTTTAGTCAATAGTATCAGTTGCCCCAGACTGAAGTTGAGATACTTATACTAGTGAATATATGCTTAACTCCTTCAAAATATTATTTATAGTAATTCTAAAAAGATACCTTTCTAGTTATGTTAGTTTTTATTTTCAATTTAGGTGACTTAGTAGAATTATAAATCTTGGTAGCAAATCCAACCTTCTTCACCTGATTACTCCTCCCCACCCCCACATTTTTCTTTCTTATTTGGCTGTTAGTCAATAAAATACTCTAAGGATTGTGGTCAACAAAGTTATCCTTCTTATTAGATAGATTGACATTTAAAAAAATTCTACACTGCCTCCCAACAGTACTGCTTTTATACTGTACATTCTAAAATGAAAGTTGATGCTAACCTTGCTAGATTTTGCAAAGTCAAGTTGTTTCTGATATAAACTCTCCACCCATTCCTTCCAGTTAATCAACAAGAGGCTATTTAGTTTTTACAATAAATCTATTACTGAGAAAATGGCAAATTTATTCTGCTAGCCACGGGGTGTTAGATCACGTTTTCTCCAGGGTTAGAATTTGACTAACCATATTTTTGCTATTATCCTAATCCTGTCCTTCTTGCACAAATTGCCTATAGGAATTTCTCATGGAGAATAAATGGTGTAGTGAGTGGCTTTATGAGATTTCTCCTCTGTGGATGATCAAGCCAACAATTAAAACATAGAGGCAATTATTTAAGCCCTAAAGAAAAATTTGGCATTTGAGCTAAGCAAAATTCAAAATTGTCAGTTTATTTGGTACTTAATATTATAATTTATATTAAAATACTTAAATATCCCAATTTATTAATTTCCTTTTCCTTGAGTAATGAACATTGGCCCACAAGGTACCATGTGTGGATATATCTCATCAATAAAGATGTTATAAATCTTGTCATATAATTTAGAAAAAATTGATAAATATTTATGAAGTTAGCTACCTAGATCATTGAAACACTTCCTCTTTGAGTACTTAATAAAGTTAATTGATGTATTTCTCATCATTAAAAATACTTATGCTTTCACATAATTGATCCCTATATGTTATTGAAATGGAAAAAAATACAGATAAAAAGAGATGGAAAAAAAAATTTATTTCACTACTCAGAAATAACCACTGTAACTTTTCAAAAAGTGATTTTATTGTAAAATAATTTCAAATTTACAGAAAGGTTGTAAGAATAATGCAGAGAACCCTCATATATCCCTCACACAGATTAATATACATACACACATATACTGCAAGAATTTATTCTATACGTATACAAATATTTGTATCTATTGTTTATATATATGTACACACATATACACATATGTACATATTGTTTTTCTTGAATCATTACTGTAAAAGTTAGATTCATTGTACTCTTTTACCCCTAAGTGCTTCACATGGAGTGTTTCCTAAGAGAAAGGAAATGCCATTAAATAATGAAAATTAAGTGATCAAATTTGGGGAGTTTACTATGGATACTCTCATAAAGTGCAAATTTTCATCAAATTTTTTCAATGATATTACTTATGGCAATTACTTATGAAAAATTCCTAATTTCCCTCATTAAGGTTTCAATCAAGAATCATGTGTAGAATCTAGTATTGTATCTCTTTGAAAGTCTCTTTTAACCTGGAATATTTCCTCCTTATCTCTCTTGATAATTAATATTTTTGTGAAGAAAGGGATAGTTGATTTCTAGAATGTATCTCAATTTGTCTGATACAGTTCTTAATTATTTAAAAGACTTTTAAAGTTTTATAAGTTGCCAACCCTGCCTTCTCATGTTCTCCTGAGCTCTTTATTTATTCTGACTTTTGTCCCTATCATTCTCCCAAGACTGCTTTTAATCAGGTCACCAGTGATGTTCATGTCTTAAAATCCAATGGTTAATTCTTAGTACTCCTTTTACTCAACCTCTCTGCAGAATTTATCTTATCCTCATCCTCCTCTCTGAGCGTTCACTAGGTTTCCTTCATACAACTCTATTCTATTTCCTTTCTCAGTAGTCTCTCCTAAGAGAGACCTTTTAGTCTTCCAGGACCCTAAAAGATTCATTGCCACATAGTTCAGTTGTCAGACCTCTTTGTCTTCTATATTCGTTTTCAAGGTATCTCACCTACCTAGAAAAGGGACTTAAATACTGTTTATATATCATTTCAAGTCTGTAAATTCCAGCCAAGATTTCACTCTTGAGTTCTAGATCTTGTATCTGTCATGTACTATGTAACTGTTTGCCTCCCATCTGGAGCTCTGATAGGCATCTCCAGCTTAACATGCTCATTACAAAACTCTTTTAAAAAAAATTTATATATATTTTATATCATTGTTAATTTTTGTACAATGTTTGCTTTCTTTTCTCAGGTGTAGTCCCCATAGAATTATTCCCACCACCAATTCACTCGTGCACTGTCACCACAGTCCCTTGTGTTCTTCCCACCCTTATTTTGGTTCCTCTCTCTCCCTCTCCCCTGCAAAATGTCTCTTTTATAGTTACCTGTTTATTTTTGCTTTGTTTTGTTTTGTTCTTTCTTGTTATTATTTTTCCCCTGATTCCTTATTTGGTTCCCCTATATTCCTCCTATAAGTGAAATCATCCGATATTTTTCTTTTTCCTTCTGACTTATTTCACTAAGCATAATCCCTTCTACTTCCATCCATTTTGCTTCAAATTATATTAGTTTATCTTTTTTGATTGCTGAATAGTATTCCATTATGTATATATACCACATCTTCTTAATCAGTCATCTATTTTTGGGCGTTTGGGTTGTTTCCCAATCTTAGTGCTACAATAAACATAGGGATGCAGGTATCCTTTTTTTTAATTAATATTTTTGTGTCCTTTGGGTAGATCCCTAGGAGTGGAATTGCTGGGTGTATGGTAACTCCATTTTTAGTAAACTGAGTGACCTCCAGGGAGCTTTCCATAGTGGTTGGACCAGTTTGCACTCCCACCAGTAATTTAGGAGAGTTCTTTTTTCACCACATCCTCGCCAACATTTGTTGTTGCTAGTTTTTTTTTTTTTTTTTTAAATATGTGCTATTCTCACTGGTGTAAGGTGGTAGCTCATTGTGGTTTTGATTTGCATTTCCCTGATTACAAGTGATGTTGAACGTTTTTTATCATCTACCTGTTGGTCATTTGAATTTCCTCACAAAATTCTTGATTATTTTTACAAAACCTGTCAGTCTTTTCCATCTGCTCAGAATAAAAATCAAAATCGCTGTAGGGTGTTACATAATGTAGTTTCCCACTAATTCTTCCACTTACCTCCTACATCCTATCCTTTTACTTATGCTAAGCAGTCAACTAAATATTCTTATACCTCAGGAACTTTATACTTCCTTTCCTCTCTGTGTTAAATCCTTTTTTCCCAGATATGGCTTACTCACTTTAGATCTTGGAGAAACAATTGGTAGTTAGAGAGGTATTTCCTGGCCACCTTATAAAATGTAGCCCTGTCCCCGACACTGGCCCTATTATTGTTTATTCAATTTTCTTGCTTTAGTTTTCCTTTTTCATGTATTATCTCAAATATAGTTTTTCTTTCTACTCCCTCCCCCACAAGAATGTTAATTCCATATGCATAGAGACTTTGATTTGTTTAGTCATATATATGCAGTTCTTAGAATAGTCCTTGGCTCATAGCAGTCATTCAGTAAATATCTTTAGTAAACGAATTAATATCTTTTCAGATCTCTTTTATACAGAGATGTCTATTTAAAAATTATTTGCATAATGTTCTCTCAGTGGTTCTGTCGATTGTTTTCTTACTTATAATAGATTCTGATTACTGCAAGGCCAGTAGACAGGTACCATATCCTACTACAATTTGGGGAGAGGAGCTACTAGGAAATTTAGAGAAAGATTCAGAAAAGCTTTTTGGAACACTGACCTAATTAAACTGAGCTTTGGGAAAGGTTTTATTTAACCAGCAGAGAGGCTGGGGTGGACAGAAGGGTCACATATTCAGAAGATGGTAAGAATTATTCTTGAATGTTAGTTTGGCAAAAATATAAGGTGGGTGAGTGATGGGGCCAGAAATATTTATTGAGGCAGGATCATAAGGTAGGTCCAAATCATTGTCAAGTAACATTGTCCAGGGATAGAAAATAATAATGAAATAAATTTACTTGACTTACCTATCAGATTTTCCCTTTTTGAGAAAAAAGTTTACCTTGACTATTCTGGCTTATGGAAATGAGGCTCATTATTTCCAGGTGCTTTGGTATTTGAAGAGAATCTAAAAAATCTGTATTTTGAAAGTAGAAAACTTCCTAAATTTTAACTGTTAGCTATCAACTCACATATTTTTCAAAATCTCTTTTTGTGAACCATGAAACAAAATAAAACAGCAAAATATAAAACCCCCCTGAATCCGTGTATCCTGTGATTCACCAGTTTGTAAACTCTGCCCTGGAGAGACACTGTCTCCCATTACAGTTAATTCCATTCTTTGTGGGCCTTGAATTAAAGCACCCCAAAATCCATTTTACATCACAGCCTAATACACATATAATATATGCAAATAAAGCAAAATTTAAAAAAACAATACTAACAGCAACAATTTACTTAACTGTAGGGAAAATACTCTAGTCTACTTCCATCTAGCTATTCTAAAAATAAATGTTTGTTTTGACCTACTAAATTAAATTCGGGGCATCCAGTGGTTGCAAACATTATTAAAAACGTTGCTCTGACTACGATGATTCTTTTTCCATATAAACCTATTATTTAGTAATATTTCTTAAAGGTTGCCTTCTAGGTATTTAGGATTTGGGGAGTCAACTAGAATATATATATATTTGGGTAGGATCTACTCTTTTGTCTTAACTCCCCTCTCTCAGCAAACATAGTAAATATTCAACAATTGGATATTGGGACTGGGGTCCCTAGGCGTCTCCACAAGTTAGCTTTTATAAACTGAGTCCCAATAGCCTTGGGTCTGGAACCCTAGTCCATGATTTATTTGGAGGAGATGGTCATTAGATTTCATTTAAGAGGCCATTTTTTTAGCATGCATAATTTCACATTTAGATTTTCAGAAGGAAATGATCATTTTTAATTTATATTTCTTCACTGACACTTCACTTACATAACATGTTCATGTGAAATGGGCCAAGGCCAATCTCCTCATTTGTAATCTTTAAAATGCATATTCAAAGTATCATATAATGACTTAGCTTCAATCAATTAAAAAAATAAATCAACTATTTAAAAAAAAAAGATGCTGAAAATTAACCAGTGTGGGAAAAGATACAATTTGTAACTAACTCCTCTCCAAAATATAGCTGTGAACCTCAGTCCATCCTTGATAGCTTCCTTATCTTGAGGTCAAATTGACTGAACTGACCTCTCCTCCAATAACCAACCACCCCGACACCTGCACCCTTTGCTCCAAGCCCCAGGTGATAGATTCATTGTGAAGAATGGGTCATGAAAGGCCCTACTATTTTAAGTTTTGTGTGATCAGAGTCTTTTCTTGTTACTAAGAAATAAATGATCTTGGTTACCTTGGAATTAAATGTAGCCTAGAACATTCAATATTTGTTGGCTCATGTTGCAAATGAGCTTCTGTATTCATAATGGATGTGTCACCATCATAAATAAGACAAAAGGACATTTTCAAAAAGATGATTATCTACACTGTTGGGAAAGAAAGACAAGATCAAGAAATTAACATTCTCATCACTGCCTTGTCTCTCTACGCTTTGCATTATTTAAGGATCTCTGGTGACTTGACTGAAGTCCTCTGTGCTTCCCCAAACTCTCAGTGTGCCAAGCTTCTGGAATATACACCACCCTGATATCAAAGGGAGGACCCCTGATGAAAGAGTTGACATTTCCCCTCTGATCTCTGGGTTAATGGGAAGAGCTGTATTCAAAGGCACCTTAGTCTCAGTGGGAGCACCATAAGACTTCTTTGGTATTGATTTATATTGGCTTCAGGTACATGCTGGATCAGAGCAGATGAGAGTGGAAGAAAGAAGTCAGATGTACAGTAGATCCAGGGGAAGAACTGAAATACAGAATGTTTTACTTCTTTGTTTTGCTAAGCTGTCTTATAATAAGTAGCCAACATTATTTACTATATCATTTGTATCATATTTGCACTGTAATATTTATTATTTGCTATTGAATACTCACTATACACAAGAACAGTGGTCCCAAACCCTCCTGTTCATTCAAAACCTCTGTAGAGGTTTATAAAACTACCATTGTGCTACCGTCACCACAAAAGACTGATTTAATTGGTTGAGGGTGGGTTTCAGTCGATGTCAGTTTTAACAGTTTCCAAGTGATTAAAATGTGCAGCCAAGATTGAGAACGGCTGTGTTAGATACTATATAAATGCTTATTAATTATTCATTGATTTCTCATAATAGATATATGAGATTGTTATTATTGCCACTATCCTCAATTTTAAGATGAGAAAATAGAGATGAAGAGAAGTTAAGCATCCTACATATGATCAGACAGGCCAGTAAGCGGTAGTGTCAAAACCTGAATTCAAGTAGTTGGATTTCCGAGTGCAGGGCAAATGTAATACAAAAATTAGTAAATGGAGAAAGAACACCTCTGCCAGGGATTTGGAGAAAAAGTACAGAAAGTGATGGTCAAACAAGAAAGGAAGGTAAGTAGCAGACTGTGTAAAGCACTAGTATGGCTGGCTTCCTGAGTGTGCAGTCAGTGTACACGCTCAGCATTGTCTCAGAACTGGTTGCTGTATTGAAATTCTTAGTATGTTTTGGACAAGAAGTCCCACACATTCATTTTGCACTGGGGTCCACAAATTATGTAGCCATGTCTAAGTATCAGTCTCAGGGGAATGGACCACTGTGATTTTCCCTAGTTTGAACCCTATGTATGATGAGGTAGGTTCTGGAATGAGTTTAGTTAAGCAGAGACCACTCCCCTTTGAGAGTGTTTTTCTCAGAGCTGGAAATGCAAACATCAACTCTTCTGACAAGGGAGCAGCAGAACTGTGAGCTCCATACACTCAAGCACAAATGTAAGGGAGGGGTAAATCAAATAAAAAGAGTAGTGTTCAAAAACAAAGGTCTTTCTGTGTCCTGCATCATTATTGGTCAGATTTGTGGAGTGCTATGTGTTCCAAGCGCTATTTGACTTGGGTTACAGGTACTGTTTGCTTTCATCTTTACCACCCAATTAGATATATATTATTTTATACCCTTTTTATGAATGAGCATATAGGAAAGATTAACTCAATTAGCCAGAGTCACATAACCCAGCAAGAGGAGAAACTGAGATATTCATCAGACCTCCGGGCTTCTCCAGTGTGCTTGGAACAAAATGCAGTGATGATTCTTAGAACATAAAAGTTCAGTTTCTGATGTACTCACCAAGCTTCTGACCATTGTATTCTCTGAGATGCTCCTTACCAACCTTTCCTAGGATAATTTCTTTTCATGGAAGGAGTCAGGTATTATAGAAAACATTAAATAAATGAAGAATCAGGGGACTTGTCCAGTACCATCCCTGTTTTTTACTAGACAGACAACTCTAAGCCAGTCACTTTATTAACTCATTTATTTTTACCCCATGAATGCACATTCTACTGTTATTCATGAACAACTTTAATATACCAGACACTGTGTTCCTTTCCTGAATTTGAACAGCAAATTAGAAGAGGTCTCTTCTCTCATGGAATGCACCTCATTCTGAAAAGCAATTTGGGGGTATTTAACTACCAGTCTCAGTTTCCCTGTTTGTTTAAAAGAAGACATATGTGGCTTGGTTTGGAGATGGAGGTGAGCAGAGATGATAGCTAATTCAATTATAATTAGAAGGATTCATGAGATGATGTTGTACAATATGATCCATTTTTGGAGGAATTACTCCCTACCCCCATACAGATTGGGCTTTTTACTGAGTTCTCAAGTGTGACTTATAATTGAATGATCTTACCCTGCTTTTTGAATCTTACACTTTCTTTAAGGCTGAAACCAAATACCATCTGTCTCAAATGATTACTTTTTCTAGAATTTTATAAAACTGAATTATAATGAGGATGGTGAGTCTAAGAGTAGCTAACCTTGATGGAACATTTATGATATGCCAGGTGCAGTGACACCAGTTCTGTGCAACAACTCACAGCTCGATGTGATAGCAAAATTGTATAGATGAGGAGACTAAAGCTAGGATAGATGTAAATTATTCAGTATCACCCAGACACTAATCCAAAGGCAAGGATTCAAATCCTATTTTGCATGACTCTAATGAATTGCTTTTCAGCATTTCTTTTATTATGTAAGTTTATTATGCAGACATATCATGTATAAATATTAGATTCAATTTATATTATAATTCCCTGTAAATAAAGCTGTACTTACTGAATACTTAAATTGTTATTTAGTGTAGATATAGAACATGTGACATGTGTTAGCTGTCAAGCTCCTACAAGAAGCTAACTTTTAAAGTCCTCTGCCCTTTTAATTGTGTCGTTCATAGTTTAGACACTAAAACATATTAATTGATCAAATTTTGACTGGAAAGTATACAATAACTCCTAACCTCAATGAGAACAGTATTTCTCCTGGTTGTCTCCAATTCTTTGTTACCCCAACATTTAGAATTTTTTTTAGATAGTCCCAACAAATGAGTTTTAGTTTTAATCCCAACAAAAGAGAAGTTAATATGACTGAGCATTTTTCCATACCTCTGGTATTGTCCAAATGCTCTACATGCCTTAAACCATAGAATCTTCATAAATGTAGTGGATTTATCTGCTTGATATTTTTTAAAGTGCCTATTATACAACTTAAACACTTTGAGTTCCTATAAGCCTAAAAATATAGGTTTCACATGCTTGCAGTGAAGTAAAATCTTACTTAAGGGCTGAATTCTAAATATATATATAGAGAAATTTCTGAATATTCAAAGTTATCATTGGGAATCTCATCCTTCAAAATGTACAGTCAGTTTTTCTCTGTTTCTCTTCAACTACTCATTCCATCAGTTAAAAATATTTACTGAGCACCTTCCATGTGTTACAGATTTGGCACTGAGTGATGAGAAAGTTTCTTATCTCATGAGAATTACTTTCTAGTGGGAGAGAAAATTATTAAATAGACAAGATAATTACAGACCATGTTTCTCGAAAGCCTGGGATTATTGAGATCATCAAAGAACAGGAGAATTCTCTCAAAGGTACTAGGGGTGATCATTAGGGTGAGGACTGAAGAATTTTATTTGGGACCTATCAAGTTTGAAATACATTGTCAACATATTATTTTTCATTTGGGAAAGAGAACACAGAAGGAGTAAATGACCTGTCCAAAGTTGTACAGCGAACAAATGAGGAATCTCAGCTTGACCTTGTCTACCTGAAGATACAGATTTACCCACACTCTTGTAGCAACAACTGATGAATTGTGTTGTCATTGGATACTCAAACACTTACAAATAATAGTGAGTACATACTTACAAATTTAACAATGGTAGCAACAGCTTTTAATTGTTTGTATTTCTATTGACAAATCTTACAGAGTTAAGATGAGAACATCAATAGTACTACGAAGCTAAGTTGGTTGATGACATAAGTAACAGATATTTCCTTCCTTGGCTGGTTTTCCTGTCCTTTGGGTATCACCATCTCCAGTAATTCAGCTGTAGAAATTCCTTTTGTGTGGTAACTACAAAAACATATAAATTATTATAGTTGAGTTAATTAACAGAGTTAATTTAAGAGGATATTTCTGTATTATTTTACTAGCAGGTGAAGTCAGATAATAATACAAATTATTTTTACCAGGCTTTTGCCTACAGTTTTATCATGCAGAAAGCCATTTATCACACTTTAATCTTATTGAACTCTTACATGAGACTAGTGAATTAGGTTATGCAAGTACTGTTTCAGTTATTATTCCAGTAGTGTTGCATCTTACTTGGCAGTTGGTTCTAAAGTACCTAAGCAGAAAATTGTATGTTGTCAAAATAATCCCTGAGAATACTCTTTTCAAAAAGTTCAACATGGCTAGTTTTCCCACAAGTGTTAGAATTCATTCAACCTGGAAAGGAGACAGCATCTTTTTGGCATATTGTCATCCCCCAAAATAGAGTATATCATGATGCTCACTATTTCTTTTTTGCTGCTTCTCCCTTTCTCCTTCACTCCCTTCTACAAATATTTAAGATCTTCTTCATGTCAAGTATTATTCTCAAAACTGAAAATACAGTGATCAACCAGAGAGATAAATTCATGACTTCATGAGGCTTATAGTCTAGCATATGTTGTGAGAGGTGCACAGGGTGTAGGAACAGTGGTCTAGTACCCTAGGTACCCTAGGCATAAATGGATGGCAGAGATATTGCACTAATTAAATGTGCTCTCTCTCTCTCTCTCTCTCTCTCTCTCTCTCTCTCTTTCTCTCACACTCTCCCACACTTGTATTTGTAGCTACACATTTGTTTATTTTAAATTTTTCATATTTTTTTTAAAAATTACATCATTGTTCATTTTTATTTTATTTTTTTAAACTTTTTTTTTTTATATACAAGCACTTGGGATGTTCAGAAGCAAGGGAGGGTGAGAGAATTCACCAGAGTCAGAGTGGGGAGCAGAGCAGGCAGACTGACGAAGTACACTGCTGAGGGAAGCAGTGGGCACAGGAGAGGTCTGCACGCCATGTGGGACCCTCGCCAGCAGCTGGGGATTGAACCAACGCTGCAGAGGCTGTGGGCAGCTTTGCAGCCCAGCGCTCAACCGCTGCGCCACCAGGGTAGGCCCGATTCTTCTTTTTTTTTAATTTTTTTTTAAAGATTTGTTTATTTATACAAGCACTGCGTACAGTCAGAAGCAAGGGAGGGTGAGAGAATGCACCAGAACCAGAGCGGGGAACAGAACAGGCAGACTGACGAAATACACTGCTGAGGGGAGCAGCGAGAGGCAGGAGAGGTCTGTGCGCCATGTGGGACCCTTGCCGATGGCCAGGGATCAAACCTACACTGCAGAGGCTGCGGGCAGCTTCGCAGCCCAGTGCTCAACTGCTGTACCACCAGGGGAGGCCCCCCTCATTGTTCATTTTCCCCCCACCCGCTCAGGTGTAGACTCCATAGAGTTACCTTCACCAATGCACCCATGTGCCATCACCGCAGTCCTGTGTGCTCCTCCCTCCTACCCTCCCTCTGATCCCTCTCCCTCTTCCTCCCTTGCAGCATGCCTCTGATTTATAATTGTCTGTTTTTGCTTTGTTGTGTTTTATACTGTTATTATTTTTTTTACACTGATGTCTTATTTGATTCCTCTATATTCCTGCTATAAATGAAACCATTCGATATTTTTCTTTTTCCTTCTGGCTTATTTCACTGAGCATAATTCCTTCTAGTTCCATCCACATTGCTGTGAATGGCATGAGTTTATTATTTTTTAATTTGTGAGTAATATTCCGTTGTGTATATATGCCACATCTTACCTATTGTAAAAAGTGCTGCAATAAACATAGAGGTACAGATGTTCTTTTAAATCACTGTTTTGTGTCCTTTGGGTAGATCCCTAGTTGTGGAATTGCCGGGTGGTATGGTAGCTCCATTTTTAGTAGACTGAGGAACCTCCAGACAGCTTTCCATAGTGGTTGGACCAGTTTGCACTCCCACCAGCAATGTAGGAGAGTTCCTTTTTCACCGCATCCTCGCCAACATTTGTTGTTGTTTGTTTTTTTGATATGTGCCTGAATCTGCACAAGTTTAACTATCAAATACAATTCTGTTTTCCTATAATACATACAAAGAAACAGACTTCCAATGGTGACTTCCCAATAGTCATCTGATTCATATAAAATTAGATTTTTAATTTAAAGGCCTAAGTTCTCCCTCTTCTACTCTTGTAAGCATCTTTCTTTTTCTTCTCCCATCTGATCAGTCTTTCAGGCCTACCATGGCTGCTCAATAGGAAAGATCTGACCTTCCTTTACTGACATCTTGCCTTCCAACTTCCCTGAAGATTCCATTATATTCCTGTAACTCAGGTAGGGGATTGTCATTGTTACTGAGGATAAACCTATTTAGGTGAATGTCCCTTTGCAGAATCATTTATCTTCCATTCCAATTTATGCTGCAGACATAGCTCTGGACAAAAAACACAGTGATTTATTAGGGTTTCTATTTAGGACTTTGTTTAAAGATACTATGTCCTACATTGTGGATTTGTTAAATAAGAAATTTCTATATAATTAAATTTAGAATTGAACAATTGTGTGGAGGAGAGAGTTGTCTGAAGTACATAAAATTCTTATGTTGAGATTGTGAAACTCTTTGTGTCATGTCAGGCTGTCCTCTCCTATTCCTAGGTAAAAGAAAGATTACTGTCTATTTCATTTATCTGAATATGTGAAATTTTTAATGTTTTTGAGTTTGCCAACTAGTTTTATGATGTAGTAATTTGGTATAATGTCATGGTCATTTAGTGAAATTTTTACATTTAGGTTAGATAAGCTGTAAAAGGAAACAAATATTTGCAATCAGGCCTTTTATAAATTGATTTTTTAAAAATAAGAGAAAAAGTAGGATGAAATCTCATAAATAAAGCAGTATCTTTAGGTAGAAAGAATATATGATGAATATATTCATATAAATCATGAATATATGATTTATATGCCCTTAATTCCTTTGGAATCTTGGACATGCGGTCACATTCTGGGTCTCAGTGTCTGTCAAAATAATATTAGCTGCAATGCCTATCGCAAAATCTCAGTAATTTTCACACAACGAAAGTTCGTTCTCATTCACCCCTGCCTAAGGATTGTGGGTAAGTGACCTTTATACTTGTGCTGTCTAAAGGAGGTGGGTGCTGTTATCATTAGCATCTACTTTTAACACTGACTTTGTCCATTGCTTGTAGGTTTTCCTCCTACCCCAGTGGATGACTACAACTTTAACTTTAGTAATAATGTAAGTATCTTACTTCTTTGATATTAAATGATTAACTTATAGGAAAATGTTTAAGTTTTAACTTACTACTGATTATGCAATATTTTAGTCTTTGTAATCAAGTGTTTAAAAAACAGATTTTTTTAAAAAAGATTTATTTATTTATTTATACAAGTACTAGGTACAGTCAGAAGCACGGGAGGGTGAGAGGATTCACCAGAGCCAGAGCGGGGAACAGAACAGGCAGACTGACGAAATATGCTTCGTCTGTGGCCGGGGATCGAACCAGCACTGCAGAGGCTGTGGGCAGCTTCGCAGCCCAGTGCTCAACCACTGCGCCACCAGGGGAGGCCCAAAAACCAGATATTATAGCATTTTAGTTTAATACTTCTTGACGTGTTCTTCATAATACTTCAGCCATAAAAACAAAGGTATAGGGGTCTCCCCTCGTGGCGCAGCGGTTGAGCGCTGGGCTGTGAAGCTGCTTGCAGCGTCTGCAGCACTGGTTCAATCCCTGGCCACTGGCGAGGGTCCCACATGGCATGATAGACCTCTCCTGCCACCTGCTGCTCCCCTCAGCAGTGTATTTCATCAGTCTGCCTGTTCTGTTCCCTGCTCTGGCTCTGGTGAATCCTCTCACCCTCCCACGCTTCTGACTGTACCCAGTGTTTGTATAAATAAATAAATAAATCTTTAAAAAAAACAAAACAAAAAACAAAGGTATATGGTTCCTTAAAACAGAAAGTTATTTTCAAAAGCATTTCCCCAAAAAAAATATTTTATGGAATTATAATTAAAGAAAATCTAAATTATTCTCTCTTATGTATTTCTTTAAGTAGAATAGTTCCTGATGACTTGAGGAATATAGTTTGGATAATGCCACTGTAGCAAGTAGGGGGAATTAGAAGATTGTAGAATAAGCAAAGAAATGAAAAAACATAGCATTTGAAATGGACTAATTTGATAAATGTGTGGAACAAATTGGTGTAGGATGGACCAAAAAGGAATGCAATTCTGTTTAATATTTAATTCTTTTAGCAATTCTGTGATAAAGCCCAGGAGCTGGGAAACTTACTGTAAGTACTAGACAGTAAATATTTTTGGCTTTCCTGACTTAAAGCCCCTGCTACAATTACTTTTCTCTGTTCTTCTCGTGGGATAACAGTCATGGACAATATGTAAATATATGGGAATGACTGTGTTCCAATCAAACTTTGTTTCACACACAGGAGTTAGGCCAGAATTGCCAGCACTGGATGTAGATCATCATTAAGGAGGTAAGGGAAGAACAGTTGGGAGACAGTGGATTGAGGACTCACTGAAGGATAGAATCCCCATGGTTTTGCAACTGTGTGAATGCATGATGGTGCACTTGTTCTGGGGATGCATCTACAAGGGTTACCTAAGCATTATGTGAAACCAGCTACTGACATTGTATTTGTAAGCTATGGCTATTAAAAAAGAGAAAGCATTGCTGCATAAGAATACTCAAGCCCTGTCTTAGTAAATCAAAAAGCTGCTTCTCCCCAAGTATATATATAAAAAAAATAAACAGGATATGATCATCATTGTAACTCTCCTGAATAAATTCCTGTTTTGCCAGTTTCTCAATATTTTGTCAAGAACAGGTTCATCTTCTCTTCCTGAACAGACCCTGACCTTGCACTTAACCAGGGACACACTTACACTTTGGTAACAGTTTAGCACAATTGCCTAGAGGATGTGCTCTAATTCCTCTAATTCTAACAAACTGTATCACTCTTGTAAACACACTCACTGCTACATATTGTTTGCAGGGTTGAAAGTTACTTTTACATATTTTCTGATTAGTGTTTATGCTTTTGCTGGTCATTGTGTCCATTCCTGAGAAATGTCAGAGTCTTTAAATGGCTAAGTGGCAAAATTTTTCCTGGCATTCTCATTGGAACCAAATTCTCTCTCTTCCCGTTTTCCTGCCTTTTATACTTGTGTTATAGCACTAGTCAGAGTCCACCTTGAATCAGATATATTTATGCACATGGTTGTCCCCTTAACCAGATTGCAGATAAGCTGAGGGTCAAAAGCAGTGTCTTATTCATTCTTCTCCATCTTTGGTTTAGCACAAAATGACTGCTCCTTGAGTCTAATATCAGGGAAAAATCATCTCATGAGGATAAGGGAGCTAAGGATCTGTGAAAGCTCATAAACAGAATTTTAGGACCAACTCAAAGGGAAAAAGCTGATTATATTTTCCCAACATGCCAGAGAACATGTAGCTGGATGTATTTCCTTTTGTTACGAAATGAAACACTGAACAGCAATTGTTTGTTAGTTGTTTTAGTATATGTATCTAAAAAGATTGTGCTCAGAGAATATAGAAAGTAAGGATGTTACAGAGACAGAACTGATGTGGTTATTCTCACTATAGAAGCTGAAAATACCAAGTACTCACTTATCCAGTATGCCTTTATGGCTAGGGTACCCATTTGGTGGCTGAGGATAGGTTCCCAAGCCAGATACATAAATCCTGGATTATCTGTGGTTTCTCAGTTGGTGATTTCCAAAGAGCACACCTTGAAACATGGTTTTTGGCTTCCTGTCTTGGGAACTAATCCCCAGAAGCTGAGGCAAAGGAATGGGGAAAATGTGAGAGGAGTTGGAAACCATAAAAGCAAGTGTTGACAGTTATTTGTCTTAGTAGAGCATCTCTCAACATGCTTTCTCAAATATCTTGTTTATCTTTCCTCATTCATGGGGAGGCATTTCTATTTTCTTTTGACTTATGAGGAAACTGAGACTCCAACATGAAATAATTTACTCAGGTAGCCATGGAATTCATTGCCTGAGAAATCCACTGCAAATCATCTGAGACTCTTCTTAGTATGCTTTCTTCCCAGCTTCCCTGTAGGCAGAAGAACATGAATGTACTATGCAAGTATTACAGTTCATTTCCCTTGTAGGTGTATGCCTCTCCAAATTTAATTCCTAGGAAACATTTCATGAGGTTAAAGTGTCTGTTTGCAGAAGTTTTGGAAATCCCCTCTGTTGCAAGAGTAAACACACAATCTTAATACATATCCATCTTTGTAGTTGCAAAATGGAGTTAGCAAATGGTGATGCAACCACTTGTCATTCTCTGGAGAGAAAAAAGATTTAGAGGGGATGTAAAATGTGGAAAAAATGTTCAACAAAGAACTAAGACCCTTTTAAAAGAAGAGAGTAGTCTCTGGTGGTTACAATTGGTTATGTTCTTCAGGTTTTAAAAGAGAAAAAAAGAAAGCAAAATTAGATTTTACAAATATTTATGTAGTGACATGAGTGGGCTGATCTATACATTTGAATTTCATGTGCTTTATCTCATTTTAGGAAGGCTAGTGATAAAAATTGAATAGCTTTAGAGATGTAATGTTAGAACTTTTGACTGTGTGTAGTTGTCCCTATAAGCTACAGGTTATACATATAATATATATGTATATGTATATTATATGTGTATATGTAATATGTATATATACACATACCCCCCTATATAGAGATATCTATGTCTCTCTCTCTCCTCTCTCTCTCTCTCTCTCTCTCTCTCTCTGTCTCTATTCCTGCTAAGGCAGTTAACATAGGGATGGGGTACAGAATGGATAGCTGTGGAATCAATTTCCTTTGTCATCACTTACCCACCTCCCAATCCCAATGCACTAAGGTGCATGTAGTTTTATATGCACATGAAACCATTGGGTTAACGAGGGCATCACCTTTGTATATTTGACCACTCATTATTTTTCTGATGGTCCTACAATGAAAATTAATGTGAGAAATAAATGCCAGATCTGGATTTTTGGACTCTCAGAATCAGATTAAAAATCAAGCAACTGTTCTCGGGCTTATTCCTGATAAAAAAAATCAAACCAAAAGAGGTGTGAGCAGAACAGTAAAATGAAACTGTTACTAGAAACTAGTATCAAATAATATATGCACAACTTGCTCATTTGGAATAGATATGTTTTTACAAAGCACCAGAAAGTGATTGGGGTTGCTTGAGGCTGCATCAAGATGAATTTTTACAAGGGTACATACGCTGTACAGCACTGGGCAATGCTTTGACCTAGCTCTTTTGGCTCTCCACTGCTATTTAGTGAAATACACCAAACTCAGCCACTTAAGCAATAATCATTTATTTCCCCCAAATTGCAGCTGGAACTGCTTGACGGGACTGGACACTCTCTCTCCAAGATGGACTCCGTCACCTTGCTAAGTCTGTGCTGGCTGTCAACTGCAAGCTGCACTTGGGGTCCTGGCTGGGGCCTGGGTTATTTTTCACATACACCTGTCCACGCCGTGATCATGTTCAACTTCTTAGCTAAGCAATTTAGCGTACTCACATCTTACATGGTAACAGGCTTATCCTAGTGTGCAAAAACAGAAGCTATAGGCTTTTGAGATGTAGGCACAAAATAGGCCCACCATCATTTACATTCCAATAGTCCTAAATCTGGTCCAGATTGAAGATAAGACGGTATACATACTTGAAGTGTAATTCATTAGGTACCATTAAAGTAAGTTTACTAATTAGCTCTGTGTATTATAATTTAGAATCGATTTATTCACTTTGCTTTGGGAATTCTACTTGTGTTGCAAGGAAGTGAATTGATGTCTGTCCATAGTGACCTGGGAAGGGATATACACTCAGCCTTGTAGGCTGGAGAAAGATTAAGGTGGGGAGAGGTGTGGGATTGGATGCTTATGAGATACTGAACATGATCTGACAAAATGTTTTAAAGAATTCCTAGCATTACATGTTCACAGATATAACATGCCAGAAATAACATGAGACTGATTAACTACTTGAAATGAATGGTTAGCATAAATTATTGAAATGAAACCTTCACTACTATTTTTTAACGATATATTTATTTATGCATACAAGAGCTAGGGTGTAGGCCAGAGGTGTGGGAGTGGGATGGTGTTAAGAGGATTCACCAGAGACAGAGAGGGGAGCAGAACAGGCAGATCTATTGAAATACACTGTTGAGGGGAGTAGCAGGAGAGACAGGAGAGGTCTGCTGTGCCATGTGGGTCACCTCCCTGGCCAGGGAATCAAACTTGTGCTGCAGTGGCTGGTGATAGCTTGATAGTGCTATCTTTAACTCCTGCACTACCAGGGAGGCCCCTTCACTGTGATTTTGAAGGGGCAAGCTGGAGGTTTTATGTGATTTGACTCAAGCATAGAGTTCCTCAATTTCTTTGGAAGAATTGTAGATATGGTTAGAAAATTTCATAATATTGTGATTCAGCATATACACAGCCTCCTTTCTTCTAGGTAGGGCACAGTGGAGGAAAAACTCTATTAAAATGTAGACAAATATTAATCCATAAACCTCCATCAAACATAGTTATCCTTGCCAGCATCATTAAACTTTGATAGTTTGTTACTTAACTCTCTGGAAATCCATCAAAGTTAGGGTCTCTACCCTTGCTAATGGGACTTTTAAACCAAGTCTTGGAAGTTCATATCCTAAAGCAATATACTTATTGATCAAAGTTTCAAGACTTAGGAGTTTCATAATCACTCCCATAATTAAGATTTCTGCCTAATGTTAATTTTCTCAGGGACTGCCCATGTTCTTAGAAGGGCATTTCCTAATTTATGACACCTTGTTAGTGAGGGCTCCATAGCATCAAGGAAGGTTGCTAAGCATGTGTAGTCTGAGTCATGATAAAATGAGGGTAGCCAACAATTATCAAGTGCAATTCCTTTGCCACACACTGTAAAATTATCATAATCATCCCCAGGTGTTCAAAAGAAAATTTGAACTACAAAATAATAAATTATATAAATTATGTAAATGATCAATGTTTGTATAGTATATAGCACAACTGAGATTCATATCTGGACAGCTGTACTTACAGACCTAAGTACTTAGCACCTTGTAGGACTGTCTACAATGGACACCACTCTACATGGTGGTTCCATGGAACACAGCATCAGAAATCACTTGGGGATGAAGGTCCCGCTCCAGATCTACTAAATCAGAATCTCTGGGTATGAGATCCTGCTGTATGTGCTTTCTCTCTCCTGGTGATTCTGATACATGATCACATTTGAGAATCACTTGTTTTGACTTTCACATCAAGATAAGTGCTATAAATCACAGGGAACTCTGATTAACACTAGAGTACTGGGGATTTCTCAAGGAATTTATTATTCAAGATCAACATTTATTACAAAGACCAACATACTTCAGAGAAGTGATCCACATCCAGCAAACATACCAGCTTTAGATCACACCATTCTTAACTGGCTTGGAATCTGAGTTTGCTCTATTATTTTTCTTTTCCTATTTTTTTTTTTTAAGAGTTGGGGTATAGGCCAGAGGCTTGGGGAGGGGGGTGGTAAGAGGATTTACCAGAGACAGAGTGGGGAGCACAATTGACAGATGTATGAAATGCATGGCTGAGGGGAGCAGTGGACAAGATAGGAAAGGTCTGCTGCACCATGTGGGTTAGCTCCTAGGCCGGGGATCGAACTCATGCTGCAGTGGATGTTGATAGCTTCATAGTGCTGAGACTCAACCCCTTGTGCCAACAGGGAAGCCAATGCTCTATTTCTTGACTCGTTCGTTTTTTTCTGTGCTTCAGTTTCCTTGTATTAAAATACAGATGATGATGCTTGCTTTCTTTCCTGAGAAATAGTCTAAGAATTAATAAGCTGTATTAAACTCAGTTCTTGGAAGAAAAGCAGTATATAAACACATCATTAATATTTTAAACAGGTTAACTTTTTCCATGTGAATAAAGTCTTTTTTTTTTCTATCAGTGATAAAACATATTTCCTTTTCCCAAAAGACTTTGACTTTTAAAAAGATTTCTTATATCAAAGCACCAACCAGATTATTTATTTATTTATTTATTTGAAGATTTTTTTTTTTTTTTTATACAAGTACAGGATACAGGCCAGATGCTTGGGAGGGTAAGAGGATCCACCAGAGACAAGAGTGGGAAACAGAACAGGCCAACTGACTGAAATACACTACTGAGGGGAGCAGTGGGCGAGAAAGGAGAGGTCTGCTGGGCCATGTGGGATTCTCGCCAGCTGGCCGGTCGGGATCGAACCCGTGTTGCAGAGTCTGCAGACAGTTTCACAGTGCGGCGCTCAACCACCTGCAGCACCAGGGAGGCCCTCAACCAACCAGATTTTTTAAAACTAGGGGGAAGAATATCAAGTTAAGGAAACACTTTTTCTAAGACCAGCAGTAGTTCTGAAAGTCCTAGTTTTTGTAATGCTAAGAGGCAGTGTAATGTGTGGCAGGAACACTGGGTTAGAGAGCGATCCACCAATGCCAAGTTTAAGCTCTCCATGCTGTTTTTTTGGCAGTGATAATTAGGGCAGCTTCTTCTCCTTTCTTGGCCCCTATGTACTGACTATAAAAGGCTACAGACTGTGGCTACAGAAAACTGGATCTAAATCCTGACTTTGCTATTCACTAGCATTGTGAATTTAGGTTATTTACCCACTTTGATTTGTCAACTCCTCATATGGGCAATGAGGACAGTGTTAGATACGTTAATAAAAGTAAAGTGCTTAACTCAGTGCCTGACACTCAGTAGTAAGTGCTGGCTGTTACTATCACTAATAAAAATTCAGGTATTGGTTGAGTGATTGCAAAGAGGCCTTATTGCTTTGGAATTTTAGGACCCTTCCTGAAGTTTTTCTCAGAGTCTTTAGTTGCCTTCATTCCAAAGGATTCAACTTCCTCTTGCATTTCTTGAGTACCTGTTATGTGGCAGGGCTATTTGAAGGACTAGGGATACCTTGAATATAAGTGAATATTTTTACCTTTCAGGAGCATACATGAGCTATTCTAGGCATGTAGAAGTGCTCATACATCTTGGGTCCATTAAATGAAATCCCTTTTATAAACTTAGAAATCCCCAGCATAGACAGGAAAATATTTTTCTTACCCTTCACCTATTTGTAGAGATAAAGATCTCCATTTGATGAGTGCTCTGCTCATTTATTTATTTTTTTATGAAATGACGGCTTACTGTTCATCATAAAGGATTATAGAAAGGAGGTGGGTATCCCTATGTCATCTTGCCTGGATTGAGGGAAAACTTGAACATTAGGGTAGGTTGGGAAAGAGGATGGGATGGTTGGATTAACGGGAAGCAAAAGACATTTTGAAATTCATCTGTTATTTCCCAATCCTGTTTACTGGTTAAGAAGGAAGAGGTTTTGAAATTTGGTTACATGACTGTATAAGGGGTTATTAATCTATCTAGAAGTTTAGGAAATGTGAAATGATGCAGCTCCAGTCTGTTGGGAGGAGGATATTGTTAAACATTCTGGATTCAGACAGAAAATCTTCCTGATGCTTTGTCTCCATGGCACAGGAACAACAATGCCAGATCTCAGCTGATGTAAACATTTTAGCAGGAAGGAATGCACTTCTTTCATCTCTTATAACATAAATTAAACATCACAGCAGACATCAGGCTGGAAAAGTTACAGGAACTTTAGGTACTTCCAGCACTATATTAATGCAGTCTGGCCAATGGGTTCCAACGGGCAGTGAGATCACCAGCAGGTATGGGGCCTGGGTGATTCCCTGTCAGCCCTGCAGACAGCCTGGGGCTTAGAGGGCAGTTGTTCTGGCACCAGATGCTGTATCACATCCAGCTCATTTAGATCTAGAGACAGGAATTTGAAATACAGGCAGAGAGAGAGAGTACCAAAGAGCTTTATCAGCCATTTGCAGCAGTACCATGCGTGGGCAGCCAAGAAGTTTCAGGACTAGAGACCTGGCAGGGCTGAGGGAAGTAGCCCAAGCAGTGCCCAGGGCAGAGTCAAGGCTGTCCAGTAAGCCTGTGCACACAGAAAAGGAAGCATGGTTATGATGAGACCAGCTGACAAAATAGGTCAAGTCCAGATTGCTGGGGTAAGCTGAAGACCAGTTTGTTGTCAGGTTATAGTGGATGTATTAGTTTCTTAGAACAGCCATAAAATAGACTCAATGGCCTACAATTGACATTGTATTTCTCATAGTTCCGGAAGCTCAAATTCTGAGATCAAGGTCTTGACAGGGTTGGTTTTTTCAGAAGGCTCTGGGGGAGACTCTGCTTCATCCCTCTCACCTAGTTTCTGGTGACTGCAGCACAATCCTTGGTGTTCCTGGACTTGATGCGTCACTATTTTTGCACACACTTAATATCATCTTCACCTCTACTTATAAGGACACCTGTTATTGGATTTAAATCCAGTAAGGATTACCTCATCTTTGAGTTTCTTAACTACATCTACAAAGATCTTTTTATCAAATAAGATCTCCTTCACTGATCTGGGCTTAGGACCTGGTCATATTTCTGGAGTGCCACCATTCAACCTACTAGCCTGGATATAAATGTAGAAGTCAGAAAATTTAGGTTTTAATTCCAACTAATAACATACTTTAATGGCTGTACTTGAACAACTTTTTGACATTTGTCAGTGACTCATTCATGATCAGGAAATGTATGTTGAACATCTACTATGTACTAGACACTATTCTAGATTCTGGTGCTTCAGTAATAAAGCTGGCAGAAATCTGTCATCATGGAGGCTAAGCTCTAAGTAGGGGCCTGAAGATAAATAATAATTTGAAATATATGGTATGCCTGATGTTGATGAGCACTACAGAGAATGTAAATTAGGGGCATAGATGGAAATGCTAGGATGTGGGAAAGGGAGTTTTTGAATACAGTGGCCCAGGAAAGCCTTATGAAAGTTACTACTTAAGCTATCTTCAAGGAGGAGAGGAAGTAAGCCTGGTAGACACCAGGGGAAATCTTCCAGGTGGACAGGACAGCAAGTACAGAGGATCTGTGACTGGAGGGTGAGTAAATAGGTCAGCAAATCAGGAGAGTGAACAGAATAAAGGGTTGAAGTAAATGGCTTGGGAGAAACAAGAGGCCGGATCGTGCACAGAAGGCAGACTGTCTACTTACTGAAAGGACTTAGGCATTTGCTCAAAGTAGACTGAGGAGTCGCTGGGGATTTTGAGAAAAGGCAAGATGTGATGTGATTCCATGATTTCAGGATCACTTCTGCAACTGTACATGAAGCAGACTCATGTGGAAGCCAGAATATAACAGGGAGACTGATACTGTAAATTAGAACTGTGGTGGCTGGGGGTTGGAGCAGCGGAGACTGGGAGCAGTGGTGGGTTCCATAGAGGGTCTGGGGCTGAAATTATTAGAAAATGCTCATGGTTGAGTATGAGGGATGAAAGAAAGGAGTGAAAGATACCTCCAAGGTTTTGGGCCTGAAAACTGGGAGCGTTTATTGAGACAGGATAGTGATAGTTCACTTGTATTAGACAACCCACTGTTCAGCACTGTCAATTGATACTGTTATACCCATTTTACAGATGAAGAAACTGACCCTTTGAAAACTTAAGTACAATGTTTAAGACCAGAACCTGAAATATGATTTAGACCCACTTCTCTGATACTTATCATCTTAGACGCCTAACTATCAAAGCCCCAGTTCCTCTATTAAAAAAAAAAAGTTCTTATTATCTACACCCATAGGACTGTAAGGGTTGTATGCAAATGAATGTAATAAAATAATTACAACATTGTATAATTCTATATATTACCATTTGTTATGTATAAAATAGCCTAGACTTTGTGATATAGAATAACTATTACATCTAATGATTGTAGAGGTTGACTGGGCTTCATGTGATGTTTCTTGCATGGATCTCTCACATTTTTTGTGTTCAGACTGTGCTGAGGCTGGAGTCATCTCAAGGACTTTCTCATCACATGTCTAGTGGGTGATACTGGCTTTGATTTGGACCTCAGCTGGGGTGATCCATTGGAACATCAATACCTGGCCTCTTCATGTGACCTAGTCTTCCTCATACTACAGTAACTGACTTCCAAGAGCAAGCATTCATGAAAGAAACAGGTAGACCCTTTCAGGATTGAGCATTGCAAATCATATAGAACCACCCTTCTGCTGTATTCTATTGATGTCACAAATTTCTACCAGATTCAGGGAAAGGAAGGAGTGAACATTGATGGAAAGTAGCAAGGTCACATATAAGTCACATATTAAGAAAAGCACATGGGATGAGAGATAGAGTTATAGACATTTTAAAATGTGATTTTCAATGAAGTAGAAGATATTATCACAGGAGAAATTGATGAACCCAAGAAGACTTAACAAAAATTAGACAAGCTAGGCAGCAGTAAACAGAAGAATTGGAGCAACTAACTGGACACAGCCTCTCATGTTTGCAGCAGAGCAACAGGACTGCATCACACAGCCAAACGATGATGATGGATGTTTGGGCCCATTCAGAATTCTGCTCACTGTAGTTTTTTAAAATGATTTTTTCCCCTACACTTATAAAAAGAGCCCCCACGTAATGTTACAGCAAAAATAAAAGTTGTAGGGCACGAAAACAGGTGAAAAATTATCCCTCATCCCCACACACAGTCGGAATCAGTGTAAATGTACTCATTTTGGGTCCTATTATCATACTGGGTAGAGGCTCAGTGCCAAGCATAAGAGCTTGGGGTCTGGAGATCCCATAGACCTGGGTCTTAGTTTTCTCTCAGCTGGGTACACCTTGCATAAGTTACTTAACTTCTCTGAGCCTCAACTTCCCAATCTGCAAATGCTGATAACTATGAAGTTATCCCATAATAACTTCTTGATGAACATTAGCTTGTGAAATCTCTGTTAAATAAAAATATCGTTGATTTCCAAAAATGGTATCATTTACCATAGAGCAGTCATGCTGTTTTTTTATCTGCTCTTTTGACATAACAGTTTTATCCTGAACATTTTTCTGTATGACCCTGGCAGTGAATTCCTATGTTATTTTCTTTAAGATGCATATCTTTCCAGTGTATACATGAACTATAATTTTAATAGCTTCTAATGGTGGGATATTTAGCTTTTTTGAAACTTTTTTTTAAAGATTTGTTTATTTATTTATATAAGCACTGGGTACAGTAAGAAGCGCGGGAGGGTGAGAGAATTCACCAGAGTCAGAGTGGGGAGCAGAGCAGGCAGAAGGACCAAAAAGTACACTGCTGAGGGGAGCAGCGGGCGGCAGGAGAGGTCTGTGCACCATTCGGGACCCTCCTCCAGTGGCTGGGGAGCAGCTGGGGATCGAACCAGCACTGCAGAGACTGCAGGCAGCCTCGCAACCCAGCACTCAACTGCTGCGCCACCAGGTAGGCCCGCTTTTTTGAATTTTTTAAACCATTTTGTATAATGTTATAACAATGAATTTAACTGTTTGCCTATTTTATTACTGCATGGCACATTTGTTTATTAGACAAGTGACTATTGACAGATTTTTAGTAGTAGACTTCCTGGACCCAAATTGTCCCATTCAATTTTAAAATCCTTTTTATTATGAAAAATTTCAAATAAACAGAAAATTAGGGAGGATAGTATAATGGACACCAATTTATGGCTACCACCTATATTTAGCCTGTTAAGTTATTGCTATATTTACTTGATTTGTGTTTTCCCTAAGTATTTAAAAATAAAATACTTCCATCATGACATTTGTCATAATGTAGCATATGTCTCATAAAAATAACGTTAGCCCAGCTGTGTGGAGATTCCTCAATCTGCTAGAGATGAAGGTCCATATGATCCAGCAATTCCACTCCTAGGTATTTACCCAAAGGACACAGAAACATTAATTCCAAAGGGCACCTGCACTCCTTTCTTTGTAGCAGCACTATTTACAATAGTTAAGCTATGGAAACAACCCCAATGCCCCAAAATACTGGGTCAAGAAGATGTGGCACATATCCACAATGGAATATTATTCGGCAATCAAAAAAGACAAACTCATGCCATTTGCAGCAATGTGGATAGAGCTCGAAGGGATCATGCTCAGTGGAATAAGCCAAAAATAAAAATAAAAATAAAATACCTGATGGTCTCATAGCAAGAATTTAGAAAATGTAAATAAGGGACCAGGAAAAAGACTAATTATAATAAAGTAAAAATCAAAATCAACAAGCAACTATAAACCAGAGACACACTACGAGGCAGGGGCAGGGGTGAGAAGGGAGTAGGATCAAAACAAGGGTAGTGGGAATTGTATGGGGACTATAACGAAGATGAAAATGCACACATTGTGCAAATATTAAAAATGATGTAAAAATATATAAAATTCAAAATTCAAAAAAATACATTCTGCCAAAAAACCATCATACCATTATCATACATAGGAAAAGTATATGCTGTAATATCATCTTATAGTTAATTAAAAATTCCCAAAGTGTTCAAAATATCTTTTACAGTATTTTTTCAATTCAGAACCCAATTGAGGACTCTAAATACCTTTGGTTATTACTGTGTCTTAAGTTTAATCTAAAGCTGTCACTACCACCTGTGTCTCCCACCTTTAATGTTGTCTAGTTGTAGAACCTGTGCTCATTGACTTTTCCATCTCTGAACATTATAAAAATTCTCAGAAGTGAAATTGTTGGACCACAAAGCACCTAGTTGTAGGTAGCCCTTGTATGGGAGTACTTACCTGTCTCCAGGAAGGCTGCTCCCTCCTTCTCAAGTGAGGTCCTTCTTGGAGACCAGCCATTAAGGAGGCCCCGCCCTTCCAGCAGTGACTTAGCACCTGATGTTCAGTACAGTTTCCTAAGGGTAAAGTGTCACAGAGTTTGTGTGGAATTGTAACAGTGTTACATGGGCTGGGTGCATGCACTGTAACAGGGCTATAGCCATTCAGGGATAGTACCCAGTAGAGGACAGGTAACTGTCTTGATTCCTCACCTGTGCACAATTGCAAGACCACTCTGGCTCAAGGAAGAGCAAAAATGAGGTTTAACAAACAGGTGAAATAAGGAGTTCTTAATTTTGCAAGTAGCTAACTATCTTATCCCAGGTTGTGTCCATAGTGTCCAGAAGTCCCAAACAAAATGCTGCTTGTCAATTAGGGCCCAGAGCAGCATGGCACATGGGCAAGCAACGGGCCAGGATCCAACTCACTGCAGCTGGAGGTGCTCACAGGTGGGGCAGCTGCATTGATACCACAGTAGCCCGCAACTACAGTCTGAAGATCAGGATGGACAGCAATGGAAGCAGCAGCACTGGAGGCAGTGCCAGATGATCCCAGGTCTCAGAGGTGACCAGAACATGCCAGTAGTGCCAGTCAGCACTAGACACTAGGAGGCAGTAGTGTCAAAACCACGCGCGTAAATGCTGATTTTGGCAAACACCAATGACAAACAGCTCTTTGTGACACAGGCCTGGGGCCTTTGCTGCTCCTTTCAGGCGGGGTTAGAGGCAGTCGAGAGGCGGGTGCAACAACACCCAGCCTCTGCAAACTATTGATACTCTTGTTTCTCTGTGTCCTTTGGGGGGTTGGCTTCTTTCTTCTGTGGAGGGCAGGAACAGAGACAGTGAGAGCATGTGCCCTGTGCTGCACCTGCCCTGCCTTATAGCCTCTTTCAGTGCCCCCCCCCACCCCTAAGTCTGATTGAACCAGTTTCAATCCTATGGCTGATAGGACCATTGACCAATCAGCTTATAGCTCACACCTGATTGGCCCATTCCTGATCCAGGCACCAAATTTACAAGCCTCTTTACTGCCTGCAGCTGGAGGGAGTCACAGTGTCAGAGCTGACCCAGTGGGGCCCCATGTTCCTCCTTGAATGCCCATAACCCCGCTGCTGCTTGCACTGCCTGCAAGCAGCCTCTGCAAAGAAGTGCCAGAACCCTGGAGCCCTAGAGCCCTGAGGTGGTGGAGGAGTGGTCTCCAGTTTCACAATGATATTCTAGTTTGATGGAAAAGATGAACTGAAGTCCAACACCAGAGGACAAAATGTTTTGAAGACCCCTTTCTACTCATGATGAGAGGCTGGTGAGTTTTTCCTGGGTACATTCTTCCTTGTTGGTGGGATGGTTGAGAGCAGGTCTTAATGTCAGTGATGTGCTTTGAAATTCTGTTTCTTCCTGAGTAACTTGTTTTCTTGGGGGGGAAAAAACACTTTATATTTCATTCCATTTGGCACTCTTGTAAGTGCAAGGCACTGAGAACTCTACTCTGAGTGGCAAAGATGCTGCCACTGAGTGGCTGGTCTCAACCACTGACGCAGGGATTTGTATTCTCAATATTTACATACAAGTATCACCTGGAGGGCACGGAGGGCCTTGTACTGACTAGTGATCCTCTGAGATTCTGATTAAGTAGATGAGGCCCAGGAATCTACTTCCCTTAACAGACACTCTAACAGCTTTTGATTCAGTTAGTCCAGAGACCATATGTAGGGGCAGGAATGACCACTGAGCAGGTTTTCTGATCCCATGCAGACCGGGTAAAGGAGGAGTCAGAGTCCTCAGTGGTTTTTGCAGGTCTTTTATTGGTGTTCACCAGGCATATGGCAGGCAGGGTGCTGGGGGGCCAGGAGGCTGGCAGTCCTCCCAGCCCCCAGCAGGTCTTCACTCTGGGCTCTCTGGCATTCTCTGCTTCTCAGCTTCTTCATCGGCTTCTACTGGCGTCCCTGTGACACCGCCCTTAAAAAAAAAAAAGCACAGTCTTAGCCCAGCTGAATCCCATCTACCTAGGCCCACACCCTATTCCAGGTGCCCGCCATCAGGCATGCATTCAGGACAAGGATCCATCATCTATCCTGATGGCGGAAGGGCAGAAAACCCTGACATTTTTCCTTACCCTACAGTCCACCCCCTTAGGGTTTTCTGCCATATAATCTACATATATACAATTTAGCAAACTTAAACAATGCAGCCATGGCCCACAAAAGCAAATACACCATACTTTAAAAAATCTTACCTGGAATCCTCAGTTTACTTGTCAATAGTAAGTAACACTTTATAGCAATTGTTGTGTGCCTTGTACCCTTCTAACTACACATATTGACTTATTCAATTCTTTCAGCCACTCTATGAGCTAGACACATTTGTACCCTCCTTTTATAGAATGAGAAAATTGAGGAGAGAGGTTAAGTAACTTGCTGAGGGTTCACACCAGTAGGTAGCAGAGTCAAGATAGGATAATATGGAAGAATATGGAAATATAAATCTAAAATGTAAACGTGCCTCTAAGTGACTTGTAAATTTGAAAATTCTTAGAGTAAGATATTGTTAAAACTACTATTTGGTGATATGCAGTGAATATTTCCCACTATGGTTATAGGTATGTCTGAGGTACTCTTTGTCATTCTGGTGAAGATGAGGTCGATGATCTACAGAGTGGATGAATGCTTGGCAAGTAGAGAACATTCAGAGTGTTCTTGCTGAATAAATAAGTAAATACATGTGTCTGAATATATTCCAATACTCTGCTTAATCCTTGAATCCTTACACTGATAATAGACTTCTATGTTACCTCTCGATCTATTCCCCGATCTAGTTCCCTGTGTCCACAAAATACCACCACTGGATGTCCAGATGATCAGTCATGGCCATGGATTGACAAGTGAATTTTCTGTCTTTGTTTTCTCTTATCATTGTTGTTGCAGTGACTAAATCTTTGGATGCAGTACTGATTGGTTCAGTCACTGGTCATTGTGAGAATGTAGCACGGTCCTTAGCTACTTCAGGCTTCTACTTTACACACATAGAGGATGGTAGTTAAAAGCACAGGCTTGGATTAAGATTTTAGTTATGACATCAGGGAAATGCATTAAATTCCTTGATTGTGAGTTGCCTTCTCTCAAATGAGACAGTGTTGTTAGCAATTAGTAGTGAGGGCCTTGAGAGATTTCACCTGTGTTTGAATCTCAACTAAGTTGTTTATCAGCTCTATAAAACTTGGGAAAATTATGTCTTATCTGTAAAATAAAACTAATAGATTAGTGTTGGGGTAGTTAAGCATTTCAACACAATGCCCAGCCTATGGTAAGTAACGTATGTAAATAAGACTAACATTAACCATCACATTGTTATGAAAGAGAAGTCATCCTAACTACTCTTCTGGGAATTTGAAACAATGTTTATAAATTATCTGGGATATTTTGTTAACTGCTCTATAAATAGTCATTGCTGTACTTCTATTGATATTATTATACCATGAGGTTAAGTTCAACTATTTACATGTTTTTTTTTTCACTACTAACATTCTGTAATAACAAAATAAATGATCTGACATTTTAACTTGAGAGATATGGCAATACAGCAAGAAATAACTATATGATGTTTTGTGGCTGTTTGTATGATTAGGGGCTCTGAACTCAGGGCAGTCTTCCAGAAAACAAGCTATTGGCTTTAAGAGTAAAGGATTGATATAGATGTTCCCAGTGAGAAATTTCAGTACCTGAAGATAAGACAAGATCATTGAGATGCACTATTCTTTCAACTAATGGAAATGTCAGTCCTTCTGAGTGTTGTTACATTATTCAATTTGGGGATAAGAAATACACAATCCTAAAGGATGCTTTCAGACAAAGTTGAGTCCTTGACTATCCTGCTTGACATCCATTTGGCAAAAGTGTCTAGGTCCCTCTACATGCTGGAAAAGGCTGGAGTAAGGTTGCCAAATAAAATACAAGATATCCAGATAAATTTTTTTTCAGGCAATCAATGAAATTTCTTAGTGTAAATATATCTACTTTTCTGTGTGTATGTATGGAAAAAGTATGTCTCAAATAGTGAAATATTTGTTTTCTCTATGTGGCAACCGCAGGCTATATTGCAGAGCTGTGCTTCTCAAACTGTACTATGCATATAAATCATCTGGAAATTTTATTAAATTGCAGATTCTGGCTGTGTAGTTGTGGTGTTGAGGCTGCTCTTTTGAGGGTCATATCTGAGTGAAAAGGGTGAGCAGTAGTAGAATCACCTGTGGTTAATCTTTGCTGTAACAACATAGTACAGATAGGTGGTTTGAGTTAAGAGATGCTGGCAATCCAAGATCAAGGTACTGATAAGGTCTGATTTCTCCAGAGGGCTCTCTGCTTTGCATGGTCTTTCATCTATGCCCATAAGCCTTTGGTGTGTCTCTGTGTCTCCTATTTTTCTCTTCTTAGAAAGACACCAATCAAATTGAACTAGGACTCACACTAATAGTCTTATTTTAACTTAATCACATATATGAGGGCCTTCTCTTCATATTCTGAGGGACTGGGGTTTAAGGTTTCAATATTTTGGGAGGACACAATTCAAATCATAACACTATATGAGACCCACAAACTAGAATTTCTGTGGGAGAGGTTTTTAGAGGCTTACCAGTTTCACCATTTGGAAACTCTAGTTGATTTTTTCAGGCAAATTTTAGAAATCTGGTGTAAGCAATGCTCTTAAACTTGAGCATGAATCAGAATCACCTAAAGAACTTGTTAAAACTCCTGTTTCTAATTCAAGGGGTAATGGGGAGCTCCAGATTCTATTTTTCTAAAGAGCAGCCATTCTTAGGAACTACTATCTTAGACAAATCCCTGAACCTCTCTCAAAGGCAGGGACAATAGCAATGTGATACTTATGTGGCTATCTCATGGATTTCCTGAGATTAGAAGGCAAAAGCTCTTGGGGAATCTAAAGCCTTATATTAGATGAAAGTAGGTTATGGGGATGCATTTTCTACAAGTTCTAAATCAGGAAACAAAGTTAATGTATTTTTTTAAAGTGAAAGCATTGATTTTTTTTTTTTAAATTTTCCTGTTAATCTGTTCTTGAGAGTCAATAAAATATATTTCATTCTTAGCTTGACTACTACCTAACACCATGCACAAAAACCAACTCAAAATGCATTAAAGAACTAGACATAAGACCTGAAACCATAAAATACATAGAAGGAAATATAGGCGAAACACTACATGATATGCACATCAAGGACATCTTTACAGACACATCACCCAAAGCAGTCATAATGAAGGCAAAGATCAACAGCTGGGACTACATCAAATTAAAGAGCTTCTGCACAGCAAAAGAGACAATAACCAAAACAAAGAGTAATCCCACCGACTGGGAGAAAAATTTTGCACACAACACTAATGATAAAGGACTGATCACAAAAATCTACAAAGAGCTGATGAGACTCAACAAAAACAAAGAAAATAATCCAGTCAAAAATTGGGCAGAAGAACTAAAAAGAAATTTCTCTAAAGAGGAAATGCAAATGGCCAACAGGCATATGAAAAAATGTTCAATACCACTTGTAATCAGGGAAATGCAAATTAAAACTACAGTGAGATACCATCTTTACACCAGTGAGAATGGCATATATTAAAAAAAACTAGCAACAACAAATGTTGGCGAGGTTGTGGAGAAAAAGGAACTCTCCTGCACTGCTGGTGGGAGTGCAAACTAGTCCAACCACTATGGAGAGCTGTGTGTAGATTTCTTGACCTATTAAACATAGAGCTTCCATATGTACCAGCAATTCCACTCCTAGGTATTTACCCAAAGGACACAGAAACATCAATTCCAAAGAGCACCTGCACCCCTATGTTTATAGCAGCACTATTTATAATAGCTAAGCTTTGGAAACAACCAAAATGCCCAAAAATAGATGACTGGATCAAGAAGATGTGGTACATATACACCATGGAATATTACTCAGCAATCAAAAAAGATAAACACATGCAATTTGCAGCAACATGGATGGCGCTAGAAGGGATCATGCTCAGTGAAATAAGCCAGAAAGAAAAAGAAAAATACAGGATGGTCTCACTCATAGCAGGAATCTAGAAAACTTAAATAAGGGACCAGGAATAAGAATAACTATAACAAAGAAAATGTCAAAATCAACAAATAACTATGAACAAGAGACACTCTATGGGGGGTGGGGGCGGGGAAAGGTGGGCTTGGGATAAAAATAAGGGGGTTGTAATTGTATGGGGAATATAAAAATAAAATTTAAATTAAAAAATATTTCGTTCTTGTCACCATAGAAGTTTTATTAAATAACATATTATTAGATCTCCTGAGACCATTTTCCCAAAAATAATCTGGGGAGGGTGGTGAAGGTAAAAATCTACAGACATTTGAATGACAAATATTTGGAAGGACCAAAAGTCATGTGGTTGAAAACCAGTCTCCTGAGAAAGTGCTTTCTTTGTATAGCTGGGATTTCTGAGACATGAATTACTTTAATGTCTATCATGGTAATAAACCTGTGAACAAAGTCTTTCAGAAAGAGAAATCGGTAACTTTTATAACAAATCTCAAAGTACTTAGGAGACCAAACCTTTCTGATACATTACAAATTTAAAATTTAGGACCTCCCTGGTGGCGCAAGGGGTTAAGGATCAGCCCTATGAAGCTACAGCCACTGCAGCATACTTTGATCCCCAGCCAGGGAGCTAACCCACATGATGTGGCAGACCTTTCCTGTCTCACCTGCTGCTCCCCTCAGCAGTGTATTTCAGTCAATCCACCTGTTCTGCTCCCCGCTCTGTCTCTGGTAAATCCTCTCACCCCCCTCACCTCTGGGCTACACCCCAGCTTTTTTATGCACAAATAAATACATGTTTAAAATTTAGGTAACCCTGGTAAATATAGAGAACTTAAGAAATGTATCTACCTCTGTATGACAGTTTTATAGGCATTTCCCTTTGGAAGCCAGCACTCTTGTCATTTTCTTTTTTTGAAACAAGGTATAGGAGATTGATTGATAAGCAATTTTAAAGGTCTTATTTATAATAATGGGATGGCAAGGTGATGATTTTATTTCATAAGTAGCAGGTCAGAACATCTCTTTGGAGTACAGGAAACTAGAGGTGGGAGATGGTGTCTGCTATTGTGTGTCTTTCAAAACACATTTCAGAACTTGTCCTTCCATTCAGGGAGCATTAAATGTGTGTGAAGCCACTACTATGTGCTTGGAGAAGCAGAAGAGGTTCATACATGACAGATTTAAAAGAAATCTCAAAAGTACTTTTGAGACTGAACCATTCTGGCATGTTAGAAATTTAAAATCATTAGCATGACAGTTTCTGATTTCTTATTCTAAAAGAGTTTGTTCATATGTTTATTAACATGATAGACATTAAAGTAATTCGTGTTCTGTTCATTTTCACTTTTTACATTTCTTCATTTGTTATTCCTAACTGACCAATGAAAATAGATATATTTTAAACTAGGGTAATTTGACCAGAAACTTTATAGGGCAGGTCTTTATTAATTTTGTTTTCTAATCTTCAAGTTAATAAGACCAGAGATTAAATCACTTGATGAAGGTCAACCAGTTGGTTATGATAGAATAGAATTTGAACATAGGCTTCTGACTGCAAATGCCTCTCTTGAGCTTATTTTCCTTCAATTGTTCTTGGATTCAAGGATGACAGTGACTGGATTCAAAGTTGAAAAGTGATATAGGGAAAAGGCTACAATTCTCTGCTGTCAACCAGGGGCAAATCATCTAGCTGACTGACCTTTGTATATTTGATAATCATCTTTGCTTGTTGGGTAAATAAATAATTCTGCCAGAAATTTGTTTTACAATTGAAAATTCCACGTTGGGTGTTAAACTATGGCCGAAGGGTAGAAGAACTCTTCTTTGAAAACTGAGATGCAGTATACAGAACATCTAATCAGATGCTGGGTTTTTCCTCTAAATGTCAGTGCTTTAGTTGCTGTGATGAAGTAATGCTAGGAAGCTGGAATAGAGGCTGGATACTTTTGAGCTTTGGGGAGTGACTATTTGTAACCAATAAGTGTTTAAACACTGTAATTGCTGGCGGGGGAATACCAACAAGAGCAGGGTGGATATCTGCCCAGGTTAAAAGCCTGGATTCCTAAATATCCGCATTCCTTTGGATAATCAAGGAAAATTGATGTTCGTGATACCATGACAAACTTGCATCACCCAAATTTTTGATTTTTTTTTCTGGGCTAGTAAGAACTGTAAAGTAAAAGTTAAAATTAGGGGTTTAATCTAAAAATGTGAGCTATTATTAATCATAGGTACACATCATAAATGTGTCTGTTAGTTTCCCAAAATTCATGTACCTGAGAGTATTTTGTTATGATTCTGATTCCCTGGAATCTGTGTTTTTAATACTTGTCTAGCTGCATCTATTGCCAGCTATTGTTCTGTTTTGCCCTCCAGATGTTGCACACTCAGTTTTTTTTTTTTTTTTTAAAGTACGCTCTGATTTCTGGAGGTAGAGCTCTGAGGACTGTCTTGGTGCCCTCCCTTGCTTTCTGGATTCCTGTTGGGAGAAGCCAAGGGGACATCCTGGCAAGATAAAAGAGGGAGGTAGGAGAGGGACTTTAGAATGTTCTATGCCCTCAGCTTCCTTCTTACAGTATTACCTTGGACTGACGTCACTTTTACCAAAAGTCACAGATCCGTGGAAGTTGGTCCTCTCCATATATCTGTTTCTTCTCAGGTTCTGATAACGATTACCTCATCTGACCCCTTCCCACTAAGGGGCGATGACAGCTTTTCGGCACCAACTTATACCTCTCATGGTTTCCTGCAGTCTTTGCTCACATTTTCTTTATTGAAACTCTATTCATTATTTCTATTTTGACCATTTATTTCCTGCTGGGATCCTACTGACAGACTCCATCTTATCCACTTCCCAACTTCTAATTGGATTTACATGATCTCTTATGAAAACATCCTGACTATTGATAGTTCAGATATGTTGGGGGAAGTCTGTCAAGGTATGAAAAACCAGCTACAGTTCTAACATTCACTTTTTTTTTTTTTAAGATTTATTTATACAAGCACTTGGGTACAGTCAGAAGCACGAGAGGGTGAGAGAATTCACCAGAGCCAGAGCAGGGAGCAGAGCAGGCAGAAGGACCGAAGTACACTGCTGAGGGGAGCAGCAGGCGGCAGGAGAGAGGTCTGCGTGCCTAACATTCACGTTTTAACTTTTGCTTCCCTGTGTGAAATCTCTTGGAGAAAGTTTGGCTGGCCTATCCCAGATGGTAAAGAATATATAAATTGAGGGTGATCCCAGGGTCAAAAACCTTAAATGGACTTTGCAACTTTTATTCAAATGATACAACATGATTAAAATATAAAGGAGTTTGCTCCCAAACAGAAATAGAAATACTCGAAGGGGCCTTAACTGGGATTCTGTTTGGCATTATAATTTTATGCTGCTCAGTATTTGCATGGTCAATTAATCCCTTAAAGTGATGACTAGTAGGCAATTTATTTGGACTATACTAGAGGCTAATTGGTAGTATTGTTACACAAAATCTTGTGGGCAAAATTATGCCTGTCTTAAAAATGTGCCTTTGGTGTTTGAAGAAAGAGCTCTCATGCCTTGGGTCTCATAGGAGTTCAGTCTGCTGATGTCAGAATTACTGTAGAATTTGGAAGCTTAAGTGTAGGATGGGTGGTGTGAAAAGTGCATTAAAGATTAATGACAATGGACTAGTGGGAGAGTCATATTTTCTGGGAATCAAAGAGTTTGAGGCTTTCATGTGCAAATGCCTGGGAGAATGTTGATCATTCTGGAATTCGTCATATGGCCTTTGGTTAAATTTTATCAGCCTGTTATTCAGCAAGGTGTTCCACCTTGCCCCTCCCCCATCTAATATGTTCATTTATTCAACACAGATTTTTTTGAGTACCTACTCTGTGCCAGACACCATTAAATAATCTGAAAACAGTGATGAGTCAAAGAACATACATTTTCTCTCTCATGGAGATTACAGTGTAGTAAAATTGACAATTTTCTGAAATAGTGGAGTAAGTATATACTTATATTGTGAGAGTAATTGTATTTCTTGTAATATTATGTTCTAGAACATAAGGATTTTTCCGGTTTCAAAATACTCCCAAACATTGGAGGAAATATAGTAAGAATCATTTTGAATGTGGGACTGAGCCCCTTAAAAGTTCAGGAAAGTTCTTAGAGGCTAGAAGAAAACCTGAAAATGAAAAGGCTAGCATGTGCCAAAGTCTGGTTGCCTTTTGTATGATGCAAGAGGAGGGAATTTTCACAGACAATGCTGTTGGTAAGGAGGAGAAATCCCCCCTCACCTTATGTATTTTTCTTGGTTTGACTTATGACCAAGGCCAACTCTTAGAGGTCAGTGATGGTGGAACCAAGACTTAAACTTGGGCAACCAATTAAAAAAAAACTCACCATTTGTTCTTTGTATGGGCACCATAACCTTTAAACCATGTGCTTCTTAAACTTTAAATTGAACTGCTTCATCTGGGATCTTAACATGAAGATAATGATGCTGTGGGTTGGGATGGGGCCACAGATTTGCTGGTCCTTGGAGCCCACTTTTAGCAGCACTATGATGGGATTGGCATTCAGTGAATAAAATAATGAAGTAAATCCTCTTGCCCTCCTGTGCCTCTGGCCTGTACCCCAGTTCTTGTATAAAAATAAATCTAAAATAAAATAATGAAGTACTTCAAGGAAAGAATATGCTAAGTTGTGATTGTTTTTTGGGGGAATCCTATTGTTGCCTTGCTCTTAGAGCTTTCTGAGTAGTACAATTTTAATTAAATATTGATTGAGCACCTTCTCTAGTTAGGGCACCAAAGAAGATGCAGGGATGAATGTGATATATGACCTCTCTTCTGGCCAGAAGCTTGAGGTGGCACCATTGGGCTAGCTGGGACACTGGATAACAGTGAGCTCCTGATACTAGTCAGCTCGGCCTGCTTTCTGTACTACTTGTGACAGAAGTAACTACTAGTCTCAATCAAAGCTAACTACCTAGGACAGACACTATCAATCTTATTGGAGAGCGTTGTACATATGCCATTTCATCTGTGCTCTTCAAAATTCTACCATCTAGATGCCATTCTTTTCCCCCTTTTACACAAGGAGAATTGTGGCAGAGAGCAGTTTCGTAGCCTGTCCAGAAGCACAGCAAGGCTAACACTGGAATCAAAGTGGTTCTACTTCCAGAGTCCCATTTCTCTACCATTGTGTTCTCTTGCTTGTCTGGAACCATAAAGTAGAAAATGATACACAGGTATAGAGAGGAAGTAACAAGCATAGAGGTTTTTTTTTGTTTTAAATGAGAAGTAACTAATGATTCAAAATGTAGAAAATTATGTAATATTGAGATTTTCACATTGATAAATATCTTTTTTTGTCACTCTTTTTTCATATTTTTTAATGTGAAAGAAACAAAATATAACAGGTAATAGTAACATTCCCTTTACCCCTCCCTATTTCTATTTCCTCTCTTAACCCTAAGTTAGGAGATCATATTTTTCTATTTCTAGAAAATAGCTTTATATTCTAGAAAATGTTATATATATGTACATCTATAGTATTGAGTATTTAAATATTCAGAAATTCTAATATGCTAGAGTAACTATCCACAATGTATATTTTTCACTTGGAATTATATATTTTTGTTATATTTATTTATATATAATTTACACCATTGTTCATTTTTGTACAATATTTGCTTTTTCCTCTCAGGTGTAATCCCCATTAAATTCCCACCACAAATTCACCCATGAACCATCACTATAGTCCCTGTACTCTTCCCTCCCCTGTTTTGATCCTCTCTCTCCCTCTCCCCTGCAGAATGTCTCTGATAAACAGTTGCCTGTTTATTTTGTTTCTTTATTGTTTTTTCCTCCATTCCCTTATTTAGTTCCCCTGTATTCCTCCTATAAGTGAAACCATCTGATATTTTTCTTTTTCCTTCTGACATATTTCACTGAGCATAATCCCTTTCAACTCCATCTAAGTGGTTGTGAATGGCATGAGTTTATCTTTTTTGATTGCTGAATATTGTTCCATTGTGTATATATACCACATCTTGATTCAGTCATCTGTTTGGGGGCAATTGGGTTGTTTCCATATCTTACCTTTTGTAAGTGGTGCTGCAATAAACATGGGGTACAGGTATCCTTTTGAACTGATGTGTTTGTGTTCTCTGGGTATATTTTTAGGAGTGGAATTGCTGGGTCATATGGTAGCTCCATTTTTAGTAGTTTGAGGAATCTCCACACAAATTTCCATAGTGGTTGGACCAGTTTGCATCCCCACCAGCAGTGTAGTACAGTTTCTTTTTTCTCCACATCCTTGCCACCATTTGTTGTTGCTAGTTTTTTTAAATATGTACCATTCTTACTGGTGTAAGGTGGTATCTCATTGTGGTTTTGATTTGCATTTCCCTGATTATAGGTGATGTTGAACATTTTTTCATATACCTGTTGGCCATTTTCATGTCTTTTTATTGATGAGTTTAGTCCATTTACAGTTTGGGTTAATATTGATTCATATGTGTCTATATTTGCCATTTTGTTTGTCTTTTTGTGATTCTATTCCTCACCCTCTTCTGTTCTTCCTATTCAATCCTCTATTGATTTTGGTGTTAGGGCTTCTTGTAATATATTTTTGAATACTAATGCTATCTTGTTTGGGAATTACAGAATTATTTTTTATGCCTGCCCTATATATCAGGCACTGAAGCAAGGGTAGTTTTTGTTCTTCGTACCTCAACCTTGTTATGGTCCTGTAATCATTTGTGGGGAGTTATACCATATGTGAGGAAGGTAGACTCAGAACAGAGTTGCTTAAAACTGTTTGAGATCCACTACTAACTTGCTGTTTGACTTCATATGTTTTTAGTTGCCATTTTGTTTATAAATATTCCTCACCTCACTGCCCATGTCCCTCACTATTGCCCATGTCAATAGTATTGTTCCAACTCCCTGAACTAGTATCTGGCAATTATAGGGTGATATTTTTTTAATGATTAAATTAATGATCTCATTTTGCTTCACTATTCAATGACATCTATAAAATGGGGTCAGAGGAACTTTCCCTACTTTCCACAATGAGTTGGAAAGATTATATCTGATAATATGCTTTGAGAACTACCCAAAATTTATGACAACTCTAGGTCATGTGGGTAGTAGAGAATAAGGAAGTCCAAGCAGGTGATACATTGGTCTGTCTCTCACATTATAATGTAAATTCCATGAGAACAGGAGTGTTGCCAATGACTTATTTGTGGCTATTAATGAAGTACTAGAATAGTTTCAGGGACTCGGTTTTTTGTAGATAAATAGAGTAGAAAAAATTTAATTAGGATCTTTATTTGACTCAGAGAAAATAAAGGTGAGCATAATGTGGGATTCAAGGACCAGGAATGAGAATATATTTGTGAATGAGGGTGTATATGACAACAGAAGAAAAAATACATGAGCAATCCATAAATAAGAATGATGGAATAATTTTCTAGGACTTGAAAAAATGTTAGATTGAAAAGGTCAATTCAATGTTTGGGGTTGACTTTCTAACTGAATAGGATCGACTGAATGACCAGTCTCAAAGCATAAAACTAGTCATTATAGATGACAAGGAAACAACAATTTAACTATAAATTCTTGATTCAGTATTTGTAAGTCTTTGAAGAAAGATGAGAGACAGTAGACTGTGGATTTCTAAACTTTGCATTCGGCTGAAGTACTTTAAGAGTTGGACAGTTGCCTGTGTACTGAAAACAATAATGTATCGTGAAGAACTCTGGACTTATACTTGGGTTTTTTCCAGCCTAATATATATGTATGCCTGTAAAATTAGTTTTAGTATGCATCTGTTGATTTTGTTTGCTCTACATCTATTTCCTTTCTCCCACCCTCCTAAAAGTATCCCAGTTTGTTTTGGGGAATAACTTCAGTCTCATTTTGTTGATTTGTGCAAAGATGGACTACTCTTCCATCTTCAGGAGTGGCCTTTTGATGCATATCATGGCAAATGACAAATATAGTTATTCTGGTGATGATGCCATAGGCAGGGTGGAACACAAGGCCCAAGATAGGCAAAGGCACTAATTCCTGGGAGGTAGGGTCTAATTATTGTGAAAGAGAAATCATCTTTCCACTAGGGTTGCTGTATGACTGTCAGCCAAAGGAGAGAACCTACCCAAGAGAAGCCAATCCAAAAGAAATGAAGCTTACAGAAAGAGGCTGAATACTGACATTTATATTGGAGCATCTGATTCTTTCTCACTTGAAGCTCTTCTATCCAACCCATTTCTTTTTTATTTATTTATTTTTAATATTTTATTTTATATAATTCTTACATCATTTTTCATTTTTGCACAATGTATGCATTTTCATTTTGGTTATATTCCCCATACAATTGCACCCATTCCCCCTAGTTTTGACCCTAGTCCTTCCTCTCCCCCTTTGCCCCCCCTATAGTGTGTCTCTGGTTTATAGTTACTTGTTGATTTTGATTTTTACTTTGTATTAATTAGTCTTTTTCCTAATCCCTTATTTAGGTTTTCTAAATTCCTGCTATGAGTGAGACCATCCAGTATTTTTCTTTTTCTTTCTGACTTATTTCACTGAGCATGATCCCTTCTAGCTCCATCCATGTTGCTGCAAACTGCATGTGTTTATCTTTTTTGATTGCTGAGTAATATTCCATTGTGTATATGTACCACATCTTCTTGATCCAGTCATCTATTTTTGGGCATTTGGGTTGTTTCCATAGCTTAGCTATTGTAAATAGTGCTGCTACAAAAAGAGGAGTGCAGGTGCCCTTTTGAATTAATGTTTCTGTGTCCTTTGGGTAAATACCTAGGAGTGGAATTGCTGGTTCATATGGAAGCTCTATGTTTAATAGGTCAAGAAATCTCTACACAGCTCTCCATAGTGGTTGGACCAGTTTGCACTCCCACCAGCAGTGAAGGAGAGTTCCCTTTTTTCCACATCCTCGCCAACATTTGTTGTTGCTAGTTTTTTTAATATGTGCCATTCTCACTGGTATAAGATGGTATCTCATTGTAGTTTTGATTTGCGTTTCCCTGATTACAAGTGATGTTGAACATCTTTTCATATGTCTATTGGCCATTTGCATTTCCTCTTCAGAGAAGTTTCTTTTTAGTTCTTCTGCCCATTTTTTGACTGGATTTTTTTGTTGTTGTTGAGTCTCATCAGCTCTTTGCAGATTTTTGTGATCAGTCCTTTATTGTTAGTGTTGTGTGCAAAAATTTTCTCCCAGTCGGTGGGGTTACTCTTTGTTTTGGTTATTGTCTCTTTTGTTGTGCAGAAGCTCTTTAATCTGATGTAGCCCTAGCTGTTTATCTTTGCCTTCACTATCACTGCTTTAGGTGATGTGTCTGTAAAGATGTCTTTGAGGTGCATGTCATATAGTGTTTTGCCTATATTACCTTCTATGCATGTTATGGTTTCAGGTCTTATGCCTATCCAACCCATTTCAATAAGGTCAGTCAGTAAATTTTTACTTTATTTAAAATAAAGATTTCTTATAATTCAAAGGGGTCTTGATGAATATTCTTAGAATAATAAAAACTTCAGTGGAATTGAATCTTGAAAGCAAAGTCCTCAAACATAGTCTGGTGAAAGTAAAGAAAGTATATCACACACTTTATTCTAGGCAATTAGCTATTAAAAACACATCTTGGAAACTTAGCCTCTCATCAGTGTTTGCATATCTAAAGCTAAAATTAGTTGATCTCAAGGTAATTTCCAGGTCAAAAGTATGAAATTATGAAACAGCTTTTCTTGCAGTGACCTCATGATCTCTGTTGTACTTGTTGACATCTCCCAATGACCAAGGTCAATTTTTACCAGGTTCTGGATTGTACCTTGCCACTTTTCCTCATTTCTTATTTCTGCTCATTTTTCTGTTTCATAATGCTTTGATACAAAGGAGACACTGCGATAATGATAATGTAAATAGCTACCATTTTGAATTGTCACAATAACAAGTACTTCACATAAGTCATTTATTTAATCTTCCCAAGAATCCAATGAGGTAAGGATAATATACAATAAGTAATCACTGATCAAGCATACGAATCTTGGATTTATTCAGTTTTCACCCTATATACCTTGCCAAACAAGATGGGTATAATGGGTATCATCACCCTAATTAGTGTTGACACATCACCATCTGAGGGGCTTACAAGTTTCCCCTAAGAATTGGGGAAGTGTCACTGTGTCAATCAGGTCAAATCTAACAACTCTTTCCTGTAAGTAGGTCTTACTCCTGCTGGGTTTTATAAGCAATGTTTTTTGTTCTTTGGGCTTTTAACAGAGATCATCTAACTAGTTTTTCCTTTAGTGACAGTTGAACAATAAGTGATGAGGATGCTAGTTCATCTCCAACATGATGAACAGCATTGCTCCAACTGATTCTTCCATGATTTTTTTTTTTTCATGTGGATCTCCCTGGGTAGATGATTTTCCATCTTTTTTTTTTTTTAAAAAGATCTATTCATTTATTTATACAAGCACTGGGTACAGTCAGAAGCACGGGAGGGTGAGAGAATTCACCAGAGCCAGAGCAGGGAGCAGAGCAGGCAGAAGGACCGAAGTACACTGCTGAGAGGAGCAGCGGGCAGCAGGAGAGGTCTGTGCACCATTCGGGACCCTCCTCCGTGGCCGCGGAGCAGCCGGCGATCGAACCGGCGCTGCAGAGGCTGCAGGCAGCTTCGCAACCCAGCGCTCAACCGCTGTGCCACCGGGGAGGCCCTGATTTTCCATCTTTTAAGATGGGTTTCACTAGGATCAGAGCCTGACCTGCAAGGGCATTTTTAATATTTTAGGTAATTCTTCACTTTCCTTTGGTCCCTGAGCTCCATCCTCTTTCCTCTTCTTTTTCTTTTTTATAAATTTTTGCAAAATATTTTTTCATCTTGTTCTTCTATAGTTGACAGGAAGGAGCACGGCACAAGTTATAAGCAATCAAAAAATGTATATATGCTTTTCTTCAAAATCAAGAACATAATCCTGAAACCATCCCAGGGAGTGAAGATTTATTCTTAGAATTAATCTTCTAATTAAAAAAAAACCAAACAGGAGTAAAATTTCCTCATTGAAACACTGTCAGTTTTCACATTCTAGCACCATTTGAATCCTCATTTTACAGATAATGAAACTGAGACCCAGAAAATTTAAATAATGAGTCAAAGTGTTGAGAAGCTGTAGAGCTCTGGGTCAGACCTGGATGGCTTCAGAGTAACAAACACTCTTCTGTTAGTTACTGGGCCCAGAGAAAGTGAGGAATATGTGGCTCATAATATATTATGAGGAAAGGACTCTCGAAAAATGTCACAAATATTAGACTTTAAAAAAATTATAAGACTTTTCAGATTCTCTTTTCCACATTTTGTTATGGGAATGAGTTAATAAAACACAGAGAATTTTATATAAATTTCTAAAAATATAGCCCATAATAGTCCTTATAGTTAATATATTTCTCTAAAATTCATAGTTTATAGACAAACTCTTAGGCATTTGATTTTGCTGTAAGATTAGTAAAAGAACTTTGATATGTTCTGTATGATCCCTCTGAAGCATATACAGTGTTGTAAATCAGTGTTAACCTCAACCAAAATATTTGAAACTAATACCTGTTTATAACTCCTTCATGGTTTAATTTCTATATCTCCAGGGAGCTATGGTGCAATTTTAAATAATTTAGTCCTTAAATAATACCCTTGAACATAGATAGTATTGGTGACTCTATAGAAAATAGAAATTATTATTCCATATAAACAGTTACTGGCTTTTCATGTTTTACATGAAAAGTCAGATTTATAAGAAGTTTCTTCTCACCAGTTCTTGATATATTTTTCTCCTTCATTTCTTGTATCAAGTACAGGAAGAAAAGGGGTGTGTGTATCTAATATCTTGACAGTCTGGCACTCCATCCTCTATCCACCATGAAAATGCAAAGTAGAGCAGTTAATTATACAAGGTTCAACTTACATAGGAATGGCTTACAAACCTGATAGTGAAATGTGCTTTTGATGAGCAATTTCCAGCAGTAGATATTGAATATTATTTCATACAAGAAGTTAGACTTTCAAATCAGGGAGTGCCAGATGCCAATTTGTTGCCATAAAACTGTATGTCTTTGCTAGCCGCAGTAAACTGTCACTCATAAATTCCTAATATTTCTTCTGTTGTACATTTTCTTTCATAACTTGAGAATTCAGGCATTGGAAAGAGAGAGGCACAAATGTTTCATACTGTAGTTTGATGTAGACACTGTGTTAGTTGCTTTATGTTAAAAAATGTTAGGAATTCTATGGACATGGTCTGTCTGTTCTGGAGGGCAGGTAACATTAGAAATCTTTTCCATAAAAAACTAAGAGAACTTTGTTATTTGTTTTTTTTTTCTTTTGTTTAAAACCCATCATGAAAGATCCCTTACTATATCAAATTTGAGAGAGGAAGTTAATGTGAAAAATACCAAAAGTGAATATGAAAATCTAATATGCAAGCTAAAATGGTGGAAAATTTCTTTAAGATGATTTCTGATGCAAGAAATGTTCACAGGCAGGCCTCCCCTTGTGGTGCAACAGTTGAGCACTGGGCTGCGAAGCTGCCCGCAGCCTCTGCAGTGCCGTTTTCGAACCCCGGCTGCTGGGCAAGGGTCCCACATGGCGCGCAGAATTCTCCTGCCCCACTGCTGCTCCCCTCAGCAGTGTATTTCGTCGGTCTGCCTGTTCTGTTCCCTGCTCTGGCTCTGGTGAATTCTCTCATCCTCCTGTGCTTCTGACTGTACCCAGTGCTTGTATAAATAAATAAATCTTTAAAAAAAAAAAAAGAAATGTTCACAAGCATCAAAAATCCAAGAATGATATCAGGATTATGTAGATTAAATTCTACTCAAGGGAGGGTAGATGTCTTTGCATTGCTTATAAAATATCTTTAGTTATAATAGATCATGTGACCTTAAGTATAGGCCTTGAGCCATGACATACAATTTTTTCAAGTTACATGTAGAATGTGGACTCTTTCCTGGAGGCAGCTATTGAGCTGGTTGGGGAAATCTAAAATTATAAGATGGTCTTATATATATATAAAAAAGACCTGGGAGTGTTATTCAGAGATGTGAAAACCCAGGTGGAGATCACATTTTCTCCTCCTATGATCTGTTGATACTTCAAACTCAACATATTATTGTATAGAGTCAAATATTCTTTTTCAAGCTTCCTTCTTCAGTATTCTCTGTAATGAATAGTAAAGGTAAAACACTACTGTTAGGTTTAAAAGAGATGATATACTTAGCTATGAACTTGGCACACCGTAACCTTTCAACAAATACTGGCTAAGCATAATAGTTACTATATATCACTTCATTTAATCCTTCTAAGAACTTTGTAAATACTAAAAGTATTTTTAGATGAGAAGTTATGTGGCTAGCCAAGACAGTATAATTTGTAGGCTTCAAAATAGGAGCAAACTGAGATGTTCCTGATATGAGAAGAAGCTTATACTGTAAACTGATAATCTCTACTAAATCTCAAGAGTGTCTAATGTGGCTGGATAATCACAGTGAATTGGGAAGAGGTTATGAATTCTACATTGCTTTTTGCTTGTTCTGAACATCTTGCTACTTTGCTTATTTAAAGCTTCTGGCACTACTCTTTTATGTTTTGACTGTTGTCAACTACAGAGAGAGGAAACTGCATTAACTATAAATTGGATACATGGCCATATATTTTTTTCTGACTGAACTTTTTAGCACTTCAAATATATGAAGTACAATTTAATAGTGTTTAGCTGTCATTGGAATTAAAAGTCAAATGACATTGGGTGCTGGTTTTTGTCCCCCCTTTCAACTGATATTTAGAGAAGTAATTATATTACTTGAGATTGGCAAGGACATGTATACCATGAAACAAACAATAAAGAGAGACCTCTTGAGGTGTACAATGGATTATTCATTTCCCCTTAATATTCCTCACAGAGAGCAACTCACTGCTTACATTTTTGACACTGTAACTTTTTCCTTAGAAGAAAGGTCAAGAGACATAAGAAATAACTCCCAAATTTATATTATCACTAAATCATACAGTAAACAACAAAAAAATCTTCCAGTCCTTAAGGTTTCCAACACAAGGGAGCAAAAAGAGTTTGCTATTGTCAGGCACTGATTGAACATGCCCAAAGTGGTCATTCTCCAAGGAGGTTCACACAATGGACTGAGTAGACACACTATAGCGAAGTCATCCTCTCACATTCCCTCTTAAGACTATGCTAAGTGACAAACATTTTTGCCCTGCTAAAAGTCTGACTAACTTATTGCTTGTGTTTTGCTAGTTGAGACCTGGTGGTTGTTGGCCACATCTACCAGGTAGAGCAGCACATCTGTGTGCTTTCTTCCCTTTTATCATGTGTTGAATGTTGAGGACTTCAGGGTAACAGGCACAAATCCTGGTCTTGAGAAGGGGACTGACTAGTTTTCTATCTTCTGTGTTAATCTACACAACATCTGGTTTCAGATATTCAGGAGATACTTAATAGAACTTGATTTTTTTTTTGATTAAACATTTTTACTTTCTTACACTGTTGTTCATTTTTGTATAATATTTGATTTCTCCTCTCAGGTGTGCTCTCCATAAATCTCCCACCATCTAATCACCCATGAACCATTACCATAGTCCCTGGTGTGCCTCCTTCCCCTGTTTTGACCCCTCTCCTTCACTCTCCTCTGCTATATACCTCAGATCTATAGTTATGCCTGCAACTTTTGTTTTATTTGACCCTTTATTCAGTTTTCCTATGTTCTTCCTATAAGTGAAGCCATCCAATATTTTTTCTTTTTCCTTCTGACTTATTTCACTGAGCATAATCCCTTCTAGCTCCATCCATGTTGCTGTGAATGGCATGAATTTGTCTTTCTTTGATTGCAGAATAGTATTCCATTGTGTGTATATACCACATCTTCTTGATCCAGTCATCTGTTTTGGGACATTATGTTGTTTTCATATCTTAGCTATTGTAAATAGTGCTGCAACAAGCATAGGAGTGCAGGTTTCCTTTCAAATTAATGCTTTTATATCCTTTGGGTAGATTCCTAGGAGTGGAACTGTTGGATCATATGGTAGGTAATTTGAGGAAACTCCACACAACTTTTTGTTGTGGCTTGACCAGTTTGCATCCCCTCCAGGAGTGTGTGTTCCTTTTCCTCCACATTCTTGCCAACATTTGTTGTTGCTAGTTTTTTTTTTTTTTTTAATATTGGCCATTCCCTCTGGTGTTAGGTGGTATCTTCATTGTGCTTTTTATTTGCATTTCTCTGATTATAAGTGATGTTAATAATTTTTCCATATACCTGTTGGCCATTTGCTTTCCTCTTTGGAGAGTGTCTTTTTAATTCTTCTGCCTATTTTTTGACAGGATTGTTTGCTTTGCTTTTGTTGAGTTGTGTAAGCTCTTCATAGATCTTTGATTATCAGTCCTTTATCAATTGTATAGAGTAGAAATATTTGCTCCCAATCTGTGGGTTGTCTCCTTGTTTTGGTTATTGTCTCTTTTGCTGTATAGGAGCTTTTTATTTTGATGTAGTTCCATCTGTATATATTTTCCTTCATCTTCTCTGCTTCTGGGACAAAGATTTTTTGAGATGTATATCAGATTGTTGTGTTTATTGATTCTTCTATGCATTTTATGGTTTCAGGTCTTATAGTCAAGTCTTTTATACATTTGGAGGTTTTTTTTGTGTGTGTGTATGTGTATGAGGTGAGGTAGTAGTCTAGTTTTTTTTTTTTTTCTTTTGCATGTAGTGGTCCAGTTTTCCCAGTGCCATTTATTGAAGAGACTGTCCTTGTAGTACTTGAAATGTTTAAGCATGAAACAAGAAGATGATTAAGCTCTAATTTCTTCTTAGTAATAACAATGAGAAACTTTCTGGATTATTCCCTGTCTGTGGCATATGGAACAGCAGCAGCAGTTTTAACCCATTCTAAGGCAGGACTATGTTTGTGTTCTAGGAGCCACAGGCCAGATAGGTAAAGAATGGGTGATGGGAACTGATATATAACACTGGAAGGAATTACCTGGAAACAACCCAAATGCCCGAAAATAGGTGACTGGATCAAGATGTGATATATATTCACAATGGACTATTACTCAGAAATCAAAAAAGATAAACTCATGCCATTCACAGCAACGTGGATGGAACTAGAAGGAATTATGCTCAGTGAAATAAGTCAGAAGGAAAAAGAAAAATATCAGATGGTTTCACTTATAGGAGGAATATAGGGGAACCAAATAAGATTATCAGGAAAAAAATAATAACAATACAAAAACACAATGAAACAAAAACAGACAATTATAAACAAGAGACATCCTGCAGGGGAAGAGGAGGGAGAGGGATCAGAGGGAAGAAGGGAGGAGCACCAGGGACTGTGGTGATGGTGCAGGGGTGCATTGGTGAAGGAAATTCTATGGGGACTACACCTACGTGGGGAGGAAAGCAAATATTGTTTAAAAATGAACAAATGATGTTTAAAAAAAAAGACTGGAAGGAATTGTGTGGTTTGTGGCAACTGAAGAGAGCATGCTATATCTAAAAGTATCCAAATATGACTCTCTGAAAACAAAACAAAACAAAACAGGGTCCATGGACTTGGTGGTTGCTAGTTGATGGGATCTGATTATAGAGAGATGGGGCATGTTCAGAGGAAGGCAGCAAGGACATCAGGCTTTCGGTCATGTCTCTTGAGGAATAATGTAGCTAGATGCTTCACCTTTCATGAAAGAGAACTCAAATGGAAGATATTTTCTGAAGATATCTGAAATAAAACAACTAGAGTGGGATAGGAAGTCCTCAGTATCTGAGGTCAGTATTTGGAATTCAGAGGGAGAGATTTACCTTGAATAAATTTGTTTGAGTTTTTGAATGAGTTCTGATGAATAATGAGTTCCTGTCACGAAGCTGTTCAGGCTTAGCTTGAAGAACTTATAGCTGGCATGTTGAAGAGGGGTTGAATTTCAGAATATTTATGCTCTTTTACCAATTTCGCTATGATTCCTTGAAGGTCGAGTTACAGAAAGACTTTCTATGCTCATGGATAAGTATGAGGACCTTTTCACAAACAGTTCCTTGCAGATGGAGCTGATGGGCTATTAGTCCATTGTGCCCTGAAACTAGATATGTACTGAAAGGAAGTACAGATATCTTCATTCTTCGGAATCTGTCAGACCCCAAGCTTGAGTTGCATAGACTATTGGAAAAATATATGGACCTTGTAATGCCTTAATAATAACCAGCAGTGATGGATATTTAGAACAATATTTACTCCATTATTAAATAAATAATAGATTTGAGGTCTAGAGAATTATTTGATATGTTATTTGTCTAGTGAATTAATTGCCTATTATTGCATAACAGATTACACAAACAGTAGTTTAAAATAGCAATAATCACTTATTGTCTCATGACTCCTGTGGATGTAGAGTACTGGAGGGATTTGGCTGGGCATTTCTGACTTGGGGTGCTTCATTGGGTCTACTCCAGATGTTGGCCAAGGTTTCAGCCTTCAAAAGCCTTGACTAATCTGGAGGAACTGCTTTCCATGTGATTTTCTACTATGGCTGGCAAGTTGGTACCGTTTATTAATGAGAAGCCTTCAATTCTCCAAGTTACATTTATATTGACCTCAAAAGTCATACACTCTTTTGTAACATCCTGTTGGTCTCACAGGCCAGTCCTGTTCATTGTGGAAGGGACTAAACAAGGGTCTAAATACAAGGAGGCAAGAATTACAGGAGACTATCTTGGAGGTTGGCTACCATATCTGTTCAGTACTATCCTCTCAAGTTTGCAGTGTGTTAGTCAAAGAACTTCATCATAATCTATGTCTTAATTTTTTCCTTGTTTTGTACTTTTTATCTGAAGTGACTGTATATAAGCGTGTTTTGAAGGACAGCTTGACCATTTTCCAGTCTTGATCTCTTGGAATTAATTTTGTATGTAACTACAAGAGGGAAATAAAAGGGGAAAAACTCCTGAGACCAGATATCAGAACAATCTAATATTGTTGTTTTTCTTTGTTTAAAAGTTTTGACTAATATTTGACATTTTTTGGTTGTTATAATTTCTAGTATATAATTAATACATATATTAAAATGCATGGATATTAATTTTGTTTTTCATTGGTTACTGATATTTAATCAAGTGTTCAAACTGACCAATTCTGTTTCCTCAGCAAGAGAGCCATAAAAGGGAGGTTTTATTGAGTCCATTTCATCAGCTTTTTGATAGGTTTACTAAACCTATCAAAGAACTGCTGTGTCAGCATATATCACTATTGAAAAATGGGCACTTGGATGAGATATTTTTGTTTTCCTGGCTACAGTTTTGCAGCACTGTCAGTTGCTGATTTTATTTTATTTTATTTTTTTTCTCCTACCACAGATTGTTATAGTATTTAACGTTTATGTGTTCTCTCTTAGTACCAACTGGGGCCATAGCCAGAATTCTGATTGGGAGTAGGTGGTGGGGTTGGAAACTATATATATGATGACTGTGATAATTTATGTTTTTAAGGCAATAATCATGAATAATGCAAATTTAGCTATTAAAATAGAATGAAAGGATGACATCTTACTGGGTGGAAATTTTAAGAAAAAGTTATAGTTTTAGAGTTAAAGTAATAATAATACCAATGGTTAGGTGTCAGTGTTATTACTCACTGTGCACACAGCTAGAGAATGAAAATGTAGTGACTAATTTAGCTCCTGAAGAACAGGTGACAGGAATATATCAGGTGTTGTTTCCTCTGAGAAGCCTCCCCCTGCCTGATTCCCCTAAATTGGGTCAAGTGCCCTGCTATGTGTTTTGATAGATCTCTATATTTCTCCTCTCAGAAGTACCTTGTGGATTCAATTCTCAAACACTCAAGTTTGAAGTATCTTAGTGACAGAAACTGCATGACTCATTGACTCATTGGTATCTCTCACAAGAATGTTGAGTCAATGAAACAGGGTCACCATTGAATCCCCAGAACTGAATACACTCTAGGGTTATTAGCACCTTTAGCAGCAAGCAAGAGAATGTTTAAATTCAAGCAGGTTTAACTATAAAAGGTAATTTGTTACTCAATATAATTGAAAAGTCTTTTGGTATGTGGCTCAGGCATGACTGGATACCAGCACTAAAGAGCATATGTGTCTCCATATCTTGAACCCTTTTCGCTCAAAGCTGGTATTAATTCAGGCAACTTCTTCCTTTTGGGTATTAGTAATACCACCATCATAAAGCCCCACATTTTTGAGAAGAGTGTTTCTCTATTTTGGCAAAAGTGTTTGCAGCAAAAGAGCCAGGAATTAGAGGATTTTGTTTTAACAAGACTGTCTGGGTCACCGGTTCTCTTAAGCCATTCATGCATTCTCATTGGAAAGACAGAAATATAGTAATTGACATAAGCTGTCTACAGATAAAGAACCTGTCAGCAATGTTGAACTTGAAGTCTCTGACTAATGACTTGGTTTAGGTAGCAGAAAAAAAGAGTGAAGGTATTCCAATCAGAAAAACTGCAAGAGCAGAGGACCATGGATATGAATACACTGAAGAGTAACTAGTGGGACTAGGATTGGAGGTCCCATTTCTGAATGTGACTAACAACCTACTATGATGACACCTTTTTCTCCTATAAATGCTATTTGATGCCATACTTTATACCTTTGTATACTAAGGCAATTTAAAACACTGGGAGGTAAAACATCGCCAAACCATAGGAGAACACAGAAGGAGTTGATGTTTTTAACATTCTATGTATTGAGCAGATTTTACCCACCTGGGTGATAAAGTTAGGTATAACTCTAAAGCTGCAAAAATAACAAAAGAAAGATAACAAATGACTCAGTGTGATATCTGAAAATAGAGAGCAGATAAATTAATCTGTAAAAATAATGACTTCCCTGAAATGAAGCTCAAAGCAGAAATTAACTTAGTTTTCACACAAAGGGTATTGAGACAAAGTTGTAAGTCATTGTTTAATCCATAGTTAGTGCAAAGACTCCATTGTCAATGGTTCATTGACAGTACAGTGTACACAGGGGATACATGACAGACATTTCATGTTTTACTTTCATTAAGTAATCATGTTTTTAAACCCTTGCCTCCATAGTTTTTCTATCACTCTTCTTTAAGCACACACACAATGTTCATGCATATGCAAAAGAATGTCCACCACCCTTAGACATGTGAAGTATTACATGATGCCTGTTGAGTTTACAAAGAGCAGTTTGTGTTGGTGTCTTTTGCACTGAGGTCATCTTTTCTGTTGAAATTTTAAATGCTCAAGTATCACTAAATAGCTCAGAATATGACATTACCAATTTCCACTAAGATTTACTGGAAGTCTTACTATTTGTCAGACCTCAGTGCCAAACACTATACACATGCAATCTAATTTAATTGACCAGTATTTGTATAGAGTAATAGTGGTCTGGGTAAAGTAGAGGCAACTTATTTAGCTCCTTCCTTGGAATTCACATTAGGAGCAAAGTTATTACTTATCTCCTTTTGAATTAAGTATTAGTGGCTAGGACATTGGCGTGTGCTTCCTCCCCAGGCCCATATCATTGAGAATCTGTCTGCGACTATGAGCAAGGTGGCTGTGAGTTTCCATCCCAGCCAGATGTTTCAAGACACATGCAGAGACAGACAAATGTGTCCAGTGGCGCAGTCACCATTCTTACTATGACCTTGTCTTTGTCAGATCGCAATAACCTGTGTTGTTAGGAAATGCCTGACCTGGTGTCTGAATGGGATAGGAGTAGGGGCCCTTCTTTAATACAACAGTTTAAAAAAAATAGTTTACACTTAAATCTCAAGCTAAAAAATCCAGATATGTTTCTCAATCATAAATATTTAGGTAATATTGATAAATGAATTCCCTAATATTATCAGAAACTGTGGTCAAACTCGTAACACTACATTTCCACTTAGTGAAGAATCCTTATGTTAAAGCACACATTTCTTTTTCTCAACACTCAGTGAGACCTCAGGACCATAACCATTCTTAAATTGTGCATGCTTTTGTGGGTTAATTGCACTAAGGTATTTTGATACTTGGTTTGTCTTAATGTTGGTTCTGTAGCAATTGATAGAATTCTTATCATACCATTTGTCAGATGTATTTCTGGTTATCTTACATAAATGCTAGAATTTTGAATATAGAGAAATGACATCTTAATGTTCATCAAACCAAAGAAGTTTTAGAAAGCTCAAAGAATTACAAATCTGGGGTTTTTACCTAGAAACATAACGATCCACTTGTATGACTTGGCTTGCTCCATAGGAAGGAAGAATCACTTCTGGCCAGCTGTTGCTTCTGCAGCATCTTGGCTGTCTCCAGCAGGAGGAAATGCTTTTTCTTCCCTCAGGCAGAAAAGAATTTGGAATTTGGGGAAGCACTGAGAAAAAGGTCAAGTCTGATAGGAAAGGGCATGTAAGACTTTTGCTTATATGAATCTCTGGCAATTTCATATTCTAGAAAATGTCTATAAAAATCTCTGGTTTGCGAAAAATATTTTTGTCTTTGCTTTTCAAAATTAATACTATAAGCTATATACTGGTGATCTCAAAAGATCTTCATGAGTAAGAATTTTTATCTTTCTCAGATAAGGTGATGGTGAATGAACCTAGCTAATTGCCCAACATCAAAATCTCAGTGAGACTTTGTTAACATTAACTAATTCTTCAATTTAGTAACTTTTATGTATTGATTAAAACAAAAGTAACTTTGTTTCTTTGAGGCTAGGCCTACCAAATGAAAGTGAATTTGAGTAAATTTAAAGAGTGCATTATTGGTAGAATGAGGATATTCAGAGGAATCTTGTCTTCTTGAAGTAATTGAAAAGGAGGCAGTCAATATGTAGTCATCAGTTTGAGCATTTTCGATGGTCTTGTTATATATTCCCTCGTCAATGTCAGGAAATAAATGTCATTTAATGTTTAATAGACAATTTTATTTTAGTATAAATAACATGTTTAATAAAATAATCACCATTTGGAATGGGGCAAAATAAATAAAAAATGACTTAGCCTTTAATTATTTCTATCTTCTAAACACTGGTTAAACCACACACTAGCATCATTACCTAACTCTGACAGTGTTTTCTGGCAGTGAATAAATGGGGGAGAATTAAAAAGAAACAAAGAGGGAAGAGTGAGCACAGTGCAGGTTGCAAACCAACTCTTTGTTTTTAGATAAAGGAAGTCAGAAGTGATATCATTGAAAATGATATTTTTTTCTTTTTAAAAGTTTCCTCCTTCATAAAAGTTATGAGAAAACTGACAAGCATTGTTAGACTCAACTTTTTTCCAACATTTTTGGAAATTAACTAAAGTCTTGCAGCATTCAGGGGAACAAAAATTCAAGAAAATTAAGTGAAGTTTTAAAAGAAGAATGAACTTTGTTCTATTTTAACTTTCTCTATTCCTGGCTTCCTCTGTGCAGTTCACAATAACACTGAAAATCAACAGACCACAATCATGTTGAAAAACAGTAGCCTCGCAGACAGCCTCAGGAACAGAATATGCCAGCAATTCTGTTTGTGTCACCTTCTGAACTATCATTATTTGACTTGATGGATGGTTCCTGGGGTCACCCCACTTGCAATGTTATCTTTCTTAGGCCCAACTTAGATACACTTCACCCAACAAAAAAAATCTTTTTCTTGTGGACTTTTGTCAAAAGTATTTAAATTGAAATGTTTAACTTTACATAGCTGCCTGAGGCATGGACAACAGCTGGGGCAAACAATTGTTTAACCAAAGAACTTAAAAGTAAACTTTGGAGAATGAGAAGTCCATAAAGTCTTCAAAAATTCTAACAATTTTTTTTTTGGAATTTAGAAGACCAACATTTGTAGGATTGTAAACATGCCAAGGCCTATGTGAATGCTCAGGAAAGACCCAGAATGACCTAAATTATTACCTATGGCTGGTTTTAACCTCTGTGCAAACATGAAGTAAAAACTAAGGTAAAATTGACAATTGACTGACTGTTAAAATGTGCCTGTTAGGATGTGCCCAGCAGGCACATAGAGCAAACACAAGGACTCCTATTGATTTTAAGTGTTTAAAGAAATCTGTGTTCACTTATTAGCAACCACTAAGCTAACTGAGCACATATTTAGTTGGCCAATTAAGACAAATAATACAGGCTTTACAGAATTGTTTGGAAAAAAAAATCACTAAATACAACAATAAGCAAGAAAAAACTCTACAGAGGGAATAAAATCTGATATTCAGAGTTCCCATATTATGTTATTTAAGACATATATTTTCACAAAAAATGAGAGACATGAAATGAAACAAGAAAGTATAGCCCAAACAGTGAAATTAGTCAATTGATCAAACATACAATAGAAATGATTCCTAAGGAAGTCAACACATTGGAATAAATAAAAACTTGAAATTAACAATTTAAAATATGTTAAAAACTAAGGGAAACCATATTTATGAAACTAAAGAAAATATGATAATAATGTCTCACCAAATAGAGACTGCCAATACACTTAATAAAAAGACTGAAATAGAAATTCTGTAGTCAAAAAATATAAAGTGATATAAAAAATTCAGTAGTAGGATCATCATTAGATTTGAGTGGGTAGAAGCAAGAATTATTGAACTTGAAAATAGGTCAATTGATATTCTAGTTTTTTTAAATATTTATTTATTTATGCATACAAGAACTGGGGTACAGGCCAAAGGGCAGGGGGTGAGAGGATTCACCAGAGATAGAGTGGGGAACCGAAAAGTCAGACTGACTGAAATATACTGCTGGTGATCAGTGGGCGAGACAGGAGAGGTCTGCTGCACCATGTGGGTAGCTCCCTGGCTAGCCGGGGATCAAACTTGTGCTGCAGAGGCTGCGGATAGCTCCACAATGCTGTGCTTAGCCCCTTGTGCCACCAGTGAAGAGGGAGGAGACATTTAGGTACATTAACGTACATACAATGGATTCCAGAAGGAAAGAAGAGAGTAAAACAAATATAAAGAATATTTGAAGAAATCATTACTAAACCTTCTTAAATTTGATTCACAAAGTCTAATATATCCAAGAAGCTCAATGAGGTTCAAGTTGTATAAACTCAAATGGATTAAAGCAAAGAGAAATCATATCTTTACTGTTGAAAGGCAAGAAGTGAAATGCAGCAGGAGAGAAGTGACTCATCACCTACAGGGGATCCTCAATAAGATTTTTAACAAGTGATTTCTCATCTGAAACATGGAGGGTAGAGGTAGTAGGGTGACATATTCAGTGTGATCAGAGAAAAAGACCGTCAACCTTATCAAAACTATACTTCAAAAATAAAGGAGAAAGTAGACCCTGAAATACACAAAAACTGAAAGAATTCTTGTAGGGTAAGGAAAAATGTCAGGCTTTTCTGCCCTCCCGCCATCAGGATAGATGATGGATCCCTGCGGTCCTGAATGCATGCCTGATGGAGGACACCTGGAGTAGGATGTGGGCATAGGTAGATGGGATTCACCTGGGCTAAGACTGGGCTTTTAAGGGCGGCGTCATGGGGACGCCAGCAGAAGCCAAGAAGCTGAGAACGAACAGAAGCCGAGAGAGAAGCAGAGAATGCCAGAGAGCCCAGATAGAGTGAAGACTTGCTGGGGCTGGGAGGCCTGCCAGCCTCCCTGCCCCCCAGCACCCCTGCCTGCCATATGCCTGGTGAACCCCAATAAAAGACCTGCAAAACCCCTGAGGGCTCCAGAACTCCTCCTTTACCCGGTCTGCATGGGATCCTAGAAAACCTGCTCAGTGGTCATTCCTGCCTCACAATTCTGTACACAAAAATTAATTCAAAATGCATCAGAGAACTAAATGTAAGAGCTGAAACTACAAAACAAAAGATACAGATCTTAAGATTTATAACCATGGATTAGGCAATGGTTTCTTAGCTATGACACCTAAAACAAAAATCAAAGAAAATGTAGTTCAAAGGACACCAATAAGAAGTATAGAGTTAGCCTGCAGAATGGAGAAAACATTTGCATGTGCACAAACATATGCATGCCTGTAGGGTAAAGAAAATATCAGGCTTTTCTGCCCTTCCGCCATCAGGATAGATGATGGATCCTTGTCCTGAATGCATGCCTGATGGCGGGCACCTGGAATAGGGTGTGGGCAGATGTAGATAGGATTCACCTGGGCTAAGACTGTGCTTTTAAGAGCGGCGTCACGGGGACGCCAGGAGCAGCAGCAGCAGCAGCAGTAGCAGAAGCCGAAGCAGAAGCCGAAAGAGAAGCCGAGAAGCAGCAGAACCCAGATAGAGTGAAGACTCGCTGGGAGCTGGGAGGCCTGCCAGCCTCCCAGCCCCCCAGCCAGCACCCCTGCCTGCCATATGCCTGGTGAACCCCAAATAAAAAACCTGCAAAACTGCTGAGGACTCTGACTCCTCCTTTACCCGGTCTGCATGGGATCAGAAAACCTGCACTGTGTCCTGTCCTGCCCTTACAATGCCCCCACTGGATAGTGTATACTTTTATGATTTATATTTAATTAATTTTTTGTATACATGTAATGTAGTCACTCTAGTAACATTTACTGAAAAGGTTTTTTTTTCCTAAATGAAGTGTCTTGGCATGCTTGTTAAAAGTCAATTGACCATACATATGTCAGTTTATTTCTGAATTTCCAATTTTATCCCCACAATCAGCATGTATACCCTTATCCCACTATTACATAGTCTTAATTAGTTTACCTGTAAGATTCCAATTTGAGCTTAAGGGGCATTTGAAATGTGGATTTGAGAGAAGTGATCCTCAGTTTAAAAGGCAGCTGACACGAAGACATTGTACAATCTTTATATTTATTGCACCAACTGGGAAATTTCCCAAACTGCATTTTGCAAATTGGGTCCATGTCAAGACATATAGCCGTGATTGCTAGTTTGTTTGACAGGATGAACAAATGAATATCATGTGGCATTTCTGAAACTTGAATTATACAAGTATCACTCCAATATTTTTTGCTATACCCACTTATCCACTCTCTCATTTTTTTCCTGCAAATTGATTCACTTTTTTTTTTTTTATAGAGGCATGCTTTTATTTATTTATTTATTTGTTTGTTTGTTTTGTTTATACATGCACTGAGTATAGTCAGAAGCATGGGAGGGTGAGAGAATTCACCAGAGCCAGAGCGGGGAGCAGAGCAGGCAGAAGGACCGAAGTACACTGCTAAGGGGAGCAGCGGGCGGCAGGAGAGGTCTGCGCGCCATGTGGGACCCTCCACCGGTGGCCGGGGAGCAGCCGGGGATCGAACCAGCGCCGCAGAGGCTGCGGGGCAGCTTCGCAACCCAGCGCTCAACTGCTGCGCCACTGGGGAGGCCCTAAATTGATTCACTTTGAATGCCTAATTGTGTTAAACTACAAATCTATATTTAGCACATTATAAGAATTACTATCTGTGATCATAAATTTTAAGTGCTGGTCATATTCTAACACACATTAAAATAAATACACAATTATTAAGAATAAAAATTTTACACTTATCTAAAAATTTTAGGAGCTATGAGATACATGAATACCCTATATTTGGAGACTTTGTTATTTGGAGAGGGCCTACCTCCAATGAGTTATTTGACCAGAATTCTAATTTTCATTTTATTGATTTCATCCTCCTTGATGAGCAAGGCAAATTCAGTGACCTTATCTACAAAATATGAGCAAAATACATTACCCCATAATAGCCATCATTTACTGAGAGCCTCCTGGAAGCCTTGATCTTGGGATGACATTACCATACCAAATTGTTGATTATCTGCTAATGTGGGTTGAATTGTGCCCCCCACCCCCACAAAAAAAAAAAAAATATGGTGAAGACCTAACTCCTGGTGCCTGTTAATCTGACCTTACCTGGAAAGAGTCTTTTCATATGTATTCAAGTTAAGATCAAATTGAATTAGGGTGGGTTTTAAGTGACTGATGCTCTTATGTAAGATGAGAGATATTTGGATAAACAGACAAGTTGTTGTCATGTCACAACAAAAGCAGAGATTGAAATGATTAATCTGTAACTCAAGAAATTCTGAGGGTTGCATTAACCACCAAAAGTTAGAAAAGGCATGGAAGAATTTGTCCCTAGAGCCTTAGTGAGAGTTATGGCTCTCTGTATAACTTGATTTTGGTCTTCTAGCCTCCAGACTGTGAGTCTATAAATTCCTATTGCTTTAAGCCATGAACTTTGTAAGACAGTTAGTCCTAGAGCAACACAAGACTTAAGAGAGCTTACCCACATGCAGTTGAAAATCATCATAACATTTTCAACTCCCTAAAAACTTCTTAATAGCCTTTTGTTGATTGGAAATATTACTTATAAACTATCTTTATTGATAAAGTATCTATTAATACTTTTTTACATATATTTTTATATAAACTAGTCACAAATGTAAGGACAATCATAAGGAAAATACATTTATAAATATAGTACTGTACTATATTTATTGATAATGTAAATTTCTGTCAACTTTTACAAGAAAATCCATGTATAAATGAGTGGATTCAAGAAATTCAAACCTGTGTTGTTCAAGGTCAATTTGTTACAGATGCTCTTGCCTTGAATGTTTCTCACATTTGGTAAACAATTCATATTTTTTAAATGAATGAATCAATAAGGACTCTTAACAACCCTGATAGTTATGCATTCTTTATTTTATTAAATAAACCAAGCCTGAGAGAATTTAAGAAACACCTTTAGGTTACATGGCTAGAAAAGAAAGTCAGGATTAAAGCCTTTACACATATAATTCCAAAATCTTTGCCTTTTTCACCATACTGTCAATTGTAAAATATTAAAGTGGAAAAATGTAGTGTCTTAAAGTCCCTTGAAGCTGAAATCTGTGACTCTGTGATACATACAAGAATGTTAGAAGCCATTGTTATAGTCAGTTCATAGCTTATAAAATTATTTAGGTAGGAACAAATTGGGATTCCAAACGAAAAAAGCAATAATTATTTTTCATTTTTCTAGTCACTAAGTACTGAGCATTTATTATGTACCAGAATCCGTAAGTATTTTACTCCATAAGTATTTTATTCCATAAGTATTTTAATACATAAGTGTTTAATATACTTTTCCTAAGTTGAAGTGATTATCATTTCTATTTTCTACATAGAAATGGAAACAAACTGAAATCATGCAATTTGCTGAATGGCACAGCTAGGAGATAGCCTGACCTACATTCAGTCCAGATTGTGAAACTACAAATCTCTATTACCGGAATTGCTTGTCCTCTCCTGTTACATTTACTACCATTTGTTCAAGTCCTGTTTTACAACTTGCAGCCTAGGAAGTCCTCCTTTCATGCTTTATTCCTTGTGGTCCTTTCTTGTGAGTATCACTTATCTGGAACTTTCTATTGGTCCATACCTAGAGCCACACTCTCAGCCTCGAAAGGTACACACAGCAGATACAAAATCAACATGACTTGAGTTGGTAATATAAATGGTGCTAAAGAATGTTTTGCATTGATACCTAAGATACATTTTCCAGATTTTCCAAGATGACCACATTTTGAACGGGTTGAAAATAGCATGTTTCCCTCAATATTTTTTTTAAATTTTTTTTTATTTTTATATTTCCCATACAATTGCACGCCCCTTATTTTGGCCCCAAACCCTTCTTTCCCCAACCCCCACACAGTGTGTCTCTGGTTAATAGTTGTTTGTTGATTTTGATTTTTTCTTTCTTATAGTTATTCTTTTTCCTGGTCATTGTTTAGGTTTTCTAGATTCCTGCTATGAGTGTGCCCTCAATATTTTCAAAAATTTTAACCACTTGTACTAGACTCTCAATAGTTTGTTTAAATGACATTTCCCTTGACCCCATTTCAGACTTACTGAATCATAATATTTTAGGGTGGAATGTTCACACATTAGCATATGCTGTTCCCAGTATCTAGTGTCTTACCCGAGTTCACTGACTTTATTGGAAAATTCCCTTTCTGCTTCAGGTATGAGGTTAGATATCTCAATGGTTAAGAATATCTTCTTTCACCAAGCTTGAAGATGTTTTGCTCCTTTTTTGTGTTCCCAGTGACACTTTTGTATACTCAAATAAACTTGCACTTTTACTTGTTATTATCCTTTGCACATCCTTGTGAGTTTCCCCAGACTAGGGTCTTCCACTGTCATATCCCAAAATCTCATCCCAGGCATGGGTGGCAGGTGGGCAATAATAAAATAAACTAATGCACAAATTTAAGCTGAGATAATGGAATTAATGAGGAACACTTCATTTCTACTCAAATTTCTGCCAAGAGCACACAAGGAACATCTTTCATGTTTTATTTAGTGTTAGCATGGCGATCACATTTTGCTCCTAGCACTTGACCATTTTCTCAGTTGTAAGATATAAGTTAGAATTAATAGTCATAGATAAGCAAAAGGAACCACAAGACTTGGTGGGTTTGTTTGTCATCCTAATCTAGTCTGAGAAAGGACACAAATGCTGTAAATTTAGATGTTAATGAGCTAACAGCCCCATCCTCCTAAATAGTTCCTGCACAAGCTTGGCAGGGCTTGTGTTGAAATGCATAAAGAAACCAGTAATGACAAACACATAATTTTGCAAATCACAGTATTTCAAACAAAACACACCCTTTTGGCAATCCAGGCTAACTACAAATTGAGGGAGCCAATATCCTCTTCTCTTAAAATCTAGGCTGTTTTCGTTTCCTGAAAACATGAAGCAGGTGCACCATTCACTGCGGAGAACTTAATAAATGCTTATATATTGGACTTAAGTAGCCTTCACACTCACGTATGTAGGAAAGAGAAAAAAAAAATGCCTCTGGAAAAATTCTTTTGTGGTTCACATTTTTACACAGAGCTTCCTTCAAAGAAGAGAGAAAAATCCCCTTTGTTCACCTAACTAAGAAACTGGTGGTGTTTAGAAAGATTTTTGGATTGTGATAAGAAACATTGTGAGGTTTGATTGTGACTTTGTCTTTAGCAAGATGGCCTTAGATAAAACACTTGACTTCATTCAATTTTTTGCTTATGTCCTTACTTGTCAGAGGAGGAAAATTCCAGTCCCTTTGTAAGCTCATATTTTCACTCAGAGGATTTAGTTAGACAATGTGCTAATGAGGTTTGATCTTTTTTTTTTTTTTTAAATTTTTAAAAAATATTTATTTATTTATTTGTACAAGCACTGGGTACAGTCAGAAGTGCGGGAGGGTGAGAGAATTCACCAGAGCCAGAGCGGGAGGCAGAGCAGACAGAAGGACCGAAGTACACTGCTGAGGGGAGCAGCGGGCGGCAGGAGAGGTCTGCGCGCCATGTGGGACCCTCCTCTGGTGGCCGGGGAGCAGCCGGGGATTGAACCGGCACGGCAGAGGCTGCGCGCAGCTTCGCAACCCAGCGCTCAACCGCTGTGCCACCGGGGAGGCCCAGGTTTGATCTTGTATGTAATAAGCCACCACTTAATGAAGATCAAAATAAATATGAATAAACCAATGTATATGATTAAACTGTAGAGGTATGGAATTACCCAAGAATATGAAACCCATGAAGCGATTGGAAGTTTCTCAAGACATTTTTTAAAGATTTATTTATTTATTTATGCAAGAACCGGGGTACAGTCAGAAGCGCGGGAGGGTGAGAGAATTCACCAGAGTGCGGAACAGAACAGGCAGACTGATGAAATACACTGCTGAGGGGAGCAGTGGGCGGCAGGAGAGGTCGTTTGCGCCATGTGGGACCCTCGCCGGTGGCCGGGGATTGAACCAGCGCTGCAGAGGCTGTGGGCAGCTTCACAGCCCAGCGCTCAACCGCTGTGCCACTAGGGGAGTCCTCAAGACATTTTTTTCTAAAGAAGTCAGGCTTTGTCTTACTTACCCAGAGTCAGTTTAATCTCATCATCTCAGTTCTGTGCTAGGTCAGAGAGGTCTTAGGGGAAAAGAGCCACAGATTAAATACATTTTGATAGAAGGAGGAATAGTGAGGACTTAAGGAATGATTGTAACCCAGGTGAAATGTTTCAGGTGGGTCCATGAATTACCATACCTTGGGATCTGAGGCAACTAATAAATGGTGTTGGTGAGAAGGGAATGCAGAGGGAAATCTAACCTGAAAAGCAAGCATTGTTTTCTAATTATGTATGGAGTTCTGTGCAGTAGGCATCAGAGTCACAAGCAGTGGTATGCTGGTTAATGGCTAACAAACAATTCTTCAGGGAAAAAAAAAATAAAAAACCTCTTGAGTATAGCACTAGGTGATTTCCACAGTGTTGTGGACCAAAAAAAGAAAATTCTACTTTTTGCTCTGTTGGAAACTGTCTACTTCTACTCTGCAGATTCACCTCAAGAGGGTGGAGTCAGTAGAACAATAATACTCATTTACTGTAAAGAACCCTAGGGTGAGAAAGAAAGGAACATGCAAAAAAGTCAACAGCGCACGTCTGTCCTATTGAGTTATAGGAAGAAAAATCATAACATACCAGCCTGACTGCACCCCACATTGTGATGCTTATTTTTGAATAAGAGATTCAAATGCACTTTGGCCCTTATATCTTCCCAGACCAGATAGCTCTGACCAATTAGCTCTGTAAGATCAAGAGATTGCTTCAAAATTATGGATGGAGCTAGAAGGGATCATGCTCAGCGAAATAAGTCAGAAAGAAAAAGAAAAATACCGGATGGTCTCACTCATAGCAGGAATGTAGAAAACATAAATAAGAGACCAGGAAAAAGACTAATCAATACAAAGTAAAAATCAAAATCAACAAGCAACTATAAACCAGAGACACACTCCGGGGAGGTGGGGGGGAGAGGGAATGATGGGGAGAGGAAGGACTAGAGTCAAAATAAGGGGGGGGGGTGCAATTGTATGGGGAATATAACCAAAATGAAAATGCATACATTGTGCAAAGATGAAAAAAGATGTAAGAATTATATAAAATATATTTAAATTAAAAAAAACAAAATTATGAACAGTGTTCTCCTTAACCAATAAACTAAGCTTGCTAGAAACCAACCTCCTTTAGTTAACTCAAAATGTTAAAAATTTATGTCATCTTTCCTTTGCTAAAAAATAATTTTGGATTCTTTCTGCATATGTAACTACCTACAAGAACTGAAGCCCAAAACTCAGAGGATGGAGACCATTCACTTCGGGAAAAGTGACATTGCTCTTCTAGGCCTGGGGTCTTAGTTTGACTCTCAATAACTTCTTTTGTAAATTTCTCTTTTATTCAACTTTGAGTTCAGTTCACAGAGCAATTGTTTCATTCAACAGTGTAAGTACACCCCCTATAACTGATTTCAAGCCACCAATGGTTTAATGACAGACTTGGAAATTTTCTGAAAGGTTAGCAACTCCTTTTCTGAACCAGTGTGAGCTGACTCCAGCATGACAGTGGATAAGTTAACTATACAGTTATAAAAATTATGGTGGTGCAGCGGGTTGAGCACAGCACTGTGAAGCTGTCCACAGCTTCTGCAACACGGGTTCGATTCCTGCCGGCCAGGAAAAAACCCATATGGAGCAGCAGACCTCTCCTGCCTCGTCCACTGCACCCCTTAGCAGTGCTTTCAGTCCGTCTGCCTGTTCTGCTCCCCTCTCTGTCTCTGGTGAATCCTCTCACCCTCCTACACCTCTGGCCTGTACCCCAGCACTTGTATAAATAAAACAAATCTTTAAAAAGATTATTATGGAAGATTTCAAAGGGTAGAGAAAATAGACTAGCAGGACTTTTTCCATTACCTGGATTCTATAATAACCAAACCATGAAAATTCTTGTTTTATCTGTATGCCCTCTGTTTCTTATATTCCAAATGAATTGATTGGAAGCTCTTGCTTCAGTGTATATATATATATATATATATATATATATATATATGATAAACATTCTTTAAAATATAACAACAGTAGGGCCTCTCCTGGTGTCGCAGCAGTTGAGCACTGGGCTGCGAAGCTGCCCTCAGCCTCTGCAGTGCCGGTTCAATCCCTGGCCACCAGTGAGGGTCCCACATCGTGTGCAGACCTCTCCTGTCCATGCCTGCTGCTCCCCTCAGCAGTGTACTTCATCAGTCTGCCTGTTCTGTTCCCCTCTCTGCCTCTGGTGAATTCTCTCACCTTCCTGCAATTCTGACTGTACCCAGTGCTTGTATAAATAAATAAAAATAAATCTTTAATTACAAAAAATATAACGACAGTACAAAAAACACTAACAAGAATCTTTTAGAACCATCAGTGGGGAGGGATGTGTGGGATATGCAAATCAGCATCCAAATAAGATCTGTGCATTGTCTTGAGTTGATAAATACCTTCAGCCTCTTCTCATCTCTAAGTGCTCTCTTCATTTCCCTACCTGCTGTATTTTCCTGGCAGTATATTTGTTGGGGCAATCAGGCTACTTAAATAGTTTTCCACACCCTGGATTTTGCTGATTATACCACCACGGTGTTCCTTATGTATTCTTCTGTCCCCCGCCCCCTTGTTTGTCTATAAAGTGCTAGTAAGATCTAAAGCTTCATCCAATTTTGTGTGTGTCCACATGCATGAACAAGGGTTTGGGGAAAGATTTATCTTTTTATTATTCAGATTAGGGGATACATTGTGTCTGGTAATCTCTCTTTTAGTGATATTAAGATTGATAAGTGGGTTCAGCCTAAAATGGATGACAGCCAACATTGCCAAAAAATAAAAATCAAAAAAATCCCAAATATGAGATAAATATTTTCTTAGTCTTGAAGAAGCCTTTTTACCACAAACACATAAATCAATATGCAAGTATAAACAGTTACTAAATCAACCCATCTATTTTATTCATGATCACTTTACATTTGAAAGCTCTTGCTGTGTTTATTTTCTTTGAACTGAATTTGGGGCTTTGACTAGGAAACCATAAATCCAGTATTTGATGAAAAATGAGTTTGCCACTAATGCCAGATTGGAAAGAATTCCTTTTTAATTTTTCTTCTTAGCATTGGTTTGGTGAGTAGTGAGCAGTTTCATTCTTTTTAGGACTAATACACCAACAATTTAGCTTCAATCTTGTGGAAACTTTTTTTCCCCATAATGTTTAATTTTTGATGTATTACCAGAGACATTCAAATCTGCCAGGTTGCACAGGCAGAATTTAAAGTGTGCCTAAGGTGTGGGCAGACGAACTGGCCTCATCACCTGGAGTTGAGCTGCTGTTTCTAACTTTCTCTAGCCACTGGTTAGGCCTTAAAACACTTAGAAGGTTGCTCTTCAAATTTGAACTGTGTGAGACATTGGCCGGAGGGTGGTTCTGTGTCCCAGTGATAAAAGAACACATAAAACAACCCAGTGCCTGATCATTCTCCCTGGCTGTCAGTGAATCATGTCTAATAGCATCTCCATGCAGTTTGCGCCAATTTGCTTGCAATGGCATCCTTTTCCGTGGGCTTGCTGCTCAGCAGGCCCTGAAGCAATCTATGAATAACTTCCCAACAGATGCTGTTTATGAATTGAAGCAAATGGCTTCCCTGTTTCTCTTTTTTCTCACTTCAATAATTTTCAGTTACATTACGATGAATATTTATAGTCCTGTAGCAGTGCATAAAAATGGAGAACAAGGAGACCTGGGCATTGTTTCATACGTGAGTGCTGTTCTAATGGGTTTCGGCTGACTGGTTTTAATAATGTTCTGTTGATGGACTGAAAAGAGGATGCAAATTGTAGATCAGTCATTTTCATTCACTGTTTTAGCAGGATGGGCACTGATGGACTGTTGACTGTATCTGTCACACACAACAACACCTGAACTCACCCAGAGAACCTGTTGTATAGAATGCCCCCTCTTTACACTTCTTTTGAGTAATTTCAAATACTTGGCTTGAACAGCTGTCCTGTTACTAATATAAGGACTCATCTGGCTTTTATTTTTTTTTTACTACTCTTTATAGATAGTACCATTTGTGATTCAAGTGACTAAGTGTTTTAGAAGCTACAGTCCAACTCACATAGTATGGCTAGGAATTAAAATGTAAAACCACAAGGAATGTGTTGGTTTTGATTTTCTGGCTTCTTTTATAGAAAGGTACTGGGTCACATTTTACTCTAAAATGGCTCTTTCAGAGTATTTCATAATTCCATGTTCTCTTAAATATTACAAAAGTAAGAGGACTTATTTCTAAACATAGCTCCTAAATTTGATTCTGAGGGAAATACGCTGTCTACAGTGGCTTGTGTTTCAAGTAACTGATATACCTTACTTGAATTTTCTATTTGCAATAATGAGCTAGTTAACTAGCCTATATTTCCCAAATCATTGAGTGTGTCATATTGGCCCACATACAAATAATTGCCTATTTGGCTATTTGCTTATAAATAAGAATGTTGAAAACTGCATGTAAATATGTATGTGCATGCAGAGAGAATATATATTGAAGCCTCCCAAAATATTCAAATTGTCCCATTTTCTACTCTTGCATTATGAAATACTTACCAACCACTGAAATGAAACCATTTTTATTATGCATGCAAACCCACAATATCTTTACCACCTATCATTTGTATGCTATACACAGAAGGTTGTGCTGTAACACAAAAATAAGAAATAAAAAGAGGGAATTTGAGGTATGTTTCTTGGTCTAACTGCAAAAGGTGCAGAGTGACTTTCCTTTGAAAAAAGGATGTTTAATCCCCCATCCTGAAATATTCAAAAAATTAATGAAAAGCTGAAGCATTTGATATTTGAGAGAGAAATATTAATTTTAAAGAAACTGATAGACAGCGTAATGTCCCAAAGTGATTATCTTGCCACAGGTAGCAGAACCTCTGAAAAGATTTCCAGGTATGGAGGTAAATGGCTAAAAGTGGTCTATATTCTCTACTGTTGTGGAATAATTCACCATACTGTTTTTTCATTTGTTTTAATTAGTAATCTTTTATAAAATTAGCACATGTAAACAGTACATGTAGCTAATGTGAACATTGTTCCCTTTACTAGGATAACTACAGTTCAGTGAAATGGACATAGGTTTAGATGGTAATGTTGGATATGTAGCACCACAGAGGAGGGATTTTCTTCATGCGCAGTATATTATTTCACTTGAATTTTCTAGATCTTTGTTCTTTTTATGCTTCAGTCTGTGGTCAATAAACCCTTCTAATTTCTAGGCAGGCAAGCCCTTTATTCTATATTTTCTTCCATATTATTCCTTTATTAAATTCCTTTGAGTAATTTAGTTTCATTTTAAGAATGATTTTTAAAAAGCAGGAGTCTTTGGGGAAAATTGTCACTTGCTGATGGTCCCTTCTATAAAGACCACAATATTATGAGATGAGTCCACTTCCTAGGACAGCGGTACTGCAGAAATACTATCTGAGAATACAGAATTGTATGTGTATGAGGTCTAGAATATTACAAGTTCACACTGGCTCTGCTGGCTTTGGATTATCTCTTGACCAGTGTGCTCCACCAACTAGTAACAGGAACTCCCTTGAGACCGGAGATGAGAAGAGCTCAGTGATAGAGAAGAGCATCCCATAGACAGCATGTTCGTGCTTAATGAGACATTCCAGATCAACCTGTTCCTATCAACTAATTCTCCTTTTTCTCTGATTATAGAGATTGCAAATGTCCCCACATCAAATGGAAACTAGACAAGTAGGGATCGTGATGTTTATTTACACATAGCTATGTCTGTGGGTGTCCAAAAAGTAGAGATGCATAAATATGTGAATATTGTTATATCATCAAAGAAATCTTCAAATTATAGGAAATGAAATATTTTCTGTGTTTCTAGACTTTATGAAAATCCTGTAAAGATAACCTGAAGAAACAGGTATTTTTTTCTCCTTTGAAGTGTGCTTTGATACATTGTAATATTAAATATATTATTGAGTGCCATATCCAAGGTGATTAAATTGCTCTGTAAAGTTTTTCACAACTGTACTTTCTTATCTTTTTCATTGTGTTGTCATCTTCTTGCCAGTTTATGCATTTCTTCATTGACTTGACACATAATATCTGTTGGGCCATTGAGAGCAGATAGTGTGCTAGGCGCTGGAGATTCCCTAGTAAATAAGATAGTGTTTGCATATGCCCTAAGGAAATAACTACTACTTATGGGGTTTCTAGAAAAAGCACTAAGCTTATTAGCACATGGTGAGATAACTGCTAGGATAAGTAAAGGGAATAATATGTAATGTCCCTGAGCAGGTGGTTTTGGTATGCGAAAGGATGGCATGTGAACACAGGATTGCAATGGAATACTACTCAGCAATCAAAAAAGATAAACTCATGCCATTTGCGGCAGTATGGATGGAGCTGGGAGGGTTTATATTAAGCGAAATAAACCAGAAGGAGAAAGATAAGTACCAGATGGTGTCATTTATTTGTGGAACGTAAAAAACACAAACAAAGGGTCAGACAAAGACCAATGTTTCTCCACTTTTTGGCCACCCACCAACAGAACTTTAAAGCCAACCCTTGGAAACTGACCATTGATATTCAGCGTTCAGAGGGGAAGGGAGTGAGTGAGGAGTGAAAACAGAGGTAGCAAGAAGAACACAATGGATTATGGGTACTACATCCATAGGTGAAGGGCTATGGTGACTACAGTTGGGTGGGGAGGAGCCTATACTGTGAAAACACTAGCAAAGATCTAGAATAATGGTACTTCAATAACAATAGAAAAAAATCTTAATCTGTTCCTATGTTTTATAGTTCATAACACACTCTCGTGTGCAGCAGTCTACCTGATTTTCACTAAAAATAAATACATAAGGATATGGGAAAAGCCCAAATGAATAAATAAATAGATACCTGCAGTTAAGTGCTGGCTGTGAAATATGAAGGAATGACATAAAACATAATGGCCAATTGGGGGAAAAGATCTTGGGTCTTGTGAAGAAACAGTTTGTGTGTCTGGTATCAGAGTGTGAGGGGTGAGTGGGAAGCCAGGGTAAATATGGAGACAGATATCATTGGAGATGAAGAATGAAGAGGGAAGGAGGTGGGGTATTTCCAATATAATGGGTTGTCAACATGAGTTGTAAGAATGATAATGCCATGAAATTTTCATTTTGGAAAGATCAGTGTTAACACACCATGCAGATATGGTGAGAAAGCGAGATTCAAGGTAGAGGCTACTTTGGATGCTGTTGTGGTATAGTAGACAGGAGTGTGTATCAGGATTCTATCAGCATTCTTAAGATGGCAGCCACTATATTGCTTACCAGTACTTTCCTCAACGTGACATTCACATTGTTTCCCAACATGGAGTTTGCTCTATCAGTTAAACTTTAAACCTAGCAGGACCCTATTGTTAAAGCCAATCGGATTTGACCTGTATATTCCCCTGAAAAACTTCCCATTCTCTTCTTCCAGCCTTTTCATGTTATCTTTGTCTCCTTTATTTCATTTAGCTATACTTTGTGTGAACATTTTACATCATTTTGTCATTTCTAAATTTCATGTACATTGGTATATATCTCTTGATGTGGGCAAGGGTTAGAGTTTAGTTTTGGAGACACACAGGTTTAATTCATGGTCCTGCTACTAAATATCGAAATGATTTTGGACAAATTCCTTAACCTCCCTAGTCTCACTTTTCTTACTTTGAAATGGGAATCATCATCATCATCATCATCTTCCAGCTTTAGAGCCAAACAATAATCCGCCACAAAAACCTTTACAGTGTCTGGTTCATTAGATCTAGAGATGGAACCATCAGGGGATTCTAAATCATATGTAGCGAAATTATGCATTAGTTCATATTTCTTTTTCATTTGGTGTAAATATAAATTTGGGTATTTTGATATTAATGCAAGCTAAAATTTCATTGTTGGGAAATCAGACTACAAAACTTGAATAATAATTGATAAGTGTAGGTTCTATATTATTTTAGAAATTACATGTAAACCTTATTTTTTTCCACATAATCCAATAACTAGAGGCTATATACATTTAAAAATGGATGTTGCCTCAGTTGTCATATAAGCATATAGCTTAATTAAAAATACATAAAAAAGCATGCAGTTTTAAAGCGCATATTGTAAATAGCACAGAAAGTAACTAATGGCAATTTGTCGCAGAAATTGCTTTTTTGTCCCTGGACAAACAGTTCAGAGATAATCAAAAAACAATATAAACACTAATGTAAACTATAATGAAGGATGACAAATAGATTCTTAGATGATATAAAATAGTGTATTTATAAAAATGAAAATCCAAACTAACACTTAAAAGCAAGACCATCAATGTCTAGAGGCTGCTGCATTCTTGCCAATTTCACTACAGATGTTTATGGATACCAGCAAGTGACAATAAATTCTGGGGTTGCAAATGCTGGAAAGGTAGTTTAGATTTTCAGGTACAGACAATTCATTTTGGCCAACTCCTGCTATTCATTTACTGTACTGAAGGGGTCTGGTGGTCCTGAAATTTTCCCGTGGGACTGGCAGAGACACCTCTGATGTGCATGAGACTCTGGAACTTGAAGGACTGATGGACATCTCTCAGTGTTGGCTGAAGCCAACACCTGTAAGAACTCAGACCAGGGACATAAATGCTGATAACTCAAAGCAAAGGTTTATGGGAAAAATACACGGATAACTAAAGCTTGGAATAATTTTGGATGATGAATCTAGTGGGAAACCACCATTTAGAAAGCCAGTAGGACTGCCATGCTGTTCCCCTCCAGGGGCACCAGTTCTATTGTGTTCCGATGAACATCCTTCACGCTGGGAAGAAATTATTCCCATTGTGTACAAAATACCAGTCCACTTGGACATCATAGAGATGACATAAAGAACAGTGTGTTCTGCATTTGGAAGAAAGGTTTGAATTTATTGCATCTTTGTATCAGGTAGTGTATATTTAAATAGAAGCCATGCAGCAGAAATATAACAACCCTTCTAAATGTTCTGTATTTCCAATGAGTTATTTAATGTTTTAAATTTCTAATGTACTCTCTAATCAATAAAGTGTGGATAAAAGGTGTTATATAAAGTTACAACTTGTATTATTAAAGAATACAAACCTAGGTTGATGACTTCAGTTCATACTACTTGAAAGTAAATTTCTGTTTCAAGTCACCAGCTGTTGATTTTGTATTTCCTTGACTGAAGATAGGTTTCAAAGAGATCTAGCTTTCAAAGAAATCTGCATATCTGCACAGGGAGATTCTTGTCTTTATAATTTGTCTACATCCTATCTGCATGTCTGTGTCTGAATTTGCCTGTATGAATGTCTTTAGGCCTGAAGTCGCTTTGCTTTCAGTGGATGTCTGGGAAGACTGAGGATGTTTGTGATTCAGACTTTCTATATACATATTATGGCTATACCAAAACCTGATTCGTGGTCAGGAATCCAGATAAGCACATCTATTTCTTGCTGTCACATGGAGAGTAAAATGGCAGGATCGTCTGATTAATCTAGTTCTTTGTGCTTAGTCAATCTTCAAATAATTGATAGAGTGACATGGCTACGTAAATTATACTATTCCAGTTCTAAGTGAGCTAAAAATAAGAACTATTTATTATCTACTATAAATAGAGGGCATTGCCATAGCAGATAAAATAGAGTTTCTTATTTTTCCTATAAAAGAACTTTACAAGAGAAGAGTCTATTGCTTTCTCCCTTTTATAGGTGAATAAATTGAAGGTTGGAATGATCAAATAATTTGTTTAAGGTCACAAATCCTATGTTTAAATCTAGGTATATTGACCTCAGAGTTTTTCTGTACACCTCTGACCTCTACAGGTTAATTGTATATACTTGATAGATGATTTCATTTTTTTGTGGGTGCATTTTTACCATCAATCTATAATCTAAGGTTCACATTAAGTTACCTTTGGGATTTCTTACAGCAGAATGAAATCTGGATTCCATTAATTCAGTGCTATTCTGTGGAATTTGTGTAAAGAAAGTCTCTTTTTTGAGAATCATTCCTATTCAAGGGATTAGCTAATAAATTACTAAGCATCTTACTACTGCCATTACAGAGGGGATTTTGCTGATTAATTGAGCTTCCTTATGGCAAGAAACTGGGAGCAGCATTACCAAATATTTCTGATATATTGTTCTCCTCTCTAAAGCTGAAACAGACAATCTTCCCCAAAACAAGAGTTAGAGACAGATTAATTACAAGACTTGAAAGGCTCACATTTTATTCAAGGAGTTGTCAGGCCAAATTTTTTTTTATTTTAAGTAGATTGCAGAGCCTTATTTGCAGTGAACTGTAACAATCAGCTAGAAATGTATTTTTAAATGATACCTGTTGCATCTTCCCGGGCACTACCCTGGGAAGTAAAAACAAAAACAAAACCAAAAAAAAAAAAAAAAAAAAAAAAACCCACAAAAACACAGGGTCCTTTCTCAACTCAATTAAGAGCACCACAAGTGATATCTCCAATTCCCTGTGTTTTCTCCCAGCATGAGATGACTCAGCCAGAAATAGCATGATAATATCACAGATGTTCCTTTGCTGGGATATCGGATTATTGCTTATCTCAATGATATTTTAATACAAACACACAACTGTTCACCCTGTTTTATGGCTGTCAGAATTTTGCTTCATATTTAACAAATGGAAGTTTATGAGCAGATGTATCACTGACTCAGATTTACTTTTTCCCTCATTATGTTGCATGAAGAAGCTAAATGCTGGAGAGGGTATTAGCCACATCTGCACTGATAGACCATTGGATTCTGGTTGTTCATCCAGTCTGTCAGTTCTGGCCAACTTGATAGAACTCTGGGTTTTATTCTCTATTGTAAAGAGAAAAGATCAAAATTTGATTCTAGGATCCCAGGCCAAAATTTCTTGTATTCTTGACAACTAGCTATGCTGAATAGCACCCATTCCCCTTTGCTCTTGGTACAACTTCACAGAAGTATCAAAACAGTTTTCTGTTTATCATGCTCAAATACTTATTTTTCTAACTAGCTCAGAGGACTGAGCAAGGCTTTGCAATCAGGCTCACATGCTTTGGAGTTTTGCCTTCTATTTATTGATTCAGCTATATGACCTTGGTCAATTCACTTATACCTTGATCTGGTCCTTTTCTGTCCTCCAATCTCATCTTGAGTTGTCATATTGTGCTTTTAATTGCTTAATTGAAACAAGTCACAGCATTTAGCTTCAAGTGGGTCTGAATCCTCAGTGTACAAGGCTGCTAGACCCCAGACATTGATCTTGAGTGGCACTGTGCAAGATAATGGACTGTTGGCAGTTACTTCCACCTGACGGAATCTTAGTTTTACAAACAAGGAGATGAGGCAGAAGGTTATTAAAATGGACAGATAAACAGGCAAACAAAATGAAGGACACTATCAAGCAGAGACCCTTCCAGATGACCTACAGTGATTATCACTCCAATCATATTATGATTAGCAACTGGGAAACTTCATGGGGACAATAAGAGCCCCCCAAATTTGTAGCTCTGAATGAGTACTGAGGAATCTGTTTCCAGGGAAAAATTCTATGTATGATCTTTCCAATGCAACCGTGCGCACTTACAAGGCTTTGCTCTGCAGACTTTATTGAGGGCCGCTGCCCTCCCCACACTAGCCATGGTGTACAAGCAGTGCATGGCGGTTTTCTGGAGAGAGGTGCAGTCAAGGGCACAGGTCTTCTGGGTCAGTCATGTCATATGCATACCTATCCCAGACACTTCTGCCGACCTCACTGACCAGGCACCAAGTCAGAGGATCTTTTTTTCACCTTGTCTCAGTACCTTTCCACTCCTACTCCTTTGCTTTTTTTCTCCCCCTCCTCTAGCTGGTAGATTCTTCAAGATCCAGGAGCCTTCTGTTCAGGGCTTCTCAGCCATAAGATGATTTTCCCATCTGTACTGCATCTTCTAACCATCACCAAATATAGTTCTATGGGGAACAGTGAGGAGTTGACACCTGTCTTTTGCATCTTACTCACACAGTCACAGCAAGTGACTGATGGCATGAATTTTACTGTCATTATGGCTCATTGTCCTAATTGACCACTTCAGACCTGATTGCTCCATAGATATGCCACTGTTTCCTGCTCTGTGTGCTTTCTAATAATGGGAAAAAACAGATCTTATAGAACACCAAGTGTGTACAACACAGTGATTTAAGTGCTTTACAAAAATGAGCCTACATAATTCTGAGGTAGATTTCATTTCTATCCCTCTTTTTGTAATTGAAGTAACTGATACAACAAGGAGTTAAGCAGATTGCCTAATCTTATATAGGTTGTAAGCAAGAAAATCAAGATTTGAACCCAGGTGATGTGGGTTCAGAGCCTGTACCCCTTACCATTAGGCTACATGACCCCTTGTTTATGTTCCTTAAAACAGATTGTGACTTCTGACATATTCCAAACATCATGAATGATGTGGCTTTTCAGTCAGAACTGTTCTCAGACCTTTTTCACATAAAGTACACCTATACATTCATCCTCAATTCATCAGTCTCATTTCAGTTCAAAGATCATTTTCTCAGAGATACCTCCCATGTATCCTCTGTGCATTCATTCTCATACCATCTTGTACCTCTTCTTTGATCACTTGTCATAACTGCAATCAAATAATTACTTGTTAACCAGTCCCCTCTGCTAATCTAAGGTTCTCTGCAGGGAAAGGTCACGACTCTCCTGGTTATCATCATACCTCTACGGTGAGGTGCAATACAAAGTTCAAAGCTGAACTGAATATTTCAGATGAGTTTAAGAATTGTGCTTAAATAAATCAGACTCTGTGTGTAAATTTCTTCATTTCCAGAGAAGGAACAAAACAGATTCTTAAAGGGGTTTTGTGAAGATGAGATATAATATGTCTAACAGTATGTAGACTGCCTTGGCAGTGGCAAGTTAATTTAATTATGATTAGGTTTGGTTATGATAGTACTATTATTCAAAATGCTTCCTTCCCTTTCCAGTGGGACAATTATACATCCCTGACACTTTACAGTCTGACTAGGATTTGTCCAGCATTTTGCAAGTGCAATGCAAGTGGAAGTGATATGTGTCACTTTCAAGTTGAAACGTTAAAAGTCATTGAGCAATTCCTTACTGCTCCCTTTTCTTCTCTGTCATGAGACCAGCAAAGACTTATGCGCTGCTCTTTCAAAGATGAAGCGTTTATTTGTGGGATGACATGCAGCCTCCTTCATGTACTGACACTGATATGAAGCACTAGCCAGAAATAAAAATGTTCTTGCAAGCCATTGCAATATCCAATGTGAGATTTGGAGTTGTTTTGAGCAATAGTAAAAATTAGCCTAAGCTAACTGTGGTCTTAGCTCAGTGTCAATGAGACAATAGATTAGTGAATATATAGTGATTTTTTCGGAAGTCACTTTTTAAAATAGTGAACTATTTGCTTCATTTATTGGATGTTTTCTTGGCAACTGAATCAACTTTATTTGGGGTATATTTGGCATACAGCATTATATTAGTTTCAGGTACAAGACAAGTATTTGATAGTTGTATACATTGTCAAACTGTTGTAGAGCAACCCCAATACAAAACGGGGTGCCTGACTGTGGGTCCTCACCCGCGCGCTTAAAAGGACTTATCAATGCTCTACTGCAGGCACACGTGAAAGGTTAATAAAAGGTTTATTTACAAGGGAAGGGGAAATGAGGAAATGTACAGCTCTGGGAGAAAAGCGGGAGACAAAGTTTTAAATGAGTCCTACCCGATCCGCCAATCAGGAATCCCAAAATGGCGCTCTCAGAGTTGGCCGCCAGCCAGGAGCGGTGAAGCCAGGAGGCGCGCGATTGCGAGCCAGAGAGAGCCCAAGGCCCACGTGTTTGGTTTTTTATATCCAACCTGGCTGCCCAACTCCACCCTCAGGTCCCAGCCACCCTCCCTTGGTGGTGATGGGATTTGTCTTTCCCAGAGTCTTGATGGCTTTAGTCTGGAGTGGGGGTGGGGTCCACAAAGCCTGTATGGGATTAACTCAGGACATCATTTCCCCCTAACAAAATGATCACCACAATATGTCTGTCATTATATGTGACTGTACATACTTTTACTTTTTTCTTGTGATGAAAACTTTTAAGATCTACTTGCTCAGGAATTTCAAAATAGGAGTCATTTTTCTGAGACAACTTTTGTCAGTATCGAATGCGGTCTTAAAAAATGCGATTTTATTGGTAATGTAATATACGTAGATGTTGACTAATGATGTGTACCTGAAACCTATATAATGTTGTAAACCAATGGCACTTCAATAAACACTTTTAAGATAAAATGAAATAGCTAACTTTATCAATTATAATAATTTAGGAACTTTTACACGTGTTTTGTAAGATTAGCCCAGTTAATTCTCAAAAACTTTGTTAAATAAAAAGTATAACACTTTCACAGATGAGGAAAAAAAGGCACAGAGCAGTTAAATTATATGCTCTAAGTTTATATAGGTAGTAAGTGATAAAGTCAGAATTTGAGCCCAAGTGTTTGGGGTTCAGAGCCTATATTTTACCATGCATTTCATACACACACACCCCTATCAATGAATATATATGTAAATAGCATATATTTTAATTTCAATATATAAATGATGTGATAGAAATAAAATGCTAAGAATCATTATCTTTGATTGACTATGATTAGTTTCATCATATGGAAAATGAAGGAATGGCCATTTCATGTAATTTTCTTCTATGGGATGAGTGTGTTCATCCAAGAAAGGATTAGTTCTACTTAATGAAATCTTCCACCTGCTGCCTTACAGGAGAGTGTGGGTGGGCTAATGGTTCAAATCCACAAATGCTTGGAAAGCACACCTTTAGGAGAGCTGGTCCCAAAATGACTACTCAAATAAAGACTTTCATGTTCATTTAATAATTTATCAAATAGTCAAGGAACAACACTGAAGTTGGTCAGATGGCTTAGAGAGTTTTAAGAGTCAACCCCCAACTGAGATTTCCAAGTTCTCTGTGATAACTCAGAAAGATGTGTGCTTTCATTTTGTGGAAAGTGCAAAAAAATGAATATAAACACATTTTGAATCAGTTAGGAGGCAAATGGAAAGTTGAGGAAGAACCAAATGTTAGAGTTGTTGGAAGCCGTGAGTTTTGAGTCACTCAGATCTATTTTCAAACCCTAGCTCTGTCTCTGTGATTTAAGCATGTTGCTTACAGTCCCTCAGTTTTAATTTCCTTCTATAAATTGCTTAACGTAAATTCATAAATCATAGGGTTGCTATGAAAGCTTAAGTTAATTTTGTCTATATCTAGCAGATAAAGCAGCTATTATTTATAATTATTAAGGAACAAATCTCTTAAAAGAATAATTCCACATTAGAATATGCTGGCTAAGTACTTTTAAAACCCAGATATCTCCCAAAGGAATTTTCCTTGGATTAATATTATCATGAATGTTACCACAGGAAAAGTGACTTCCTTTTATAGAGGTTGGTGCTATCTAGTGAACAGGTAAAACCTAGCATGCCCAAAATGATTCAACATAATGTCTAAAAGCACAGCCAAGATAAATGCATGTCCTAAGGAAGAATGTGTTGTAGCATAACAACAAAAACAGGTAAAGCAAAGACAATAAAATACAGCAAAACAAATAGATTTTACAAATATAAAGTGAAAACCAAACCACTTGGCAATTATAGCTTGCATATGATTTATGCCTTTAATTTGTCTAATTCAGTGACCCATGGAGTATTGGCATAAAAATTTCAAATTCAGCAGAAACCTAAATCACTATAAGGAAACACTGAATTTTTATTAGTTCTCCTTCTGTCATTGACTTCACCCAAACAAAATGAATTCTTCCCTGAGTGAGGCCAAATGAAGTATTATGCTTTACTAAGATATTATTGATCTGGGATTCTTAGCACCCAATACGTCACAGAAACACAGAAACACAGTTTGTGCATTCAACAGCATAATTACTATTCAAAGCACCTCTCCCTTTGCTCCTGTCTAAAATAGCACTAGATATCACATTTATTTGGTAGGAAGCAACAGAAATGGACTTGCTAACTTAGGGAAATAAAACTTATTGGGAAGTACAAGGTACAAGGAATCAGTGGAATGGGTGAATATTCCGGCTTCAGAAAAAAAGCAGAAATCAGTGCTAAGGATCTAAGAGGCTTGTAAAAATAGCCAGGCATTTCAACTTCCCTTAAGTGTGATGGAATAATGTCAGTGGATTCAAATTTTGAGTCACTCCATTTAAAATTCGATGCTTGGGGAAAACTTGTCCGTCATTTTTTGGCCAGAGGAAGGCGCAAAGCACGTCTATTAACAATGCATTCAGGCTCTCCCCTGTGGTGCAGTGGTTGAGCGCTGGGCTGCAAAACTGCCCGCAGCCTCTGCAGCGCTGGTTCAATCCCCGGCCTCCGGGTGAGGGTCCCACATGGCACGCAGACCTCTCCTGCTGCCTGCTGCTCCCCTCAGCAGTGTACTTCGTCAGTCTGTCTGTTCTGTTCCCCGCTCTGACTCTGGTGAATTCTCTCACCCTCCCGCACTTCTGACTGTACCCAGTGCTTGTATAAATAAATGAATAAATCTTTAAAAAAAAAACAACAATGCATTCAATAAGGCAAAGATGATCCCCACATTGGGGATCCCCACTAGCCTATAGAAATGATCAGTTCTGTTAAATAAAATCTTGATTTCAGCCCACTATTACCCATGGTGGATTCCTATTAAACAGAGCTGGGATAATAATTTGTTGTGTGAAGCCACTATATTTGTGGTAATTTTTCATGTCATCAACAGAAAGGTAGTATAGTAACATTGTTTTTAGTATAAATATGTTCCAATTATTGCATGGACATACTTACATTAAAAAATACAATACATGCAGGGCCTCCCCTGGTGGCGCAGCAGTTGGGCGCTGGGCTGCGAGGCTGCCCGCAGCCTCTGCAGCACCAATTCAATCCCTGGCCACCGGCAAGGGTCCCAGATGGTGTGATAGACCTCTCCTGTCTCGCCCACTGCTCCCTCAGCAGTGTATTTCGTTGGTCTGTTGTTCTGTTCCCCACTTTGGCTCTGGTGAATTCTCTCACCTTCCCGTGCTTCTGACTGTACCCAGTGCTTGTATGAATAAATAAATAAATCTTTAAAAAAAATACAATACATGCGTATCTGCATAACATAAGAGTCAGATCACCAATGCAGGATGTGCTAAGAGATGTTTGTAATAATTGTGTTTTCTAGATTTTGTATTTGTTTGTTTGGGATCCATTCATATAGGACCAATTAACTGAACTATCTATACCTTTCCATGTTTTCTATATTTTTGATGATCTGGCATCTGGGGACTCTCAGAAATGTCCCTCCCAAGACTTGCCAATTCTTAGAGATAACAAAGAATTCAACCAGGAACACAGCTCTCATATGCAAACTAATCAGTCCTTTTATCTCTCATATGCGAAACTAGTATTTTCCTGCTCTCAATCATCAGGGCCAGGTACAGACATTGAGGGACAGCACCTCTATCCCAAAGCACACCAAAATAATTCAAACTAGCCTGTCCTAAACTGTGTAATATGCCCTCCCTTGCTTTTCCAAGGAAATCCCAATAAAGGCTCTGGCAAAGTTGTTTTCTTCACTCTGTCTTCTGCCTTCTGACCATCCTGATGCTTCTCCTGTGCCTCTGTGTAGCATAGTGCATCCTTTTCTCTTGGAAAACATAAGTTACATAGTCCTTTTTCCATAGCATTGGCTTCTCTGTGCCATCACTCAGTCAGACCAATACAAATGAAATCCTAGCTGTAATTTCTGGGCAAAGGTAAACCTGATTCTACCACATTTTGAGAATATCCTACTCTGGCTTCATAGATAGTTAAGGTTAGAAGGGCATATGAGGGAAAGTACGGGTGCGGTGCAATCCTTTGATCTCATACTGTCACCCATGGGAGAGGGGAGGACTGTGAGACCTTTATCCTAAACCCAAGTGAGATGTGATACAAGTGGAGCACTGAGGGAAGTGGACTACTGTTCTTTATTGTTTTGGCCTGTGGTGATTGAACAAAGAGTAAGAAATGGCTTATGATAGAACTGAGGCAGAAAGCAAGGGGTGGGAATAGATAGGGTGTCAAAATGGGAGGGAAGAGCACATGGGACTATGGTGATAGGTCATGGGCCTGGTGGTGGGTGAACTATTGGGACTGCACCTGAGGGGAGAAACCAGTTATGGTACAAAAATGAGCAGTGATGTAAGAAAATAAATAAATTTAGAAAAATATTTAAAATACAATTCAATAATAAAAACAAGAAGCTTTCCAGTAAAGGCCAACTGATGCAAGAGGGAGTCGATAGAGAGCAGGAAGTCCTGGAATAGGAGGACAGTTGAAAGTGGCTAGCTGGAAGAGAGGCATTGCTAATGTCAGTGGAGTTGTCATCAAAACCTCACTCCCCCATTAAGCTCCCGCCACCTGTGGGAAGTGTGCCAAGGCTCACTAATAAAGGACAACATCTATTTGGATGATTCTCCTCAAGCCTCAGAGACCCATATGGTGAGGAAGCTGTAGACGGATGAACAGTGACAACTTCTTTACTTACTGGAGGCTCTCTGCTTAAAGTGGATCTGAACTGGGGAAGGAGAGCAATTTTAGAGTAAGAATATACTTTAGATTTTGCATAGTTACTAAAATGAGAGCATTCTTATGATTTAACAGGGATAGAAGAAGGAATAGGTCTTTTCTAACTTTTTTAGGTAAGAACTTGCACAAAGTACAGGCAGGCAGAAATTGTGGGAGGAAATATATCAGCTTATTTTTATGATCATATCCCATTGGGTGCAACATTTCCCCCATATTAGTTACAAAAGCAATAGAATGATTTGTAGATCCAAGGAAACAAAACTAGAACTGAAACAATGTCACTACAGAAAAGATACTAAGATACCAAGTAGTATTAAATAAGGGAATTAACATTGAAAATTGAATTATTGACTTAGAATGGGAAAAAAGACATAATCACAGTGAATGCTAATGAGATAAAACCAAAAAAATAGTAAGAATGCTAATTGATAAGCAAGGCCAAAATAACCAGCATAAGAATAGCTGATCTCTCTAGGGTAGATTTTACTCCAAAAGGAAAAAAAAAATGCTTTTAAAGATATAACACAAAAGAATTTCCCTGAAATGAAGAAAGAACTACATCTATAAATCAACGAACACACATTGATCCAGAATCATATTCAATCCTTCAGGTTTCAAGGCAGAAAAAGAGAAGCAGGTGTTAAGGGAAGAAATCTGTCTGGTCTCAGATCTTTACATAGTAATTTCCAGTGCCCCAAGACAGAAAGCTATGTCTCTACTGTTCGATAGGGAGAGAGACCATCCAAGGAAATATCAGCCAGTAAAATTATTTCTATTTCTAATGGATACAGAGAGACATTATGAAACCTAAAAGAAGTCAGTGAATGTAGACTCCCTGTGCCCTTGTTAGGGGAAAAATAACTTGAGAAACCAATCAGACTAAGCATCTAGGAATAACAAGAATACTATTGATAAAATGTCAATGGAGAACACTGATTAAATTTAAAATATAAATGGATTATATATAAATATACAAATATATATTATATGAAATATATAAATTTTTGTAAATTATATAATATGTAAATATATATAAATATAAAATAACTATACTGGTAGATATAGGAGAGTAAGATAGGCAACATCTGGTCTACCATCCTTTGATAATACAAGTTGGGAAACTAAAGCCTTCATTTCCCAGCATCCCTTCATTTTGATTGTTCTAAGTGGACATTCCACATGCAGGTGCCCTTTCTTGATGTCTGCTCTCTGAGCCTGCATCACCTGAGGAGAAGCCTTGTTTTCTTTGGACAAGCTCCAGTGAGCAATCATAAGATTGTGGTTTTAAGCTAGGGTAAAGGGTGTGCCATTTGGTTCTAGGAAGCAAAATGTGGTTCTGAAACCAGTAGTCTTAATAGTGTTGCTTTGGGATTTTCATATATGTCTGTGTATGGAATTGACCATACCAATGTGATTTCTCAATGCCCCACTTTCCTCATAATGGTAGAGATAGTAACTTTTATTTTGAACTCATTCTCTTATACTCTAAAGTAATTTCTCAATATCAGTAATATTGAGTCCAATATTCTCTTCCTGAGGCTGTGCTGTACTGTAAGAAGTTGAGTCTCTATCAATTAGATACTCATAATATCTATTCCCTTCCCCATATGTAACAATCAAAAATGTCTCCAGACATTGCACATTGTACTCCTGGGACCAAAATTATCCCCTCTTGAGAATCATTGTCTGTTCTCCTACCTTTCTGATACTTTAATGTGAATGCATTGTGCAAGATTTGAAAAACAGGAGAGAGTTTCGAATAGTTCCAAAGGCCAATAATTTAAATAAGTTGATGGCTTGGCTTTCTCTCCATGGTACAGCAGGACTCTGCTTGGGGAAACTGGATCTGCCTTGGGGAAACACATCTGCCTGGATGTGTAACATGAGCCTTGAGTGGGAACACTTTTACCCCAGAATCTCATTCTATAATTCCTCGAAGAGTCTCTACACTGACTTGGTTATATGGGTCTTGAATTGTTAGGAAACCATGTAGCAGAATCATATTCTAGGCAGGAATTGAAATCACACCTTGAAATCCAATGTATTATTTTATAATGTTTATTATTACTATGGTTAAGAGTAGAGTAGTAATAATATCCTAAAAAGTATTATTCTTACCTTGTATTTATATTACTTAAAAAATGATTTTGTCTTATTCTGCTTCCCTGTCCTTTACTGAATTTTGGGCATATTTGTTATAGCATTGCTTTTCAAATTATAAATTATAATACATGTTCATTAAAAATATATGAATGCAACAAAAAATCCAAGTGACCATGGATGCCTATTGTTGACTTTGCTGAAATTTTTAAAAATGGTGTTCCTTATTTATCTCTGTGTGTGAATGCATATGTTCGTGATTATATACTTTTAAAAACAAGATTACTGTGTGAGTATGTAAGTAGTTTCTATTATGTTTATTCATACAGCTATATTTTATGTAATCCATTTAATATGAAAAATATGAATTTTCCCCTATTATTCTCAGTTAGTGCTTTTTGAAGTCAATATTCTTCATCTTCTCTGTGCCTTTCATTTATTCAACACACATTCATTGACTACTTTTAACATGGCAGATTCTGGCTTATACAATGAGGAAAACAATGAAGCAAAAATTATTCCTACCCTTGACAAATTATTCAGTCTGAGACAAATGAAGAAACAAATAATTTCAATGCCATTCTCATTGCTGGCACTGTCACCAAAGCAGTTTCTTTGCCATTATTAAAAAAAAAGGGGGCATTAAACTCCTAATTGCACGAAGGATTGATTTATGCAGGAAACTAGAAATATGAGCAGACATGCTGCTACAGACTTGCATCTCAGTCTGAGAGCAGTTCACATCAGTTGGAGGTTAAGGACAAGTGCATTTAAGTGGACGAGGCAGGGGTGAGTACCTAATTGGAAGCAGAACTGGAAAAGTAACCACAGGCACAGCACAATCAGCTATTTGTCCAGTCAGATCTAGAGAGCCTTTGACATAGAAAAGTTGTAAGAGAGAAGGACTGACTAGTGGCACCAGCTGGTGAAACATATTTTATGCAGAATATTACCTGTTGCTTTAGATTTAAGTATCTTTACATTTCTTAAAAATAGAGCAGTAGAAGTCATCTGCATTCATCCCCTGCTTCATTCATTCATTCCTCTTAATATCCCAAACAGATAGCTCAACTTAGACTCACCAGATGTGTGGAAAGCAATCCAAGGGTCAGAAACCCTGAAAGTAAAGAAAACTGTTGAAATTGTATTGCATGTCTCTATATCTAGGCTTAAGTGATAGCTAAACAATAGGCTAAACAAAGAACAGTTGGCTCTTGTTGCCATATAATCATGAAATTCTATTGCTCAAACATGTCTTAAAATGTATCCTTGGTTGGGTACATCTACTCTCTGTGGGAAAGAACTATATTCTTTTATAGGGATCCATAGTGGGGTGTGAGATCCAGGTTACATGCCTCCTCACATCTGCTCAGTCTGCCTGCACCTCTCACTGTGGGAGATGGTCACTCACCCAGCTTCCTATTCTTATGAGCAAGGTGGAGTCTGACTCTTAATGGTTTTAAAACTTTTGTGGAATTCCCTCTTCTAGGAACAAAAGCAGACTAGGTGAATGTCACTGTGCTCATAAAGATAGGAGTCCTCCCAGGGTCTGGACCCACAGAACTCTGACTGCCCAGATGGTTTTGTACCATATCCCAAAGATGTTGGGAAGATTATAGTCCATGGGGCAAACTTTGACCAATAAGTGACAGGAAAGGGAAAAGAACCAACAGATAAAGTATTGATAGAATCATTGTTCTGAAGCATGGCTACCCCATAGCTTCGGAGAAACTGAGTGACTACACTATATTGGGAAGCTGAGGCCATCTTGGTAATAAATATACTACTGGATTTTGGTTTCCCTTCTTCCCTATCTTAGTCCCCCAACCCCATCAGCCATAAAGTGTGAATGCATATTTAAATATATTTTATTTTTATTTTTTTTAAGATTTATTTACAAGAACTGGGGTATAGGCCAGAGGTGTGGGGGGTGAGAACTGGGGTATAGGCCAGAGACAGAGTGGGGAACAGAACAGGCAGACTGACAGAAATATACTACTGAGGGGAGCTGCGGGTGAGTCAGGAGAGAGGTCTGCTGTGTCATGTGGGTTTCTCCCTGGCCAGGGATCGAACTTGTGCTGCAGTGGCTGCTGATTGCTTCATAGGTTGCATCTTTACCCCTTGCGCCACCAGGGAGGCCTATGAATGCATGTTTAGAAAGCCTATCCTACCAATCCTGATTGGATAGTTACAGATAATTCTTAATTTTGAATTTAACATCAAAAACAAATAAGAATGTATGAACTATCTCTCAAAGCATTGTTACAAAGACAACAGATTTCACTCAAACTTAGAGTAATAATGTAATGGAACTGTCAGTGTCAGCAATTTGCCAGCAAGGTCACAAATATTGGTGAGGTGGGAAAGATAGGAATTAAAGACTGCCCATCTGTGGTGGGGATCTCTTAGAGAAGTGCATTAGAAGATGCTGTCATTAGGTCAGTGGGCTTCAATTTTGGGGAAAACATAAATGGTATAATGACAGAGCTCAGTACACCAAAATGTGAATTCCCTCATGGAAGTAGGTTTTATGCATTCCCAATTCTCTGCAAAAATAATTACTTATTTTTAACAGAGGTAACATTGGGGAATCCTCAAAGCATATCCACCTCCACAGACCATAATGCCTCCTTCCCACCCTGTTTTTTACATGTGTTCCTGCAAAATGTGTGAGTATAAAAAGAAAGAAAAGACTAATGTCTCCTGCTGGTGTGCACTACCTGCTAAGCTAACACCTGGGTTTTTCTACCAAGATGTAGTGTAGGGCCTCCCTGGTGGTGCAAGGGGTTAATTAAACACAGCAATGTGAAGCTATCTGCAGCCTCTGCAGCACGAGTTCGATCCCTTGCCGGCCAGGGAGGTGACCCACGTGGTGTAGCAGACCTCTTCTGTCTTGCCCTCTGCTCCCCTCAGCAGTGTATTTCAGTCAGTCTGCCTGTTTTGTTCCCCACTCTGTCTCTGGTGAATCCTCTCACCTCCCCGCACTCTGGCCTGTACCCCAGTTCTTGTATAAATAAATAAATAAATAAATAAATAAATAAATAAATAAATAAATAAATCTTTATTTATTTGAATTGGTGTAGACCAATTCAACCACATTTTCTAAAATGGAAATGACACCATAAGGGAATACTCTTCTGGCATAAATTCATCATCCAAGCTCAATATTCAATGAAATGTCTTCAAATTAAAATAAGATTCATAAAACAGAAACTAACATTTTAATAGATGAGGTAAATTGAGGATATTGATTACTAACAAATCTTTGAAGGACTTTCTGAGGTATGTAGTATCAGTCTAACCATATTGCCAATTTTTTGTTCCTGTTGAATAACTTACAAAGCCTTTCAGAGGCAGTGAGTTAAAGACCTAATCCTCACCCCTTTCTATGGACTTAGGAGACAAAACAAAACCTCCACATGTAGGCTATTGCTCTAACTGTTGGGGACAGAATTTCCAGCAGTATAATAAAAAATTTCTTATTTCCTGATTTAGTCCTGGCCCCAATATTACTTTACTATAACTTTTCTTTGGCAGCTTATTTCCTTTCAGTAGTTGGTTGTTATAAAAACCAATGGGAAATGAATAATATATAAATTTTAAAACTTTGCTTTTCAACTCCCTCATTATGGTCCATTGTGTTTTTAGGTGCATATGTGTTAGTGGAGTGTTTGCAGTATTCATGACTTGAACTTCTAATTTATGAGCTCTTAAAGGTACACTAATCATCAGCATGCTAACTATTAATATTGTACACTGAGGATTTTCTCTCCAACTCCTATTCCAGTCTAAAAGAATGCTCTTAGAAGTAATATTCAGCCACTTCCAGAAACTGGCAGGTCAAGTTGGAACATGGACCATTGGCATTGACATGTAGACATTATTTTATGAAGTAATTTACTACATTAAATGCCAACCTTGCCAATTTTTAAATGTTAATGACTTTGTTGAATATGAAAGGTTTATGCACTCCACCTAGGGAATTTCAGAAATTTTTAAACTTGGCATGGGAATGTCTTGAATGTCTAATAAGTTATTTTTTACTTCTCTTTTAATGATAGGTGTTTATAAATTTACTAATTTAAAGCAAAACTTTTTTGAATGTTGAATATAATAATTGATTCTAAAAGACTATTTTATATGGTGAATTTACTGATTTTAGGAGAGGACAGATTTTTCTGTTGATCCTAGCAGAAAAATGAACCAAAATAAATTTTAAATGGATTATGTGGATTTGTATAAGCAAATCCAAAATATTCAGCTGCATTTATAGGAAATTCTAATTGACTCACTATAACTTCAACTATCTTTAGTAAATTAGGAAGAGTTGCCCAGTTAGTCCTAAGAGCCTTTGCTTAACTGTCCAAAAAAAGTTTTATTTCATTATTTAATTTTTATCTATTGTATGTGAAATTACTTTTTAACATGTTCAACTCAAAACATCCCACATATTTGTGTAATATTCCTCAGATGCATTTTACCTTAATTGAGTGTATGCTAATTTGAGTTAGGAGACTAAAGTATTTAAAGAGATGGTTAAAACTTGCTCAAATTATTCATGAGCTGCTACTATAGTAAGATAATGTTATGTCCATGTTATTTATATGAATAATACCACTGTATCTATTAGAAATCATTACCTAAACACTATATTAATAATTGAAAATCTATATGGTCTCTCTTATCTCAGTAAATTTTGGTTTCAAGGGATTTCAGGAAATATATTATCTGATCAAAGTTGAATTCAGGGAATAGGTAGAAATTTCTGTGACTATACATAATGTTTAAGATAGAATTTTCATTAACCTCCTTAAGAAAAACATTTTCATCTATGATTAAGTAGTAACCTGATAAAAATGCTAAAATAATTTAGTAATCATAGAAGATAACTTTCTAACCATCCTCTATTGCAAAGAAATGGAAAACAGAAAAAACAAAATTACTAACATTTGTATTATCAGCAACAATCATTGTATCATTCAGTTATTTTTAGTGTTATTGACACAAACTTGTTTTTAATAGTGTTATGTTCATGTATATAATGAAATTCCATTCTATGTCATTCTTACTATGCATGTAATTTCATTTAGTAATGATGGCATAAAGATGTTCAGTAATTTCTCGTACAGAAGACAATGTAAAAATACTTACCTAGAATTTGCTATATGTATTTTCTCTTCAGTGAAATGTCTTTTCATGTATTTTGCCCATTACTAGATGATTGTTTGTTAAGGGTATCTATATATTCCAAATATAAATCTCTCATAAAAATGCAAATTAAAACCACTGTGAGGTATCACTACATACCTATCAAAATGGCTAAAATTTAGAATAGCAACAGCTTCAAATATTGGTGAAGTTATTCAGTAACTGGATCACTTATGCTAATGAGAATAAGAAATGGCACACTCTGGGAAAGTAGTTTTGTATTCTCCTTTAAAACGACGTATGGGGGCCTCCCTGGTGGCGCAGCGGTTGAGCGCTGGGTTGCGAAGCTGCCTGCGGCCTCTGCGGCGCCGGTTCGATCCCCGGCTGCTCCCCGGCCACTGGAGGAGGGTCCCACATGGCGCGCAGACCTCTCCTGCCGCCCGCTGCTCCCCTCAGCAGTGTACTTCGGTCCTTCTGCCTGCTCTGCTCCCCGCTCTGGCTCTGGTGAATTCTCTCACCCTCCTGCGCTTCTGACTGTACCCAGTGCATGTATAAACAAAAAACAAACAAACAAACAAATAAATAAATAAAACATGCCTCTAAAAAAAAAAAATAAAATAAAACGACGTATGCAGTTTACATGTGAAAAATAATTATACTCTTGGGCCATTTACCCCAGAAAAATTAAATCTGTGTACACACACACACACAAACACACAACAATCTGTATGTAAATGTTCATAGCAACTTGATTCATAATAGCTAAAAAGTGGAAACATCTTAGGTATTTTTGAAAAGGTAAATGGCTAAATACACTGTCTATTTTCCATGTAATGCTATAAGACAACAATAGGAAGTAACTTAATATATGCCACAACTTGGGTAAATCTCTGGGTAATTATGCTAAGTAGAATGAGTCTATCCCAGAGAGTTATATAATGATGATTCCATTCATATAACATTTTGAAATAATGGTATACTAAAAAATGCAACACTTATTAGTGGTTGCTGGTGGTTAAGAAGAGACAGGAATGAGAGGGAGGTAGATGTAGTCATAAAAGGAGTATATAAGGGACCCTTGTAGTATTTTGACTATGTTGATTGTGGTAATGGACCCACAAACCTTATCCAAGTGATAAAATTTTCTAGAATTAAACATACACACATGTACTCACAAACAGTAATATTGAGGAAATGTGAATAAGATCAGTGTATGATATTATTGTCAGTATCCCAGTTTAGATACTGTGCTATGGTTTTCAAAAATGTTACCATTGAGAGAAACTAAGTATATATAAGACCTCTCTGTTATTCCTTACAACTTCGTATAAATTACAATTATCTCAATAACTACTACCCAGCCTCCCTTGGCAGTTTGAGAAACAGATGACAGGGTCCAGAGCACTGAAATATTCAAACTTTAAAAAATGGATATTCAGAAAGTGAAACAGATGCAGAGTACTGAACTTAAGAATCTGAATATAAGCACTCCCTAAACCCCCAAACTCCCTAACTTCCTAAAACAATAACATTATATATACATGGAATATGGAAAACCAGAAAAAAATTAAATGGAAACTAAAGAGCTAGTTGACATTGCAATTCACAACTCCTGCTGGTGATATCTGTGCATTTGCCACATTTTTAAATCAATGTGTTTCCAAATCACACAACTCAAGTGGTAATAAGTAGAATACTTCTTGGTCTTAGGTATCTGAGATATGAAATTGAGGCTGAAAAAACAACTGAAAGTTTAGAGGAAAACCTCTCAGAAACAAAAGAACCACAAAGAAAGTGTTTACCCTAAATTCTGAATGTAATGTATTCCCAAATCTTTGTCTAACAGTTAAACTATGTTGGCACAGGGTGGGAGGGGGCGGGGGGGAGTCCTAGTGGCTGAGCCAAAAAGCAACAGCTGGAAGCCAAAGAAAACTGGTCAAATGCCCATTACTACAAATAGCAGGAAGAACTATTTCACAGTATGATTCTAGACAAGTTAATTGCCTTCCAGAACAACAAAAACAACAAACCAACCAACCAGTCATCATGAGAATATCCCAGATTCACTATAAGATAAAATTTACAACATGTAGACTTAAACCAAAAATTACTTATATGCAGGAAAGTAGAAAAGTACCTCTTTGCTTACAAGTGACAGTCAATAAAAGTTGATACCAAGTTCTCTCTGAGGATATATTAAGCAGAGAAGAAAAATTTCAAAAAGAATTTAAAATATGTTTAGATAATTCAAGGGAAATATAGTACTAATGAGTAAACAGATAGGAAATTTTTGAGAAACTTAAGCTTTAAGGAAAAATCAAATGTTATGTTCTAGAATTATAAAATATAAAACTGGGTATGGACATTTTACTATATAATCTAATATCAAATTTAGGTATCATACTATGATAGCTACCCAACTCCATTAGGAAAAGCAACATAAAGGTAATGGATATCCTAGAAGGGGAACAAAAGGGGAGTGTGTAACAGAGTTTATTAAAGATCTAATAGAATACATCCAAAAACCCAGGAATGAATTGAATATACACCACAAGTTTAGCAGAATAGCTGGAATCCTAGGTACAATGAGATCTACACCAAGAAATGTAATAATGAAACTATTCAGAGTTCAAGACAAAAAAAAATATTGAAGGTGGCTGGGGAATAAAAGCAGGTAATGCATAAAGATACACCCATCAGGTTTTCAACAGACTTTTTAGTAGAAATTTTCTAGGGCAGGAGAGAAAGGATGACTTATTCAAAATACTCAGATATCCTGAAAGACTTCAGATATGAGGGAAAAGTAAATGCCTTATAGAAAACAACAAAAACAAAAAACTAGAGAAGTTTACCAACACTAGACCTTCCCTGCAAGAAATATTGAAAGGGGTTCTCATATCTAAATTGAAAAACAAAATCCCTATTAAAATTCAAATGACATTTTTCACAACACTAAATAAAAAATCATGAAAAAAAAGATTTATTTATTTATGCATGCAAGAGCTGGGGTGCAGGCCAGAGGTGTGTGGGGGAGTGGATTCACCAGAGCCAGAGAGGGGAGCAGAACAGGCAGAAATACATTACTGAGGGGAGCAGCGGGTGAGGCAGGAGAGATTTGCTGTGCCGTGTGGGTTAGCTTCCTGGATCGAACTCGTGCTGCAGTGGCTACCGATAGCTTCATAGTGCTGAGACTTAACCCCTTGCACCACCAGGGAGGTCCAAAACCACTATATTTTTAGTAGTCCATATCTAAGCAGTATTTTAATGAACTCATAGAACATTCACCAATACACAACAAAAGCAGGACCATAAAACAAGTTTCAATAAACCCAAAACTACTGAAATCATAAAAATGTTTTCTGAACATCTTTGAACAGAACAAACAAAAAAGAAAGATATTGTATGATTCCACATATTATATGAGCTATCCAGGGTAGTCAAAATTATAGAGACAGGGATTAGAATGGTGGTGTCCAGGGATTGGGGGAAAGAAAGGGAAATTTATGGCTTACTGAGCATAGAGTATAGCATTTTGGAAGATGAAAAGTTGTGGATGTGATAGGTAGTGATAGTTATATAACAATATGAATGTACTCAATGTCACTGAGCTATACTTTTAAAATTGTTTAGAATTTGAAAATTTATGTTGTGCATAATTTCCCAGAGTAAAAACAAGAAAGTAGAAAATATGTCAATGGAATAAAAATGAAAGATTTTGTGGAATGTAGCTAAAGTAGTGCCAGCAGCACTTTTATAGAGTTAAATACTTTGTATTTTTAAAGGAAGAAATACCTAAAATCAAGACCTAAACTTGTAGCACAGAAGCTAGCAAAATATGAGCAAATTAAATGCAGTAAGAATTAATAAGGTATTGAAAATAAGAACAGAAATCAATAGATAGTAATATTATGAACAATTATATGCCAGTATGTTTGAAACTTTTTATGAAATGAAGCATCTTGAAAAATGCAATTTAACAAAACCCAAAAGAAGTTACAGATTACCCAAATAACCTTATTCCTGGTAAAAACATTGCACCCATAATTTTTGAAAATTTCCAAGATAGAAAGCCGTAAGGGCATATGGCTTCACTTGTGAAGACTGTCAACTTTTAATGAAGAAATTACACCACTATATCACAAAATCATTCAGAAACAAAAAAGTGTTCATTTCCCAACACATTTTATGGTACTGGTATTACAGTAATACCAAAACAAGAATAATATATACTAAGGGAGAAAAGCATTATAGTCCAATATATTTCATGAACATAGATACAAAAATCCTTCTTACAAATGCACATAAACAGTTAACTGAGTTTCAAAGAACACGTGTCAGGTAGTTCAACCGGGAAAGGAGACGCTTTTCAACAAGTGGTTCTGATACAGATAGTTACATCTTAATCCTCAGAACCTGTGAATATATTTGGTTACATTGCAAAGTAGAATTAAACTTTGTTAATCCAGTTGACTTTAACATAATTATACTGCATTGTGTAGACACTTGAAAGAGGAAGAGGGAAGCAGAAGAGAACTAGAGAGATGGCAGGGTTGGGCTCACTGTTTTTTGGGCTCACTGTTTTTTGTTTCAAGAAAGAAGAGGGCTATGAGCCAAGGAATGTGGGAATCCTCTAGATGCTAGAGAGGGCAAAGAAATGAGCTTACCTCTAGATCCCCAGAAAGGAATGGAGCCATTCTGACAACTTGATTTTTGACTCCATGAGCTCTTTGGTGCACTTCTAACCCACAAAACAGTGAGATAATAAATTTCTGTTTTTGGGCCTCCCCGGTGGCTCAGTGGTTGAGCACTGGGTTGCGAAGCTGCCCGCAGCCTCTGCGGCGCCGGTTCGATCCCCGGCTGCTCCCCGGCCACCAGAGGAGGGTCCCACATGGCGCGCAGACCTCTCCTGCCGCCCGCTGCTCCCCTCAGCAGTGTACTTCGGTCCTTCTGCCTGCTCTGCTCCCCGCTCTGGCTCTGGTGAATTCTCTCACCCTCCTGCGCTTCTGACTGTACCCAGTGCTTGTATAAATAAATAAATAAATCTTAAAAAAACAAAAAACAAATAAATTTCTGTTTTATTAAACTGCTAAGTTTGTGTCAATTTTATACAACTAGTGAAAAGTAGTTGTAGAAAACATAATAATATAATTAGTTATTACATATTTTTATGGAGGGGGAATCACAATCCTTATTTCATAACATTTACAAATTAAATGGAAATATATGATAAACCTAAGTATAAAATTTAAACCACAAAACACTTGGACATAAATAGGAAAATATTTTTGTGTTCTTGATTTAGCCAAACACTTCTAAAATATGATTCAAAAAGTATGAACTATGAAAAGAGTGATAAATTGGACTTCATCAAAATATTAGAAATTTCATATTGAAAGCCTGTTAAGAAATTAGAAAGGTAATTAACAGATCAGTAGAAACTATTTGCAAAACCATATATCCAAGTAAGGACTTGCATGCAGAATATGTAAAGAATTAAAAAAAAATCTCTAACCAAATAATAAATGGGGAAAAACTTGGACACATTACTGGGGAAAATATATGATAATCAATTAGGACATTTATATGCTTGGTGTCACTGATCATCAGGAATTGAAAATTAAATTTAAAAAGATTAACTACTAGGAAAACACCCACTAGAATGGATAATTAAAAATACTAACAATACTAAGTTTCAGCAAGAATGAGAAGCCACTAGAACTCTAATTCATTGCTGATGGAAATGGAAAAAGATTGATGTTACTTTGGAAAAGAGGATTGCATGTATTATAAAGTTAGGTGTATTCTAGCCTCTTTTCTGGTTATCTTCCCAGGAAAAATGAAACAGAGTCTATTCTATGATTTTTGATGATGCTATGATATTGGCAGCAAAATATTTATAGCATCTCAACTACAGTAACAAAATTCTTTTCACCTAGTGAATGGATAAATAAAATGTGGTCTATCTAAATGGTTGAATACTGTTAATCAATGAAAGGAAACTGTAATATGAGGTTCAGTTCTCAAAAATGCTATGTCCCTCAAGAGCGGAGAGCTTTCACTTAGGGCTGAAGCCAATAACATACTTAGAATATTATTTATTGGGGGGAATGCACATTACAACAATATAAGCATACAACTCAATTGGCAGTTAACGTGTGGAAAATATGAACCAGTAAGATGAGGTCTAAGATACCAACTTGCTCCAAAAGGTTTTGGTCCATGGAGTCCCTTGTGGCACCAGTTGGTGAGCTGAGGGCCATATTTCATAGGAAAACTCTCCAGTGGCTTTCACCAAAATCTGGAGAAGGCTTCTAAGAATCTGCTGGATGGAGTCCAAAGTGTCTTAAATCAGCTAAATTGGACTCTTATATTAACTACTTTCCAGTGTTATATTATCAGGACTACCTGTTTTAATTTGGGTTTGGTCTCCCAGCAAGCCACTTTTGTATCTGTCCTTGCCATTTGCTCATCTGTTTATTGGTATGTTCATAAACAAAATGATTGCTTTTTAATTGGCAACTTAAGTCATTTGTACTCAATTGTCCTCACCTCTGATCTGTCAGGGTCATTACTGTATCAATACATGTAGCAGGAACAAACTATGGGTATGTGTAATGCGATAAATGACTCTCAAAATCTTTATGCTGAACAACAACTTAGGTACAAAAGATTATGTACTTTAGGGTTCCATTCATATGAAATCCCAGAAAAGGTAAAACTGAGTGACAAAGCATATTCATGGTTGCCTGAAGTGAGAAAAGGGAACTGATTGACAAGAAGCAACAGAAAACATACTGAAACAGGGAAAACATTCTCTGTTAGGTGTCTGATATTTATATATATATTTATCGGACTGTGTATTTAAAGTGGGTGCATTTTGGGCCTCCCCGGTGACGCAGCAGTTGAGCGCTGGGTTGCGAAGCTGCCTGCAGCCTCTGCAGCGCCAGTTCGATCCCCGGCTTCTCCCCAGCCACAGGAGGAGGGTCCCACATGGCGTGCAGACCTCTCCTGCTGCCCGCTGCTCCCCTTAGCAGTGTATTTTGTCAGTCTGCCTGTTCTGCTTCCTGCTCTGGCTCTGGTGAATTCTCTCACCCTCCCGTTCTTCTGATTGTACCCAGTGCCTGTATAAATAAATAAATAAATAAATAAATCTTTAAAAAAAAATAAAGTGGGTGCATTTTGTTGTATGTAAATTATATCTCAGTGAAACTCCTAGATAATTAAAATGTAATGACTTGTATGTTGTATTTGCCATGTTTGTAGTCTGATATAATTAACATTAATAATGAATACCATTTACTGTAATCCTACTGGTGAATTCAAACATCCTGAATTTTGTTTTGTTAATTATGAGACTGGATGTATCCCAAGATTAGTCATCAAAATATATATGTTGGTCTGCATGGAAATGATCAAGTGAAAGGGGCATAGGTCAATTTCAGAATCCTGGTGTAAATAACTGATTTGAGTGAATTATACATAATTGTGTATCATTCCTGGATACTAATAATAGTGTCTTCCTCAAGATTGTTACAAGGATTAAATGAAGTGAGTCTTGTGAAATGCTTAGCAATGTGCTTGTCAGGTGGTTCTCAAATAATAACAAAGTTGTTTTACCTTCATGAAATGTGAGCTTTTTCAGTGCATCTAGCCAATAGTATTCAAGTGTTTCTGCCCACCTTGTGTTCCCTGCTTCTTTTACTTTTTTTTTTTTACGTCATTGTTCATTTTTAAACAGTATTTTGTTTCTCCCTGTCAGGTGTAGTCCCCGCAGAATATCCTTCACCATTGCACACATGCATCATCACCACAGTCCGTGATGCTCCTCCCTCCCTCCCTCTGATCTCCGTGTCCCCTTTCTTCAGGTAACAAAACATTCTAGCTTTCCTTTGAGAGCTGCACTTTGTCAGTGGAATCCTGGGGTCTTAGTAATGCAGTGATTGCCACACAGACATTCAGGCAGCCAGTTCAGATGTTTGATCTCTTGGCTGCAGTGATTAGATCAAGAGGGGCCCTTGATCCTATCCAGGCCAATTAAAAACTAATCTGAGATTTAGTAACTCATGATAAGGTGAATGTTGTAGCTACTCTGTTACTTCTTACTATTTTCAGTGCCTTGTGGAAGCACCAACCCCAGAATACAGCTCTTACATGGTAGAAGAGTTAAAAGCTTTATATAGCAGAGCCCCAGGGACGTTGTTTATGCTTCTGGAGTCAGTTGAATCTTGGCTTTCCAGTTCCGAGTGAATAAAATATGTCCTCCACACTCTCTTTTTGCCTAAACTAGATTGATTTGGGTTTCTGCCATTTGCAAACTAAAGAATCCAGTATTTCAAACATTGGTTTTATCAAGAAACTTTTTTCATGCACATAGTCCTTTTCATCTCCTATGATTTATGTTTTCTTATTTATTTGAAATTTTAATGCTCATGTTCCATTAATGATGGTAAATTTTGAATATTGAATGATAAAGCAGATTTAAAAAGAAAGTGTTTTTAGGCCACTGCATACAAGTTTTCTGATATTTCTGATATGCACACCCTTTAAGGCAGTTTACATTTGAACTATTTATAGGCAAGGCATATACTTTACTTGTCCTCTAACAAACCATTGACAGATATTTAAACTTAGGCATACCATGTTGATAGATCTAAACCTAGAATAACTTGTACTTATGACACTTGAAATATCTTATTATATTATGGTGAGACCCAGAACAAGTTTACTAATCTCTCTGTGTCTGTTTCCTCATCTCTAAAGTAAAGATGATGATTATCTCTGTTATCAAGGCTGTAAGGATTGGGTGAAGTTATTTATGTAAAGGACTTAGAATAGTCCCTGAAACTTGTTCTGTACAAGTATTTGCTATCGTTATCATCATTCATTTTCTCCTCTGAGCTATAGTTCTATAGGGTGAACAGGATTATTAAAACAGGTTTAAATAATGCTAATTTCCACTGTCATTAGTGATTGGATTAATGAATTAATTGAGTGGAAAGAAATTTAACCAATGTGTGTATTGAAGTCATTCATTCCCAATGCGTGTGTCTTGTCCAAGGGGGAACTCAATATGAGCCAATGAAATTGTTTCCTGATAGTTGATCACAAGACTGTACACAGTATCCTTGTTTGCCTTATGATATTGGGAAGTTTGGGTCCTCCTAGGTGACTTGCTTAACTAACTATAGTTCTAACTGTAGTTGTCTCTTCTAAAATAAAACCTAGACAGTATCAAAAATTTAGCCATAAAATGAAACCCATTCTACAATAAATTCTAGCTTTCTCTGCCATTTTTTTTTTTTTTTTTTTTATAGAGGCATGTTTTCTTTCTTTCTTTCTTTATTTGTTTGTTCGTTTTGTTTATACATGCACTGGGTACAGTCAGAAGCGCGGGAGGGTGAGAGAATTCACCAGAGCCAGAGCAGGGAGCAGAGCAGGCAGAAGGACCGAAGTACACTGCTGAGGGGAGCAGCGGGCGGCAGGAGAGGTCTGCGCGCCATGTGGGACCCTCCTCCGGTGGCCGGGGAGCAGCCGGGGATCGAACCGGCGCCACAGAGGCTGCGGGCAGCTTCACAAGCCAGCGCTTAACCGCTGCGCCACCGGGGAGGCCCTTTTTCTGCCATCTTAAACAATATTTTGATCAGAATTTTGTTCTGTGTCAGATACCTCAGGGTTACCTTTTTTTTTTCTGTTATTATTGAACCATGTGGACAATGGTATCTTGAGATGTCGTTACTGATTCCAAACTGTAGTTTTTGAATACTTATGTCAGATGCTATATTATCTTGTCCATCCCCTTAGCATTAGATAGCACTTCTTCCTGAAAGTGTATCTCAACAGTTCTCCTTCCCTCCCTTTGTCTTGTACTTTTTATACTAGGTTATATACAGGAAATGAAATGACTAAATTGTTCAAAGTCTGCCTATAATAAGAGTATATAAGTCATTAGTAAATGTACATTTACTAGAGTAAATATGTTAATTGATGTATTTTATATGTTTTAGTGCCTCAGAGATCTCTTTAGGGTCTTATTTCCCCCAATCTACCACATACGGATTTACTTAAGGTTTATTGTCTGAATTAACTATTGTCATAAAACTCTTATGAAAAGTAAATGAATAAACTCTTATGATAACTCAATGACCTGATGGGACTCGATAGAATCTTATTTTTTAAAAGATTTTATTTATTTATACAAGAGCTGGGGTATAGGCCAATGGTGCAGGAGGGTGAGAGGATTCACCAGAGACAGAGCAGGGAGCAGAACAGGTAGATGGACTGAAAGCACAGCTGAGGGGAGCAGCAGGTGAAACAGGAGAGGTCTGCCATGCCATGTGGGTATCTCCCTGGCTGGCTGGAAATCAAACTGGTGCTGCAAAATCTGCGTACAGCTTCTCAGCACTGTGCTCAACCACTGCGCCACTGGGGAGTTCCAAAATCTTATTTTTTAAGAGATGATATGGATAATGTGTTTTTTGATTGCTTAACCTATTAATGGGAAAAATATTAGGATGCAAAGAAAAAAATCCCTTCATGAAATCTATAGATTATCACTTTATGTATCTATAAAGTACAGTGGTTTTTTCAATATTATAGAAATAAGTTTTTGATCAGAGTTGCCTAACTAGAATTCTTTGCTAAGTTATGGTCTTTGCTAAACATCAACTTATAGAGGTTTACACTCAGGTCAGACTTGGGGTAGTGTCTTCTCTAGGACCTTCTGTAAACAACAATGAGAAAATGAGGAAAACCAAAATCTGTTACCTGTTGTCAAATGTCTACTATCAAAAGGAATCTCCCTTACCATGAAGTACAGCAAGTGATTATTTAATATAAAAGGTGAGGAAAGTTCAGTGACAATGACAGCAAACACACTTGATTTAGAACTTCTTTGATTTTTTTCTCATTATATGGGCTCTAGGCAACAGCTTATAGGAGTTATAAAGGCTTTTCATAAATGCTGGTATAATTTCCAAGGAGACTTTCATAATATGGAGAAGTCACAACTTTCACACGATTTAAACTAAGGGATCTGATCTTGCCTTCTCTAAGTCATGTAATTTTCATTTTATGTTCATAGAAGTTATATCTAATTATCAAGGGGAGAGTAGATGTCTAAATTATAGTCTCTTCTAGAAGAGTTATGTGTGTAACCTCCATTAACACTGGGAGACATTAAAAAGGCAACTCTTTGAATGTTGAGATAAAGGTATGTCCCTCTAGTGGAGGGTTGTATTTTATCCAAACTGAGTAATTTTGACTCAAGTGACCTATATTGAGAAATGCAGGTAATAATGGGAAGACTGGATTGATGGACCCCTGCCAGGCAGGAACAGAAAGTTCAGAGCATTAACAGCAACTGAGGAATATAGGACATGATATTATTCTCAAAATTATCAGGAAGAAAAAATATAATAGAGGTAAAAAATAGTGTGAACTGTTTCCCTCCCACACTTCCCCTGATATTGAAGTTAACATTTCCTTAGAGGAAGTTTTTGTATCAGGTTTCGCTTTTGAAAACATTCAGTGTTTTATAGACTCTCGTCTAGTGAGAAATGAACCAAAAGCTTTTGTTTATTTTTGTAGTGATCACAAGTGCCAGTATATAATTCTCTGAAGCTCATTTGTTGGTGTTCTAAGAAAATGTGCTACCTCATCTCTGATAAAGTCAGTGTACATAGTAATCATCTAATTATAAGTCCAGACAAGTCTTCTGATACTCAGAAGTAAGCTAAGGATCTTTTGATATTAGAATTGCTTCTTCATGGTTTTGCTAGCTTTGAGCGTAAGATACCTTAGTTCTCTTCCTTTCTCTGTCCCCACTTCTTCCTCCCACCCTCATTCTATCCTTTTCTGCTCTTAGCCTTCTCCTATCTCCCTCTCTCACACTCTTCCTTCCTCCTTTCCTTTTACCTTCCTATCTCCTCCTTCCTCCCACTCTAGTTCCTGTAACTAAGCTAAAAAAATCTGCCCCAGATATTAAGTTCTTTGAAATTTTTATGATAGAAAATGCATCCTGCATTTAATTTCATTATTTAAAAAAGAACTGCAGATTCAATTTCTTATAATAACTCGCTACTATTTTATTGACTTTATGTCTGCAGGACTTAGCATCATCTAAAGTTTGTGATAAAATGAGAACAAAGAAAGAAAACTAAATAATCTGTATGTCTTCAATTCCACACTGTCTGAAAATTGTTTAAAAAATTTAGGGATTTTATCAATGATTTCTTTTGCACCAGCTGCTACAAGGAATTTAGATGTGTTTGTGGTGAATTGCTCTGTTTTTAATAGCGATTTCAAAGCAGGAAATTAAACTACTAGCATTTCAGTGAACGATGTAGACTCCTTAGTTGTAAAAACTTGGATTCTGAGTAAGCGTGACTTTTGGTCTTTGAATTCAGGACTCATATCTGCACTATCACCTCCTGTGTGATCTAATTGTATTTGTGCTTTAGGTTTGTAAATCAGATAGTTCTGACATTTAGTAGGATAGCTATTTTCCTTAATATGGATTTTTTTAAAGTTACATATTGAATCCCTACAAAGGACTTCTTAGCAAATATAATACTTGCTAATAAGGCAAAAATTGCTTTTTTAATAAAGGAATTATATACTTAAAAGAACTTGATTTATATTGAAGCCCAATTCTCTCTGTTCTTTCAAATTCTGGTACCGATTTTATATTAAATGGTGGAAGACTTGCAATCATAGTCAATAGCATTACCCTCTGTATACTTTGAGTTGGTCTGTCTCATTTCAGGTTCTGCCTTAACATTTATTATACCTTGATGATGGGATTTTCAGGATAAACTGGGAAATACAAATTTGTCCAAAGCAGAGCAAGTACACATACATACACATATATAGTCATCAATATACTTTTGTGTACACATATGCAATATATATATATACGAAAGGATTCGTATCTCCAAAAGGATAGGTAAGAAATTAGAAACAAGATTGCCTCTCAAATGAGGTAGGGGATGAAGATTAATTTAATTTTCACTGTATGTGTCCATTTAAATTTAAAAAGTAGATTAAGGGTGTTTCCGCCTATGTAGCTACTCATCATACTGAGCTGATCACCTCAATTCAATGTTTCCTAAATAAACTTCAAATCTGAAATATGCAGCAATTACTTGGTTAGTGACTCTTATGGTCATGCTAGTTAAATAATTTATTTCTAATATGACAGCAAATCATAAGATTTTATTAGTAATTAGGATCTGAGTATTAGCTTTCTCCTTCTAAGACTACAGGAACTCCATTTGGGAAAAAGGCATAAAAGATTCTCATGCTATTCAATGAGGGACAATTTCCTAAAAGCAACATAAGTTGGAGTGTATGTATCTCTTATTGGACACTTATAGAATATTTGCAATTATAGTCACTTAATAGCATTAACCTCTGTATACTTTGACTTGGTCTGTCTCATTTTAGGTTCTGCTTTAAAATTTGACTATACTTTAATGATAGGATTTTCAAGTTAAACTGGGAAATACAAAGGAGTCCAAAGGGGAACAAGTATATATACATACATACATACATACATACATATATACATACATTCCCAGATAACATATGAGAATACTACACTGTATCTGGTCCTCAAGTTGCAACAAATGTTCTAGGGGTTAGCTGCCTTTTTAAAGAGGAGGAAAAAATATTTGTTCTGCAATCTTCAGGTGTTAATCTAGTTAAACCTATTAGAAAAATAAGTGAGAGTTCTGTGACACATAATTATGACAGTGCTATTGCAATACTACAAAACTCTATTCCATGTAGTCATTTTATAGAATAACTAAATTTTGCATTGTGTTTTATGAATGAATTATAGTTAATTTGCAAAAAGTAATTTTCAAGGAAGATGTTAGTTCTATTATTAAGTGCACTGAGCTATTTATTATCATAAAGATAATGTGAAAAAATTCTATAAATTGAAGTCAGCAAACAATTATCACGGGATTTTAATTTTTAATTTCAAAATTTAATTAAAATATAATTTTCATAGAGAAATGTGCATATGAAAGTGCACAATTCAATATATTTTTACAAACTGAACATACCTGGGTGAACAGTGCTTACAAACAAACACATTAGAAATCTTTGCGTGATCCTTCTAGACACAACTCTTCTTTTACCCCAGAATAATAACTGTTCTGACTTTTTACCGTATGGAATAATTTTGCCTGCATTATATTTTATATAAAGGAATCACATAGTGTGTTTTTTTTTGGTATGACTTATTTGTATTGCATATGTATGTCATTGTGTTAGTGGGCAGAACTAAGGAGTTCCTTGGGAACCCCAAACCCACACTCTCTAATGTTCTGCCATTCACCACATAAAGACAAAACATACTTTTAGTGCATAACGCCTTCAATTAGTGTGCAATAGAGAGAAGAAAAAGAATATAGTTAAAATAGTTTCCTCATGAAACACCCAATGTTACCCATCCCCTCATGGTTAGGTGCCCAGTCAATCAGGGTTGGCACAAAGCAGGGTCCCTGAGGCCAAAAATTTTGCCACAAATGTAAGACATCTGGTTGGGAATCATAGGAAAGGACAGTGGGGCCAGGCAAGTCTGGAAGGAAAAGAGCAAAATCAAAATCCAAGTCAAAATAAAGGCTGCCATTGTCAGCCTCCCCACAGGTCTCTCACCACATCTCTGTGTCTTTCAGCTGTCTCCTTCCATGTCCCCCAAGTCCCTGGTACAAGTTCAAGGAGTAAATGTGGCTTCTTCACATGTTTCTCTGCTCCATGTGCCTCCTCCTAGTCTTATTTTCTCTTCCTTCCAGTCTTCTAGCTTCTCCTCACTGCCACTCGGCTGTGCCCTTCCTTGGGTGGGCAGTGAACCAGAAACTCCCCTTTCTATAGATTTCACACTATTACAGTTGCAGAAGACTCATTTTCATTGCTGATAAGTGAGTATATCACTATTAATCCAATCTACTAGAATAAATATGGAGAGCTATTATAAATAATACTGCTATGAAAATTCTCTTCCTCGTCACTTTATAAGAACTTCCTCATTTTGGTTGTAACAGTACCTATGAGTAGAATTTTTTGAGTCATCGTTTGTGCATATTTTCATATTTGGTAGAAAATGTTTCAAAAGTGGTTACTAGTTCACACTAACTTTAGAAATGTGTGAGTGCTCCTAACAGTTGGTATATTTCATCTTTTAATATCAGTCAATATGGTTCGCTGTTAGATAAAATATTGTATTGATTATAGGTTCTATAGAAATATATATATAGAACCTCAAATTTCCAGGTTAACACTTCTGAGATTACTATTAAAAGAAACCTGATTAGGGAAATGCAAATCAAAACTACAATGAGATACCATCTCACACCAGTGAGAATGGCACATATTAAAAAAACGAGCAACAACAAATGTTGGTGAGGATGTGGAATGAAAGGAACTCTCCTGCACTGCTGGTGGGAGTGCAAACTGGTCCAACCACTATGGAGAGCTGTGTGGAGATTCCTCAGCCAACTAAAGATAGAGCTTCCATATGATCCAGCAATCCCACTCCTGGGTATTTACCCAAATGACATAGAAACATTAATTCCAAAGAGCACCTGCACCCCTATGTTTATAGCAGCACTGTTTACAATAGCTAAGCTTTGGAAACAACCCAAATGCCCAAAATAGATGACTGGATCAAGAAGATGTGGTACATATACACCATGGAATATTACTCAGCATTCAAAAAAGATAAACACATGTAATTTGCAGCAACATGGATGGAGCTGGAAGGGATCATGCTCAGCGAAATAAGCCAGAAAGAAAAAGGAAAATACTGGATGGTCTCACTCACAGCAGGAATCTAGAAAACCTAAATATGGACCAGGAATAAGAATAACTATAAGAAAGAAAAAAATCAAAATCAACAAATAACTATGAACCAGAGACACTCTTTCGGGGGGGGGGGGGAGGAGGGATTGGGGTCAAAATCGGGTTGCAATTGTATGGGAAATATAAAAATAAAAAAATAAAAATAAAAATGAACAATAAAAATATCTTTCTTATTAGAAGAAAGATATTGCCCTTCTTAATGGAATTATACTGAAATTTATGTTCATGAAAACAGAACTTGGAATAATTATAATTTTAACTTAAAAGTTATAGTGGCCAGGGCCTCCCCTGGTGGCGCAGCGGTTGAGCGCTGGGCTGCAAGGCTGCTTGTAGCCTCTGCAGCGCTGGTTCGTTCCCGGCTGCTGGCGAGGGTGCCACAAAAAAAAAAAAAAAAAAGAAAGTTATAGTGGCTAATTTGTGTTTATGTTCTGGCATTCTCCATTGTTTTTAACTATTAGGAATGACTGATTTTTTTTATATTCAGTTTTTTTTAAGAATAATTTTTTTTAAAGATTTTATTTATTTAGCCATACAAGAACTGGGATGTAGGCCAGAGGTGCAGAGGGTGAGGGGATTCACTGGAAACAGAGTGGGGAGCAGAACAGGCGAATCTACTGAAATACAATGGTGAGGGGAGCAGCGCGTATGACAGGAGAGGTCTGCTGCACCATATGGATTTGCTCCCTGGCAGGGGTTTAACTCGAGCTGCAGTGACTGCCAATAGCTTCATATTCCTGAGACTTAACCCCTGTGCAACCAGGGAGGCCCATGAGCAAATTATTTTTGCAAAACTCTTTTGTCATTTTGTCCAGTGACTGGTTTTCTTTCCTAAATTATCAGAGTCCGATTAAATTTAGAAAACAACCATTTCAATGTGGTCTTGTGTAGCACAATCTTTAGACTAATTTTGTGAAGATGAAATACATGTGTTTTCATTTTTTTAAAGATTTATTTATTTATGCATACAGGAGCTGGGGTACAGGCCAGAGATGTGGGGGGGAGAGGATTTATCAGAGACAGAGTGGGGAACAGAATAGGCAGACTGACTGAAATACACTGTTGAGGGGAGCAGCAGTGGGTGAGACAGGAGAGGTCTGCTGCACCATGTAGATCACTTCCCTGACTTGGAGCAGGGGAGTGGCGGTGGGGGGAGTCCATTCATGCTGCAGAGGCCACAGATAGTTTCACAGTGCTGTGCTTAACCCCTTATGCCACCAGGGAGGCCCCTCATTGTCTTAGTTTATGCTTAAGTGAAAGAAGAAACCACTGGACACATGTAGATTGCCCTTCTGCATTTCAAAAGATAAAGTATTACTCAAAATATTGTAGTAAGACTCTAGGGGTCAGGTAATTAGGGGAAATTTAAAATTTTCATCACTTTTGTGTTAGGGGACTATAGTTTATAAAGGCAATAATAGAATTTTTGGAGTAGCTTTTTAAATTAAAAATAGATAAGAAAAAGAATAGAAATTATAGGAAGAAGTTATCACTCTATAAAGTCAGGCATTGTTGGACTTTACAAGTTGATGTTTCTTAGTTGTGTTAAGTTGTAAAAGGCTTTTTTATTTTATTTATTTATTTTAAAGATTTATTTATTTATGCAAGCACTGGGTACAGTCAGAAGCACGGGAGGGTGAGAGAATTCACCAGAGCCAGAGGGGAGAGCAGAGCAGGCAGACTGACGAAATGCACTGCTGAGGGGAGCAGTGGGCGGCAGGAGTGGTCTGCGTGCCATGTGGGACTCTCACCCAGCTGCCGGGATCGAACCAGTGCTGCAGAGGCTGCGGGCAGCTTCACAACCCAGCACTTAACCGATGTGCCACCGGGGAGGCCCGTAAAAGGCTTTTTTAAAAAAGATGTATTTATGCATACAAGAACTGGGGTACAGGTGAGAGGTGTAGGAAGTGAGAGGATTCACCAGAGACAGCGTGGGGAGCAGAATAGATGGAATGACTGAAATACACTGCTGAGGGGAGCAGTGGGCGAGGCAGAAGAGGTCTGCTGTGCCATGTGGATAGCTCCCTGCCGGGGGATGGAACTTGTGCTGCAGTGGCTGTGGACAGCTTCATAGGTTGCGTCTTAACCCCTTGCGCCACCAGGGATGCCCAAGTTGTATAAGGCTTTGTAAGTCCAGGACATTGTTATCTTCAGATGACATTGATTGTTTTGATTTGATTATATAAGTTGGTTTTTTTCCTGGTAATATTAATGGAAAGACATACTGAGTCACATACAGTTAAATCCCTATTTTAATTATTCCTTAAATATAAGCCCACTATAAAAGACTATTCATATTTGCATGTGGCTCATTAATTTTCTGAACAGTGTGTTCTAATCTGTAGGTAAACTGCAACTGATTTGAGCATTTTGCTAACTATATTTGGGGTAAGAAAAAGAATATTTACCAAACAATATGGAAAACACATCTCAAAAGGAAAAATTAATTTCTTCCTGTGCATGTAAATACCTGATGAATGATAAACAAAAGAGAAAACAAGGTTAAATGCCATTCTTAGCTCTATTTAATAAATAAAGATTTTGAGATAAGAACAAGTGCTGGAGGACTATGGGTTCCTTTGTGGTGGGTGTGGTACTGTGACATGAAGCTGAGGAGTGTGAGCCTGTGCCTCTGAATCATGTACAGCATTGTGGACCAATGTTGTCACAAAAATACCACAAATAAAAAGAACAATTTGTTGAATCAAACAGCTTATGTTTTTCAGATGTAGGATTCAAATAATAAGCAATAGAATAACTATGTTTTAATCTACCTCAGGGTAGAGTCAGAGGAACTTAGTGTAGACAAACATTGACATAAATGAAAATGTGACGGACATATAAGGATATCAGAGAAGGCGAATCAGCAAACAAACATGCACACATACACGAAAAACAGTTCACATTAAAGGAACTCTTGAGGCTATTTCATTACATAAAAAGTGCAAAAAATATGTTGGAAACTGACCCAAACTAAGAATGAAAAGGGTCACTGTGAAGTTGTATCAGTACAAAACTGGCCAAAACTTGGGAAGTTACCATTCTAAGTCAGTACTGATTGAAGAAATCAGAAAAAGAGAAATCTAGGGATCAATACCTCTGATGCTTACATATGCAGAAGTCCTTAATAAAACCTTAGCAAATTGAATTCAACAATATATTAAAAGGAATATATATCATGACCAATTGGCATTTATTCCGGGAACACAGGGATAGGTCAATATCCAAAAACTGACAATGTAATTCACCATATCAACCAAAGGTAAGAAGATAATCATACGATCCTGTCAGTGTTTTTATAACACACATTAAAAAAAATAAAGGTAGTGTGAGGAAACTCATAGTGATGGATATGTTTATGACATTATAGTGATCATTTCATGGATTTTATACTTATTAAAAGTACATATTAAATATGCACAGCTTTTTGTATATTGATTATACCTCTATAAGGTGTTTTTTGAAAGTTTATTTTTATAGTTTCCACATTAATGCATTTAAAGTTAAAAACCACATGATATTTTAGTGAATGTCAAATGAGCACTTCATAAATCCCATACTCATTTGAGCTTAAAAGTTCTAGCAAACTAAGAGTAGAAAAAAATTTCCTTAATCTGTTAAGGAGTCTCAAAAAATCTGCAGCCAGCATAATTCTTGACTGTAAAGCAGTAGAAACATTACCTTTAAAACTAGGAACAAGGTGAAGATACCATTTTTATTGCTGCTATACAGCATCATATTGGGTGTCACAGCCAGTGCAGCAAGGAATAAAAGGGATACCAAAAACAGAAGGATTGGAGAGGAAGAAATGAAGCCATCCCAATTTTTTTTTTTAAAGATTTATTTATTTATTTATACAAGCACTGGGTACAGTCAGAAGCGCAAGACGATGAGAGAATTCACCAGAGACAGAGCGGGTAGCAGAACAGGCAGACTGACGAAGTTTAGAGCTGAGGGGAGCAGCGGGTGGCAGGAGAGGTCTGTGCACCCTTCTCAGCGGCCAGGGATCGAACCGGATCTGCAGAGGCTGTGGGCAGCTTCGCAGCCCAGCGGTCAACCACTGTGCCACCAGGAGAGGCCCCAATTTTTAACCTGTGATTAATCTCATAGAAAACGGAAGGGAACATATAAATAAGTTAACACAATAATGGAATTTAACATGATAACTATAATAATAATAAAATATCACATTTATATAAAATTTATAAAGCAGAATTTTGAAAATGTAATTGCATTAGCTACAAATAATATATGGGACTTTTGAATAAATTTAACAGTGTAGTATATATATGTAGAGAAAGTTATAACACTTTAATACTGCATTTAAAGATATAAATAAATAAAATATCTAATAATTTTATAAATATGTAGATTTACTATTATAAAAACTTTAATTCTTCCAAGTTGATATATAGATTAAATGAAATTCTAATTCAAACCTTAAGTCTAATTCAAGACTTTTAAGTGGAGCTTTCCAAACTGATTTTAAATTTAAATAGGATGTCAAAAGGCTAAGAATAACTAAGACTTCCAAAAGCAAATAAAAGTGGAAGGATATGAAAGTACTAGCTCAACAACATAGAACAAACTGTAATCAAGTTACAAGTAGCACAGAACAGTGAGTTGGACAAACTGACCAATGTAACAGACTTAAGAGCCCAAAAAGAAACCTGGATTCCAGTGGGTCTTTTATATATGATCAAGGTTTTACAAATTAATAGAGAAAAAATAACCTTTCAATAAATGGTGGTAAGACAATTCACTATCCAAATTAAAAAGAAAAGAAAACCTATAAAAGCAGTAAAATGGGATTCCTACCTCATACCCATGTATACAATCAGTACTTGATGAACTTAAAGGCAGTAAATATTATATATATTTATATTATACATATTTATATATATGAACACACACATATGTTGGTTTTCTAGGATACACACCTGAAACATATATTGTAAATGCATTACTTCAATAGTAAATAATGATCTAGAATATGCTTATATTAACTTTATAAAAATAATCATTCAAATGGAAACATAGAACTTGAAAACCTTATGTGGTATGAAGAATATACACAATAAGGAGACTCCCACCAACTTAAAAACAAAAAAAAGCATAAATGTGAAGGCATATATTCAAAAAATTAGGAGACAACATAAATGGTATCTTTCTGTCTTTAGGAGTTAAAAATAATGTTATAACAAATTGTTGTTAAGCACTGTATTAGTTTTATGTAGTTGCTGTAGCCAATTTCCACACACTAGCTGACTTACAATACAGAAATTTGTTCTTTCACAATTTGGGGGACTAGGACTATGAAACCATGGTGTCTGCAGGCACTTAGTCTTTTGAATGCTTTAGATAAGATTGATTTTTTTACCTCTTTTACCTCACCAGTACCTAGTGTTTCCTGATCTTGTAGGGTTACCATTCTAGTGTCTACCAGTGTTGTCATATGGTCTTCTAACTTACTTCCTCTCTTTCTGTGTCCAAATTTACCCCTTGTAAGATAACCAGTGACTATATTTAGGGCTCACTTTAATTCAGTGTGACCTCATCTTAAATTGATACAACTGCAAAGACCCTATTTTCTAATAAGTTCACAAGTTCTTAGTGGACATGAATTTGGGATATTATTCACCCTGGTATAACCATAAAGGAAAATAATGATAAATATATATCATTATTTACTGTAAAGAGAAAGAAAAGGCAAGATAAAAACTTGGTATCTTAAGATATTAGTATCATAAATGTGGACTATTTTATAAATATATTGTATAGTATATAATAATTGATGTGAATCAATAAGATAAACAACCTGATAGGAAAATTGGTCAAGATCATGAATAAGTTGTTCAAAGAAGAGAAAACATGTATGATAGCTTGCTTAATGACAAGCTGTTAAACCTTACAAGCAGGGGTATGCAAATTAATGTCACAAAATATTATTTTCCTTCCCCTAAATTATGGGGTATGACAATGCCAAGTATTAGCAAGGATATGGCATAACAGGATCTGCAACACATTACTCATGAGGCTGTTCATTAAGCACTGTTTTTTATTTTTTTTATTTTTTATTTTTTTAATTGGAAACTATTTTATGAAGACTTCAAGCACTTGGATACAAACCTTTTTATTTCACTGATATTACAATTCTCAGGACTCTGAATGGAAAACAATACCTATGTGAATACTGAGCAAAGTATTACATTACATAAAAATGATCATATAAGCTGATCATTTGTACAGGTATCACTGCTTTCAAACATGGCAGAGAAAATTGTTGAGAACCTTTTTATTTTTTATTTAAATATTTTATATAATTCTTACATCTTTTTTCATCTTTGCACAATGTATGCATTTTCGTTTTGGTTATATTTCCCCATACAATTGCACCTCCCCCCTTATTTTTACTCTAGTTCTTCCTTTCCCTGCCCCTCCCTCCCTCCCATGCCATAGTGTGTCTCTGGTTTATAGTTGCTTGTTGATTTTGATTTATACTTGGTATTGATTAGTCTTTTTTCCTGGTCTCTTATTTAGGTTTTCTAAATTCCTGTTATGAGTGAGACCATCCAATATTTTTCTTTTTCTTTCTGACTGATTTTGCTGAGCATGATCCCTTCTAGCTCCATCCATGTTGCTGCAAACTGCATGTGTTTATCTTTTTTGAATACTGGGTAATATTCCATGGTGTATATGTACCACATCTTCTTGATCCACTCATCTATTTTTGGGCATTTGGGTTGTTTCCAAAGCTTAGCTATTGTAAACAGTGCTGCTATAAACATAGGGGTTCAGGTGCTCTTTGGAATTGATGTTTCTGTGTCCTTTGGGTAAATACCTAGGAGTGGAACTGCTGGATCATATGGAAGCTCTATGTTTAGTAGGTCAAGAAATCTCCACACAGCTCTCCATAGTGGTTGGACCAGTTTGTACTCCCACCAACAGTGCAGGAGAGTTCCTTTTTCTCACAACCTCGCCAACTTTTGTTGTTGCTTGTTTTTATAATATGTGCATCTCACTGGTGTAAGATGGTATCTCATGGTAGTTTTGATTTGCATCTCCCCAATTACAAGTGACATTGAACATTTTTTTCATATGCCTGTTGAACATTTTTTCATATGTCTGCACAGCTTTTGCTGTGCAAAAGCTTTTTAATTTGATGTAGTCCCAGCTGTTGATCTTTGCCTTCACTATCACTGCTTTGGGTGATGTATCTGTAAAGATGTCTTTGATGTGCATATCACATACTGTTTCGCCTATATTTCCTTCTATGTATTTTATGGTTTCAGTATGTTTAGTTCTTTTTTTTTTTCTTTTAAGATTTATTTTTATTTATTTATTTATTTATTTATTTATTTATTTATGCAAGCACTGGGTATAGTCAGAAGCGCGGGAGGGAGAGAGAACTCACCAGAGCCAGGGCGGGGAGCAGAGCAATCTGAAGGACCGAGGTACACTGCTGAGGGGAGCAGCAGGCAGCAGGAGAGGTCTGCGTGCCATGTGGGACCCTCCTCTGGTGGCTGGGGAGCAGCCGGGTATCGAAGCGGCACTGCAGAGGCTGCGGGCAGCTTTGCAACCCAGCGCTCAACCACTGTGCTACCGGGGAGGCCCTTATGTATAGTTCTTTAATCCATTTTGAGTTGGTTTTTGTGTATGGTGTGAGGTAGTAGTCAAGCTTCATTCTTTTGCATGTAGCTACCCAGTTTTCCCAGCACCATTTATTGAACAAACTTTCTTTGCTCCAATGCATAGTCTTTGCTCCTTTGTCAAAGATTAGTTGACCATAAATCTGTGGGTTTATTTCTGGATTTTCTATTCGATTCCATTGGTCTGTGTGTCTGTTCTTGTTCCAATACCATGCAGTTTTGATGATTATGGCTTTGTAGTATAGTTTGAAGTCTGGGAGTGTGATGCCTCCATTCCCTTCTTTTTTTTTTCAGTAGAGCTTTGGCTATTCTGGGTTTTTGGTGATTCCATATGTATTTCATCAATAATTGTTCTATTTCTTTGAGGAATGACATTGAAATTTTTATTGGAATAGCATTGAATCTGTATATTGCTTTTGGTAGGATGGCCATTTTAATAATGTTTATTCTTCCACTCCTTGAGCAGGGGATGTCTTTCCATTTCTTTGTGTCTTCTTCTATTTCTTTTAACAGTGTTTTATAGTTTTCTTTGTATAGGTCCTTTACCTCTTTTTTTAGATTTATTCCCAAGTATTTGATTTTTTTGTTTCGATAATAAAAGGGATGGTTTTTTTGATTTCTTCTTCTTCAGATTTATTGTTTGTGTATAGGAAGGCTACTGACTTTTGCATGTTGATTTTGTATCCTGCCACTTTACTGAACTGATTGATGAGTTGAATTAGTTTTTCTGTGGAGTTTTTGGGGTTTTCTATGTATATTATCATATCATCTGCAGATAGTGATAGTTTGACTTCTTCTTTTCCTATTTGGATTCCTTGGATGCCTTTCTCTTGTCTTATTGCTCTGGCTAGGACTTCCAGTATTATATTGAAAAGCAGTGGTGAGAGTGGACATCCTTGTCTTGTTCCAGATCTTAATGGAAATGCTTTCAGCTTTTCACCATTGAGAATGATACTGGCTGTTGGCTTGTCATAGATGGCCTTTATGATGTTGAGGTATGTTCCTTGTATCCCAAGAATTTCAAGGACTTTTATCATGAATGGGTGTTGCACTTTGTCGAAAGCTTTCTCGGCATCTATTGATATTATCATATGGTTTTTATATTTCTTTTTGTTGATGTGTTGGACAACGTTGATTGATTTTCGGATGTTGAACCATCCTTGTGTCCCTGGAATGAATCCCACTTGGTCGTGGTGAATTATCTTATGGATACATTGTTGGATTCTGATAGCTAAAATTTTATTGAAGATTTTTGCATCAGTGTTCATTAGGGAGACAGGCCTGTAGTTTTCTTTTTTTGTGTTGTCCTTGTTCGGTTTTGGTATTAGTGTAATGTTGGTTTCATGGAACATGTTTGGTATTGTCCCTTCCTTCTCAATTTTTTGAAAGAGTTTGTGAAGGATAGGCACTAATTCATCTCTGAATGTTTGGTAGCATTCATTTGTCAATCCATCAGGTCCTGGGCTTTTGTTTTTGGGAAGGTTTTTGATTACCATTTCAATTTTTCTGCTTGTAATTGGTCTGTTTAGGTGTCCTATTTCTTCTTTATCTAGCTTTGAGTGATTGTAGAGTTGTAGGAATTTGTCCATCTGCTCTAGATTGTTGAACTTGTTTCCATATAACTGTTCATAGTAGTTACTGATTATTCTTTTGATTTCTGCTGTGTCCGTTGTGATTTCTCCTCTTTCATTTATGATCCTGTTTATTTGTGCTTTCTCCCTTTTTTCCTTTGTGAGCCTGGCTAGGGGTTTGTCTATTTTATTGATTTTTTTGAAGAACCAGCTCTTGGTTTCATTGATCTTTTGGATTGTTTTTTTAAATTTCAATTTCATTTATTTCTGCTTTGGTTTTTATTATTTCTTTTCTTCTACTGATTTTAGGTTTTTTTTTGTTGTTCTTTTTCTAGTTCTTTGAGTTTTGAGATTAGGTTGTTTCTTTGAGTTCTTGTTTCTTGATGTGAGCCTCTATTGCTATATATTTTCCTCTTATTACTGCTTTTGCTGCATCCCATACATTTAGGAAATTGGTGTCCTCCTTTTCATTCAATTCAAAGAACTTTTTTAATTTCTTCTTTGATCTCCTCGTTAGTCCAGTGGTCTTCCAGTAGTGTGGGTTTCAATCTCCATGAGGTAGGGGAGTTCCTTGCCTGCTTTTTATGGTTTATTTCTAGTTTGATGCCTTCATGGACAGAAAAGATGGTTGTTATGATTTCAATCTTGGTGTATCTGTTGATGTTTGTCCTGTGTCCCAGTATGTGATCGATCCTGGAGAATGATCCATGTGCGCTTGAGAAAAATGTGTACTCAGATTTTTTTGGGTTTAGTGTTCTATAGATGTCTGTTAAGCCCAAGCTTTCTAGATCCTTATTTAGAGCTTTAGTATATTTACTTATTTTTTGTCTCATTGATCTATCCATTGTTGATGGTGGTGTGTTGAAGTCTCCCACTACATATGTGTTTTCTCTGATGTCTGTTTTCAAAGATGACAATAGTTGTCTGATATATTTTGGTGCTCCTTCATTTGGTGAATATTGTTAATGAGTGTTATTTCTTCTTGAAGTATTGTCCCCTTGATCATAATGTAGTGACCGTTGTGGTCTCTTTTTATCTTTTTGAGTTTGAAATCTGTTTTTTCTGATATAAGTATAGCTGTTCCTGTTTTCTTTTTTGGTCCATTTGCTTGTAGGATTATTTTTCATCCTTTTACTTTGAGTCTATTTTTATATTTTGTAGCTAAATGTGTTTCCTGGAGACAGCAAAAGATTGGGTTTTGTTTCTTAATCCAGCCTGTGAATCTGTGTCTTTTTATTGAAGAGTTTAGTCCATTTATGTTTAGAGTTAATTTTGATATATTAGCATCTGTATTTGCCATTGTGTTTGTGTTTCCCTTGATTTTATTTATTTATTCTTTTTATAACTTTTTTTTTTTTTGGCCTTCTTTTGTTGTTATTCGTCCCTCTAAGGTTCTGGCTTTAGGACTCCTTGTAGTAGTTTTTGGAGTGGGGTTTTAGTCGTAATGAAATTCTAGAGGTTCTGTTTGTCTGGGAAGGTCCTTATTCTTTTTTTCATAGAGGAGGGAAAGCTTTGCAGGATAGAGTATTCTTGGTTGGCATCTGTTTTCTTGGAGTCTGTTGACGATGTCCCTCCACTCTCTCCTTGCCCGTAGTGTTTCTTTGGAGAAGTCTGACATCAGTCTGATTGGTTTTCCTTTGAATGTTATCTGTTTCTTCCCTCTTGTCAGCATCATTATTTTTTCCTTGTCTTGGATTCTTGGGACCTTTACTATTATGTGTCTTGCTGTATTTTTCCTTTCGTCATGGAAGTTTGGTGTTCTTGCTTCTTTTATATCAATTTTCAGCTCCTTGTTCATGTTTGGGAAGTTCTCTTCAATTATTTCCTTGAATATTTTCTCTGTTCCTGCATCTCTCTCCTCTCCTTCTGGTATTCCTATAACTCTTATATTTCCTTTCCTCATGGAATCAGATAGTTCCCGAAGTCTTTCTTCGGTCTTTTTCCTTCGTACTTCTCTTTCCTTTTCTGTTTTAGTTCTTTTTATTTATGTGTCTTCAAGAGTACTTATTCGTTCTTCCATTTCATCTATATTGCTTTCATTGCTTTTCCCAGAGTTCTTTAGCGCCTCCATTAATTCTTTGATCCCCTGCATTTCTTTTACTTCCCTCTTTAGGGACTCAATTTCATTCTTCTGATCGTTAATCATTTTTCCCTTTATGACTTCTGTCAGTTTTTTAATCGCAGCAGTTTTTTATTCTCTTTCTGGAAGGCTCAGAAGTTCTTCCAAGTTAATGTCGTTGCAATCTAGTAGCTGGTTTTCTTTTGGTAGTGTGCTTTTTTCCTGAGGAGTCGCTGGGTTGCATGTGGTTTTTCTACTCCCTACTGCCTGTTTTCTAATTTGCCATATTCCTTGGGACACTGTGTTGCTGGTACTGGCTGGCATATTGGGCGAACTTCCCAGCTCTCCTCTGGCTCCTCTGGGAGACTTCTGCCAGTTTCAAGCAGTCTCTACTGAAGAAAGGTCCCTGTTCTAAAATTCTGATGTGGGGACACGCTCCCCTGCCTGCCCGGTCTGCCCCAGTGGTGTGTGCCGCTCCCCTCTGGGCTTGGACTGCAGGCCAGAAGGGGCCTGGCATGGGCGAGCCTCCCAGCTCGCCTCTGGCTCCTCTGGGAGTCTTCTGCCAGTTTCAGGCAGTCTCTACTGAAGAAAGGTCCCTGTTCTAAAATGGCGATGCTGGGGACACGCTCCCCTCTGCACATGGTCTTCTCCGGTGATGGGTGCTCACTCCCCTCTGGGTTCGGACTGCGAAGCACTGTTTTTTAATAGCAAAATATTAGAGACAGTATTTATATTCAGTGAATATTGCAACAATAAAAATTAATTAACTCTGGACACATATGACAACACATTTGAAGGATCAACAAAACAAAATTATTTGCTGCATAGAAATATGATCAATCTGTGTTAAGAAAAAAAAAGCACTTGAATGATAAATACAAAGATCAAGATAGTGCTAACCTTCAGGGAGGAGGCAGAAAGTTTATCCAAAATGGACCATATAAAAATAGTGGTAATGTTCTAGTTCTTAGGAACTGTAGAGTCATTTATTCATTTTATTAGGTATCTTAACAAGGATTCATGTTACATAAGTCCATTGCATGGTAAAGACTGCAGTGCAACAATTCTATGACAAAAATAAAACAAAATTCATATATTTTTTAAGTTTCATGTTATGGGAACTTTGAAACTAGCCCCATTTAAGCTGCAGCAGAATTAAATAGAATGTGATGGCTTACCCCAGGCGTCCTAGTGCAGTCACTTGAATCCTGACTCCACCATATACAAACTGCAGGGTAGTGGGAAAATTTCTTAACTTCTCTTCACCTCCATTTCTTTGACTTTAAAACAAGGACAAAAGAGGGTCCTGCTTGACAAGTGTGTTGTGAAGCTTATATACAAGAATGAGCATAAAGCATTTAGTACACAGTTGTTTTAACAGTAATTAATACCTAGTGAATATGACCTAAATGGTTTAAATTAGAGGCCTAAAATGTGTTCACACATGTTCTTACACTTCTGCCCCTGCCCTAAAAGGCTTTGTCCCAGGGTAGCTGTGGCCTCTTCTTCTTGATCTTCAGAATGAATTCATGTGGATCTCATCTCCATTGACTGGGTCAATCTCTTAGGAATCCTGGTCCAGCTGATTGCGTACTTCCATGTAGATAGTAGTAGCAGTTAGTCATCCCTGTGTCAGCCATTGGAACTCAATTACCTAGATTCCAAAAAACTGAAGTGGCTTCTGTAACTCTAGGTCTTGTTGATTTCTCAAATTGTGTTTGGTTAGCAGATCTGGAGGAGGATAGTGTGACAGAGGTAGGGACAATTTCATTTGAAATATCTCAACTTATTAACTGTCTTATGAACTTTTGTCTCTGTCTTAAGAGATTATTGAGTCAACACACTAAGTCCTCTTCTAATATGCTTATTTGGAAATTGAGGTATTTGGTGATACAAGTTGATGAATAGATTTTTCCAGATTTATTTCTTAATTTCTGCTCAACCAGCAACAAAGTAATGTTGGAGTAATGGAGGTTTCCAAGTGGTGGCCTTTATTTAGAACATTGTTATATGTCCTTGTCTTTGAATTTTTTCAAATAACCTTGTAATATTTTTAAATTGAACATCATTATTAAATACAAAATAAAACTAAGAGTTTCTAAAATAGTTATTTTTGCATTGAAAGAGTTCTGGGCATTTGATTGCTTGAATTATCTCAAGTCCATCACTTACTGGTTGTGTGACTTTGGACTGGTTTCCTCAGATCTCTAATTCTCAGGATTCTCATGTATAATATGGGAAATAGGAATTTTCTTATAGGTTTTTGTGAGGATTAATCAAGATGATGCATATGAAATACTTATAAATTGATTAGTTCTAGTAGATGTTCATGTTCTAGCAATTAGTTAAAAATTGTTTCTCAAAAAGGAACTCTCCTGCACTGCCGGTGGGAGTGCACACTGGCTCAGCCACTATGGAGAGCTGTGTGAAGGTTCCTCAATCTGCTAAAAATGGAGCTTCCATACGATCCAGCTCTCCCACTCCTAGGTATTTAAACAAGGAACACAAAAACATTAATTCAGAAAACACCTGCACCCCTATGTTTATTGCAGCACTGTTTACAATAGGTAAACCAAATGCCCCAAAATACATGCCTGAATCAAGAAGATGTGGTACATATACACAGTGGAATATTACTCAACAATCAAAAAGATAAACTCATGTCATTTGCAGCAACATGCATGGAGCTGGAAGGGATCATGCTCAGTGAAATAAGCCAGAAAAAAAGAAAAATACCGGATGGTCTCACTCATAGCAGGAATTTAGAAAACCTAAATAAGTCAAAAGGAAAAACACTAATTATAATAAAGTAAAAATCAAAATCAACAGGCAACTATTAACCAGAGACACACTATGAGGGGAGGGGAGAAGGGATTAGGATCAAAACAAGGGTGGGGTGGGAATTTTACAGGGATGATAACCAAGACGAAAATGCATTCATTGTACAAAAATGAAAAATGTAAAAATAAATAAAATAAAAATAAAAAATGCAGAGGAAAAAAAATTGTTTCTCAAATGCTAGCTGGGTAGGCCCTTTGGTAAGTGATTTCACCTTAGTCAGTTGGTTCATCTTAGCAGTATATTGTTTTAATTCTTTTTCTGAGTTTTATGTGTTAATAAATTGAGCTTGAGACTATTTAGGTTTTGAAATCTGTGGATAAGTAACAGAGTATCTCTGGATTTTAATGTTCTTTTTTATAATGCTAAAAGCAAGAGAACCTCAAAGTATTCAGAAAATAAAATGAGAAAATGAATGATAAACACAGAACTATTTCTTATACATGCCAATATTTTTTAAAATGGTAGCAATAAAACAACAATGGAATTGAATAAAAAAAGCTTATGATCACTGACTCCACGGGTCTGAAAGTGCTGAATCTGTAAACTTCTAACAAGATCATTTAAAAATCAAGCCATGAACATTTTTGTGCTTCTAGTCACCTTTTCCTGGGATTTTCACCTCGGAGTTCTGTTGGGTTTGTAGGCCTGTCTTTGGCTTTGAACCTTCCCTCCCTAAAGGGCATGTTTGGGACTGAGCCAGAGCTCATGCACATGCACTGGGTCCCACAGCTCACAGCTGCTGTCAATATGTTGCCTAGAACACACTCTCCTTGAGAGAGCTCCTTTGAGTTGTCATCCCGTAGTAGTTGGAGTAGAAGATGCTCAAGAGCCACTTCTTTCTTGATTCAGGACTACATTTCTGACAGTTTTGGAGATCCATTTCTTCAGTTCCTTTATCCCACGCTAGTTGATTTTTACCGTCTCTATCCCTTATGTATGCCTGAAATGTATGCCTGAAATGCTTCTTTCATCTCAGTTTGTGAAATCCATGTCTATGTACTTTCAAAGTTCCACCTAGTAGAATTTCTTCCAGTTAATCAGAAATTCTCTTCATTCAGACCTCTTATAACACTTTTTAAAAGTACAATTTTCTATCATGGTCTGTAAAACTATTCTAGTGACGTGTTCTTGTCTGCCTCTGGCACCATCTCTTGCTTCTATGCTTTAGTCACACAAGTCTTTCTGTTCCTTTAGAACTCCAAGTTCATTATTTTATTGGATTAAAATTTTGCTATTCCAATCTGTTTGGAAATTTTCTTCCAATTTCATTTCCTGCTTGATTTTTTTTCCCCATTTGTAAGCCCTCAAAAATGTCTTTCCTGACAAAACAACAACAGCAACAGCAACAACCAGTTCATTCCCATTTCAGTCACTCTTGCACAGCTGTTCTTAATTGGAGCTGGTTTTGTCCCCCCATAACATATTTATTAATATCTAGAGACAGTGTTGGTTGTGGTAACTGAGAGAGTGATATCTAGTGGGCAGAAGCCCAGGTATCTGCTAGTGGTATCTAGTGAGCAGAAGCCCAGGTTTCTGCTGAACATCCTGTAGCACAGCACAACCCCTCCAAAATAGAATTATAGGCCCAATATGACAGTCAGACTGAACTTGCAAAATGGCATGTAGTATATAGTATTTTATTTTCTTCAAGGAACGTGGTAATCTTTGAAACTATCTCCATAAGGGTAGGAGTCTTATCTGTCTTGGTTAATGCTGCATTTCCATCGTCTACCATGGTGGCTGACACTTGGTGGAAGCTTAAATGTATTAGTTGAATTAATAAACTGATCAGTGAATATATTTTAGCAAAAATTTCTATTATGCATAGTTTTGATCTTGGGTCTTGCAGTCTTGCATGGTGTGTGTGTGTGTGTGTGTGCACGTGTGTATGCACGCACACACACACACGTGCTGTTTCTCCTGGTTATTTGTGAATTTTTTTTTGATCATGTACTTGATGGAAGAGAGATGACTTCACAGTGACTAGATGCTGAATAAAACTATGATGGCTAAAATCGACTCAAAGAAATACCCAGTTTTGAGCTTTGCATTTCCTATGTGTCTAAGTACCCATGTAGCAATCCTCAGTATCATAGATGGATGGTTTTCTAACCTGTATTCTGCTGAGAGTGTTTCAAGAGTTTGTAATACATTCATTCTAAGTTTATTTTAACTGGGTTTTCAACTACCTAAAAAAAAATAAAGCCTAACATACAATCTTATACCTATGAGCTAGTTTTGAACACATGAAATGCCTAACACCTAACTTTTTTGGCCAGTTTAGCATACCCCATTGGGGCAAACTTTCCAACTTTCCTCCTCCCTTGATCCCCTACATCCCCTGTTTCTATACATAGGTGGTCTTAAGAACATGTTCATGATTAGAGATTGTAGAACTCTGCACAGTGTCACTGGACGAAAAGTTTAAAATTCAGGTGTACACTTGTTCACTCATTTAAAATCAAAGCAACCTCAATGAAATGACAGTGACATCTCTTTGGCATAATTCTCCTAAGCAGACTGATACATGGTGTCATGTCAAGAGTGTGTGCAATGCATGCTAGCAATGCTCTGTTTGGATAGTTTTAGGCTATTTTTATTAAGTATAATAGAACATGAAACTGGAATTTACTTGTGATGGAATTGGGGTATTGTGCATCCCTTTGTCTAAAAGGGAGTCAGTCAAGGGTATCCATGTGAGGTTTGTTAAGAATTGGCCCTGCCTCAATCATACCACATTTTGGCTGTCTATGCAAGCAGATGACTAGGTGAATTCATGGAAACATGGAGTTTTGCTATGGGTTTTCGTTTTCTATATCCCCACTAATTCTTTTCCTGTTTGTACAAGGGTGCATCATTCTCTCACTCTGTTGGTGAATTTGCCTATTTTATATCTATTGTTGTCAATTTTTACTTTATGTATTTTGAAATTATGTGTTTTGGTTTATACTAGCTTAGAATTACATGCCTTCATAGTGAATTAAGTTGCTAATGTGCTTAGTATTATTTGTATGAAGTACTTTTGTTTTAAAGTGTATTTTACCTCACATTATTATTGCTATACCCAGTTCTTTTAATGTTTACCTAATATAGCCGTCCTTTTTCAATCCATCTGAGTCTTTATGTTCAGATATATTTCCTATAAATCACATACAGCTGCTGGATATTTTAAAATGAGTATGGCAATTTTTTACAACTACAGTATACAGAGTTTAGCCCATTTACATTCATGTTATTTTGAATATATTTGTGTTTATTCCTGTCATTTATGTGCCACAGTTGTTGCTTTTTTCTCCTTTTTCCCTCTTCTCACTTCTCTTATTTTAAATTGAGGGATTTTCCCCTGTTATATTCTTTCCCTTCGTTTGGAAGTTCTATGTGATATATCTATTATTTTAGCAATTTCCCAAACTATTGTAATGTGCTATCTTAATGACATGTGAATTAACTGAAATCTTTATCATACTGCAGAATTGTGTGAGACCTCAAAACATTTTATTCAGATCACCTCCCTTCTGACATAAATACTACACCACTATACAGTGTTTTATTGACAATTTTAATCCCTCTCATATTAGACAATATTATGTATAATAACAGTGAGTTTTTTGTATATGTGCCAGTATCCTTTATCTTATTTCTTCTTGCAACTCAGTCTTTCCATGTAATATAATTTCCCTGTGTTAGATATTCATCCTTTAGAATTTCTGCTAACAAGAATCAGTATCTTCAACTAAGTTTTTGACTTAGTTGTATGACTAACACCTATGTGGTAGTATGTGTGAGCAAATTCTTGATATTATTGATTAAACTTTGAAATAAAAATCATTGTATTTCTTTATCAAGTGTCTGAATTCTGTAAACTAAGGATAATGGAAAGAGCATAGAGAATATTAAGAAACAAATATATTACTATTAGGTTGAACTACATACTGCCATTGTTTCTGGTTAAAATTTGCCAGTGTTGGCAATTTCATATGGTTTATCTTAAACATTTACACCTGTTTATATGTAAGAGCTGTTATATGTACAAGTGTTTATAACAAGACTCTAAGATGACAATCTTATTTTAAACATCTTGATTGATCAAAACAGCTTTCTTATTGATGGACATAAAGAGCTATAAATTTGAACATGAAATTAACTTCTAGTAAAATAACATTTTAGTTCATTTTTGCATATTGGGATTCTACAAAATATTTTAATATTTGGATTTATTCTGATACAATATCTGGGTGTGTGGACAGATGTTAACAATATCTGAATATGTGTAAAGACACATAATTACATGTCATTTATAGATATGAATATTTGGCAAGAACACACTCACTTCAGAAAATAACACCCACTAATTGTACTAATTCTAAATTCAAAATTCAACTGTACTAATTCTAAATTCAAGAATTTAGAAGTTGAATTTTGTGAATGAGTTATAGTGAAATTATATAGAAAATTTTCTCAAAAGTCATTGAATGACAGAAGATAATTTTTTCTATATAAATACCAAACCCTGGTGTCTGGGGCCCAGACAGTCTCACTGACAAGAGGTAAATTTTTTTAAGATTTATTTATTTATTTATACAAGCAGAAGCACAGGAGGGTGAGAGAATTCACCAGAGCCAGAGCAAGGAGCAGAGCAGGCAGAAGGACCGAAGTACACTGCTGCGGGGAACAGCAGGCCAGCAGGAGAGGTCTGAGTGCCATGTGGGACCCTCCTCCGGTGGCCAGGGAGCAGCCGGGGATCGAACCGGCGCTGCAGAGGCTGTGGGCAGCTTCGCAACCCAGCGCTCAACTGCTGTGCCACCGGGGAGGCCCAAGAGGTAAATCTTATAATAAGACCTTAGGAATATTTTGTCACCAGTCAATCAACTCCTAAAGGCACCAAAGTCTTATATTAAAATGGACCACTACGGTTAAATTAATCGTAGAAACTAGATACTATTTTGCCATGTATTTTATCACTTACTATAAACTGTGTTGTGAAATAAATAACTCTATAAGCATTGTATTCAGATTCAATAAATGGTAATTTTTCCTGTTGAAGTTTGGTAAATAATTTAATAAATCTCCTACCAGAATCCCATGGAATTCCAAATAAATCAGTAGATTTTCACTTTGGCTCTTTAGTACTTGTAATGAATCTTTAATGTCTAACAGCATCTACTGTTTACATTTGCCTGGGGTCTCTCAAACATTATGAGATGAAATGGTTTTCCTGGTCCTTGGTGTATGGCTGTCACAGAATTAAAATGTTTCATGAATTTCATATTTGAGCGAATGACTTTCATTCTTCAGTCTCTTGTGGGAATGGAGAAATAGGTGGAGCTGCATTTAATAGTATGCTGTCTTGTCTAGATTGAATTTGTTATGAATTGCATGGTTCTCAATTGTACTCTCATGCATCCTTAAAACAAATCACAAATTCTATGGGACACATATTTTGTTTTTTGCTGAACACTCAGAGTGTGTAAATTATGATTTAAGGGCCATGAAACTGAAGTTGGTATAAGGCTACAAACACTATGTTAATTTTCTTTAGAAACATAAAAGGAAGCTTGTTTTTGAATATCCTTAAAAGTTTAATAAGAGTTCCTTTTGTGGTACTATAAAAAAGCAGCTCCACAGAAATATAAATATATATCTATTAGCCTTTGTGAAAATGTACCCAGATTTCCAATTATAAAATTCTTATAAAGTCAATGATTTCTTCCTTTTGGCATCACTTTAAACAAGTGGTAAGATTGTGTTGTTTTTAAAATAGAGAGCATTTGTGTATACAGAACAAATATTTCTGTGTAGATTTTAGAGAGGGCAAAACTTATACATATGTCTTTCTGAACACTTTGGAGAGTTCATCAAGAGGAATCAAGACCGTACAAAGAAGCAACCAGTCTGCGCTCTGCAGAACTTCTGGCCATTCATTGTTGATGGGAACTCAGATGAGGAAGCTCATTCAGCAGGTCTCTACTTCAAGCCTCTGGGGCTGAACTTGCTTCTAGGTTCTGCAGATAAGAGCACTGGGATATTAGGCAAGGACCCTGTGATGTCCCCAATGGCACTTAATTTCTATTGGGTGACAGAAATCTCATCAACAAATTTGTATCTATTATACTATTGGAGTTATTTATAAGTGCTACAGGGAAAAAAAAAAGTAAGGTCAGGTCAGAGTCAAAAATGATTGTTTGATCTAATTCACGGTTTAACATTCCTCATGAGGAACTTTACCTTGTGATTTTGATTTACACAGGAATTCAAAGTAACTTGTGAAAATACACAAGACACAGAACAATTACATCAATATTCAAGGAAGTTGGGCATAAGTTTAGGGAAACTATTACATGTCAAGACTAATTAGAACACAGGAAAGTAGATATAGTCTGCTATGGTGGTTGGAATGCTAAGGTACAGTTGGCACTAAACCTATTGGTTTAAATGAAGAGGACTGTTGAAACATTTTATGAAAATGGTTGTCTCCATGAATAACCTCCAGGTGTTCATGAGAAGAACATTTTAGCTGAAATAACAGACAGGTATGGAACAAATACCATGCTATAGAGTGGATGTCTATTTGGTGCCCTTCAAGGAAGGTCAATAACTAGTTTGGTTAAAAAATAAATTGAGGGCCTCCCCCATGGCGCAACCGGTTGAGCACAGTGCTATGAACTTGTCTGCAGCTTCTGCAGTGTGGGTTCTATTCCCGGCCTGCCAAGGAGATTCCCCCATGGTGCGGCAGACCTCTCCTGTCTTACCTGCTGCTCCCCTCAGCATTGTATTTCGGTCTGTCTGCCTGTTCTGCTCCCCACTCTGGTGAATCCTCTCAACCTCCTGCACCTCTGGCCTGTGCCCCAGCTATTGTATAGATAAAAAAATAAATCTTAGAAAAAATAAATTAAGCACCAAATTGTCTCAGCATGTTTGTTCATTTTTCTTTTGATTCTCTCTCTCTTGAGCTCTCTCTCTTTCTCTCCCTTTCTCGAGCTCTCTCTCTCTGTATGTGTGTTTGTTCTGTGCAGGATCCCAGGCTCCGCTGAGAATTTAATGAAAGCTGTAGACCTGTGCCCAGATTATGTCCACCCATAATTTGGCACAGTGTCAGGGTGTAAAGGAGGTTCTGAGGATCATGAAAAAATTCCAAGATGACCGTTCCTTATGAAAAAAAGGGGAAAACATATTCATGTTGTACTCTAATTTTTTAAATTACAAGCAAATATTATTTGGTCAGTTATTAATACAACCATATGCTTTGAAAATTAAGAAGATTTGAGAAAAATTAAGGGCCCAAACAAGACATTTCCATCTCTGATTATAAGTTAACAGGCTGGTAAAACCAATTCTCATATTCCACCTAAGTCCATTGTCATTTATTTCTACAAAATCCAGGTGTCTACTTTTTTTTTCTTTCTATTTTATGCACTTTAATATTTTTTAAGCACCATAGTATAGTAGATCCTGCAACTGTATTTCTGCTTTGTCAGTATGATTTTTAACCTAAAAAATTGAATTAAAAAGCTAATTAATAAAATATAATAGGAAACAATTTAACAATATACCTCTAGTTGAGCCATAATTGAAACTCAAATCACAGAGAGATCTATGAAGAACAGTGAAGAAAATAGTACTGCTTTAGGTGGATACATGTCTTAATTGCCAAGCATCAGTTTTTAACAGTTTGGTTTTGCATCATTAAGAGAATTTCAAATTATTTCACCCATTGAAACAGATTCATCCAAGCAGGTAACATTCACCTACTGGCCTGCCTAAAAAATTGAACAATTCAGAATAAAAATGTTCATTGCGATATGATATAACTTTACCCATTATCTTTTAAACAATTTCTTTTCAGTTCTCTTGTTCTTTCAATTTCTTCCCTGTGGCATTTAAAAACTGTATTGAAATCTAAGAAAGCAGAGGGTGGGTGAGTCATTACCATAAAAACTACCATGAAAAAGAAGTAAGGTCTCTGCATGGGGCACAGGAGCCTTTGGTGCTCAAGTGGTGATACTGAGGCAGTGGATTATAAATGCCTAGGTTGTGTTTTAGGCTCCCACAATGGTAAAATGTAGGCGAGAATACCTTTTTTTTCATACAAAATAATGCCCTTTTGTGTGAAATTCTCTGCAGGTATACTTGTGTAACCTGTTGTATTATATATGTGGATCGTTTGACATATAGTGGGCATGTTTCTTGAAAGTTCAATACCCTCAAGATGTTTCTGACAGGAGTCCTGTTTTCCCAGAGAGTTTGGCTATTGACTAGATAGATGTTCAGAAAACTCTTTATCTTGACATGCTAGTGTGGTGATCATTGCTTAAAAGAAAAATAAACTATAATTTAAAAAATATAGCCTTACAGCTAGCTAGTAGTTTGAGAATATTCTCTAGGGTTACCGTCTTGTGAAGCAGTTTGCAGCAAACCAATGCCTGAGATTCTGGGTATCTGCCATAGTACTATTGATTGGGGCTTGTGTATTTCAACCACAGTTAGTTACTTGTTCCCCTGGTAAATTAGAATATTCTGACTTAATCTCTCAGACTTAATCTCCCAGTTTGTCATTGAATAGGATTGAAATGTGTGTGTAACATAGAGTTGTGGTAGAGATTAAGTGAATTATACATGTAAGACACTTGGAACTGTGTTGCACATAGGCAGTACCCGCTAGAGCTGCGATAATGGTGTGCAGATCATAGCTTTTCTTTCTTTATCAGCAATTTCATTGATTTCTCTTTGTTTCTCAGTTTAGCTCTCACTGCTCTGCAGGATGACATCCTATTGTTTTTGTATGTCTGAGTTTTACATTCATAATTTATATAATATTTAATAAGTGGAAATATTTGTATCGTATTTGTATTAATCATATTTGTGTTATTTACATAAATGTGTGGTCTACTGTAATGCAGTTGCAGATGTGATGGATGGCTCCTATGATGCTGATGGCATCCTAACTCAAACACCCTGAAAATTTCACTACTCTTCTGTCTCAAGGCTTTTCCCAAAGTTATAAACAGTTCGTAAATGCTGGAAAGATAACATTCATACTAAACATCAACCATTAGAGGATGAGAGTCTATGTGGAAAAGTCCCAGCCTCTGCAGTATATGGAGGGACCATTCTGAAACACAAAAATACGTGATTTTTAGATATTTTCCAGGAGAAATATAAGCAATCTAGTTCCTTGTAGACATCACAATTCAGTAATGACCATACTGTATATTACATGCCCATGACTTAGGCAGTATTTTAGAACTGGAAAATTTTTACATTTGGAATTCCTTCACCCATTTCACACACATACCACTTCACACTTCTGCAACAATCAATCATTTCTGGGTATCTATGAGTTTATTTGGTTTGGTTTTGTTTTTAGACTCTACATATAAATGATATCATCCAGTATTTATTTTTTTCTGACTTGTTTCTCTTAGCAAAAGGCATTCAAATTCCATCAGTGCTGCCACAAATAGCAAGATTTCATTCTTTTTAATGAGTAAATAACATTCCATTGTGTTTAAGTGCCATGTTTTCTTTATCTCTTCATCCACTGATACTTCGGTTGTTTGCAGATGTTGGCTGTTATAAATGATGCTTCAGTGTACAGGGGGGTGCGTATATCTTTTTGATTTAGTGCTTTTGTTTTCCAGTAATGGAATTGCTGGATCATGTGGTAGTCTGTTTATTTATTTATTTATTTATACATACATGCATACATACATACATACATACATACATACATACATACATACAAGCACCGGGTACAGTCAGAATCTTGAGAGGGTGAGAGAATTCACCAGAGCCAGAGCAGGGAGCAGAACAGGCAGACGGACGAAGTACACTGCTGAGGGGAGCAGCGGGCAGCAGGAGAGGTCTGCGCACCATGTGGGACCCTCGCCTGGCGGCCAGGGATGGAACTGGCGCTGCAGAGGCTGCAGGCAGCTTCGCAACCCAGCGCTCAGCCTCTGTGCCACCAGGGGGGCCCTATTTTTAATTTTTTGTTGAAGAACCACTATATTGTTTTCTATAATGACTGCATCAGTTTACATTCCCACCAACAGTTTACAGTGGTTGTCTTCCCTCCACATCCTTACCGATACTTACTGTCTTTTTGTTAACAGCCATTCTAATAGATATTCTTGGATCTTTGATTTTTGGATCATTGATCCATGATTCATGTTTTTTTGACAATACCGTTTTGAGATATATATATATATATATATATATATATGATATCTAAATATTATCTGCAAATAGTGGCAATTATACTTCATCTTTAGTATGAATGCTTTTATTTATTTCTCTTGGCTAATTTATCTGGCTAGAACTTCCAATGCTATGTTAAGTGAAAATGTTGAGAGTGGGTATCCTTATCTCAGAAGAAATGTTTGACTGTTGAATATAACTGATAGCAGAGGGGTTATTATATACAGCTTTAACTATGTTGAGGTACTTCCTCTTTCTATTTTGTTAAGTTTTGGTAACAAATGATGTTGAGTTTTGGCAAATGCTTTTTCTGCATCTACTGATGAGATATTTTTATCTTTCATTTTTGTTAATGTGGTATGTAACATTGATCTACTTGCAAATATTGAACCATATTTGCATTTCTGGGCTAGATCCCAATTTAATATGACATATGATCCTTTTAATGTATTTTTGAGTTTTATTAGCTAGTATTTTACTGAGGGGATTTGCATTCATGTTATTTAGAAATATTGACCTGCAATTTTCTTTTCTTGTGACATCCCTTTCTGGCTTTGTTGTTGCATAATTGTTGCCTTGGTAAAATAAATTTGGAAGTATTCCTTCCTCTTCAATTATTTGAAAGATTTGGAAGGATTGGTGCCAATCCTTTGAATATTTGGTATAATTTACCAGTGAATTCTGGACTTCTGTTTATTGGGAGATTTAAAATTACTATTTGAATCTTGTTACTAATTACTTGTTACTGTTCATATTTTCTTTTTCTTCATAACTCAGTATTAGGAATTTATCCATGTTTTTCTAGGGTATTCAGTCTTTTGGTGTTCAATTTTTCATGCTAGTTGCTTAAGCTCTGTTGTGTTTCTGTGCTATCAGTTGTAATGCTTCATTTTTATTTCTGATTTTATTTATTTAAGTTTCTTTTTTTCTTGGTGAGTTTTGCTAAAAGTCAGTCAAATTTTGCTTTTCTTTCCAAAGAACTAGTTTTTGTTTCATCGATCTTATCTATTGTCTTTTTAGTCTCTATTTCACTTAACTTCTGTTCTGACCCCTTAATCATTATGTCATGTTCGTCTTTGTCTCTTATTGTAGATGTTGGCTGTTATAAATGATGCTTCAGTGTACATGGGGGTGCATATATCTTTTTGATTTAGTGCTTTTGTTTTCCAGTAATGGAATTGCTGGATCATATGGTAGTCTATTTTTAATTAATTAATTAATTAATACAAGCACTGGGTACAGTCAGAATCGCGGGACTGTTCTATGCTTAACTAAGTCTGTTCTATGTTTAACTATCCCAGCTTTATTTTGATATCCATTTGCATGAATATCTTTTTTCACTTTTAGTATGTCTGTGTCCTCATATTTTAAGTGAGTCACTACAGGAATCATGTAGATGGGTCTTGTTTATTTTATTCATTGAGCTACTTTTTCTCTTTTATTGGATAATTTATTCCATTTACATTAAAATAATTATTGCTAGGTATGTACTTATTGTCCTTTTGTAATAATTTTCTGCCTATTTTATAGTTCCTCTGTTTCTTTTCTTGCTCTCTTCCTTATTTCTTCAGACTTTCTTTAGCGTTATGCTTAGACTCTTTTCTTATTGTCTTCTGTGTATCCATTACAGATTTTTTGTCTCTTGGTTACCATGAAGCTTATATATCACAATGTGCATGTATAACAGTGTATTTTAAGTTTCTAGAAACTTAAATTTGAAAATTTTTTAAAGCTCTAATTTTTTACTCTTCCTGTCCCATATTTTATGTTTCATATATCACAGTTTGCATTTTTTTTATCTTGTGTATCCCTTAATTTATTATCACAGTTATTATTTTTCTACTTTGGCCTTTTAAAATATATGCCAGCTTTGTAAGTGATTATTCCACCATTTTTACTATATATTTGCCTTTCAAGATTTATACTTTCAAATGTTTTCTTGTTATTAATGAACACCCTTTCTTTTCCATTTAAAGATGTTCCCTTAAGATTTTCTTTACTTCTAGTTTAGTGATGATGAACTCCTATAATTTGGGGTTCTCTGGAAATTATTTCTCTCTCCTTCATTTCTGAATGACAGCTTGCTAAGAGTTCTTGGTTGGGAGTTCTGATTTTTTCCTTTAGCACTTTAAATGTCCTGTCTCTCCGTTGTTTGTAGTTTGCATAGTTTCAGCTGGAAATTCTGCTGACCATCTCCTGGGTATTCCCTTGTACATATCAAGTTGTTTTCCTCTTGCAGCTTTTAGAATCCCTCCTTGTCTTTAATTTTTGGTGTTTTCTCCATGATATGTGTTCTTATGGGTTTCTTTGTGTCCCCTTTGGAACTCTCTGAGCTTCCTGGAACTGGATGTTTGTTTCTTTCCCTATCTGTGATCTTTTCAGCCATTATTTCTTCAAATAAGACACAGCACTATGAAGCTATCCACAGTCACTGCAGCACGAGTTCGATCACCAGCCAGGGAGCTACCCACATGGCACAGCAGACCTCTCCTGTCTCCCTCACTGCTCCCCTCACCAGTGAATTTCAGTAGATCTGCCTGTTCTGCACCCCACTCTGTCTCTGGGGAATCCTCTCACCCTCTGCCCCCAAACTCTGGCCTGTACCCCAGTACTTGGATGCATAAATAAAACTTAAAAAAAGTTTTCTACCCTTGCTCGCTCTCTCATCCTTCTAGGATCTATATAATGAGAATGTTAGTCCACTGGATGTAGTCCCATAAGATAAGCTAGGTAAGTCCCATAACCTATCTTCACTTTTGTTTCTTTTTTTTTTTAAGATTTATTTTATTTATACAAGAACCGGGGTATAGGCCAGATGTGTGGGAGGGTGCGAGGACTCACCAGAGACAGAGTGGGGAACATAATAGGCAGAAGGACTGAAATACACTGATTAGGGGAGCAGCGGATGAGACAGGAGAGGTCTACCTCACCATGTGGGAATCTCCCTGGCTGGCTGGGAATCGAACCCATGCTGCAGAGGCTGCGGACAGCTTCACAGCACTGTGTTCAACCCCCTGTGCCACTGGGGAGGCCCCCACTTTTGTTTCTTTTTGTTCTTCTAATTGGTGATTTCTATTTCCTTATCTTTGAGTTCACTGACCTTTACTTCTACTTTCTCTAATCTGCTAGTCTTGTGTATTTCTTGTTGTTTATTTACTGTACCCTTCAACTTTGTGATCTCTATTTGGTGCTTTCTTTTATATTTTATCTGAAGTCTTTGAAGTCTTATATTTTGAAGTCTTTACTGTTCATCCATTCTTTTCCCATGTTTGGTTAGCATCTATCTGACCATTACTTTGAAATCTGTGTTATAAGTTACTTATCTCCATGTCTGCAAAGATTTTTCTAAGTTTTAATATTGTTCTTTCATTGGAAACATATTCCTCTCTCTCTCTCTTTTTTTTTTTTTTCATTTTACTTGACTCTCTGTGTTGGTTTCTATGCATTGGATGAAACAATCAACTCTTACAGTCTTGAAAGAGCGGCCTTATATAGGAGGTGAAACTTATTGTTCAACCCTTCATTACTTTTTCATTGTCCTTCAAACCTTTGTGATTGTCCAAACAATCTATTTTATTTTTAATAGCTGCCAGTGTTCCACATGAGAATATGAGCTGGTACCTAGATTCAGGCTGATGGGAAGTTATACCCTTAGGTAGCAACTTTCAAAACATGCAGATATACACAGTCTTCTGTAAGGACAAGTATTAGCCCCACTTGCCAGCAGGGCCAAGTAGGTATCCCCTGGTTGATAGTTGCTGGGTGGACAGGCACTGCAATGAGTATACTAGGTTTTTAATGGCAATGCCAGCAAACTATTGTGAGACAGAAGGAGCATGCAAAGATGGTTTTATGCATGTGTATAAAACCTAAAAAAGGACCCAGACAAATATGCCTCTCTCACAGAAAGATTGGGGATGTGTTTCAATTGGCTCTCTACAAAGTATCATGTAGGGAGTAGCCTGCCAAGAGCAACCTCTCTGATTGTTAGCAGGAACACAGCCCCCTTGGCCACCAGAGTCAAGTGATTAAAGGCCATCCCCTCAGTGGCAGCCATAAAAATTCAGACACCAGATATAAAAACTAGGATACCAGACATATACAAGATTTCCCTCTGAGAAATCCTGGCATTCTGGAATGTGGCACAGGCAAAGTACAAATAATCACTCCAGATTCTCTAGAAAGGTTTATATTCAATTTGAAGATAAGTGTTTAATTAGAAGCCTGCTTCTTAGGCTGTGGATATGATGATAAGGTAAGGGCCACTTTTGCAGAAGTGCTAAGTTCCTCCGTTTTTTGCCTCTTGCTGTGCCTTAGGGTGGTAGCTGTGTCTGAGTCTGGTAGATTGTGTCTGAGTCTTTTCTACTCTTTCTCCATTGGTTACATTCCTGTGGGACCCTCAAGCATACACTCTGCTGGCCGTCAGGACCTGATGATGTAGAAGTATTTCTGGTAGCAGCCACAAAAATCAGAGTGCCAGGTGAGGATATAAACTCCTTACTAGATGATGTAAAATCTGATGTCATAGATATGTGTAGAAACTCCTTTTTAGGAGATGCTGGTGCTCTGAAGTGCAGCAGAGGGAATGTCTAAAATGATCCCTATTGACAAGAGTGAAGTGAAGGGGGCTGCAAAGATTGCATCCACCAAAAATTGCGGGAAAAAAGTGGAAGAAACAATGGTACTTGCTGGGCCTTTAGCAAGCAGTGGGAGAATGTGAACAGCACATGCCTTCCTGTGTCCCTGGAAATCATCCCAACAGGGCATAAAGTTTGAGCACTTGTCAAAGGTGCTTCTGCCTGCTGCAGTGGGACTAGTGAGTCCCATGGGTTCACTTTGAAAGCAGCTTCTCAGCTCACCATATCCTGTGGAGTCATGTGGATACAGGCCCCATGGTTTACAAAGCCAGATATTTTGGGGTTCATTGCTCAAATGTAGGTCTTAAAGTTAGGGTGGAGTACAAACTTCATTTTTCAGGGAGAATCTCAGGGTTTTGAGGCCGTTTTGGTTATGGGTCACCACACTGGCAATGGGGTTTATGACAAGATTGTGTCTGAGTCTTTTCTTCTTGCTTTAGTATGATACCCCCTCCCCGTTTTACCCAATACGAAAGCATTTCTCTTCTAAATTTTATTTTTTTTTCCTCAGAGGAAATTGTTCCCTATCTAGATGTGCATTTTGTGTGTCTATGGGACAAGGTGAGTTCGGGATCTTCTCCTACATGATCATCTTGAACATTAACCCCAAGATGCTAATCTCTTAATCCTGTCCACCTTCCTATCTAAGAAAAAGGTCCTGTGTGTAGTATTGTGTACTTACTGGTCTTTGTTCTGGGTTTGGGTATTGGGGCAATTCTTATGATTTATGACTGATGAGTAATTTCACTTAGAACTGAAAATGAATGGAATCCATGGGGGAATATATAAATTGAAGGAATGAAAAAGAATTTTTCATCCTGTGGCTAGATTGATTTACCATTCAGCCCAACCGTAACTTCTGCTGTTCACCATTTGGCCAGTGAAACTGAAAAGCAGTAGAGATTATCTTGAGCAAGGCTTGGACAGGCCCAGCCTCAAAACTGGTTTGTGTAATCCTGTAGGTATTTCACAGTAGTGCATATTCTGCCTGTCAGTATCTGTACTCTATCTGTCAATCTAAATTTGGCTATTATGAATGCTTTATGTAACTTTTTCCTTGGAAGGCATGAATGAGATTAGTAGTTGTTTTTTCAGAGAGAAAATTAATTAAGATAAGGACTCATGCAAACTGATCCTTCCCTTATGGAAACTTAATATGCAACAATAATCTCTGAAGGGATAAATCTGAACCAATATGGCTTTCATCATGCAAACTAATGACTTATAGATTGCATTCAGCTGAAAAAGATGTTGGTGTGGCCCACAATGATGATGATGTTTTCATTCTGAATTACTTACTTAAAATTCAAAGAGTCTTACCAATAATAAATATTTGAGCTTCTGAAATACTGGAAATTCTAACAAACCTGGGTCTCCATTTCTATAATGCACACATAGGCTAGAGCTTAGCACCAGATGTTCTTTAATTGGGAGTCACTATCCTGTGTCACCATGTGGCTAAATCTTTGTCCTTGACTTTGTTTTCTTGGTCCTCACCTGCTTCAACAATTTATGCTACAAACCTATCCCCCACAAGATTTGACTTTTAATTCTCCCAATTTTTTGTTATTCAAACAAATTAACTTTTTTTTAAAGTCAAGGTTTTTATAAAGTCCAAAATTCAGAATGTCTTTCAAATAGCCAAGAAATGAAGCCATTATGTTTTGCAGTAGTGTGGGTAGATATTATGAGCCTACTGTCAAGATGATAGATCAACAGAAAGATGGGAGCACACAGTGAAAAGAGGATGTGTTAATAGAAATCAGGTCCTTTAAAAAGGTTGAACACATTAGTTCCTTCTAAATATTACTTTTTGGGTCATTATTAGTTCTAGTATTTTGCTTTATTCTTCACATTTGAAAATTTCTTCCACTGTGAGATTTAGGCTTTATGTAAAACTATAATATATATTCTAATCTATTTTAGGACCTTCTTAAAGGTCACTCTGTGAATGATCTGAAAACTTTAACAGGACATGCACACTAGAGTTCTCATTAGCTACTCAAACAGAAACTCTGCACATTCAAAGAATTCTGAGTTGGTGCTCAGATGGAGTAAAGGGAACCTGTATACCATAAAAAACAATCCAGAAAATAAAAATCTCCAGTGGGTGGCCTATAGGGCCCATTAAAAATTTCAAAATATGACATTTGCTTGATTGTTGGATTGGATATTCTTGGAGGTGAGTGGGGTTGAAGTTGATGCCACTCAGAGGCAATATAACTCGTAGAATGCCAAATTTTCAGGACATTGGATAACTTAAATCTCATTAAAATATTTGTTTTCTGTGAAATAAGCCAAATGCTCCTCTCTTCCATGTAACACATACTAGTTTAAATCTACTCTTAAGTATGTGCTTTGTATTATGCACTTTTTATTCTAATAATCTCACAACTGGTCTCTCTGCTACCACCTATCAATCTTTACAGACTACTCTCATTCCATCAGGCAGTGTCCTGCTGAAACTCAAGTCATGATGCATCACTCCTCTACATTAACGTGCTGATAACCTTTAGCTTACTCAGAACAAGGATCTAGGTCATCGCAGTGACCTACAGGGATTCTCAGAGTGTGGCCCCTGGACCGATAATAGCACAGTCAGGAACTTGTTAGACACTTAAGTTCGCAGACACTGTACCAGATCTACTGAATCAGAAAATCTAGAGGTGGACCCAGCAATCTGTACTTTAATAAGTATTCCAGGTAACAATGATACCCAGCTAAATGTTGAGCACTATGGTACTATAAGACTCCATGTCATTTCAATTTCATTACCCTTTAACTTCATGGACTACTCACCGTCTCATTCCACACCAGTCACTGTGGCCCACTTACAGCCACATGAATATGCTAAGTCTATTTCTGCTTTGGAGTCCTTGCCATCCACTCCTCCCCCCAGACAACTACATGGGTGTTCCCCTTGCCAACTTTAGGTCTTTTCTGAGAGGTCATCCTCATAGTTGAGGCCTCTCCACCCTCTGTATTCGTTTTCTAGAGCTGCTGTTACAAAGTACCATGAAATGGATGGCTTAAAACAACAACTATATATTCTTCCATAGTTTGGAAGGTAGAACTCATAAGTCAAGGTGTCAGCAGGGTTTTAAATCCCTCTGAGACTCTAGGTGAAATCCTTTCTTGTGTCTGGTTATAGTCAGAAATTCTTGCTATTCCTTCACTTATTACTGCATCACCCCAGTCTCTGCCTCTGTCATCACATGGTGTTCTCTCTGTGGGTCTTCACATTTTCTTCCTGTGCTAACACCCAGTCCTATTGGATTAAGAACTCCTCCTACCCCAGTAGGACCTTGTCTTAAATACATTTGTGAAGGCTTTGTATCTAAATAAGGTATATAGTAACATATACCTTAATATAATAAAATATAATGATACTATATTATGAAATATAATAATATTTTGAGGGACTTGATGTTGGGACTTCAATGGAACAATTTGAAGTATACAACTCAATCCATAACAACTTTTCTACTTAAAGTTGCATTTTAGGGCCTCCCCTGGTGGTGCAGGCTGTTAAGTGCTGTGCTGTGAAACTGTCCGCAGCCTCTGCAGCGCTGGTTTGATCCCGGTCAGCCAGTGAGGGTCCCACATGGCGCAGCAGACCTCTCCTGTCGCACCTACTGCTTCCCTCAGCAGTGTATTTCATATTTCATCAGTCTGCCTGTTCTATTCCCCACTCTGTCTCTGGTGAATCCTCTCACCCTCCCGCGCATCTGGCCTATACCCCGGTTCTTGAATAAATAAATAAATAAATAAATAAATAAATAAATAAATAAATCTTTAAAAAAAATAAATTTTGCATTTTGCCCTTATCACCTTGCCCTAGCTCAGTCTGTTCTTTGGTTTTCTTCCTGACATTTATAACCTCCTAATATTCTCTACATTTTATGTACCTATTTGGTTTACTCTTTGACTTCCTTCTCTGGAATTCAAGTTCCATATGGGCAAGGATTTTTGTATGCTATGTTTTCATCACCTCTTATCAATAGAATATGCCTGGCACACAGTAAGAGATCCATAAATATCTTTTTTTGAATGAATGAAAATGATAGACTATTACCAAAATCATTTAATTGGTAAGAAGTCTGGTTATATATCTTCTAGCACAAAAATACTACCTCCATTTTTTTCCATCCCCTGAAGGTTAGATATAGAATTAGAGTGTGAAAGTGCTTACTGAGAAAAGTTAAGTTCATTGTGAAAATAATGATAAACTTGTTGATAGGAAGGGTTTTCTATTAGGGAAAAAGACCCAAGGAAATTTTGGAATAGGGACTCTTACTAGGATGATAACTGAACTGGCAACCAAGAATCTGGAAATGGACAGATATCTGCAGTATACCTGGTCAAAGCAAGGCACAGAGTGAAAACCTCCTACACTGAGATCTTTTGTCCCTGGGTCCTGAATTCTTTGTTCATTCATTCAACAAATACTTTAATATCTAAATCCCAAGCTCTGTGTGCCACAACTGAGATTTAAGATTAGGTTTCTGAATTTATGGAACTTATATTGTAGTAAGGGATTAAATATAAGTGAGTGCATAGTTGCACCACAGCTGCCTTTTTCATGGGGCAAAGCCTGCTTGAACTATCTTGGTATCCATCCCAAAGAAAATCAATTTCCTTTCAGCTAGTCAAAACACAATATAATATAGGTGTGTAGTGGCTAGGTGGGAATTCACCAAAATAGAAACCTGGATTGGAATTTTAGAAGTGAGGCTGCTGTTGATCTCAAGCATCTCCCTGAGTACAGGAAATAAAGGAGCTGATAAGTGACATAAGTTAGAAGGTGGGGCTTTAACCTTACCCTCAAGTTTTTATTTCTGCTCAGCCATTGATGACCTTGTAACTTTGGAAAAGTTACACAAACTATATGAGACTCTTTTTTTTTCCTTTATAAAATGGTATTAATTTTTTAGTGTTGTGAGATTTACACAGATAAAGAATATAAACATTTAGTACAGCAACTGGTCCATAGTAAGTGTTCAATAAACTTCTCTTTTTGTGTGTGTGCGTTTCATAAAACTTTTATCATTTATCAATAATAGATATTTTTATAACAATTAAAATTTTCAAAGCATTGTCATGTCTACTAATATGCTTTATTTTTATAATAACTGGATGTAATTATTATTGTTCACAAATTATAGGTGGGAACTATTCTTTTTTTATTTTAACGTTTATCATTTTTTACATTTTTTAGACAATATTTGCTTCTCCCCACTGCTTCAATAAACTTCTAAAGGGAAGTGCTAATGCAGTTGAGGCATATTTCCATTTGGTGGATTTTTGCTTTTCTCTAGTTGAATCATGGGATAAAAGAGGTGGTTCTATGAAAATAATATGAGCCAGAGATCTGAAAATTTGAAACACTCACACCAAATGAGATTAACAATTATGTCAGAAATGGCTGAAAAATTGCAAACTTCTGATGTTTATTTTTTGGGACAGTGTCTAAATGCGATCAGTTATGAGTTCTGGATGACAAATTGAAGGCAAATTTCATAAAACACTACAGGGAAGAGAACCATAATATTAAAGCAAGAGGCTTCATCCTGCTATTGTTAAAATTAGGCAAAATGGCTTTGCAGTCTTTCTCTTTAGCAGCTCACTTTAACTATTTTGCTTATAAAAGGCAGCAGTGAATTGAAACTAAACAGTAAACTGTGCTCTCACCATCTGTCTTGGAAGAAGTATGACATAGGAGTGGGTGTCATTCAGACTGTTTGGGAAGGAAAATCATTTATAAGTTTTTCCAGCTTTGGGGTGAGCACTCTGTACAAAGTTGGAACTGAACAATTAAAAATGCCTCTTAGGATTAGATCCAGGGCTTGCATTTCAACAAGAATGTTTCCACAATCAAGTTGAAGCCATTCACTGATAATTCAAATTATTTTTTTAGCGTGAGCTCAACAAAACACTGAAAGTATGAAGCCCTCCTCCACCCTTATATCATTTTTCTCCTGCAGTTTCCTAACTGTTCATGGAAATTTGAATAGGATGTTGGGGAATAATCCATCAGTAATTAACAAGGGTGATCTTTTCTTTGCTAGCTTGATGGCTTTTGAAGAAAAAAAAAAAAAAACTACATTTGGAGCTACAACCAGGTTTCAAACTATGAGAACAACAGCACATTTAAAAAAAAATCCTGGACCTAAGCAAATGAAATGTTCATTTTTGGAGAAGGGATGTCATCTGTATTTTAAGGACTGAGCAGGGAATGAATGAAAAGTTCAAGTATCCTGCATCTCTCTTTGCTACATTCTCCAGCATGCTGTCAAGATATCAGTTTGCTGGCCCACTTCTGACTAAAGATAGAGATCTTTTCTTACAGGTAAAGTATTTGATATACATTTTTCTATTCTGGAAATGCCAGTGATGGCCTTTTTAGGTCAGATATATAGGTCTACATAATGGATGGCACACCGTGTCTGCTTTTATAATAAACTGATTGCTGTTCTGTCCTTGCTTACCCTAGAGCAGAGATGTTCAATCCAAAGAGGCATCTTTCTGATCACTGACCTTTGTTCGGCCTTACTCTTGTTATAATTTCACAACTTGTCTTCAGCACTGGATTAAAGTAGGCTTTTCCTCTATTTGGTAATTGCTTGAGCCTTGGATTTTTTTAATTTAAAAGCAATACAAAAAGAACTCTGCTTTGTTGCCAGGACTAGGGGATGCTTTTATGAGGAGACATAATTTGACTTAGAATATTCCCACTTCTGTAACAGCATGCTGTATTTTAATAGAGTTCCCATATATTATGCAAACGAAATGTTTTACAGACTTGTCACAGATGGCAGTTGGAAGTGACTATTGGACGATCACTCCATACCACTCTCTTCTTAAAAATGATGAGCTGGATTTGCCTCCCTGTGGTCCTGAGGTTGTGAAACATAAGCCACAGAATTAAGAAAAACTTTGAAAGATTTATACTGAAGTGGGGGAAGTGTTCATTAAAGAATGACTAGGAGAAAATGTCTTCATTTGTGGTTCCTGAAGGATGAATTCCTCGCCTTTACTAAATGATTTTTTTCAAAGGTATATTTTGTATTGTGCTGAGTGAAAGATGGCAGGAAGGGAAGAAAACCATGTTTGAGAGCTATGGGAGCTGTTTATTTCCTCCAGAGTTGAACGCTTCTCACTAACAAAAACTGTAGGTCAGATTTTCCAATCGCAGTCTTTTCTAGGTCCTCCCAGACTAATTTCAGAGCATCTCCCAAGCTGCATTTTTCCTGGAATCCATTTTCTGCTGTAGGTGCCTTTCTCATATCCAGGGGCCTAGCCATCTCATCTCTATTTCCTAAAAGCAGAACTTTCCCACAATTTTATCTATTACTCCTGTTTCTAAATTTGGTCACCATTTGACAGTTCCATGTAGTTTAGCTTATTTAATGAATACAGTTTGGAGAAAAGAAATCCAGTGAAGCCTGTTTATGTAGAAATGGGGATCGTTGATAGGACACAAAGACATTTCATAGAAATCAGAGACAGGAAATACTGTTATAGCAGGAACTCATACAGATGAAATTGGAAAGTACATTTGGAGTTAATCAGCTCCTGGAACCTCACAGTCGAAGAGTCCAAAAGCTCCATTCAAATGCTTTGTCATCATTATACTCTGGCAGCCTTCTATGTGTCCTTAATATGTGGTGCTGCCACCGGTCTAGTTATTGTTTTCAGAAACCCAAATCCACATTTCTTGGAAGTAGATCTGTTGGCCTAAGGGATCTTTTCCCTTTAGTTTCTAGGTCACTGGCCAGCCTAAGTTTGAAACTTCTTTGAGGCAAATATTCATTTATGGTCTAATCAGATGCAGTTGGGTTAGGGTACTTCAGGGAGATGCTGTGAAGGAGGATTTACACATACTCAGAATCTCAGAGTGTGGCCAGTGACGGGTAGCTTGGGGGAAGGGATGGTTCCTCTAATACAATCATATTTTTCCCCAGGCATCTTTGGAATAGCTAATGTATTTTAGCACAAGTGGAGTTTTTAGAAGGGCCTAAGGGTGAACACGATGGTTTTCATTGATGATGAAATCATAGTGAATAAGCATTTCTTATTCTACCCAGAGTCTACTCCTGACAGCAAGTAGAAAGACTTAATGCACATGATCTGTGTGTGTGCACTTGTGTATGTGTGTGTGCACACACATAGGCTCATGTGCATGCACATGCAGTAGGAACAGGAGTGGAAATGGTAGTAGTAGTATTTAAAAAAAAATATGCTTTAATTGTACTGTAAACTTTTAGTGGCAAAAGAGACCTCAGAGATATTCTAGCCCAACCCACACGTTTCATAGATGAAGAAATCCAGACTCATAAAGTTCACATGGCTAGCTTACAGGAGCACAGCTATTAAGCAGCAGAACACAGACTTGGATCTCTTGAGTCTTCATCCAGTGAGCTTTTATAACCCACCTCTAATATATTTTTGTCTCCAGAAAGAAAGTCTTAATTGAAACAGACCCAAGTATGTATCACACTTTGTCATAGCATGGCTTATGGATTACCTTCTGGGTCCTGACTCATAATTCCCTAAAGTGCTACCTGACCATTGTGTAAAGTTATTCCTGCTCTTTGTTCTCCAGGTTTTCTATTCCATCATTATTTCTACTCTGCTCATATCTTTGTATCACATACCTCCCTTTAGTTACCTTGCTGACTTTATTTCTCATTTTCTTCCCTCACTACAATATGAGATTACATGAAAGTAAAGATTAGTTCTCTTCTTCATGTCTGCATTCTGAGCACAGAGTAGTCATGCATAGTCATGCCTTAATAAATAGTAGAGAGTAATATTTAATAAATACCAAAATAATAAATATTTTAGGGGAACACATAGACTCTTTTCTGGTCACCCTTACTCCCTATTGTTTAAGGTTGTGTACAGTTTAATACATGTGGTATTAAATGTCCTTGAAGGTCTTCTATACCTATTTTTGTATGCAATGCAACAACTCAGACTGAAACAAACCCTGAAATTCATCGCAAAGTGAGCCAGCAACCTCTGATTCAGATGTGACTTTACCTGTGTGGGTGTATTCTACATAAACTGTGACAGAGAATAACTTGACTTAGAGACTACACCCCAAATATCCTCTTTGTTTGTGGATGTTCCTGTCACTCTCTGACAGTAAGAACTGTTCATTCTTATTTCTGGCTTTTGGCCGCCTGCGGATGCTTCCTGTTAGTGCTCCTGGCAGGTTATTGGTGGGGCCTGTTTTTATTGCCCTATCTATCAAGTCCTATTTATTTTTAAAATAAACTTTAAGTATACTGTAAACTCCCTTCGCAAACAGATTTTTCCTCCTCTTTTACACTTGACAAGCCTCTAAAAGGAATAGTAACTCCGTCTCATAAATATTTGAACCTGAACCTTTTAAGAAAGAATTATACTTAAGATACTCAAGAACAGTAATAGTGTTAGTCTACAACCTTCTTTCCAACTATTCCTCTGTCTCTCTTGCTGTCCTCTCTCTCTGAATCTCTTCTTTTTTAATTGCATCTCCTGATTCTATACTTGCCTGCCCTCACCCTAATCATCTCACTTCAGGCCCAATTCTCTAGTTAAATTGCCATCCAAATTCTTTCTCTTTTCAACATATCAAGCCTAAACATTTTACATATCTTTCTGGTCCTTTATCACATAAGCCTACTGCTCTTGCATTAGTAAGCTCTACTATTTTCCAGTACAATGCTGATAAGAAAGGATATTGACACAGTACAGTTTAAAAGAGCTTAGAATTTAAAATCATACTGTCTTGTGCCATGTAACAATGCTGACCACAGGCCACGTATATGACAATGGTCCCAGTAAGGCTATATTGCTACCCAGGTTTGTAGTGGCCTAAATCATCTAGGTTAGCGTAATTATACTCTGACATTTGCTCAATGACAAAATCCACTAATGACACTTTTCTCAGAATATACCCCCATTGTTAAGTAATACATGATTATTTATGGCCAAAGGAAGTCTCCTAACTTCTTCATTGAGATGGTGAAAACTAACAATACCTATTTGTGTAAACATTCCTGCATTTTGTATATATATATTTTGAGCACATGATACTATTGAATTCCAACAATATTCTTTAATTTAGACATGATTATATGTTTCGTATTGGCTAATGAAATCTGAGTGGAAGTGATATGTTGCAATTCTGGATAGAAGATTATCCCTAGCCTCAGTGAGGCAAATATGGGGTATGCATTGAGAAGGAACCTCTCTCAATCTGGGATCTTGAATGTCTATAAAAAGCAAAGTCTTTTACTGATTCATTATGGATATACTATGTAGTATGAAATACTGGGGTATGTCTACTTTGCAAGGTTATTTAGAGGATGAATGACAGTATACATAAAGCAGCAACATAATATGCAATCAGTCAATGGTAGCTGCCATCATTAATAGCATTATCATTGTTGCCATTGTTCTTTTGCTAAATGTATGAGTTCTTTCTATTCTGTATTTTTCTCCCATACACATTTTTCCATTATCATATTGGAATATAACACATACTATATGTACAAATGCATTCTAAAAATATATATATATTTACATTTCTGGAACCTTAGTAAATTGTGAGATCTTTGAAAAAGACAAGGTGTTTAATATGTCCTCATCAGGCTTCTCAAATTAGGTATGGTATCTATTCAACATTGTAACCAAGGAAATATTCATAATAAAGCATTGCTTTAATTTACTATAAATACATTGGTCTGGACATTATGAATTTTCCAGAATACTTCCAGAGATCAGCTCTGTTGGTAACGACAATAAATAAGCATACTAAACGCAGTCCTTATTCGTTTTCTACAAGTGCCTCTAGCACAAAAATCGATCTTTTGAAATCAGTACCTCAGTAATGTTTCCAGGCAAGATGAGAAGTATGCCATTTTTTGACTTTCTTTAGCTTTCTGATATCCACAAGATTGTGTCAACAGTCTTTGTCGGGTTGCATTGAGTGGATCATATGTGATTTCAACAGTCCAGCTCACTGGGAGGAAAGAGAGAGGAAGTAAGAGGGAAGTTTGACTTTGTTTCAGTCTTTCCTGGTCATTCCCAAACAATCTCCTATAGAGTTTGGAAACAAAGATATTACCTGGGAAATTTAATGGATTGGATGTGAGAGGTGGGATATAGAGCCATCAAGGAAGACTCTTAAGTTCCTGTCCTAAGCACTTGGGTGAGTAGAGGTTCTCTGCATTTCCATGAATAAAAATCATTTTCCAAATTTTGAGATGGCACAGCAATGTGGAAAATCCAAAAATGCCTTATAATTATTTTCTAATGATATAAGGAAACTCACAAAACTTCACAAAAATAAACAAAGCAATATGATGGTATATGAGTCAAGACTCTCTGGAAACTATCCAAAGTCTTTTCTGAAATATGGAGAACACCTGCAAATTCCTAATATGAAATGCCATAATAAGGGAAAAAATTTATTCTTGTTATTCCTGGCCATATAAGTTCTGCTTAAAGGGCATTACTGGCTACCATGGAATGCTCAGCAAGGCATTCAAAAGCTGAGTCTGTTTGATAAAACAGTACTTTCTCTATTTTTCCTTGGCTCAGAAAATTTAATAAAATTATACAAATCCCTGAAATCTAATATTTTTTATGTGATAAGATTGTGTAAGAGGAGGGGGTGGAAGAGAAGTTTGGGAAATGTGGTGACAGATGGCAAGTGGGCTCAGGCACATAGCGTTCCTATATATAGGGGAGGGGACAATCTGGTTAATCAAGGGGAGGGGGGAGTGTTTTTAAATTTAGATTCAAGTATTTTATATATTCAGCAACATCATTTACTGAAGCAGCTTAGCTGGATAGAACTTTAATTTTTTTTTTTTTTGCTTGGGGGTAGGTTGTGTGATATATATTTTCAACAGCTTTACATAGGCTCTCATGACGTCTACATTTCAAAATCAAATGTTAACTATAAGCTTTGAGTATGTCTTTTGAGAGAGGGTAGGAAAGATCTATTTCTAAGAGAGTTCCTTCAAAGGAAATTTAATGACATTTAAAAAATTAAGTTCATCACAGCTAATTTGGCAACACTGGAAAATTAAAGTGAGTGTTCACAATGAAAATGACTTTATAATTTAGTAGAATGAGCAATGGGTTGGCAGTGAGGACACCTGAGATCAAGACCCAAATTTAGGTAATATAAGATCGGGTAGAATGTGCTACCTTACACATGTCACTTCAGTTCTTCGGGTCTTAATCTTGTTTATAAAAATGAGAGTTCAGATTAAATAATCTGGGATATTTTTAGCTTTATATTTCCACTGTAAGTAGTCTCTTTTGTGCCCCACTAATCAGGGTGCTTTTAGTTAGAAGTAACAGAAAGCTCTACTCAAACTGCTTTAAACTACAACAGGGGCAGCCTGTTGTTGAGTGGACTTTAGGATTGGTTTGACTCCTAGAATCATCAGCTAGTTTAGCAAAGGGGGTTGGGGGGCTCTATGGTTATATGATATTAAATTTATTTTTGACTTTTTTCTTTTATCAGAAAAAATCAAGAAGGGGAGAGGCATATAATAGAGGTATTCATGAAGCATACTAAACATTGTTTGGGGGTAGCAATGGTTCACATAATCCATGTCGTTAAATAAGGGCTAGGGAATGAATGTACCCCAAATTGATGAATTAAAGGTTTTACACAGAAGCTATTATCATATCAGCACATTAAGCATTTAATAAGGATTCATATGTTTAAGCTAAGCTTAAATATGTTCAACACAGAGAACATATGTGCCTCTTATTTGGCAACTAATTAACAAAAAATTGCAGGTATTTCTGAGGTTGCCATAGTGACCAAAGGCCTATTCTGCAGTAACTTTTTGCTTTAGTGCAGTGGTTTTCAAACTTGGCTGCAAATTGGAACCACCTAGGGAGCTTTGAAAAATCTGTTTCCCGAGTCCCACCTCCAGATATTCTGATTTGATTGATCTAGAGTGGGTAGCTGGACATTTAGAGTTTTAAAAACTCCCATTTATTGTAATTCACTGGCAAGTTTAAGAAGCTCTGGTTTGTGAAATCTCAGTATTGGCATGCTTAAGTGTGTTCTCCTATCACTTCAGTCATGTCCAAGGTTTCCCTTGAACTCCTTTTTATAATTCTCTTCTCTTCTGCTCTATACTAGTAACTGCTGGATTCTCTTTTCTAAACTGGGACTCCGAGAGAAACCACATGCTCCCCATTACAGTATGAAAAAAATCTGAATGTGAGGGTGGCAACCAAGAGTGGGGAAGGCCTACTGTCAATATGGTGTGTTAAGAGAAAGAGACAAAAGGGAGGAGAGAAAATAAGAAGCAGTGCAAAAAGCCTTTCCCTCTGGCACCAGGATGTGCTTAGAGATGTACATTTAGGCGTTCTCAGACTCATAGTCCCACACAAACACCCATACACATACAGACTCATCATCTGAAATTCTTCCCGGCCTCCTCCCTGCTCAGCCCACTGCCAACCGCTTGCTTAGAATCTTGCTACAAATTCATAAAACACCTAAAATATGAATAAATGAGAAATGGCTCTGTTCATTCACTCACATTCACTTATTCATCAAATACTAATTGAGGACCTACTGTGTGCCAGGCATATTCTCTGTCTTAAGCAGTAGGAAACTCACTGCTACAAATGTAAGATCAACCAGAGTTTACAAGAAATGAATGGATGTGACCGTTTTAGAGACACGAAAGTACTATAGATTGGTGATATAGTAGGTTAAGGTCACCGTTAGAAGAATAGTTTACTGACATTGGAATATGTGACATTTTCAGAGAAAAAGCCAATCATAAAACAATATATATCAAAGTACACATTTTTAAAACACAGAGAAACTAAATAGACCTTTTTTAGAAATGTGTTAAGAATATGTGTGTTTCAATGTGAATACTGGTAACTTGTGTGATAGAGTGCAGATGCTGTTTAAAATTTTCTTTTTAATCCTTGACTTCTGCACATTTAAAAATATGAATGTTTCCCTTTATAAGTAGAAAAATTATGAACATATTAAAGTGCTTCAGTCCTAAAACTATTAACAAAATCCGTATTAGCTATATCAACATTGTGATTATGTCTTCAATATTTGTTCCCTAATTTTCATTATGGATTCTCCTAATTTTCCTTTAATTTTCATGCATCTTTTTGGGGGAGAGTTGATTTCTCTTGATTTAGGTGGGCATCTGGTATGGTTGTAACACTAACAATGTGATATTTTCCTCTGTGCAAGGTAACTGGCTCAAGAAAGGGAAAGGGACCAAGTCATGCTAAGAAGACAAAAGAAGTGGTTTGCTAGGGGAGAGAATCTTTGTTCATCAGAGAACGCTTTTCAAAACAATCCTTTCTGTAGTTGTTTAATGGATGAGGAAGCACACAGTCCAGGCAGATGTTGGCAGCCATCTTTTATCCACGATAAGGAACTTGCATTAGAAGGAACAGACATTTTGAAAGGTAGAGAGCTGGGGATGGGTTAGCTACTTGATGAGGTGAGTTGCTAAATCAAATCTGCCTGAAGGTTAGCCCCACCTGTGGACTGTCAACCTACAAGAGATTATAAACTGCTTTATTATTTGAATTTGAATTTGAATTTTTGTTTCTTTTTTCCATTATTTATAGCCTAGCATATTTTACCTCCTTCTATGTTATCCTTGATCTGGAAGATTTCTATCAGGTAATATAAAATCTTTTTTCTAGCTTACTAAAGAAATCACAGGTTTTGTGTTTCTGACATAACTGGTATATTCTAGAACTCTGCTGTCCAACACACTATCCACTAACCATATGTGACTATTTAAATTTAACTTAGTAAACATTAAGTAAAATTAAACATGCATTTTCTCAGTTCAAGTGCTTTATAGCCACATATGAGAGGTGGCTACCATCTTGGCTAGCCCACATATAGAACATTCTCAGCATCACAAGAAGTTCTAATGGATAATGCTGTAAGAGAGAGACAGCAATGGAAGGAGGGATTGAGAGAAAGACAAAAACTTACTGGCTTCCATTGAGTAAGCCCCTTCCCTGTCTTTAGATCTTTTATTTCTTCAAGAATTGAGAGGCAGGACTATGAGGTTTTTGAGGAGTCTCTTCTATATCCAATATAATGAAACTCTAAGTGCTTTTATTTTTAATGTTTATACACTTTTTTTTTTAATTCTTCAGGGCTTAGCCATGAACTACCGTTAGACCATATTTGGAAAGAAAATACTGACAACCAGGGTCAAAAATTGAGGACTGTTTCATTTTTTCCTTTACCCCACCCAAAAAAAAAATCCAGTGCATTTAGTAGCTACTATATATGGGTTTAAGTAATGTGTGAGACAATTTTCTTTACTTAGTGTAATAGCAATAGAGGAGAACAGAATTTTCCTGTTACAGCTTCATAAATACATGCTATTATATAGTAAAAGACTAATGAAGGTTAAGGGGTGGGGTAGGATGGAGAACAAAATATGCTTATTTCTAGGAAAATAACCCATTATATATATTACCCTGATGGGGGATATAGGTTTATTGATTCATTTTATTCATTTAGTCAAGCAAGGCAATATGTACATACATATACACACATATATAGGTATATATTCAGTATATATAAATAAGGTTATGACCAAACAATGAAAACACTTGAGTACTATCCAAGGAACATGAAACCATCAAATTAAAAAAATTGTATGTTCTACAATGTTTATTGCAGCATTATTTACAATAGATAGGCTATGGAAACAACATAAATGCTCACTGATAGAGAACTGGAGTAAGAGTGTGGGGTATATCCACACAGTGATTCCATTTAGCCTTAGAATATATAGAATATATAGTCAGAATGACCATGAAAAATGTTAAACATTTTCATAGTGGACAATTTGACAAAGAAGAATTATTTTAAAACTGTAATGCTGGGCTTCCCTGGTGGCGCAAGGGGTTAAGCACAGCACTATGAAGCTATCACAGCCTCTGCAGCAGGAATTGGATCCCTGACCGGCCAGGAAGATACCCACATGTCACAGCAGACCTCTCCTGACTCACCCGCTGCTCCCCTCAGCAGTATTTTCAGTCAGTCTACCTGTTCTCTTCCCCACTCTGTCTCTGGTGAATCCTCTCACTCCCCACACCTCTGGTCTGTACCCTAGTTCTTGTGTGCATAAACAAATAAATCTTTAAAAAATCTATTAAGCTAATAAAGGAAATGAGGCTTCTGAGGTTAAAGGGACGTGGGAGGAACATAGTCAAAGGGGTATAAGGGATAGTGGTGGGGGAAAAAATAAAAAACAAACATTGTGATAACACAATCCCAAACATAAAAACAAAAATCAGAAGTGTTACTTCAGGACCAAAAATATTAAGAATAAAAAAGATTCTAAAGGCACCAAAATAAATAAATAAATAAATACATAAACAAAATAAAGGCAAACTCAGTGCTGGCTCAATAGCAACTATTTTTCTTTGAGTAAATGTCAATAATAGAGTAGAGATAGGCATCAGAATGCAAGAGATGGGATGAATGATGGAAGGAGATGCAATAAAATTTCAAGAAACACACATAAAATAAAATGAAAACCTTTCAGTAGTTTCCCATTGAGCTTAAAATAAAGCCCAATTCATAACTATGCCTGACAGAGCTCTTCCTGAATTGGCCCCTGTCTATTTCTCTGGCTCATCTTTTATAAACACTCTTAGTCTTGGCTCTTGCTACTAGAGTGAAGGGTCCTTGTGTCCTTGAATGGGACAGGAAACTTTCCCCTGTAACCTCCTTTTAATGCTGCAAACCATATGTCTTACAAGCCTCAGGACATCCGCTCTATAGCATTGTAATGGACTAAATCTGGAATTATCTGTTTGATATCTTCTCTAGCATCAATATGAGAGAGTAAGGACAAAAGGGATCTTGTTCACTGTTCTAACTTTCAGAATCTTTTTCGTTGAGTTCTTTAAATCTCTCCTACTATTCCTTTCTTACCTCTAAGATTTTCACTGAAAAATCAGAAGAGCCTCTAGTAGGTGTTCCCTTTTAGGATACTCTTCTTTCTCATGATGCTTTTAATATTATACATCTGTTATTGGCTTTCAACAGTTTAATTAAAGTGTGCCTTGGTGGTATTATTTTGTTTGCAACTTTTTGGCCTCTTGAATCAGGAAGTCTGGTTCATTTTCAGGTTGAGATGATTCTCACCAATTATTTCTTTAAAAAAAGTTTCTATGCTTTTCTCTTTCTCTTCTTCTTCTGGGATCCTATAATATGGATTTTATTTATTTTTAGGTTATCCTGAAGAGTTCTTACACTGTTTTCATTTAAAAATTTTATTCTCTTTGTTTTTCTAGTCATATATTTTCACTCATATTCTGTTACTTGCCTTAGTCTATAGTTCATACATCCATTGTATTTTTAATGATACTAATTTTAGATCCATTAATTCTAATTGTAATAATCTCATTTTTTTTAATCTTTATTATTTTCCTGCTTTGCCTCACCCATTGTTTTCTTAATCCAGTAAGCATGGTTATAAGTGTTACCTTCAACCCATCCTAGGGTATATTCTATATTTTCTTGCTCTAATCTTTGTGATATGTTCTCTGTCTCCTCATTTTTAGTTTTTATGAATTATATTAAGGCAGTTCTTTTTCTTACCTTAGCAAATAGGCTTTATACCCCTCCTACAACAAGTTTGTCTTGTAGACATAATCCTGTTTTTTTCACCTGGGAACTACTGGTGTTTATTTAATGACTTCGTACCTGTTCAAATGAATGGGTACTGGTGCTGGCAAGAGGTAATTAGTAGGAAGGGAGCAGGAGAGCAGGACACTGAAAGGTTGCCAACAGTGAGCAGCAAGGATTTGAGCTCCTATGGTATCGTTGGAACCTGAGTCTGTGTGGTGGGGATCCACAATGCTTCCCTTCTTTTGGCCAACTCCTAGACCCAAACATCCCCTACAAATTGGTGGTAACTTCAACTTCTAGTCTCTGGTTGAGTAATAATAGATGTAGGATTGGCTGAAACTTTAGACAAATTCAGAAACTGCAAATTTTTCTCTTTGCTTTTCAAGTAAGGGACTTACCCTGAGATGCTACTCCTGTTATTAATATGCAGGTGTTTATGCTCTGGTTTGTGAGTGCATTCAGTTATGGTAACAATTTTTGACCCTGGTGGGGATCTGGGAGGTGTTTAGCATATCAGCCTCAGGCTGCGAATAGTAGCCTCTTCTATGAAGAGACAGGGGTGACCCAATCTGTCTGTCTCCACTGGTTCAGGCTCCAGCTGTTCTAGTTTCGGAGCCTCAGGCTCCAGCCAGTAATCATCACTCTGTATCTTTACTTTAATAGTTCTCCGGTGGCGCACCCTCACTTCTGCATGACAATTCTATGCACCCTCTTCTGCTTACTGTCCATTTTTAATGTTCCTGATGTGGGCATATGCCCTGAGGTTACACCACCAGAGGGGCTCCATACAGCAGCAACCTCTTCCTCTTGTGGGTTGTACTGCCCTGATACTGCTTGAAACCCAGTTTTCCCAGCCCCTTTCCTCTGAACTATTGCTCCTGATGTATGCAGCCATCACCATTTCATCTTTCAGGGTTGACTTTGTTTTGTTGCAAGTGCTTTTGACTCTGTGGAGGAGGCAGCTGATATCTTGCTGATGTAGCATGATAAACATATGTCTCTAATATGTTCCCTTTGGCTGTAGAGACGGGAAGAGAAGGGTGGAGAGCTCACATGTGACGACAAGTAGACTTTTGTCACAGTTCAGGTGAAAAATGATGGTGGCCTGGGCAGGGTATTTGCAGTGGAGAAGGAATTGAAGAAGACAGATTTAAGACACAGACAGGAAGTCAAATTAATAGGAAGTGATTGATTAGGTGTTCATTAAGAGAGAGATGGCAGAGTATTCATTTCTGGCTTGAACTATGGAGTGAGTTAAGCATCATTTCTTATATCTGAGTTGTTTTGAGACTGTGATTATGCATCCAGCTATGGATTTGAGAGTTTATAAACCAAATAAATGTTATTGTTTTTATTATTATCAAAGCATAATTTTCATGATCTTTATGTACTTTTAATATATGCTCATTTCCTTGTAATAAAGAGACCACTTGGTCTCTAACATGACAGTTTAATTATTATTTTGATTAGAGAGAAGGCGATAAAGCTGTTTTGGTTCCAATTTTCTCACTGTTTTAAAGGGAGAATAAAGAGATGAGAAATGGAAAAAAGTAAATGACCTTATTCTTTCTTTTTCTTCTGCCTGGAAGACAGACAAGATAAGCAGTGAGAAATTATAATTGATAAAGTAATTGAAGAGATAGGCTGCTGGAGGTGAAAAATGAGACTCCTACATGAAGGTTATCTTTTCTTCCCATCTAAGAAAGATTTTGTCTTCCATTTCTCTTTTCTCACAGTTACCAGCAATCTTGCCCTGTATTTCCAGATTCAGATTATAGCAGGAGTATCATCAGTTTTATGGGAAATGATTTAGCCTTTGCCTCATTCTCTCTACATTAATACATTAATCATATTGATACATTAATATGATTTTTATTCTTTGTTGAGTGGTAGTTGGATTTTTTTTTAATTTCTTTATTTGCTTTGGTTTTATTTCTTATACATGCTATGGATTTTTAAGAAATCATTATTTTCTCCTTCACTTCTGTTAGGAAGCTTAGAGTCTAATCTATGCTTTTTCTGTGTCATCTGATGGTTTGTATGCTATGTTCAAATTTCACATCAGGCTCACCTTGCTTTCCTTACTTGGTTTTTATCCTTATCAATCAAAAGTTATTGTTTCTTGCTAATATTGCCTGCCTAGAATCTTTTTTTTTTGTATTTTTTTAATGTAATTGTGTTTGTCTTATTTTTTAAATATTTTTTTTTAATATTCCAGATACAATTGCAACCTCCTTATTTTGACCCCAATCCCTCGCCTCCCCACACCCCACCCTCAGTAGAGTGTCTCTGGTTCATAGTTTTTTGTTGATTTTGATTTTCACTTTCTTATAGGTATTCATTTTCCTTGTCCCTTATTTAAGTTTTCTAGATTCCTGCTATGAGTGAGACCATCCGGTATTTTTCTTTTTCTTTCTGGCTTATTTCGCTGAGCATGATCCCTTCCAGCTCCATCCATGTTGCTGCAAATTACATGTGTTTATCTTTTTTGAATGCTGAGTAATATTCCATGGTATATATGTACCACATCTTCTTGATCCAGTCATCTATTTTTGGGCATTTGGGTTGTTTCCAAAGCTTAGCTATTGTAAACAGTGCTGCTATAAACATAGGGGTGCAGGTGTTCTTTGGAATTGATGTTTCTGTGTCCTTTGGGTAAATACCTAGGAGTGAATTGCTGGATCATATGGAAGCTCTATGTTTAGTAGGTCCAGAAATCTCCACACAGCTCTCCATAGTGGTTGGACCAGTTTGCACTCCCACCAACAGTGCAGGAGAGTTCCTTTTTCTCCACACCCTCACCAAAATTTGTTGTTGCTAGTTTTTTTTAATATGTGCCATTCTCACTGGTGTAAGATGGTATCTCATGGTAGTTTTGATTTGCATTTCCCTGATTACAAGTGATGTTGAACATTTTTTCATATTCCTGTTGGCCAATTTGCATTTCCTCTTCGGAGAAGTTTCTTTTTAGCTCTTCTGCCCATTTTTTGACAGGATTATTTTCTTTGTTGTTCTTGAGTCTCATCAGCTCTTTGCAGATTTTTGTGATCAGTCCTTTATCATTTGTGTTGTGTGCAAAAATGTTCTTCCAGTTGATGGGGTTTCTCTTTGTTTTTGTTATTGTCTCTTTTGCTGTGCAGAAGCTCTTTAATTTGATGTGGTCCCAGCTGTTTATCTTTGCCTTCACTATCACTGCTTTGGGTGATGTGTCTGTAAAGATGTCTTTGATATGCATATCACGTAGTGTTTCGCCTATATTTCCTTCTATGTATTTTATGGTTTCAGGTCTTATGTCTAGTTCTTGAATCCATTTTGAGTTGATTTTTTGTGTATGGTATGAGGTCGTGGTCAAGCTTCATTCTTTTGCATGTAGCAACACAGTTTTCCCAGCACCATTTATTGAACAAACTTTCTTTGCTCCAATGCATAATCTTTGCTCCTTTGTCAAAGATTAGTTGACCATAAACCTGTGGGTTTATTTCTGGATTTTCTATTTGATTCCATTGGTCTGTGTGTCTGTTCTTGTTCCAATACCATGCAGTTTTGATGATTATCTGCCTAGAATCTTGTTGCTTAGAGCTTAGGTCTGGAAATCAGATGTTAATCTGAGTAATCACAGTACTTCAACCTTACTGGATATGTAGTTCAAACGCTTAAGTTCTCTGAAATTTGGGTTTTCTCCAATTAAATAAGATAACTATAATATGGACCTATTAGCACTCTGTAAATAGTAAATATGGCACTGTATGTAAAGATTTAGGCCAAAGCTTAACATCTAGAAAGACACCTCCCTTCAAATAGTTATTAATACAATATCATCATCATCATCATCATCTCCATCAAGTCCACTTCTCTTGTCCCATCTGCTTTCTTTTCATTATCCTTTCCCTCTAATTAAATAGATCTTGCTTCAAGACAGGATAGAGAATACAGAAATAAATAAGGCAAGTATATGCAATTTTGCTTTAGGTTCAATAGATAATAAAACTGATAAGCTATGGAATATTTCTGTGTATCTGGTATGGGGCATGTACTAGGACTCAATTGTCAATGAGAAAATTTTAGGTGAGTTGTAGAAAAAAAGTGACACACTACACATGATTTATGCAATTGTGCTGTGGGATTACTTAGCTTTATTACTTAGCAGTATTATTTAGCTTAGAGAAAAGGTCTGTTGCCTTCTCACAATCAGCGATTTAAAAGAGACATTGTTATCAGCCAACTGATGGGTGACCCTAGTGACTAAGAAAAGGGAAATTGAGTTTCAATGTTACAGATGATACACAGGTTCGAGATAGGGTACCATGACAAAGACACTTTCATCTATGTCTCCATTATCATTAGCCAACTGAAATGGAACAAGGAAAATTATTAGGGTTGTGAAATTACAACCAAATGTGTTATTTTAAGAAATACTTAGAACTGATTTAAATGGTATACATCTAAGCCACTTTAATTTGTATCAGACTGAAACTTGGCAGGTTTCTCAGTCCAGATGTAATTTATTTAAATTCCTTTAGTTGTTTTTCAGTTTAGAAATATGCATAGACAAAAATCTTACATGTCTCAATTTTTCCCCTGCACATGCACATTTGTGAATTAAAATGAGTCAAACTATTAATTGGAATGTTATTAAGTTGAACTAAGACTGAATGGGGATTTTCTGGGGGTACTTTGGGTATGGATGTCAGGTGCTTTCCCTTCCAGGTAACTTAATAACCTGAAGTACATGTGAGTATTTTGTTTCTTTTTATGACTCTTATATTAATTTAGAAAGAAACAGGGAGGACTCATACTTGACAGAATATAGTTTTTCCACCAAGAATTCCTCACTGGACCTTTCTGTTCTCCTGGTTCCTTCTCTTCCTAAGGCTCTAATGAATTTCTCTTTCTGTCACTATGCCCATCACTGTTTTTTTTTTTTTTTTTTCCCTGACTCTTGATTTCCACCCTATATGTGACATCCTCTAGTCTCCTACTCCTCCTTCCCCCTGCCCCTTATCATTCAGGGCAAATTGCTGAATATTACTGGTTATTTGCACACTCTGAGTACTTCAGTTTTTGCCTTTAATTATTTTCTTTGGATGGTTCTTTTGAATAAATGTGGGTTTCTCATGAAGGGAGGGGTTGGTAAATAGAATTTTCTTTTTTGCATACAATTGTGCATATACATATTTACTGTATTTTTTAATGTATGCTTTTAGGTCTGGATCATTGTTTGAACAGCCAACTACTTAGGGTTTTTGAATTTCTGAAAATGAATGGGCTAAAATAATAAAGCTATAGTCCTTTGCCTTTTGAAATATTGTGCTGGCATAATAAAATAACCAAGAAAATCATGACATTGGGTCATATGAGTGATCAGTTTGACTTCTGGCTTATAAGATTATATGATTGTAATAATCAATGCTTTGGTTTGCCATTGCTTTGATCAAATGAATTTCTACTGCAGAGGCTTTGTGAAGGCAGGAACTTCATCTGATATGTATACTGCTGTCTCTTCAGGGTGTTGGGCAGTGCATGAAACATAAAAATATGATTAATATGTGAATAATACAGGTTAACATCTTTATTAGTGAGAATAGACTAGGTTATGCTGCTATCCCAAGTAGCCCCTGAATCTCAGTTGCTGAGAAAACTGTTCCTTATCTATGATGTAAGGCCATTATGGGCTGATAGGGGAAGGGGAGGAATGTCTCTTGAGTGTAGTCACCAAGAATCCAGACTGATAACATAGCTGATTCCTGTTCCAGAGACAATAGAGATCTGGAATTTGTTGCTTCAACAATTACATGTTCCAGTCTCAAAGCAATACCATCAATTCTGTGGACATCTCATTGTGTCATTATGGCCTACACAACAATACAATGACCAGGAAGTACGCTATGGGCTGAAAGTGGGAAGACCCAACTTCTTTGAAAGATAAGAGGGTAATTTTACATTAGATGGAGATAATGGGCTAAATGGCCTTAAATGTCATTGTCTGTTGATAGTTATATTATTAGGACAGGTGAACATTGGCTGCATTGGACTACAAGATATTTGGAAGGAAAACAACATGACAGTATTGATATTCTTATTCTATCACATATGTGTGTAGAAAGTCACTTAAACTGGAAAGGGCAAGTATTTCTACCACTCTCTTTTTGGAAAAAAAAAAATTCATCAATGCCTACTTGAGTGCCTTGAACATAATGCATTAGTACATGTTTCAAGCTTATTGAATTGAATTGTAGATAAGTGACTATAATGATTCAATGATTCTAAATTTAGTCCCTAAAAGAACAGTCACTAAATTTTTTCAAAATGGAACATTTATTAATGAATGTGGATTTCCTTTTAATTTTAATGTATTATCATAACAATAATAAAACCAACAAATTAGTAAACAGACTATCTTCTACATTTCTATATTTCAAGTGCCTGGACTGCAGTCAAAATATACCCCTTGAATGAATGAATGAATAATTTTTTGAGACTGTCCCTAATGTTAAATAATAAAATGTAAAAGTTAATTTGGGGAGTTGTTTTTCCCATGAAGTATTTAGTCCAAGTGTTTGGGAGATGGGCACTTGAGTCAGACCACTGGAGTGTAATACCTGCTCTATCACTCAATATCTATATTGCCTTAAGCAAGGTTCTTAAGCCTTTTTGGTTCCTCCATGAGATGGAGATAATAATAATAATAACAACAACAGCAATAGTGCTTTATGGGGTTAGTAAGTGGTTTAAATTACACTTATCAGCAACTTGGTGTAGTATACTTGCATGTGATGAAGGTTTTATAAACTGCTGCTGTTATTGTTTTTGTCTTAATATTACAGTTGATATAAATTTCCTGTATATATTTACTGACACAACAATAATAAACCACGGAAATGAAACATGTAATACCTAGTGGAATTGTGATATTCTTGACTTATTTTTAACTGTGAGATTATTATTTGCTGTTATGTTGAAATTTGTTTAGCGGTAAGGTTTTTTTTTTTTTTTTAAAGATTTATTTGTTTATTTATTCAAGCACTGGGTACGTCAGAGGCTGAGAGAATTCACCAGAGCCAGAGCGGAGAGTAGAACAGGCAGAGTGATGAAGTACACTGCTGAGGGGAGCAGCGGGCGGCAGGAGAGGTCTGCGTGCCATGTGGGACCCTCGCCTGGTGGCCAGGGATTGAACCGGTGCTGCAGAGGCTGCAGGCAGCCTTGCAACCCAGCGCTCAACCACTGCGCCACCGGGGAGGCCCCTGTTTAGTAGTAAGGTTTAATGTGCAGCTGGTATGTTACAGAACATTGCCAAAGTCAAAGACTGTTGGGGAAGACTCATCATTATGAAGGGTCCTTCACTTTTTCTCTGTGTCACACAAGGAGTGAACAGCATCCAAAGACATATCGCAGCATGTGTCTTTTTATTTTTTTTATCATACTTGCAAAGGCAAGAGAATATTCTGAGAGGTTTCAAAAGGTAGTTGAGGAAAGAACATTGTAAGAACTACCATGATTTAGAAAACAATATGAAAGACTAATAGTATGATCTGTTACAGGGAGGTCACATTAAATCTGTTCTCTGTCTTGTCTCCAAACTTCTAACACATAGTAGGTGTTTTATAAGTGATTGGTGAAATAACTGAATGAGTATTTCTGAGAATTAGTGCTAATGCAATCCATAGGAAAAATTAGGTCACCTTACATGAATCATTGATGTTAAGGAACAATTGTATTTCTGGAAAAGATAGTCTTTAAACCATGGTACTAGAAGCAAGAAGTTGAATTTCTGAGTATTTCTGCTCCCTACTCTAGAAAGAAGAGTAAAATTTAAAAAAAAGTGCCTTGAACATGTTTCTTTGTCAAAACCAATATTTCAGTGATGAAAATAACATGTCACTATTTATTAAGCATGTTTAAAAAACCCAGAGGTTTTTACTGTCTTTATGCATATAAACATCTATGTTGATTCCAGATATACCATGTTCCCAGATTAAACTGCCAAAACAATTGATACACTTAAATTTGCATAAACATAGCAATAATTTTGGTTGACTCACTGGTTAAAAGAACGTTAAGAGGTAAGAAATGGTTTCCATTTACTTGACCATTTACTGTTAGAAATCTGACACCCACTACCACTATCAATATTTGCAGAATGCTTTTTTCTTTTTGTTCTCCTTCCCTCTTTACTTTTTTGACTAATGAATGGTATCAGTAAAACCCTAGAGGCTTTAGCATAATATGCCAGGCAGTGTAGGGTTAAAATGCCGCGTGAGTTGTTGAGGAGTTAGTGGGTAGGTATTACAATTCACTGTAGCTGTAATAGAGGGTAATGTCACTTTAAGACATGTGATACTTTACAGAGGAGGGATGTATTGAAACAGACTAATGCTACTTACAGCACCGTATAGCAGTCCTGCTCCTACATTTTGCTGCCTTACTCTGCCCCGAATGCACTGGCGTGTGGATGGTCCATCATTAACTATAAACCGATTCCCATCAGGAAACTGCACATCACTTCAAAGGTCTCGTCAGGCAGAGGTGACGCCAGGAGATGATTTAAAGGTGAAAATGACAAGGTTTCCACCCCTCAAACCTTGGCTCCTTTTCTGACAATACAGTCTGAATGAACTCGATGTCTTCTTTACTGTGGAAATAGCATCAGAAGAAAAAAAACATATTTTTTAATCCTGATAAAGAAGATTATTGGGAGGCTCTTTTATAAAAAATCTTGAATTGTGGCACAGATGGATTTTAGAAAGTGTTAGAGCTTTCCAATGAACACTAATAGAGTACTCTGCTCCGGGCTGGATTTTTCAGGTAAGAAGCCTCTTTAAGGACTTAAGATTCAGAAAGCTGATTTGTAATTGATTCAGTCATATCTACAGAACAATATAAGGCTGGATGCATTATTTGGGGAAAACACCTATTAACAGAGACAACCTCTGGGTAAGAGAGTAAGCAATGAAAGTGGTATACAGGAACATTAGAAGTAACGCTGAGAATTAAAGAAAGTTAAATGAAAAAAAGGGACAGAAAAAATATTGTAAGTGTCAAGTCATACTGATCTTTTTGAGTGCTAACATCTATGTGGGTGATGAAATGAACAAGAGAAAGCAGAATAATTGAAAAACTGGTAAGTTTTGATTGTGGTAGTCTTTTTTCAAGTTTAAGGGAATTCTTAGTGCATTTTAGCTGAAATTCACAAGTAGTCAATGCATGCCACAGTCACCTCTGTTTTGTCTTTCCATGATTTGCAGGGTATTCTGAAAAGGCTCCCAAATGTGTTTATTTCAGGACTCGTGGGGGGGGGGAATGTTGCTATTTAGCTTTACTGAAGAGAAATGCATCTATGTTTTACTAGATAGCTTTGAAGACAATGAGTCTGAATCTGTTGTATACAAAAGTAAATAGTGGGCAGTGAAACTAATTATAAAGTGAATGGTCCATCTGAACCACAGACTTGAGCATGAAAGGCACCATGCTGTTGAAAATAATGTTTTCCTAGTTTGCACTTAATTATGGTTGTCACCATTTGTCTTTTATAGCCTTAGAACCTTTGTTAAATACTATATCTGTCTCCTAAAACCCTTAAATTATCCTGTATTATGTCTGTGTATACACAGGCACACATGTATGTGTGTGTATAATGTGTACATTTGCTTTCTGAATATCAGTTTTTGAAAGCATACCAATTTCCCTGAATAAAGAAGCCACACTGGGAGGGCACAAGTAGGTTTTTAATCTATAGTTAAAATACTCAAAGTGTATGATTGGACACAAAAACAAGAAAAGAAATAAATAAGGGAACAATCTTGGTTAGGAAGCTGTATGAGAAAAGAGCATATTCTTAACTGGATTGTTATATGGGAAATGCTTCCATATCACTGACTAAGGGCGATGCTGCAAGTTTGATTAATTTGGCAATATGAAATGCAACATAAGGTGTTGTGTGAGAAATTGGACAATATGTAGTGCAATTGAGGCTCTGTAGCTCTAAGATCCTTACAGGTGCAGATAAGACTGTCAAAGTTTCAGCGCCTGAGAAAAGGTGTATGTTCATCCATAAATACATACACCACCTGTATATGCATATTCATCAATGCTATACAACAAATGCCACAAAGGGATCTTGGGCGGCCAAGCAATATTGCAAATTATGGCTCTCTCTAGGATAGAAGCATAGTTCTTACATCTGAAACTCATTCTGGGGAAAGACAATTCCGTCTGATTTTAAGTCCAGCCAAAAAGACCGGTTCTATTAGGAGATTACAACATGCCTCTGAGAAATGATTACTTAGTTTAGAAAACAGCATCGTGATTAAAAATTCATGACTGTAGAATTTAAGAAAAAAAAAGTCAGGCTTATGTCAGACTTGCAATGAAGTTAGAATGAACAGTCAGACTTGCAATGAAGTTAGAATGCTGGAGATAAAGATCATTGTGTGAAACAGGCAGTGTTTCAAACTGCCTACTGGTAGCCCAAAACTTAGATTTATTTTTGTATTTTGGCAGTTTGAATTTTGGTTTTGCAGAATTTAAAAAATGAATTCATGATCTGCTCCAGAGTGCTTTCCCTCAGTCTCCCTTCATGACATGACCTCTGCCGGGTCATTTATTCCAGACAACAAAGTAGTAAAAGGACATGACTTCTGAGAAGCCCTTTCTCTCATCAGCAGAACTAACTGAGCTGGGAGTTTGAAGCGGGGATAATCTTCCTGTTTAATGTTCTTTTTAGAGAATGGCAATGGTCTCTGCGATGTCCTGGGTCCTGTATTTGTGGATAAGTGCTTGTGCAATGCTGCTCTGCCATGGATCCCTTCAGCACACTTTCCAGCAGCACCACCTGCACAGACCAGGTAAGTCTGGGCGGCTCCACTGCAGCCTGGGATCTCACAGTTGTCTCAACAGATGGTTGAATGCAAGTGACAGAAAGTGCTACCATGTGGGCAGCTTGCCTTTGAATTCCAAGACATATTGTTGCCTGGAGCCTTTGGGGAAAGGAGGGGTACTAAAATGTCTTGAAGGTGTTTCCTTTAACTTCTCAGAAAAGGTGGTTTCTTTCTATGCGTTTCCCCATCCCCTTTCACATACCTTACAAAGTAGAAGTGTGTCTTTGTATACTGACCATTAGGGAAATATTTTGCAAAAGGTGAATAAACGCTCAAGAATTTTTAATCTGATCTTGAATTGATCTTTGCAGCCAATAAAATAATCTGCATATATTCCTGGGATGCATTTTATCTATTATGGATGCCATAATCTTGTTTGTGGTTAAGGATGTTGAAATTAACTTTGGGAGTAGTTTGTCAGTGAAAAAGGAATTAAAAAGTAACTTACTATTTGTCTGGTTTAACTTGTCTCCTTTCCTTTCTCCCTTCCTTCACTTTCTGTTCTTCCAGTACGCTTGATGGCTTTTTTTTTCCTCTCTCTTTCATGACAGTTTCAGGGACAAGTTCCCTTTAGTGAAATTCCACCCCCCCTCCTAGTGATCCCCCACCCCCACCCCCATTGAATTTGTATTCCAGACGCATTTTGCTTTCTTCTTTTCTGTTGAAAGTTATTTCTTACACTTTCATGACCTCACTCTTCATTCTGGATTTTTTTTTCTCCTTTTCCTCTTCCGCTTTCTCATTAAGTTCGCCTAGCCTAGCTCAGTCGGCCTTACTCTCACTGGTTCTCCGAAAGATTTTCTTCCATTTTCTGTTTAGCATCAGCCTTTGCATCCATTTACTCCACCCTCCACCTTCACCCCTCCCTCCCCCGCTCCCTCCACCCCATCCCAAGCCGCTTCCCAATCCTTACTCCGCAATGGCCAAGTTGGTGCTCTGGGAACCAGTTGCACGCCCAAGCTCCTGATCCTCAGTTCTGGAGTGTTCCCCGCCCTCCATACCCGGGTCCAAATCTCCTGGTTTCCTTCTCTCTGCTCTACTTCCTCCAGCTGCGTGGTCTAGCTTGTACGCCTTTGCCTTTCCCTGGGTCGGCCGCCAGCTGGGCACGACCCTGAGCTCTTCTGTTTAGTCCTCCAGCAACATATCCAGGGGCACAGCCTGCTCCCTCGCTGTGGGCTGCGCTTCTAGGTTGGGGACCGCGACCCCAAAGTCACCGATCCGCTCTGATTTGCAGACTAACGCACCAGTCTGCAGGTTGCTGGAGCCCGGGAGACCTGGAAGGAGGGGCGGGGCGGCCGGAGCTAGCAGCTGGGCCGGAGGCTGCTTCCACACCCCAGCACCTTCATTCCTTGCCTTTGGTTGGGGAGGAAAAGCGAGGGGGCGCTGGTGTCCCTGTAGGTGGGCATGGAAACCGCGCTGTTGCTGCTGCGCACTTGTTTTCCTGCTGCTTGTGTTCCGAACACGGAGCGGGCACTGCCAGACACCGAGGTTTCCCAGCCTGAGATGGAAGTAAAAATAATCGTGGGTTTTGGAATACTGACGTTGCCTTGGATCTGTTCTGGCATAAATGTCTTTGGCTTATTACATAGTCATAAAAATAACACGGGGAATCTGCATTCATTGTAATAATAAGAATTTATAACAAAAAACACTGTTATGCGTGTTTTAGACATGCTGTGAAGGTTAAGTCACATTGTTTAGCTTAAACCTAGAAGTAGAAGTTGCTGTCTCCCTTGCCCTACCTTTCTGCCCCGGAGACTGTAGTTCTGACTATTGGGTGACTTGACTGAGCCCACACAGCCAATAGCTGCCATTAGAAGTCGGGTCAGTCTGATTTCAAGCCAGAAACTTATTTCCCAAAGACAGTGCATTGTCTGAATACACAGAAGAAGGGCGTGTTTAGCTTCTCTGAGAAAGTGCAAACAGAGCCTCTTCGCATAATTTGTGAAAACTTTCAAATCATGTCAATATTTGGACTTATTTGAACTGCATACCCATTTTAGAGGTGGCCACCTGGAAATCTGAGTGGTGGCACTTGGTGATTGCAGAGCTCAGCGTTAGCAGTGGTTTTTGTCACTGAACATTAGTGACATGACCTTGGCTGAGTAACTTTTTTCTAGGCAGTTTCTCATCTGGGAATATTGTGGCTATGTAAATAAAATAATTGTCCTGGGAGTGCTTGATAACCTGTAAACCTCTTCGTATATATTAGGAATTACTGAAACCCCCCACTTAATAGACTAATAAAATGCATCTCAGAGGTACCAAATGTGTGGTTTTGCTGTTCACACAGCTAAAAATCCATACAGGCAGTACACAATCCTTGTGCTTAATCTTGTGATTATTTTTCAATTGTTTATAATCTACCACCTAATGCCAGGTGTCTTATTTTATGCTTGATGCATAAAGTCATAAAATATGGTACAGTTTGCAGTGAACTTACATTTAGACTTGTCTCTCTCAATTAATACATGAATTATTTTTGGTGGGAGGCTAAGGCTATGCTACTTGAATTAAGTAATTCAAGTCTTACGGGCTTATTATCAAAATATAATTTTTAAACTGAGAAAACACATCATTAGGTTCTGAGTGAAATTAAACTCAGTATTTTCCCCCATTGTCTCCCCTTAGAAATTGCTTATTATCATCAAAGCATAGTAGAGCTGTATGTCAAATAACCCAAGAAACTGCAGCAGCGAAACCAATTTCAACCCCAAGTGCTTACACATTTGAGACCCATTTCAGATTCATTGATGGAATGAAGAAACTATAAATATGCCTTTCTAGATGCAGAAAGATTAAAATGATATTAAACAGAAAGTCCAATGATTCTATGTAATGCGTTTATTCAACTTTTTGGGCTTTCAACAATAGCTGCAAAGATTAAAGCGATAGATCATGGACATAGCAATATTCTAGATTATTTCAGTCAGAAATACAATTTTCTTTAATACAATCTTCTGTTTTGATTGTGTGCTTTTCAGAGTGAATGTGTGCTTTTTTGGGATGAGCGTTGTGATATATCCCTTTGTGGATCTTAAATCTTCAGGGACACTAATGAAATGTGTATGAAAACAAGAGAGAAATCAGGGCCAGTTATCTGCGACAATCCACCCCAAATGAGAAAATAAATAAATAAATAGCTGGACAAATGAACAAAAAAGGAAAAACATAATCTCATTTTCTTAAATCGGTTAAAACAAGTGACATGATGAGAAAAAATGAGACACCAGCAGACCCTGAGCTTTGCCACATTTGCCTAAGCTTGAAAAATCGCCTCCTTCCTAAAGCAGGAGCAGTCAGACACTGCGTGCATACCAAGTATCCAGGAAATGGGAAAAATGACAAATCTTTCGCTCAGAGTCCTGACTGGGTGGAGAGGGAAGGCTTTACAGCTCTCTCCTCACCTGCTTAGGAGCATTGCACCCACCCCTGCCTCTTATAGGTAGCTTCCCCATCCCCTACACAGTAAGATTGATGGTGCTCCGATCCCAAGCAGCCAATTTCAGTCTCTCAAGAAATAATCCACTACACTGACAGATGAGTGGAATTTGACGCGATGTTCCCCTCGTTCAGTTTGTGCACACCTGGATGGCACCAGCCAGTCCAGGTCCTTTAGGAGAAATAGAGATTTGGACCAATTTCTGCTGTCAAAACATAAAATCAGGACAGTGTTTTTGTGATGACTTGAATTTGTGATGTTTTCTCAATGCAGTGGGTTTGTACACAAATAGAAGGAGAATATGTTAACTAGAAAACTGACTGATTTTAATGGATTCCCCCGCAGTCCCTTGATGCTTCCTATTTCTCATATTTATAGTATTAGGAATGCACCATTTATTTTCAGTTACTCACTTGTTAAGGAAGATTAAAACAGTCAATCAAATAAAAGTGAATTTTAAAATTACATAGAAGAGTAAAATGTGCTATAGATTAATGGATTTCTAATTATAAGAAGTTACTATTTTGCTAACTCAAGTTTTTATTTGGGAAATGATGTAGGAAATTATAGCAATTTGAAGAACATTCATGCCTTTTTTTAAATGCATAAAGTAAAGCTAGAAGAACACTTAATTTAAAAAAAAGACTAAATAATCAAAGCTCCAAAGTGGTATCTGTTGTTTCAGGTCAGTAAAACAGACAGTTTCCAATCTTTATTATCACCAGTTGTATCACAGGTAAAAAAGGATAAATGGATTGTTACTATAACTTTCTGATTTAGGATTCATTTTATGCTGCTTATGGGATATATGAGTTGTGACAACAATTTTAATGATTAATTTCCTGTGTGGATGTATACCTGTATTTATGTGGGTGTGTGGGGTGTCTTTAAAACTTAATAAAATAGGGATCACTTCAAGGTACTTTAGTGAGAAAAGAATCTTGGAATTCTTTAAATATTTAACATTATAAAGATAAATTACATGAGACCAGAGTTTACATGGATTAATGAATCATTTGAGTCACTACTGTCTATTGACAGGAGTAGATGGAAGTGATATATAAGATTACTGTCAATAGAATTATGTATGTAAATATAGACTGATTTAAGGCTTTATTAAGCAAACAATGTATTTAGAGCTATCTATTTATAACTTAGTTATTTCATACTAAACATCATTTAAAAATGTGGTATTTTTGGTTAAAATATTAAAAAGCATTGTGATATGTTTTATATATTTTTTATTTGCTGTTTAACATTACTTTGTTGGAAACTGCTTAAGGGATATGCATTAAAAGGCCAAGGTATGTTACAATAAAATATTACTTTATAATTGTAATGTAAAAGAAATAGTGAGAGCAGCTGTGGTTTTGTATTGGCTTTTTAAAAATGCACACCAGTACTGGATTGCTAAGTGTAGTGAATTGGCCTAAGGATTAAAGCAGACAGGTTGTTATTTGGTGTAAGCTGGTGCTAGTGATAATCCATTGATCATCTGATTGATGATATTGACCTCATCCCAGAGTCAGAGTGCAGCTTTGGACATTTTGGTAAAACCCCACTGCATCAAAACCCAGTAGAGAGGCAAATAAAAATTCCTGTTGATCCCATGAACTTATGAGATAATTATTAAAATTTATATAAATACTGTTACTTATGTGAGCTCAGCCTTGGCTTTCATTAATAATTAAGGAAAGTAGGTATCATACCATACTGAAACCACATATCTAGAAGTGACATAAATGAACATTAGCCTTCAATTGTTAAGTTTTTAAAGTCTATTTGAGATGACACATTGAACCTTTTAAAACTATTCCAATTTTAAATTGTGTAAAAATCAAAGCTTCAGTGTATAAATTGGTCCACCATTAAAAAAATTTGGGCAGTTTCTCCTAAAATACAAAATGTGTAAGTCTGAACACAATTCCATTTCCAGATATTTATTGCAAGAAAATGACTGGGACAGGTCTAAATGGTTAAGTTAGCCATTGCGACAAAGATACTAATGGTAATAATTAGTGGGGAGTTTCATCTCCAGCAAAAGGGAGGGAATCTGTAAGTTGAATCATTGTACATTCGCAGATGATGGGATTGAATGTAGTCACTGCAAAGGATGAGATATGTTTATATGGACTCACGTAGAATAATGTCCATGATATAGCTGAGTGAAATAAACACAGAATGCTCAGCTTCAAAATAATTTTGAAGAAAAAAAATACTTGTACATGCATCAAAAAATGTCATGAAGGGTACAGATATCCTCTATGATAGTTAAATCTGTTGGGATGACAGGGATGGCTCAGAGTTTTTATTTAACATTCTATTTATTATATATTCTTAAATTCATTTTAATATGGATATATTACTTTTTAATAAGAAGCTTTTAATAGCTATAGAGAGTTTTTGTGGTAAAATTGGAAATATATCAAACTGAGTTTCCAGTTTAAGGAAAAAGAAAGAAATAGAGGTGGAAAAATATCACAAGTTCCTTTTCTTTCTAAAAGCCTTAATCCAACAAAAAGCTTCAGCCAGTATTTCCCAGGTTGCAAAACACTGTCCACTCACTTGCTCCTTGGAAAAAAGCTATTAACTGTTCAAAGTGCTCACTGCATTGCATGTTCTTTTCTCAGAGACTTGAAGTACATGTGTGTAAAAGCTCTGGAAATGTCTTCAGATAGGAAACCTAATTGTGTTTAACTCAAATTTTCCAAGCATTGTCTAGTTGGGTACCATCTACAATTCCAGCATGACATATTGATCATATGCATATGGACCAAGATTATCCTAGAACCCTGTGTTGTTCTGTTTATCTCTCACTTTTAGTAAGGAACTTGAAACTGAATACAAATTCAGAAAATATTTGTTACATTAGTCGGAGAAGAAGGAAAGTTTGCTCTGGGAGAAACTTAAACTTTCTCATTTGTTACAAGGCTTGTGTGTTAAGTGTGTGTGTGTGTGTATGAATGCATGCATACTTATGTGTGTGTGTTTATTTTTTGGAGATACTTCAAATGGAGAGTGATATAAACATTAAATTGTATAATATATGTGTATCTGTGTAATACCTTTGTGTAGAGATTTGACTTCAATATTTGACAGCTCTTTCATAAATCAAAATAATCTGAAGAATTAACCTTTAAATTGAGTAAAACATTAAATCCCTAAGGTTTTCAATCATAGTGTGAGGTGTTTCTCCTATAGATTTAGAAAATATAAGCATGATCTGAGGGGCTGAAGAGGATACTTCACTTAACAAATAGGAAAAAGCTATTTGCTTTTGAAATCAAGAGAAAAATTCACTCTTTGTAGTGGTGAGAAAATAACACTAGACAAGCAGGTTTTCCTTTCTTTGGGGTAAAAAGAAGATGGATTGTTGTGTTAACAATTTGTATACACTAATTGGATTCACCAGAGATAATGTCCTCACTTAGGGAACCCTGTTGGCTCACTATTTCCTTCATCTTCTCTGACATTATTGAATAAAGAACCAGAAAAAGAAAAGAGAAATGATGTTATTGCAGAGTTTGTCTCCCAGAAGATGGATAGATATGCTGAGTAATCCTTGTACTCGTTAAACAAATCCTTCCTCCATCAGGGAAGGAGTCAAATGAAATCTCACTGAGTCTAGAAGAGAGGAAGCCCTCCTATACCCTTAATCAAGGTCATTGTTCTGCTGATGCAAATACTTATATTTGTCTTAGATGCAAATGTGTATATTTATCTTAACTATACCCTCACTAAGACTTCTCTTCTAAGCACACTTCCATGTTACCCAACAATAAATCCAAGTTAAGTGGGTCTGTATACATCCATAGAATTTTTCTTATTTCCCATTCATGGGGCTGAAAAATGGACCCATTGAATCATGTACTTTGAATAAAATGTACAATTCCTGATCCAGATTTCTATGAGTCACCACACAGTGGGGAAAGGGCCCTTCTATGCTCCTGCAGTTGACAGTGTATCTTGGATTAGGATAGGCCAGTAGGTCAGACTTCTCACTGAAAAAATATGTAGGTGTAAATTAGTGGCTATTCAATAAATATTTTATGGTCAACTTGCCAATAACTTTATAGCTTTTGAAAATAAAGATACTGGAAGGAAAGAACCACATTAATATTTTTTATATCAAATGGTAATGAAGAAGGAGCATGAGTTTAAGAGTAGGATGCTGGGGCTTTCAGCATCCTAGGTTGTCAGCTAGGTTGTCACTTGAAGACTCTAGATGAGAAGGTTGGAAGAGATCAGTGATTTTCGTATTGTACCTAGCAGCTCCAAGATGGAGAGCCATGTGTATCACACATAGCAAAGTATATTCTGCCAAACGATGAAGCATTAAACTGCCCAAGGAACTGATTTATCAATTTTATCTATTAGAGTAAGATTTGCTGCATAATCACCCTTGTATATTTTATGAAGTTTTCAAAGAGTTTTAATAGAAAACTTCAAATGTCTTTGGTAGCTTTGGTAAAATGTTTTCAAATGTTTGGTAAAATGTCTGTGATTTTATAGATGGATAAGTCAAATACCTTCGTAGACCAAACAGGTAATAAAAAAGATTGAACCAGCCTGGAGGCCAGACAACACAAATGCTGGAGATTGAGACAACAGAAAAGCACAGATACACTTAGGGGTTACAGCATGACCTTAGTGACACCTGAATTGGGCTCAGGGTGACTAGATCATTAGATAATCCCAGACAAGTCAGATTTCTAGAACTTTATGTTTAATTTCCTTATTTTTCAAATATCAAGTGGGCCAAACAAAATTTGACTTAGGGCAATATCCCACCATCAGTACACAATCCCAGATAAGATTATCTTTAGGAATTCATGAGTCCTAGCGGAATTTTCAAATCCTTTTATCAAGTAGGCTAGAGAGAGGTGGCAGTGTGTTTACTGTAAAATTATGCCCCTGGTTTATCCCTATCTGGAGTTTATAACCATCATGCTAAAACACTGTGTCTTTGAGCCTTTCATATGTATGTAACTGATATCACTGGGGAGCTGATAAACAGAACACTTATACAGTGAATTTAGTGGCCCAAACAGAGATCGTAATTGAATCTTAGCTAAAAATCAATTCATTTTCCTTTAGATTAATATTTGGGAGAAATGGTATCTGTAAGTATAATAAACCGGAGGGAAGCATCAGGTGGCATAGTGAGACTTAGAGAAAATCCTTAATTGTAGATTTTATTAAAGTTCTCAGAAGTTCATCTGCAGTCTGCTAGTGGGCTATAAATTTATCTCGAAACCCAAGAGCTTTTTTTGTGCTGTTATTTTGGGAAAATTAAGATTTCTTGTGTACTCATTTTGTATATGAATTGGGTCTACTTACTAATATACCAGCTGACTTATCATTCTACTAGAAATGGCATGTAAGTAAGGCTTACTGAGCTTCCTTAATTAGTATTCTACTAAGAAAAGTGGCTGCCAGCTCTTGGAAACGTTGCAAAATGCCTGCATGCAAATAATTAGAATTTATGCAATTTTGGGAAGGATAATTTGTTATCAGTGTATCATGAGTGTTGTTTGAATCGTTAGTGATTTTCAATTGCTGTGGTCTGTGCTTTTTAATTATAAATTAGTGTTGGTTTAGTTTCATTATTATCAATTAAGTTTGCTGTGGGCTGTTTTGTTGATGCATATTTGCATATTTTAGATTTTAAATTTGCTGAAGACTAGACTTTAAGACATTACTGAATGATGGGTCAGAAATGCTTAATCTATATCCTTATTGTAAAACATATATGTGTAATCACCCTCAAACTCATTTGTGTGGTGACATTTGTATAGTGACATTATTTACATACTGCCTGTGAATCTACACAATATAACTCTCAAGATAAGTAACATTTTTGGTTTATTTTTATGTCCACAGGGCATCATTTATAATGTATGAGAATATTACTAGGTTTATCTTATTTTCAAAAATAGTAATTCTTAAATGTATCTTTCCAAGTATTTATTACTTAACTATTTTTCCATTGGAAGGTAGAGTTAGGTAGAAAGTGGAAATAGGTCAGGAAAATTTGAATACCACTGTTTTAGGAAGAAAATGTAACTAGCTGTTCACAGAAATATAGATTTTTAACAAGTCTGGATATAAAAAAAAATGTGACAGCAAAAAGTAAAAATTTAAAAAGTGAATTTCTCTGAAATTAATTGATAAGATGTAAGACAGGAGAACTTGCTACCTAGAAGCTTCTCAGATGAGGTTTTATCAAGTTGAATTGTTTTTGTAGCTTCTTACATCTCTTTATCTGATGAAAATACAAGATGTCATGTACTGGGCATGTGCTTGAGAAACTAGGTCACTGGGTGAACATTTGTAGGGCAACATTTCTGACAGCTACTCTCAGAATTGTTTAGAAGTAAGTGCAGATTTATGGAATAAATGCTGCCAATCTTCAGCCCTCTATCGCAGGCCTGGGTGATCAATCACAGTGATTGTTCCCACAGAGCCCACATGTGACTACGAATCTTCCTCAGTCCTTTTCTAGGTACTGCCTATCAATTGATTGACACTGGCATACAATTTGAGGGTTTTTGACTATCCCTGATGTGGACTAATCGATCATCTCTAGAATCTCTCTTACCTCCAAAAAATGCATGCTAAGAAACATTTCTTAAAAAAAAAAAAAAACACCAAATTGTAATGAAGCCACATTTGAATAACTTTATGTAACTACTGTAAATAGTATATATTAATGTAGTGTAGTTTTAGATAATTCTGCTGACTTCTGAGATTTGCAAAACTTACCTTTCTTTCATTACCTCCAGAATTTTTTGATACCTGTGCCATTCTTCTGCCTCTTTGTTTAAAATGCAGATGTGTTTATGATATGTGCTCTAGTCAAAAGGTACTCAGCAATTGCAAAGTGTGAAGCAATTCATGCTGCCTAGAGAGATTTGGGAAGCCCTTGTGCAGGGGTGATATTCCGTTGGGCTTTGAGTGTTAAGTGGTACATTTGAATGTTGGACAGGGATGTGGAGGGCTAGTAAGAAAGGATCAATAGTGTCCTTTCTACAGGGGTAAATAGTACATAGTGTAGACTTACAGACAGATAGTGAACCTGGTTGATGGTAGGTCCTAAATTAGAAGCACTTGATATTCTAATTTCAAGAGAATCCACTGTGCTCATGAAAAGTTTGGTAAATGGAAAGAAAGAGATCTACTATCCACAATTTTAGTTTCTATGGAAAACAAGTTAGTTAATTAACAAAAATACAGTAACTGTACTCTGGCCAGAGTCTCTGAGCTGCACAAAACCGTATATACTTGTAAATTATTGTCACCTTTGTGTAATAAAAGACAAAGTTTATGATTACTGTTGATTTTAAAAGTCTGGTTATTTTATTAAAGGAAGCTGCATGTCTCGAAATCAAAACCTAAGAACACACACAGTTAATAGTTAGCATTCAACAAATTTTTATTGGCCTATCACTAAATGCAGAGAACTACAATTCCCGAATAACAATAGTCATGCTATTTCATCATAACCACCATTTTAACAATGCTTTCCCATCAGAGTATCAGGTCTGTGAGGGTTGAATACCCAGCAGTCTGGCTATGTGTGAAACAGTCTTAAAGATGGTGAGGGTGAAAGAAATTACAAATGAATGAATGAGTGAGTGTTTCTAGGTCCTTGATGTCTCATTATATCCTCATAATAACCTTATGAGGTAGAATATCTTTCCATTTCATTGATAAAGGGAATTTAAAGGAAACTCTAATTGATTTGTTCAAGGTCATCTAATACAGCAGGACAGATTAGGAATTTTGCTGTCTTCTGAATAACAGCTTTGTTTATAGTCTTTGCTGGGTGTCATCCCTGATATGGGCTGCTACTTATAGTAAGAGTTTTTTTTTTAATATTTAATTTTTATTTATTTTTTTTATTTTTTTACATCGTTGTTCATTTTTTTAAATATTAAATTTTATTTTTATATTCCCCATACAATTGCAACCCCCCCATTCTGACCCCAATCCCTCCCCTCCCGCCCCCACCCCCCCAAAAGTGTCTCTGGTTCATAGTTTTTTGTTGATTTTGATTTTCACTTTCTTATAGTTATTCATTTCCTGATCCCTTATTTAAGTTTTCTAGATTCCTGTTATGAGTGAGACCATCCGGTATTTCTTTTTCTTTCTGGCTTATTTCGCTAAGCATGATCCCTTCCAGCTCCTCCATGTTGCTGCAAATTGCATGGGTTTATCTTTTTTGAATGCTGAGTAATATTCCATGGTATATATGTACCACATCTTGATCCAGTCATCTATTTTTGGGCATTTGGGCTGTTTCCAAAGCTTAGCTATTGTAAATAGTGCTGCTATAAACATAGGGGTGCAGGTGTTCTTTGGAATTGATGTTTCTGTATCCTTTGGGTAAATACCTAGGAGTGGAATTGCTGGATCACATGTGTAAAGCGGGACAGGACACAGTGCAGGTTTTCTGATCCCATGCAGACCGGGTAAAGGAGGAGTCAGAGTCCTCAGTGGTTTTGCAGGTCTTTTATTGGGGTTCACCAGGCATATGACAGGCAGGGGTGCTGGGGGGCCAGGAGCCTGGCAGGCCTCCCAGCCCCCAGCAAATCCTCACTCTATCTGGGCTCTCTGGCGTTCTCTGCTTCTGCTGCTTTGCTTCTCTTCGGCTTCTTTCTCAGCTTCTCTTTTGGCTTCTGCTGCTGCTTCTGCTGCTGCTACTGGCGTCCACGTGACGCCGCCCTTAAAAGCCCAGTCTTAGCCCAGGTGACTCACATCTACCTATGCCCACACCCTATTCCAGGTGCCCGCCATCTGGCATGCATTCAGGACAAGGATCCATCATCTATACTGATGGCGGGAGGGCAGAAAAGCCTGACATTTTCTTTACCCTACAACATGGAAGCTCTATGTTTAGTAGGTCCAGAATCTCCACACAGCTCTCCATAGTGGTTGGACCAGTTTGCATTCCACCAACAGTGCAGAAGAGTTCCTTTTTCTCACACCCTCGCCAACATTTGTTGTTGCCAGTTTTTTTAATATGTGCCATTCTCACTGGTGTAAGATGGTATCTCATGGTAGTTTTGATTTGCATTTCCCTGATTACAAGTGATGTTGAACATTTTTTCATATGCCTGTTGGCCATTTGCATTTCCCCTTCAGAGAAGTTTCTTTTTAGCTCTTCTGCCCATTTTTTGACTGGATTATTTTCTTTGTTGTTGTTGAGTCTCATCAGCTCTTTGCAGATTTTTGTGATCAGTCCTTTATCATTAGTGTTGTGTGCAAAAATGTTCTCCCAGTCGGTGGGTTTCTCTTTGTTTGGTTATTGTCTCTTTTGCTGTGCAGAAGCTCTTTAATTTGATGTAGTCCCAGCTCTTTATCTTTGCCTTCACTATCACTGCTTTGGGTGATGTGTCTGTAAAGATATCTTTGATGTGCATATCACGTAGTGTTTTCGCCTATATTTCCTTCTATGTATTTTATGGTTTCAGGTCTTTATGTCTAGTTCTTTAATCCATTTTGAGTTGATTTTTCTGTATGGTGTGAGGTAGTGGTCAAGCTTCATTCTTTTGCATGTAGCGACCCAGTTTTCCCAACATCATTTCGTTGTTCATTTTTAAACAATATTTGCTTCCTTCCCATAGTAGTCCCCATAGAGTTTCTTCACCTGTGCACCCCATGCACCATCACCACAGTTCCCTGGGCTCCTCCCTCCCTGCCTCTGATCCCTCTCCCTCCTCCTCCCCTGTATTATGTCTCTGATTTATAATTGTCTGTTTTTGCTTTGTTGTGTTCTGTACTGTTATTATTTTTTTACACTGATGTCTGTATAATAAGAGTTTGATCAGTGCTACAGCCCTACATGATGGGTACTGTTACCTTATTGTACATATCCCTGCAAAACAGGAATAGTAATTAGAAGGCTGAGAGGAAAACATAGCTTATGCACCAGTTCTCAGTTATGTACTCTTTCCATCACAAGAAATTACTACTTTTAGAAATATCAGCATACTAGTCTTGGTCAATTTAAAAAACAAATTTCTGTGTTGAAGGACAATGTTTTGCATTAGCAGGCAACTGCATCTTGGGCATTAACTTGGCATTATCTTACAATAATTTTGAGTACTGTGGTTGAATAATGCTTTGCCTTCATTTTGATATGCAAACACACATTGCCAAGAATTTTATTTTATTCCCATTGCATTAATAGCTCCTCATTTTCAAGTATTCTTTACAGGACTTTTGCATCCTGATCACATTTTTTAGATTGAAGACCCTTTTTTGTGCTCCAGGCCGGAAAGTTTACTGCATGGGATTACATTCATTAGTTTCAGACTTAATGTAAATTTTGTTTTACTGAAAATAAAGTTAAAAGTCATTCACACTAGAAAATAATTTTCTCTAACTGCAGTTTCACCTTTTGATAATATTTTTTGGCATTTATCATGTTGAGACTTTATAAATTATCTAGAATATTGTAAAGTGAGCTGACCTTTCTGATAAGTGGTTTAATCATTTGCAGCAGTGTCATTTTTGTTAAAACCGAATTTGCTGTTTTTCAAATAAAACTTGCTAGACTCAAAGCCCAATAATGTGTTCAGTAGAAATTGCTTGCATAATAAGAAATGAATCTCCCTTTTAAATTCCTCTCATCATCAAAATAATTCTTTTTACTATTGCAAAATATTCCATGACCAGTGATCACCAATTCCTGACACACAGCCCAGTCTTCTTGTGATCATGCCATTGTAGACATTACTATCAATTACTGCACACTTAATATTAGAAACTAGATTCAAGTTCTGGATCCTTGTAAACAGTGTTTTACTCATTGAGCTGTTAAAAGAGATAGGCAAGATTTGAAAAACATTGCAATAACCATTCCCATAGCAATCATCAGCACCCACTATGTCATGTGATTGTGAAGTGCCTGATATGGTTATTGTTTCATTATGAGATATTGTCCATTCTTTAAAAAATGTTTTAATTGATTACTTTTGTTTTGCATGATTGTTTGTACTAAATAACCCATAGTCTACCACCATAGACCCCAGGGCTCCCTTCCATTTTTGTTCTCATTCTCCCTCTTCTCCACCCCTCTGCCCATCTGTTTGCCCCAATTCCAAAATTGGCTTTCAAGGGTTAGTTTTTTTTTTTTTTTTAATTTTAGCATTATCTGATCCTTTGTTTCGTTTTTCCATATTCTTCATGTAAGTGACACCATTCCATATTTGTCATTCTTGCGACTGATTTTGCTTAGCGTAATACCCTCCAGCTCCATTCATGTTTCTGTGAATGGCAAGAGTTTACCTTTTTTAATAGCTGAGTAGTATTCTATTTTGTGTGTGTGTGTGTGTGTGTGCCATTTCTTCTGTATTTTGGGGGTAGACACCTAGGAGTGGAATTGCTGTGTCTGTAAGATACATTTGTAATATTTTGAGAAACCTCCATACTGTTTTCCATAGCATTTGGACCAGACTACATTCGTGCCAACAGTGTAAGAATTTCCTTTTTCTCCACATCCTTGACAGCATTTATTGTTTCTGGTCTTTTTGACATCCATTTTCACAATTGTGAGATGGCATCTCATTAAGGTTTTGATTTACATTTCTCTGATAATAAGTGATGATGAGCATTTTTTTTTCTTTTATGTGACTATAGGCCATTTGAATCTCTTCTTTGGGGAAATTCATATTTAGTTTTTCTGTCCATTTTTTAATTGGGTTATTCTTTTTATTTTTGTAAAGGTGTCCATTCTTCATGTAGACTATTCTTATATTTAATTAAATTTCCTCTTTATGGGGAACACTGTTATTCATTTAAAAATAATGATTTATATGATTAAGCAAGTTAATATATGTGAAGTACTACCTCACCCATAAACTGTGGATTCCTGTTTATAAAACCACCACCTTGCAGATGTAAGGAAGGTATAAAGATAATATTGTTCCTTAGCTGCCATACGGTAGGTGTCTAGCATATGGTATCTCATTGTATTGTCATGTAAATATATGAATGTCAAGACAAAGATAATATAGATGTATTGCTTGATACTAACACATGCATCCATAGTATTTTATTGTATAAAGAGAATGCACATACACATTTATAGCTTGGATTTATTTACTTATTAATGATCATATCTCAGTCATATGATAATAAAGCTGTGCACCCAACATAAGCAAAATACAGATATTTTATGATTACTCTGTGCTGGAATAGGTAATAGCCATGAGTTCTAAGTAAATATGAACAGGTCAATATTTACACTATTCTTTCTTCCCAAAGCATGCTGTGTATGTAATTACTGATGACAGTGTTCTAATCAATAAATTTGGTAGAGTCTGTATGATGCCAAATAATGGGAAGTTTGGTTAATTAATGGAAACATCTGCCCAATAGCTCATCAATGGGAAACTGTTCAAAAGTCAGCCTTGGTACCTTGTGATCCTTAGAATGGATTATCACATCTGTTGATTGAGTACTAGTCAACTGAAATCTTATACCATCTATTCATACTTTTTAGATTTTTTTCTTTTCATTAATTGTGTTGTTCTTGCAATAATTCATCACCCCTTTATCATCGGACCTAACTACTAAATGAAGAAACTCAGGTATATACAGGTAAATAAAATAATATCTAAATGTCTGTGGGTTTCATCCCAGAATGCAATTTCTGTTTTTCAGTTATGTTCCTGTGTGTACCCCAATTTCTACTCTGAATACAAAATGATATATTTGTATATGAATTGATATATTTGTGTAATTGTGTATGATATATTTGTTTATGAATTGTCTGTGTAACATGGTCTTCAATATGTTGATTCCATCACAAAAATAATAATACAATGTGGTGTTTTTAGTCAGCATGTTTTTTATTTTTTAGGCTCTAGGCAATTTGAATTGGCATGAGAGAAAAATCTATACCATTGAAAACATGGATTAAAATAGTATAAGATGATGATAAATGTGCAGTTGGTATTTCAGAGTCCCTTAAGAACCATACTCAACAGGCAAGGCTCTCTATTGAAGAGGTCACAGCTTTATAGAAACCTTGCCTAGTTATTTGATAAAACTTTATTATCTCTTTTTTACTGTCCTCATTAACATACTTCAAAAATGCTGTTAAGTGTTTCTGGCAAGCAGAGCATCAGAGTAATTTTATAGTGGTGTAAGGATTTATTAATTATAATCTTTTCATGAGTCTATTTATATTCAATTGTGACATTAATAGGTTGCCAAAGCAAACTAGAGTTAATTGTATTTAATTAAATTGTTGAAAACAAGTAAGGGTAGTTTATTATTACTGTAAGCAGAAAACTCTATTGATGTACTTGTTTATTATGTACTTGTGAATAAGATCTGGTTTAAAGTTCTTTTCTATTGGATATGGTATTATTAATCAAAAGAAAGCGATATAAAAATGCTAATTCTGGAAAGTTGTCATTATAATAGAATGTTTGGAGGTGAAAATTTCACCTATCATTTGCAATCTTATATCCAGTGTTAGGTAACTATAATTGTGTTTCTGACAAGATAGATATCCATGTCTTCCTGTTATGCCCACTAAGGAGTTCTAAAGCCATCTGTCCACCCCCCTCTTCCTTCCTAGGAGGGATTATTTGGTGATGGAAGTGGTCTAGGATATGGGTCAAAGCAGCCACGAAAAAATACTCAAATGAGATCTGAAAGAGTAGGAAGAGCTCTTTCAAAAATTAGGAATGGAGTTTGGAAAGCAAAGAATTTTAGGCAAAGATAACAACATTATGAAAGTCTGGTGGTAGAGAGGACGGTATATTAGAAAAATCTGATGATCAGATGATCAGGGAAAAGGTACTCCTTTTGCATGGATTAAGACATGTAACTGCTTTGATGACAACAGGAAACAAAGAGTGGAACTGACTTTGGAGGAAAAAATTTATTGAGCACTCCTCCCTGCTTGTGTCTAGGGTATGCACAAAATATGGGCTTTATTCAATATTTGCTCTCTGCCTGGCACTGTGCAAAGAATTTCATATTATTTCACTTACACTGTGAGGTGGCTACTCTTGCTCTCTTCTTTTGACCCACAAGGAAAGTAAGGATCAGAGAAATTAAATAACTTACCTGAAGTGTACAACTAAGTGGTGAATCCAAGATTTGGACGGGGTAATCTTATTACAGATCCCTTTTGCTTCTTCACAACTACAGTACTGAATTCTTTACCTCTGTTAATATTAATTAGTTTTAGTTGTGGTGGACAATACTAAAATGGAAAACAATGTATTTCCAACAATATATTTCCAAATGGGTTTGGTGATGCCATTGTAGCCTTTTAGCTCCAGATCTCAGTGGTTTAAGGTAGTCAGTGTTATTCCTTGCTCCTGTTACTCTCCTAACGTTGGCTGGAGGCATAATACAGAAATAGAATCAGCATTTGTTGGATGAAATAGTACTTTTCAGCTCTTCAACATTTCAGAAATGAGAGAGGTTTGGAGGTAATATCAGCATGTAAATGCTTTATGTTTTAAGCGGTGCATATCACTTCTGGTTGTGTGACTTACCTCAGTGGCAAGGGACCCTGTATCTGAGGCAGATCACAGGAGCTATTGGGTGAATAACATCTAGGACAAGCATAAACTATCTTAGTGTTTGGGAAATGATATTTTCTTTGTTACATATGCTTCCATTCTTTGCTATCTGTGCTTAGCTTTCATAGTTTCTTTCAGTATTTCCAAAAGGCTCCACAAATTTCAGTCACTTAGTCTATAAAGAAGTGGGCAATCCAGTTAGTGAATTAAAAATTTCTTTAAAAAAGGAAAATAAAGCGTAATAAGACAGTAAGCATTCAGGGTTTTTGTTTGTTTTTACATGGATGACTTTTGATTGTGTAGATGTCACAAGGCCCCTCCTCATCCGCTTGAAGTCAAGCAAACACTTAGTTTGTAGGAGTTCCTCCTTTTCCTCCATTGAGTCTCTTTCCTATTGCAAACACCTAAGGCTCTTGCTCTCCGACTCTCTCTCATGGCCTCCATTTATCCTCTCATTTGTGTGAATATAATCTGTGAACTGATTCCCAGTTCTAAGAAGAATTGCTGCCTGTGAACAAAAGGTCAAAGCATTCAATACTACACTATCTGGGATGCTGCTGTTTGCTTTAGATGAAAGTTTCATAAGGCATATTTACTAAGTAGATGATATTTTTATATTATCTTACATATTTTGTACTCTTTATTTTCATTTTCAGAATGTATCTGTTTCTAGTTGGCAGGCAGAGAAATCAGTTATGGATCAAATGCACCCATTTGTCATGGATTAATGCATATAAATGCTTTGATGACAGCAGGAGACAAAGGCTTGTGAGGGTGGATGCTGACTTGGGGAGAAAAAAATTAATGAAGCTAGGAAAACAGTGATAGCAGAGAGCATTGCAATTTTAGGTGCTAAATGACTTATTTTCAAACCCTAGGAGCACGGTAATATTATTCCTCTCCCCCTTCTTTAATTAAGTGCTCTCATAATCCATAGTGACTTCACTGAAGAAAAGTTGGTTAGCAGAGTTAGGTTTCCAGAGAGCTATTATTTAATGGATTGGGTTTTTCATATTAGCTAAAAAACTCTGTGTTGATGGGCAGAAAAAGTTGTAATTCACCATTTTGTGTCTAAAGGAAGAAAAGAAAAAATTAAGAACACTAGCTTTATTCATCAATGCTTCTATCTGTCATAAACATCATTAGCAAGTGTTGCTTTCCTATGGATGGTTCAGTAGATAACACTCACATATAAGGCTTAATTTTGTGTAACTTGGATTTAATATTTGGCCACCTATTTCTTATTCCTGGTGGAATAAGGCTGTGGTAATTATTTTTCAATATTTGATAGACTCTCTCCTTTCTATACACACATGCACACACACAAGCTCCATCATACATTGTTAAAATACATTAAAACCATACGTACACAACTCATAGTTGGAAATAACCTTTGCTATCATATAAACTTTCAGCAGACACCTCATTTGCCTCAGAACATCTCCTGCAAAGTAGTTGTTGATTCACTGGTTTGATCCTTCATCATATGTATTTGGGGTATGCTGTAATTGGGACTCCTTCTTCTAGCATAGGTAAATTTTTTTAATCATAAAACTAATCAGCCTCTGTGCCAAAACCTTTTCCATTCATACTTTTCTTTATCTCAGTTCATGGCAATTTTATCCTCCCCATTCTTCACATCAAAAAACTTGGAATCACTGCAACTTCCCTTTTTTCTCAGATTTCACATTCAGTCTGTCAGCAAAAGCTATTTCTCCCTAACTTCAGAATATATGCATGTTCCAGACACTTCTCATCACCCCCATTGCTTTGCCGCTACCGTGGGTGAAACCACTATTTCCTCTAAGGTGGACTACTGAGGGAAGCTATATTGGGTCTCCAGCTTTCACCTTTGTCTCCTACTAGCAACTCTGAACAGAACAAATGGAGTGATAAGGCTACAAAGTCACTCAGATCTTGTCATTCATTTGTATAAAACCCTCAATTGGTTTCATATCTCTCAGCAAGAGTCAAAATTCTTATACTGTCTCTAATCAATATGCCCCCTAATTTCACCCCCATTGTCTCTGTGACATAGTCAAGTATTCTCTTCTTTGCTCACTCTCTTTTACCCACACTGTTCTCTTTGCCAGCCCTTCACAGACAGACGTACTTCTGTGTTCATTGGTGCTTGCTTTGTCTGGATTGCTCTTCCCCATGTTACTCCCTGAGTTGTACATTTCCTTAATTCCCTTTCCCTTGTAAATAAACCTTTTATTAACCTTTTGTGCGTGCCTGTAGTGGAGTATTAATAAGTCCCTTTTAAGCGTGCGGGTGAGGACCCACAGTCAGGCAACCCGTTTTATATCGGGGTTGCTCTGTAACATCCATATGTCTATATTGTGCTTGTCCCTTTAAGTCTCTGCTCAAATATCATCTTCTGTATGAAATCTCACCTGTCCACTTTTTTTGTTTGACTCTTGCCCTCCTCTTAACACATCAGATCCCCTTTATTCTGCTCCCCTGTTCTGCAGATGTGTGTTTTAAGTAGAATTTCTTTCAATATACTTTGTCATTCACTTATTAAATGTATTGTATGTCTCTCTCCATTGGGATGTAGGTTTCAGAAGGGCAGAAATTTTCATACTAATGTATCACAAAGAACACAGAGGCTCTTAAGAAATATTTGTTGATCAAATGAATAAATAAATAAAAGAAACTTTAGGCCCTTATGAAATAGAAACCAATCATTCCCTCTACTCCCAATCAAGTGATATATTATAAGGATCCTTATAGTCCCCCTACCCCTGCTTTCAGTCCACAGCTGAAGAAATTCTTCCTCAGCTTCACTATACTTGGCCCCTGGACTGACATGACCCCCTAGGCCATGGGAATGATCACAGGGGTTGGCCTGAAGCCCAGAGCCCATGATTGAACCTTGTGATGGTCACATGAGGAGAGAGGAAGCTCAGAGAGGTTAAGCAACATGCCAGTGTTTATGTGGTTTGTAAATGACAGAACTGGGATTCAAACTTGGGGAGTCTGAATCTATAGCCTGTGCTCTTAATCACTGTCCTATACTCTCAATTGTATGCACTCTGTTTCTGGAAAGGGGTACACAATTATCAGGCAATGTTACCTCAGATTAAATGAACACAATTTTCAGACCCATGAAAGGCAAGTTCTGAGTCTCTTCTATGATATGGAAGTTTTACCTTTTGCGGTAACCTGTTTCAATGAGAGGTAATTGAAATTATTAGCTACCCAGCCTCCTCCCCATACTTAGTAGAATCCTGAGGAAATTAGGACCAGGGAAAAATATATGTACTGTTTTTAATTTTACAACAGGTTACAGAACAAACCCTCTGTGTTTTCCAGATGTAGAGACATGGTTTTTTCTAGGTCATTCCTTTTCCTGTGAATTGATTGTTATGTGAAATAGTCCAGCTGTGTGTTGAGGACAGGACAATTGCTCCAACTTTTATTTAAATAATCCAAGGTCACAGTAGCTATTTTGGCAATTCTACTGCCCTGCGGACTCAGATTGAGTATATATCATCAGTGAAAACCCCCAAGTCTCTTTCACACATGCCTTATTGAAGTCTTATCTCCTCAAGTCTCTATTTTCTTTCTTTTTTTTTTAAAGATTTATTTTTATTTATTTATTTATACAAGCACTGGGTATAGTCAGAAGCGCGGGAGGGTGAGAGAATTCACCAGAGCCAGAGCGGGGAGCAGAATAGGCAGAAGGACTGAAGTACACTGCTGAGTGGAGCAGCGGGCCGCAGGAGAGGTCTGGGAGCCATGCGGGACCCTCCTCTGGTGGCCAGGGAGCAGCCGGGGATTGAACCGGCGCCGCAGAGGCTGCGGGCAGCTTCGCAACCCAGCGCTCAACCGCTGCGCCACCGGGGAGGCCCAAGATAGACCTTCATTGATAGCTTGTAATGCAATTCTAGATAAAATCAGTATAGTACAATCAATGTAGAGGAATGCAATAAAGTGAAATATGTAACTTAAAATATTCTAGAAGTCATTTAATTAAATAATTTGAGTTTTAATTTTTTTATTTTCTTACATTGTTGTTCATTTTTGTATAATATTTGATTTCTCCCCTTGAGTGTAATCCCCGTAAATTTCCCATCATCACCTCCTCAGTATTATAGTCTTTTATGCTCTTCCCTTCCCTATTTTGACCCCTCTCTCTTCCTCTCCTCTGCTGTATGCCTCAGATCTATAGTTTGCTTATAAGTTTTGTCTTTGTTTTTTTTTATCCTTTGCTCAGTTTCCCCATATTCCTCCTATAAATGAAACCATCTGATGTTTATCTTGTTCTTTTTGACTTATTTCACTGAGCATAATCTCTTCCAGCCCCATCTGTGTTGCTACAAATGCCACGAGTTTATCTTTTTTTGACTGCTGAATAGTATTCCATTGTGTGTATGTGTGTGTGTGTTTGTATATATATATATGTATATGTGTATATATACATATATATATATATACACACATACCATATCTTCTTGATTGCATCATCTGTTTTTGGGTATTTAGGTTGTTTCCATATCTTGGCTGTTGTAAACAGTGCTGCAATAAACATTGGAGGGAAGGTTTCCTTTCAAATTAATGTTTTTGTACCCTTGGGGTAGATCCCTAAGAGTGGAATTGCTGGGTCATATTGTAGGTCTATTTTTAGTAATTTGAGGATCCTCCACACAGCTTGTCATAAGAGGCTGGGCCAGTTTGCATTCCCACCAGCAGTGTAAGAGGATTCATTTTTTTTCCGCATCCTTGCCAGCATTTGTTATTGCCATTTTTTTAATACGGGCCATTCTCTTTGGTGTGAAGTGGTATCTCATTGTAGTTTTGATTTGCATTTCCCTGATTATAAGTGATGTTGAGCAACATTTCAAATGTTGGCCATTTGCATTTCCTCTTTGGAGAAGTATCTTTTTAGTTCTAGAAGTCGTATTTTATAAATTCTGTAAAAGCAGGAAAAATTAATTTTTAGTAACAATTTTAGCCCAATATATTCAAAGTATTATTTTATTTGCTTGTTACTGCTGTGAGAACAGTATAAACTTGACTGCTTAAGACAATAAAAATGTTTTCTCACAGTTCTGGAGTAGCAAACTTAAACATCTTGGTACGGGTAAGACCACACTCCTTGTGGAAACTCCATAATCCTTTCTTTCTCATTTCTACTTTTTCATAGATATTGGTGTTCCTTGACATGTTGCATGGTCCTCACTCCAGTTTGCCTCATCCTCTTTTGTCTATCAAATCTGCTTTGTCCTCACTGTTAAAAGGACATTAATCATTGAAATTAGAACCCACCTAGTTAACCCTGGATAAGTGCTCTCTCTCAAGATTTCCATCACATTTTTTTTTATTGCCTTAGAAGATAGTGTTTACTCATTTACCACATAAGATAATATACCCAGATTCCAGGAATTAGTACATGGACATGTTATTTTGGGGATAGCATTTAGCCAACTAGCATGGTCATGCCATAAGTAATCATTATAAAGAGTTGATAATGAGATATTTTACATTCTTTTTTTCCTGCTCTAAGTCTTTGAATTCTGGTATTCATTTTATACTTCAAAACACATTCTAATTCAAATACTAAATTTTTATTTTAAAAAATTTATTCATCATTTAAGCTTTGTACGTCTTAAAAGATTAATTTTGAAAAAAAAAAAAGATTCATACCATTGAGTTGTTCCAAAGTTTTCCAGTAAGAAATAAAACATTAATTTTAAAATATAACTAAAATAAATTTTCACTAGCCACATTTCAAATATTTAGTAGTCATCTGTGGCTAGTTGCTACTGTATTATACATGCAGTGCTAGAACTTACTTCAACTATTAGATATTACTTATAATACATAATAGCTTGTGTATTCTGTTATAGAATGCTGACTTAGCTTTACTGTAAGTTCTATGATTTATGGTAATAAACAAGAGAAAAAGGTGCCCTTACTCGTGGCAGTTTATAGCTGAACTCATTATTGTTTTCCTAACCTTGCCTATGTCTCAGTTATCAGAAGTTGATATGATATGGCCTGATGATGAGGAAACCAGTGAGAAAACACATCTGGAGTTTTTCTCTAAGAAGTTAGTTTAAATATAGAGATCTTGTGCTCAGAATCCTGACAGAGCTTTGCTTTCAACTTTCCTTCAAGCATGATCTGAATGCCCTTCGAAGTTCCTCTAATTAACATCTTTTCAGGACATTAATTTGATGTTTTGTAAGATGAAGAAAAGAGAATATGCTTAAAATGTCAAGAGAAAGAATATATCTGGAAATAAAAATAGATAGTATTATTAATAATGGCAAACAGTAATGTCACATCAGTAAAACAAGTTATAAAGATAAAACAACTTCGTGGGCTTTTTTTTTTGGACCAGCACACAATGTAATGGCATTTAAAGTCATCTATCTTTTATATAGTACATTTTGCTGAGAGGTTTGCCAAATAATATGCTGATTGTTTGCTCCTAATGGCAGTCGTAAGCTGAAATGTACCCTTCTTAGGAAGAGAAAGGATGTCCCCTTTTTAGTGGTTTTAAAAAGACCACAAGTCATCTCACATATACATTACAAAAGCTTAGATTTAATACCAGAAAGAATTGCACCAACAAAAAATAATGTGGCTTTTGAGATGGTCAAACTACTAAAACATGTTGTGACTGGCTGGCATGCATCAATTTCAACCCTGGAATTGTTTCCTATCTCAACTCAGAATTTCTATCCAAAATCCATTCCCAGCAAATTTTTGAGAAAAAATATGCTTGTTATAGGATAGATACTTGAAGGTCTCAGGAATATTTTATTTATTTTTTTCTTTTTTTCTTTTTTTTTTTTTTAATAAATTTTATTGTTATATTCCCCATACAATTGCAGCCCCCCCATTCTGACCCCAATCCCTCCCCTCCCACCCCCGCCCCCCTAAAAGTGTCTCTGGTTCATAGTTTTTTAAATGTAATCATTATTTGAAATGAATGGATTCAGTATGAATTAGGGCTGGAATTTTTGGTATTGAGAGATCTGTTGAAGTAATTTTCTTGTGGGCTATCTGTTGACCGATGTTATGTCCTACTTGTGTTCTTATTTTATACCTCCAAGATTTTTTGGTGCTGTACTAACTCATATAGGTGTCTTAAGAGAAGAAGAATGGAAATAGACCTTGTCACCAAACTCCTGTTATGCAGTGGGCAGTACCTAAAGGTAGAACAGTAATAATAAGGCAAAAAAAAGTAACTGCTAAAAAGAGGTGTGAGGAAGAGGAAAGAAAAATGAATGTAACCTACAGTTAAGGAAGACTTCATCATTGGAATAGATGGCAGAAAAATAAGTCTGGTAAGAAAGATGATAAAAACCATTTTCATTTATCAAGGTATTCCTATTTGATGGGCTTTTCACAAATCCCAAAGCCTCACCAAACAACCAGTAAATTTCGAACACTAGTGAAGAAATCCAGAAATTTTAAAAGTTTTATTTAAAAATATTTTAGGTTTTATTGTGTTAACATCTATTCCACATAATGCAGTTGCACTATTTTTGACAGTTAGTTTCAGTGACTCGTATCTGCTGGTACATTTCCCCTGGCCTCTATTTTCAGTTGTAGTCTGGATACTGTTTGAGTTATTATGTCCCATTGTGATAAACCAGAATCAAGGAGACAGTTTTCATACTTAATCTCTAAATTATACCTATTTGAATCTTCTTATAGATTTTCCTTCTCTAAGCTGCAGGGTTTATTTATGTATTTACTTATTGGACATGCTCAAAATTGAGTCTTAGTATTTTCCTTTTCTCTGAGATTTAATCATATTTTTAATCTTAAGCCTCATGCAGATACCTTCATGTTTTATCACACTACATGGGGGTTTAGGCAAACTCATCTTTGCAAACCAAAAATATATATAGTGTGGATGAAGTTCATTAATTGAAGCTCTCAAAATAATTTTGTGTTTATAGTGCTCTGGATAGTAGATGAGAAAATTCATGAAATGCACAGGGAAAGTATGCAAGAAGATGTATTAAAATTATCAATGACAGCATATTTACTTGTCTTATCTCCTTCCTCCCTCTGCCCATTGCTGCAAATAAATTGTAGACATCTGTCCCCCACTAACACATCCAAAAGAAACACCAATTAGATGACAAAAGTTTTAGAAGGTATCATATGTATTTTCTAACTTTCTTTTGTAGAGTTAACTCAAAAGGAAATACACCTTAAAGCCTCATTTTGCTATAAGCCAGCAGTATTGTGCATGTTCTGCCAGACTCCAAACTAGTCCTTTCTCAGAACCCAACTGTACTTCCCACCCCACACCTCCCTTCTATTTCTTGCCTCTGCTTTTCCTATCCCAGACTCTTCTGTCTGTTAATGGAACTCTAAGCCCTTTCTCAAGTACAGAATTATGTTCCCCTCACCCAATAAAATAAGAAACTTTATTAGGACCCACACCCCTAATAATTTTAGGGATATTAACTATATAAATAAATCACTAGTTTTGAAAGCCTTCGTTACCACCTCACCCTTGCTCCTTTTCTCCTCTGAATTCTTCTCCATCCTTTCTCTTCCCATATGTAATATCCTTCCATTTCCCCCAAAATTAAGTCATAGAAAAGAACATTTTATATATATATATATGATGAAAAATATATATACTTAATGGTCATTTAGGAAGGTAATGCCTAGTTGTCAAACACTTTCACAGTAATGAAAAAGTGGCTAAATTGCCTTCAATTTTCGACAAAATAGATAGTATCTCTTGTAATTTTCCAGATTTTTCCATTGACCTAGTTGCTATTTGATTGTATGAAAGAGGGGACTTAACGTATTTTTCTGTATCTGAACTTTCATACTTATTTCATTTTTTTTTTTTTTTTGCCAACTTTGCTCAACTGTTCCAATCTTCACCTTTCTCTGTCCTCACAGTTGGGGACTATCCTTTTACTTTCAATACATGGCATATCTGAACTATCTATTGCAATGTCATTCATTTCTATAGCTTTCTTTTAGGAACAGTGTATTGTTAGGGTTTTTTAGTATTACTTTTTTGCATGTATATTTTAAATACATACACATTGCAAGTGTTTAATTATTTACCTTGCATTATACCTTAGACATTTCCCTTTTAAACAGGAACAGTCTCTACTGTTTTCTGATAGCATAGTATTTTTGTATGCATAGAAGCCAATATAATATGACAATTGTCAATTTTTGATTTACTGGGTTAAATCTGTGCTGAGCACCTCCTTACTGAGGCAATGGATAGAATGGAAAATAGCATACAAGGCATTATTTTCAAGTAGCTAGTATTTATTCTTCTGTATAGAAAGTATAACTGGAATATATTTCCTGGCAAAACAGTCTTTATTAGAGGATATCATTCTCAGTGTATAAATGCTGGAAATGTTGTTTATAGCTGCTCTATAGAATATACAGACATTATTGTTGGTTTTCCTACAGCATCTTTCAGTGTGTAGTTTGGTTGTGCTTTTTAGATCAGTTCTTTTAATATCAGGAGATCAGTTGGCAGTCTCTATAAAGCAAATGAGACAAGGATCAAATCAAAGAGGAGTAAAGCAGTAGTCAGGAGCAAAGATAGTTATAGGGAAGGGACCTTTTACCTTTAGTCTACAACTAAAGGCAACAGGATCTTTTGTAGTTTTGTTATTATTGCCTACTTGCTATCCCTTATCTATTCTAGTGTCTAGAACTTAATTTATACATTGAGCGAATTAATTAACACCTTGAGTTATTCATGAAAATAAAGCCATGTGATTTTAGCATAACAGGAAACTCATATCCACTTGAATACATCCTTTATCTGACATGATTATGTTTATTATAATGAAAGTAATAACCAACTTAGTAATAACAGCTAACATGAAGCACTTATGTTTCAGACACTCCTATAAGCTCCTTATTTATATATAAATTCATTTAACTCTCAATAAAGCCCATATTATTAGCCATATTTTACTTAAAAGGAATCCACCTCACAGTTATTCATCTCTTTCCCAGCAATATCAAAAACCTAGTACAGTGAGAAATGGGATTTGAGCCCAAACAGTTGATTCCAGTCTCTATATCTTAAATTGATTCTACTCCAGCATAACCCATCACATGAAATCTGAAAGAAGCTTTCTTACAAAGTGGTGCTTTTTGCTTCTACTTCTTGTGTGCCTTGGAATGGAGATAAGAATCCATTCCTGTCCTTCCTTGGTTAGTGAAGATACTTTCTGTCCCAGCATATCAGACTCAGGGCTTTCTGTCCCTGTCTCCATTGAGTTTGGAGGAAATATTGGGAATGATATAGACTGGAGAGGACAGGAATACTAGGATGACTGTTTGGCTAAACGTGTGGATTGGCAAATATCTGATACTATTTTAGAAAATGAAATTTTAAAACGTACACTCCAAAGGAGTCATATTATCTACTCATTATTGCTTATACATCATTCCCCATAGTGGTGCCAGGTTTGGAGGTATCTTAGGGTTTTTTCATGAATTCTCTTTATTCCACCAGAAGATTATCTCTCTGAGTCATATATTCAACTATTACAGTAAGGCTGTTGATACAGAGGACTTTGACATTCTCCCTATTCTATCATGATAGCTTGTTTTGATTTTTAAATCTTTAATTCTAATTCCTTTCCAGATCTTGTCTCAGTGTGGACAGATTTTAAGAACATAGCATCCCTCTTGTTTATCATCTGAAACCAGACCTTGCATTTCAGAGATATGTGGTCCAGTCCAGCCTATGTCTCATCGGTCCAATGACTTACATTTCTTCTTAGGAATGTTGTGGCATTTCTCACTTAGCCCAAGCTTTTATTTCACCTGTAATTGGAAAGCTCAGTTTTCTTAAGCCCCTGAGCTACTTTGTATACATTTTCTCCATATTTCACTATGCTGATTAAATATTTAATGTATTTGGTAAAAAGAAAACTATTGTTACTTTATCATTAAGTATGCTGAATTATTATATTATACATAATTCTTGTTTATTTAAAACTCCAGTTTGTATTTCCAAATATCTATAAAATTTTTGGATTAAATGGCACGATCAAAAAAAAAAAAAACTGGCAATACCAGGTGCTGGCAAGGTTGTAGAACCATTGTATAGAATTGAAAAATGGCACACTTATTTCAGAAAACAGTTTGGCAGCCTCTTATACAATTTAACATACACTTTCTATGTGACTCAGTAATTCCACTTCTAGGTATTTGCCCAAGAGAAATGAAGCTTATGTTCATACAAAAAAGCCATATGTGAATGTTTATGGAAGTTTTATTCACAATTACTAAGCCCAGAAAATACTCCAAATGTCCTTTAATGGATAGGGGTACATTAATACACTATCTATATCTACACAACGGAAGAGTAGTAAAATAGAACAAACTACTGATAAAACATGCCTCAACATAACCGAGTCTCGACCACATTATACTAAGTAAAAGAAGCCAGCCACAAAGGCAGCATTCTGTATGATTCCATTTATGGAATTCCTGGAAAAGACAAAATTATAGGGACAGGCAGCTAATCAGTGAGATCCAGAGTTAGAATTGGTAGTAGGGGTTGACTGCAAAGAGGTGGCGTGAGGACATTTGGGGGTGGTGGTGGTGGTGATAGAAATGGTCTATATTGTGGTAGTTTGTCAAAACTCATAGATTAGTTTACCAAAAAAGGATGAATTTTACTCTAAGTACATTTGAATATACACAACAAAATAGAAAATAAAAAGATTCCATAGCATTTTTTAAGTTGATGATATGTTTTGCCTATAGTCACCAAACCTGTCATCAAGCTTGTCTTTATTTTGATCTGGGTATAACTTTTGAATCCACCAATTCTTGGGTATGTCATTATTTGGCTGCAGGAAACCCGAGGACAGGGTATAAATCCCTACCAGGTCAGACTAATTGTACTTATTGGTGAAGATGGACTACTTATTTTTATTCCTTATCTATCTTCCCTATTCCCAAATCTTAGCCCTGTTCTGCACAGTAAATGTTGGAGCATGAAATCTGTTGTGAGAGGCCCCAAGCATATACTGACTTGTAGAGCAGTCCCTCCCATTTTTTACTAGTATGGTTTCCAGTAATTTAGAAAATTATATTATAAAGCCATTATTTAATTAAGAACTGAGTCTATGACTATTCAGAGATCTTCAAGATTTTGAATACTTCCTGTCACATTGGAATCCTCCCCTCCCCCATTTCTACAGCTATTCCTTTATTGAATACTTCCCTAGCACCTACTAAGTGTCAAGTCCTGGACCAGGAATTGGTGAAGTAGAACTAAATCCTACCCTCTGAAGTCCATAGCTGGTGGGGGCAGAATGCAGGATGGTTAGATGCACCACGATAATTGCATCATAATTGCAGCAGTTGTTGAATGCAACTATGAGAAGGCAGTGATTTTTTTTTCCCCCCCTGGGGGAGCTAAGGGAAGAATTAACAAAATGGATGGATGGTAGCTTCACTGGGTCTTGAAGGATGGGCACATATTTTCACAGATAACAATGGGAGAAGGGTACTCTAGATAATGGGGAAAATATGTAGAAAAGCACCAGGGCATGAATAGGCAATGTGTTCCAGGAACTGTGAATAGCACAGAACAGTTGGAAAGTGACATGTGAAGGGACTTGTGTCTGAAAATGACACCAATGACACGAAAACCAAATTTGAAGTGCCTTGTGTACTGGTTTGAAGAATTTGTAGTTTTATCTTGTAAGACTGTGATGATGATACTCATAAGACCAGGTCCCATATGACTTTTGCTGAGCTCACAGTCTAGTTTCAGGTTGAAAGATTAGGAAGCTACCCTCTTGTTGCAGTTTTTTCAAAAATGTCTAGGTATTAACTTTGTATGTTTACACTGCAGCTTCAGTCTTTTCCCAATGCCGTTTTTTTCTATTCAGTAAAGTGGGTAACCCATTATTGGAAGAATATATAGTTCATGAAGGGAATTCTATAAAACTATTTTCAAGTATAGTGTGAAAAAATTCAGCCTGTAAATATTTTAATCCTACTCGAGGTAAGGGCAAGTGTCCTTGTAAATGGTTTCTGGCAGGGAAGAGACAAGGTGAGATTTGGATATAAGAAAGCTCATTCTAGTGGCAATGTGGAGGAAGAAGGTCTCTTGCAAGACATATTATACTGCTCTCGAAGCTCAATTTAAGTAAATTCTTTTTAAACATCTCATGGCCAGACAGGGTGACAGAGGAAGAAAACATCCTCACTGAATTCTGTTTTGTGCAAGTGGGAATGCAATCATTTTTCTCTGACAGAAAAATGAGGAAAAGAAAAAAAAACCCCACAAAGAACCATTCCATATAATGGCAAAAAAGCCTGATATCATTTGAATTATTATATTATACATGATTCTCTAGGATAGTTCCATAACAAACCACAAAAGCATTAGGAAATTCCAGAGCAATGCTGAATTTTGCCTATAATACATTTAGCTTAATGTACTCTTGTTTTGCTTTGTAGAATACTTTACCATATTTTATCATAATTTTAAAGACCTTCATTGTCACATTTAAGAACAATAGATCACTGAGTCTGAAAAGTCTTCCTTAAGCTTTTTTAATGAGTCATTTTGGGAAGGTGATGGGCAAGAAGAGAGTTAGGAACTTAAGACAAATCATTAAAGTCTTTTGAAGATCAAGATTTTGTGTCATAGAAATATGTTGGTAAATAATGTTTTTGAAGTAGTATTGCATTATAAAAGTGCATAAATTTCAGGTTTACATCATTAAAAGTCAACATACATGTCTGGTACATTGAATATAAGCTAAAAGTCCAATTCTGTCTTTCACCATATAATTGTCCCCTTTTATATGATTTACACATCCTTCTCTTGCTTGGTAGTCATTAATTTGGTCTCATAGTTTAAAAACTTATTATTGTTATATTTAGTTCATTTATCTTCTCTATACACAGTATATGGACAAAATCATATCGTTTGCTTCTCTGACTTATTTCTCTAATCATTACACCCTCTAGGTCCATCCGTGTTGTTGCAAATGTGCAAATGACAGGTGTTCCTTCATATTCTTAGCTGAGTAATATAGTGTAAGTATATTCCATTATATTTGAATGGATATATTATATACCCCATCATTTGTTGATGGACACTTAGGTTGCTTCTAGCTCTTGGCTATTATATATGATGTTGCAGTAACTATGGGGGCTACATATATCTCTTTGAATTAGTGTTTCTATAATTTTTGCCTAACTATCCAGGTATGGGATTAGTGAATTAGATGGACTTTATGTTTTTTTAAATTTTTTGAGCAATCTCTATTCTGCTTTCCATAATAACTACACCGATTGCAATCCCACCAACAGTACAAGGTTCTTCTCTCCACATCCTCTTCAACACCTGTTTCTTGTCTTTTGGATCATAGTCATTCTTATAGGTGTAAAGTGATGACTCATTATTTACAGAATAATAACAATAAGAAAAGGTGATGAACATTTTGCCTACATCTGTAGATATTTTTTTTTGAGAAGTGTCTATTCATGTTGCCCATTTTTTTAAATCTGGTTATTTGCTTTTTGTTGTATTGAGCTTTGTGAATTCTTTATATTTTTTGTATATTCCTTGTAGATGCATGATGTGAAGATATCATTTTCCAATGATAGAATGTCTTTTAATTTTGACAGTAGTTTCTTTTACTGTGAAGAAGCATTTTAGTTTTAGTTTATTTTTGCTTTTGCTTCCCTTGCTATTGAAGTCCCCCACAGCCATCTTAAGACTGATGTCAAGGAGCATATCACCTATGTTTTCCTTTATGTATTTTATGGTTTTAGGGCATGCATCCAAATTTTTGTGCATTTTGATTTTATTTTTGTGTATGATGTTAGATAGTGGTCTAGTTTTATTCTTTTGCCTTTAACTGTACAATTTATCCACTGCAATCTCTTTCAAAATCCCAATGGTATTCATCACATAAATAGAACATAAACATGATAAAAATACAAAATACCGCAAATAGCAAAAACAATCCTGACCAAAAAAAGGGAAAAAAGGAGGTGTCATGGTCCCTAACTTCAAGCTATCCTATAAAATTATAGTAATAAAACAGCATGACATTTGAATAAAAACAGATACACAGGTCATTGTAACAGATGAAAGCCCAGAAATAAACCCAAACATATATGGAAAACTAAATTAATCTAAGGATGCCAAGAGCACACATAAAGCAGAGAAAATCTCTTTAATAAATGATTTAGGAAAAACTAGACCAGAATCATTACTTAATATTGTTGGGCAGTTCTAATTTCAGTGTAAACCACATAGAGTTCTCTATTGAATAAGTGTAACACTTTGTCTAATGTGTTAATAGTTAATCTGTATTCTTTCCTGAGCTATAAGCTCAAGGGATCAGGAGGCACTGCTCTCTCTGCTTATGGCTGTATCCACAGCATGTAGCATAGAGCGTGGTTTCTAGAAGAAATTCAGCAAATGTTGCAATATCTTTCTTGTAATGAAAATTTCAAGATCTACTCTTACCTACTTTTAAATCTATAGTAAAGTATTATTGACTACAGCCATCATGCTATATATTACATCCCCAGGTCTTACTTATTTTATAACTGCAAGATTTTACCTTTTGACTGCTTTCACCCATTTTGCCCGCACTTGTATCCACCTCCCACCTTTGGCAACCACCAATCTGTCCTGTTATCTGTGAGTTCTTTTTCCCCCCTAAGATTCCACCTATAAGTGAGAATACACAGTATTGTTTCTCTGACTTATTTCACTTAGCAGAATGCCGTTAAGAATCATCAATGTTGTTGCAAGTGAGAAGATTCCTGCTTTCTCATGAATGAATAATAATATATTATATTCTCATGGATTAATGGTGTGTGTGTGTGTGTCGCATTTCTTTACCCATTCATCCATTATTGGACACATAGTTGTTTCCATGTCTTGAATGTTGTATCGAATGCTGCAATGAACACAGCATTGCAGATTTTAGTAGTGTTAATTGTATGAATGAATGATGCTTGGAAGGCTGTGCTATTGACCTAAGCTCCAAGTGATGTAACCTCAAAGCAATGATAAAATGTGAAATGATAAGGTAGAACCTTATGTGTGTATAGGGGCAGGTGTAAGTGGAGGTTGTGCAAATATTATTAGACACAAGAAATTTACAGTAAAGTACATTTTAAAAAGAAAACCTCAAGACTATACAAGGGGTAATACTTATAAGAAAAAATTACATTAAAAGTCAGAAAGTATTCCCACCAGCAGTGTTAGAGTGTTTGTTTTTTTCACCACATCTTCACCAGCTTTGTTATTTGATTTTTTTTTTTTTTTTTTTTTGTGGCACCCTTGCCTGCGCTGGGGAATGAACCAGTGCTACAGAGGCTGTGGGCAGCCTTGCAGCCCAGAGCCCAACCGCTGCACCACTAGGGGAGGCCCTATTTCTGATATTTTTTATATGGGCCTTTCTTACAGTTATGAAGTGATATCTCATTCTGGTTTTGGTTTGCATTTCCCTGATTGCAAGTGATGTTGAACATTTTTTCCTATGCCTGTTGGCCACTTTCATTTCTTTTTTGGAGAAGTATCTACCCATTTTGTGATTGCATAGTTTGCTTTGTTTTTGTTGAGTTGTGTAAGCTCTTTGTAGATCTTTGATATCAGTCCCTTATCAGATGTATGGTACACAAATATTTTCTCCCATTCAGTATGGAAAACTATCTGGAGCTTCCTCAAAACACTAAAAATGGTTGTACCCTCTGATGCTGTGATTCCGCTCCTAGGAGCCTTTCCAGAGGATTCAAAAACACTAATTTGAAAGTAAATCTGCACTCCTATGTTTATTGCAGCACTATATACAATAGGCAAGATATAGAAACAACCTGAATGCCTCAAATAGATGAATGAATTAAGATGTGGTGCATATATACAAATGGAACACTACTCAGTGATCAACAAAGAAAAATCCATGTCATTTGCAGCAACATGGATGTAATTGAAAGGGATTATGCTAACTCAGAAGGAAAAAGATAAGTATCAGATGGTTTCACTTATATGAAGAATCTAGAGAAACTGAACAGAGCATCAGGAAGAAGAACAAAACTAGCAAGCAGACCACAGATCTGAGGCTTATTTCAAGGGAAGGGGAGGAAGAGGGGGTTAAACAGGAGAGGAAAGAGCACAGAGGCTGGAGAAGGTGGATCATGGGTGCTGTGGTGGTGGGAGAACTAAGGGGAGGAATCAAATACTATTCAAAAATTAACAATGATGTAAGAAAATAAAGAAATCAATTAAAAATTAGCAAGATAAGAAAAAAATAGAAAAATAGAATTAACCTAGAGAATAATATGCTTAATTCAGATCAAATGGTGTAAGACAGATATCATATGATTTTACTCCAATGTGGTATGTAGGCAAACCAAACAATTAGATTAGCTAAAGAAGACAAAAATAAGCTTTTAGATTATAAGACCTATTTGTGTTTGCCAGAAGGGAAGTGGGTAGAGGTGAGTCAATCAGATGAAAGGAGTCAATTGTATTGTGAAGAATTGGATTTAACATGGTGAACTTTATGTGGTATATATATTGATGTTGATTTTTCATATTATGAACCTGAAACTTACGTAATATTAGAATGCAATGTTACTTCAATTAAAAAACAGTTTTAGAAAAGTATATAAATAAGCAACTCTAGCATCTTGTAGTTGTTTAACCAAGATGGTTTTGAATGAACCTTACCACCCAGAGATCATTACTTTTATGATTTCATTATATAACTTCCAGTATTCTTCATAATTCAGTAATATTTTTGTTTCCATCTTTGTTTTTATAAAAAGGGATGCTCCTTTACCTACTATTCAATAACATGCTTTTTCTACTGATCTATCACAAATATTTGCATTTTAACTCATATATAAATTGCACTGTATATGATTCTGCTTCAGTGTGTTCATTCCTCATAGACTGAATTCTAGGTCGGCAGGAAGCGTGTCTCCTTAATTGTCAAGACTATAGTCGAATTCTGCATAAGCACTGGTTGATTGATGATTACTATTTTGTTTGTATGTGTTGCATGATTTCTTATCTTCTCAGTATAGCCATAATTCAGTTGCTGAATCTTCTATTGTTAGAATCTTAGACTTTCAATAAGTGTTTTTCAGAGAAGCTTCTCTGAGTGATTTCACATATATCAAAGTTAGGAATTATGCATGACTTGAATTGTTTCAGTAATTATTAATTATAGTATAATACATGAATGCATTCACCATATAAAATATAAATATGACAAATAAGGCAAAAGAATTCTTTATGTACCACCTCTCCTTGCAGGGAGAGTCATACTTATCAGTTTGATTTGAATTTTTCCAGATACGTTCTCTATTTTTATATAATATGTGTATGCACATAAAGGCTATTATTTTGTATATGTGTGTTATATATAATTGATACAAAGTCACTTTTATTATCATTCAAAATTATGCCTACCCCATGATTAAGTGGAGTTTCATCTTGTTGCTGTGATATAATCTATAATTCATTCATTTTCTTGCTTTTTTAAACAAAGTTTCAGTGAACAGCTGAATTCACCCAGATGTAGGCCTTGGAACATGGATTCCAGCATAGACAGTTTACCAGGAGGTCATTGGTGATCTCTGGAAATTCCAGTAGGAGAGTGGAGAAAGATGACAGGGAGGGAAGGAGATCAATGTGTGTTCCTTCCATAAGCTGGTCACTACTGGGACAGTTGGGATTCTATCTCACTGGGGAGCTCTGGGGAATTATGTAGAATATGTCTTTAAGGAGTCCCATTGAAGGATGAATAAACAAGTATGAGCTCACCAACTCCAACTGATCACTGACTGTAGGCAGTTCTCAGCAGTATTCATTCCAGGGCACTTCCCAGCTGTAAAAAAAGTCCTGTAACTGGGACAAGCACACACCTACATGCATGAGCATAGACAGTCCTTCACCAGGTGTCGTCGGTGTGTGGGGCCAGTGACTGCTAAAGGGATTGGGAAGACATCAGAAACATCTGCTCTAACATCCTGTGTGTGCCATCTTGCATGTTTGTGGCCAAAATTGAATAAGTATTTTTAGGAAAAGATTTCCTAAAAATTATTTTTTCATAATACCTGGATCCTGTGTCTTGGCTTCGTGTGTTTTCTTGGGAAAAAACATTATTTCCAGGTCCTCTTTCTAACTAGTGTCGTTCAATTCCATGAGGAAGTGTTTCTGTTCTTTTTCAGCTTCTTCTGCTGAATCAGCCATTCACTTTAATTGTCTTTAAATACTCTCTGGCTCTCCTGATAAACTATCCCACTTTGAATCTTTCTCCCAGGCGAATTCCTGCTCCCATAGGTGGGTTTCAAGTGAAGAGAGTCAAGAAAATGAATGTAACCTGTATGTCCACAAAAATGTCTCTAAGCAGAATGTAATTTTGCTGATGCTCTAATGGTGGTTTCATGCTTTACCTGTAGTAACTAGAGTTTCATTCTGAAATGAATTTTATGATTTACTGTAGTCTAGCAGTTCACAAAGTGAACTCCTCCAAACTGACCAGGAAAGAATCTCTAGGAGAACTCCACAATCTGTTGTGAAAGTCCTCCAGAAGATTTTGATGAGCACTAAAGTTTGCAAACCACTGTTTTGGTCATGTGTAATTTATATCTTTCGAAGATATATGACTAGTTTATTTTCATAAAATAAAAATTTAATTTTTAGCTAACTAGAAACTTTATTCCCACTTTAATAGCTTCTTTTTATTTAATAACATATATCACAGATGAGCACTTCAGTGCCCTGCAAGTCTGCACACTTACAAATATACGATTGTAAAAACAAAATGTTATTTTGAAGATTATATTCAGACATTACCTTTTTTCTCCTAATAACTCAAAGAATATTGCAACCATGCAAATTTTCTCTTGATTGTATCTTTTAAGTTATTTTCATGGAATGATATAATAATATTAACAGATATTATGGTTAGTTATGAAAGCGCTTAACCTACGTGACTGTTCACATTCCCAAATAGACTATTTGGGAATTTCTCTTACATAAAATATCTCTTTTGTGCTTGCAAAATGATATGGTTAAAAAATAATGAAACCAACTGATTTGGTTAACCAAAATTCAGTTTATGTGTTCTCGAAGATTTTACACATATATGCCTTTCAGTTGTCTGGAAACAGTGAAAACAGAAAGTCACTCATATGCATTATGTCATATATATTTGTTTTAGCCCATGAATTTTGAAGGATATATATATATACATATATATATATTGTCTCCTATATTCCCAATAAGAAAAACTCAAATGTGGAGAGTTTCAGCAAAAAAGGAGGTTTGGAATCTAACACTCTGCTCATTATATGATTCGGTCATACAAAAATATTTATTAAGTTTCTGTTGTCCTCGGCACTGCCCTAGGTCTTGGGGCTGTGTAGAGAAAAACAAGGAGACACATACAGTGAGCTACTGTGCAAGATGATCAAAAACCAGGTTCACTAGTATTTTTACTTTCACAAATCAATGCTTTTGCAACTTCATAGAAGAGTGGAACCTAAATATTCAAAATGTTCCTTATTTAGAAGATCAATTATCTGTAGGATAAAATTTGAGTTCCTCTGATGAAAGGAAGTTCAGAGGACACAAAATGAGATGGTTTGTTAAATACAGACATGATTCCTAACCTTTTGTGTAGTGTGTACACTGTGAAAGCCATTGACTTAGACCTGAGGTTACAAATATATCCCACAGACAGCTTTTGCTGGATACCCTCAGCATTGTCATCATATTAAACAAATTTCAAATTATTTGCCATGTTTAAAAAAAAATAGAAAATCAGAGTTACAGCTTTTCTGGAAAAAATGGCAGATTTGGCTGCACTGAGTCTTTATTTTCCTATAATTGGCCAAAATTTACCATTGATACATCCACTCCTGGCTTTATGTCACCTCTTCTCTGATGGTGATTCGTATCACCCAACCTCCAGCCTCTAAGGTATTTTGTTTATACTTTTAGCTTCATATCTGGGAACATAAACAACATATAAATCCCCCAGCTGCTTGAGAGCATAATAGCCCTATACCTTTATCTAGTGATTACATTCCTGTGAATGAGTTGCAGATACTGTTTTCAAAGATCACTAATAAAAACATTGACTTTTGTTTAATTATATTTAAGCAGGACCCTGGCTATAGCTGGGCATATCCTATATGCATGTATCCTCATTTAACCCTCAGGACACATCTCTTACAGTTACTATTTTCTTTTTTTACGGATGAATGGTGGAGAAGCTGCAGCACTGGTTAAAGTCCTCAAAACTTCAGATGTGCATTCATTTCCACTTAATCGCCATTTATATTGCAGTCTTTTGCACTTGAATGTTAACAGAAGAGTACCTTGCTTCCTGTGAAAAACTAACAAGTTCTCTCTTTAGCCTCACCTCTTGCTTTGTGACCCTGGCAGTCTTTGCTTAGAGGGGCAGGTAGTGATATTGGAGGGAAAGGAGTAACTGTTAAAATGGTCTCAATAATTTCTCTCTTTTTGTTCATATTAAATCCACCTAAGTCCCCAGAGGCTCTATTTGGGGTGAAAGGACAATTTTTAAAGAGTTAATTGAAATATTGACTTGCTCAAAGAATTTTCTTCAAAAATAAAGAGCTACTCAAATAGAATAGGCAACAATATTCTTCAGTTTCAGAATCTCTCATCCATTTTTATTTTTGGTGAAAAATATGTAATTTATTTTAACATGTTTTAGGCAAGAAGATTGAAAGATTACCAACATTCCAAAACACACAGGCCTTTAGTCTATTTCATAAATTAATTTTTCTTAGTATGTTTCAGAATTCCTCAAAGTAGGATGATTTTGCTTTTGCTTCTGAAGAAAAAGCTGAATCCACAACATGAAAAATAAAATGCGAGTTCATTATTCATAGAATTTTCTATGAGTTCTTTCTCTCTGGTATCTAAAAGTAAGGCTGGAGTTTTGCTATGTTTTGCTTTTGGATCCTAGAAGAGATTGGGGCTACTTGCAGGATTTAAATTTTTTTTTTCTCCTAGATTTTTTCTTCTGAGGTCATTCTATAGGTTCTCATTGTTGCTTGCCAGAGTCAAAAACTTCCTGCATTGTTGCTGGTGGCATTTCTTTTGAAGTGAGTTACTTCTAAGAAAAGTATGTGGGCATTCTTCAAGGAGAACTCATCCTATTTTCTGACCTATAATCCCTTCATATTAATCTCATCCACCCTTTCCACTCAGACAGAAAGGTGAGAAAATGCATATCCATCAATGCTAGGTTTCTACCCTTTAGAGACCCACATGTGATACCATGTATAACAGCATGTCATGCCCTTAGGTTTAGCTGGGAATCCATTCTATCAGTTTGTTTGTTCATTTATTCATATAAATGAATAATGAATTAGTATTGAAGGAGGGACATAGAATGTTGGACTTAGATTAGAATTCAAACCATGGAGAGGTCACTTAAGAGGTTCTCGTCCTTGGGCAAGTTTTTTTTTTTTAACTTTCTAGGTCTTATTTCCCCAACTTTAAAATGGAAATAATAATATTATTTCAGAAATCATGTGAGGACTAGACAAAATGTAGGAAAGTGGAATTTATTTGAGATAATTATCATCTTTGAGATAATATTTCATCATAATTGTATCAAACAGTTGCTGCTCTCAATATATAACAAGTAGCAAATATCCACATAGTATCAACATATAAACTGTTAGTTTTTATCCCTTCAAGCTTCTATGGGTTATCTGGAATCACCTTATAAATGATAATATTTGGCTCACTTACACAATTAAAAATCAGTTGATCTTGATGGGAAGTGTTGTTCTTAACCTTGGGACCAACCACATCAGATATGGCGCTGTGTCTCTTTTGATGGCCCTGGTTGAGAGCCTCAGTTATCTTCAGAAAGATCTTCCCATAAAAAAGGAAGAGGAACAAGAGGACAAAAAAAAAAAAAAAAAAAAAAAAGACCTCTCAAGACTCAGACTTACAACTTTCACAATATCCCTATCCCCACAATCCCTTAAACAAAGTCATATGCATGAGTTCAGTGTCAAAAGGTGGGGAACTGTGCTCTTTTGTTAGATAAACTTCATTAGGATAATAATACAGGAAAGTGTGACATACTGGGGACATTTATTTTCTTTGTCATGGTGAATTATTATAGAATATTTTACACATAGTGCATAGCAAATCTGGGATTCTTTCTAAACTTTAATACAAATTGTGTGGCCCTGGGAAGTCTTCCTCTTGCTCCAGGTTGTTTCAGCCTCTTAAAATTACAAATTTCTACCTTTAGTCATATGGCCAATGGGGTTTGGGTTTGTTCTTGAGACTGAAGAGCTGGTATAGGTTAATTGGTAGTGGTGGGTGAGCTAATCCAAGAAAGACATGCTCAGTTGAGCATGTCAAATATGAGCACTAGAAAGAGGAGTGACAGCACAGATGATTTGTGTAGATTATTCAACTTAAGTCATTTTCAGTTCTCTAATCATTCATTTTAGAATTTGTCCAAGTTCTATTCCACTCTGAAAATAAAGCCAAAATAAGTAAAGGCGATCACCTTGTATGTTAGAAAGATTTCACTTATAAATGACTATAAATGTAAATAATCTGAAGTAGTTTTGTAAGATGTTGTCATAAATTAATGAAGTTTTGGGAATTAGCCTAGTTATATATTTTAATTAACTCACACCCTTGGCAGCACATTTCTCATAATAGGTTTACAGTTCCTCTCAGATTTGTAATAATTTCTTCATTTTTCTCTTATCTCTGCTATTTACATAAGCCCTATTCCCACTGAGGTTACTCACTTTTGCAAAACAGTATTGGATGACTTTCAGTTATTTTGGCAGCAGTTTCAGTTTCAAGATTTGAAACAAATCCATATCTTTATTTAGTTTCTGTACTACATGAAATATTGAAATAAAGGTCTAGATAAATTTTGTATTGTTTCTTTTAATGATTAGGTTGTATTTTAGTGACTCTGCAGCATGTAAAGCAACTCATCCTCAAAATAAAGATATAGCTCATTGGGAAGTGTTGTTGCTTTTAAGCTTGTAAGTTCCTTAATTGTAGAATTTACTTAATTTCACCTTTATTAAATTTTGCCACTATTAAAATTCTTCATATCTGTTCCTGAGTTTACTGGGATACACTTTCAACTTTTGAAGCATTTGATTGACTATGTATAATAAGCATTATAGAAATAAATCAGCAACATTGTCCAAGTTATTACTGTTTAAATTGATGTTGAATATGATAATAGTAAATCTTGAGTGAGTGCATTATAATAAGTGGTCCATGGATAGTGTCATTTAATTCACAGAACACTCTATTAATCACTACACTTATGAAGTTACAAGTAAACCAAGCTTTAGAGAAGTTAAGTAGCATATCTGGACAGACAGTTAACAAACAAGTCGTAAAACTGGGACCTGAATGCAAGCAGACTGATTGCAGATCCTGAGTTGGGCAGTGGATGTTATTAATGTAGGTGTCTGACCATAATCAGGTAAAATTGGTGGTATAAATTTATCCATCTTAAAAAATATCACACATGACATATTGATTATTTTGAAATAAATTATAACCAAAATGTACCTCTTGTTTTCAGAAATAAGCACCTCTTGTTTTCAGAAATATTATGCAAAAACTGTACTTAATAAATTGTGTTTTGAAAAAGGTTTCACCTCACTCATTCTAATATCTATGAAAAACTTTTTTACTTGTAATATTTGAGTTTTATCTCCTCAATTGTTCCTGTCTTCATGAGTAAGGAAGCTGTGGGATTGCACATATTAGCTTCATCAAGTACCTTCACTGAAAAGTCTTCCTCACCTACAGACAACCCTAAGATATGATATAGAGTCCTATAATTTTTTCAGCATAGGAATCTTTTAGTTTAGTCCTTATGTTTTGAATGTATTAATATGAATGCATTCTGTTTTTTCTTTCTTTTGGAATGTCATATAATTTCCCTGGATTCAGACTCTAGTGGAAGAAATAGCCCTTTCTTGTAGCAAATTGAGTTGTTTAAGCTGTTTGGTTGCAAAGAACAGAGATCTACTTAAATTGTATAAAGTCATGGGGAATAGGGACTTATTGGAAAGATATACATGTAAGGTACTGCTAGGTTTCAGGAAGACACCATCTATTTGGGTGATCCTAGATATATATAGTCTTACAAGCTTCAAAAGTCTAAGCTTCTGACTCTATCAGTCTAGTACAAGAGGTGGCGGGGGCGGGGGCTTAGTCACTTGCTATAAGGGTCTCTCAGATTACATGAGAGGATGAAGTTGGCCAGATGTTTATGAGACATGGTGACCAAGAGGCAGAAAACAAAGTAATTGCAGAGAAATCAACCTAGGTCTCAGGTGCCATGGAATCATTAAGGTAAAATATCCTAGAAAACTGTTTCTTTTTTACTTACTTTTTGAAATATAATTGCAGTCAGTTGAATACTCTTGTTACCGCCAACTGGAAACCTGATACTCTCTCTGAAAAATATTAATATTAAATAATATAATAGTTATGGTTATGAGAATGTATTGGACAAGACAGATGCATATGGAGTCCATGGACAGTTGAGGGCTGTCATATGCAGTTGGACAAATTTTTCACTGCATAATTTTAGGGTACAACAATCACATTGTACAACTATATGTCTTGGCCCATTTAATTCCTAATTTTCTCTTCCTATGACTTCTAATATTCTTGGAGATTTCCTTTATACAACATACAGGCTATTAAAACAAAATACACTCCAAATTTTTGTCTATAGATCCTGGGGTAAGAGTGAGTCAGGAGTGTCTATTCATGATGGACATTTCTCCCCTGGGGCCAGCTTCTTCTCAGCCAAAAGGAGGGTACTATGTGGCATTTTCATGTCTCCCATTATGTGCAGATTTTGGACTGTGGATAAGAAATTATGGCAAAAAATGTGTCATTTTTTTTTAATCCCTGAGAGAAAGGAGAATGATGGTGTGTTTCTTTTCCCACACTGAACCAGAATAGAAATGTGCTTTGTGTTAGTGAAACACGTGTATTATACACCTTGGTAATGAAATCTGGACAGAGTTTTCATATCTATTATGAGATGGCCTGGGGAAATGGTATCTTTTATTGTTTACTTGGAACTCGAGGGAATATTTTGGGTCAGGGCTGGTTGGCACACCAGTAAATGGAGTGTATAGTGTGTAGATGTCACTTTCTAAGACTAAAAAGAGGAAGATCTGCTCTGTCCCTTTATTTTCAATTGTGACAGAGAAAGTGACTATCCCACCTAGGTAGGAAAGGGAAGAAGAAAGAAGGCATTATGCATGTGTATGTGTGTTTGCATACATGTGTTTTCCTGTGTGTGTTTATGTATGGTGTGTGTATATGTATATGTGTTTCCCCTCCGAATTGACTTTTATCCACTCCTGAATTAACTTTCAGATACAGTATTTATGTCTGTCTAATTTTCCCACTCCACAGAGAAAGGAGAACAGAATATTGAGATGCCCATACATGGCTATTACTGGGGAGAGGTTTGATTAAGACTCTGGGCTCTGGATTCAAATGATTTGGTGTAAATTCTGACACTACCGATTATCAATTGTGTTACTTTGGGCCAGTTATATAAATTCTCTGGGGGTTAATCTCTGACCTATCAAAAAAAGAAAATGGTATACCTTGGCTTTAATTCCTTAAAAACAAATGTTTTAAGAAAAGAATTTGGGGGCTTCCCTGGTGGTTCAAGGGGTTGGTGGCTCAAGGTATCAGCATTATGAAGCTATCTGCAACTACTGCTGTATGAGTTTGATTCTCAGCCAGGGAGGTGACCCACATGGTGCAGCAGACCTCTCCTGTCTTGCCTGCTGCTCCCCTCAGCATTTTATTTCAGTCAGTACACCTGTTTTGCTCCCCACTCTGTCTCTGGTGAATCCTCTCAACCCTTGCCTCTCTGGCTTATACCCCAGCTCTTGTTTGAATAAATAAATAAATCTTTAAAAAAATATTAAAAAAATTCAAGAACAAGTAGTTCATTTGAGAAAAGCTTCCTAGAAAGATAGGTTAGGAAATGGGGAAGAAAGGGAGAAAGAGGAAGGATGTACTGTCAAGCCACTTACCATTGTGGAGGACAGAGAATATGGGAAGTGAGTGTAGGAAAGACCTAAATTTATCCCATTCCAAGAGTAAAGACTTGGAGGAACTTATCACTAACCCTGTGCTTATGAATGACTTACTGTCTGGGGCTTCCACTTGCCTTATCTTTGGCCAAATGTGCTCAACTGTCAGCTAAATTTCCTCAGATTCCCATGACTACTCTAGGCCCTCCAATGTACTCACTGTGTTCTTACATCCTGCCCTAGTCCATGTGAGACTTTTGGGCTAATTAAAGAAAGCTATCCTTTCCTCTAAAAGATCGTATCCCTTTAAACCAACATACAACATACAAGAAGAGCGAAGAAAAGTCCTCCACATGTAGATGTGAATGCTAACAGCATATGGGCTGGGCACCAACAGTGTCTGCAGTGGCACATCACAATACTCTGTTGTGTTTGGGGAGAATGAAATGAAGCATACGTGTGAATGTTTAGAAGAGCGTCTGGCATATAGTGAGCTCCAACTCTGTCCTGTGCAATCCTTACTGTTCTCAGCAGAGCCCTGTGGATAAGAGCTTGGGTGTTGGATTCAATTTCTGATTCTACCACTTACCATTTGAAGGAATCATCTCCTCAGCCTTTAAATCAGGGTTTGGTATTGACAAAAATTTTGTGTAAAAAGGCAGCTAGTAATTCATCTTTGTTGACCCAACCATCTATCCTTTCAAGCACTCAACATGTCCTTCTAAAATGAGTCATTTAAAACAATAGAAAAATGAATGGGTGTGTTTGTGTTCCAATAAAACTTTTATTTTCTAAAATAGGTGATAGGCTTGTATTTGACTCACATGCCATTGTTTTTTTGGCCCAGGAACCAAAGTATCATTTCCCGCAGATGTCAGTGTGACATAAAAATAGTATTTACTTCATAATTGACAGTACAGCGTAGACATAAAAAAGTATGTCAGCCTGTGTGGTTTTAAAGATGGCATACTTTCTCCTTTGCTAGCTTTATGCAGACTATTTATTATCTGTTACCCTCAGTTTTCTCATCTCCAAAATGGGAAAGATAAAAATGCCTGCCTCATAGGATTGTTGTGTGTTTCCTCTAAGAGGAAGGACAATTCTTGAGATCCTTGCTAAGATTCAGTCTGGCACATGTGTTTGCTAGATAAATTTGAATAACCAATTAGATCTGCATGGCATAAGATCAGTACTTCTTAACTTTGGGTTCTTTTGTCACTATGGGGTCATTTTACAATGTCTGGAGAATTTCTTTTGGTTTGGTTATCCTAAGCAGGGCAGAGGGGAATACTGGCATTTTGTGAGTAGAGACAAGACCTGTCCTTAGTTTTCTATCCTATTTGGTCATCTGCATGGGTAGAGACATCTTAGAACATACAGGATAGTTCTGTACAACAGAGATTTACCATTCCCAAAACATCCTAATGCTGAGGCAAAGAAATCCTGCCTTAGATTAGATATGTCACTTCTGAACTTTTACCCCCTAACATTTGCCAGCCTGTATGTAAAATATTTCAGATGATTTTTAAATTGTCATGATTTCTGGTTCACAGGCTATGAAAAGATGTATGGAAATAAATTGTCAAGATAAGTAGATTTAGGTGTGGAGTGTTATATTTTTGAATGACACTATCATATATTCCTGGTGCCTACTTGACAAAACCACATACTTTATTTTCTTCTAAAACAATTTTAAATGTTGAAAAATCTTTTTAATATAAATGATGTTCTTTACATTCCATATATTTCTGTCAATCTAGAACAATTTGAGATGACAGAGGACAGCCTCCAAATCCGTCATCGTTGTTGTGATTTAAGGAAGCTTTTTCTCCATAAATTACCAAGGTATCTGGCAATGAGAAGTGTGCAAAGCTATTATTTATACCTGTTTAACTCAATATTATGACAGCATGATTTTGGAAATGGACTATCCCAATTCAAATGTGTTCTGTTCTGAATTTCACCACCTTGGAGTGATTGCTAATAGCTCTTCACTGTCAAGATATCACCATGACCTCCTCTTTCTCTTACTTTTAAGTGCTGAGATCTTCTCTCAGCCTGACAGATGAATTTGCTAGAAAAAGTTTCATAAAAATGGCTCTAAATAGGCCATCCCCATCAAAAATCCCTTCTCAGTGACAGCCTCTTTTGTTTTGGTGCTCAGCTTTTACCTAAATATCCCCATATCCCTGACTGCTCTCGGGTGGTAAACAATCCCAGATGGAGGACAATAAAAAAAGGGAAGGGAAGGCAGCTGATAGAAGGTGCATGAATAATTCACCTACTATAGTGACCACTCTTTAATTCTATGTGGAAACTCTGGAAAATGCAAAATACATACTTTACCGAAAGGGTGAAGGACTTGGAAGAGTACTTGAGTGCTGCCTCTGTGTGTGTGTGTGTATGTGTGTGTGTTGAGGTAGAAGGGAGCAGTAGTTTCCATTTTTTTCACTTATCTGGCTTGCCTTGCATGGGGATTACTTCTATGTCAATAAACTTCCTCTTATTCAGGATTTTATTTTCTCCTTTCCCCATGAGAAGATTCAGCAACAAGCTTTTTCCACAGTTTCTATGTGTACCTGTTAGGTCCTGAAGCTCATTGCTAAATGATTGTTCTCTTCCTAAAGCAGAGTTAGTACTTCTCCTCTCAAGCCCTGCTGAAAAAGTTCCACATCCAGAAAAGCCCTAAGTTCCAGACAAACATGGAATGGTCTTTACATGTTGACTTTAAAATGGGATGTTCCATGTTCCAGGAACCCTCTCAACCCTGAGTAAATCAAGGTAGTCAGTTACCCTACTTCCAGTTTCTATTATCCCAGAGGTAGATCCTGAGGGAAGTTTAGGTTTATTTGGGAGGTGCAGAAGTGCTAATGTGATATATCGAAGGGGAAACAACCAATGAAACAAACACTGTTAAGCCAGATACCACACTGAGCAACCAGCGCTTAATCCTGTGGACAAAGCACGTGTACCATAAATTCCCCATATGGGGATGTATATATGAAATTTACATACCTTCTATGAGTGCTTGAGGAAGTGCTATCCCTGGAGGATGTTAAATTCTGTGCACTTCCATCCTGTTGACCATGGTGCTCTAATTGTAGTTTCAGAATAAAAAGCCTTTGGGTTGCAAAATGTCAGCGGGATTTGACTGGTGATATTAAACGATCCAAAATATATAAGTGGGGCAAGACAATATTTGCTACCACTAACCCCTAACAGTACCAGGTCCACTTATGACCTGGGTTCAGTTGACTTCATCATGCTCAGGGGGTGGTTAGGTGTGACTTTCAGTGGAAATTTAATGGGAAAAAGCTACAAAACTGAGAGACTTGAACTGAAATTGAAGTCCATTATCTCTCTTTTCTCACCTGTTTTAGATTCTTTTGACCCTTGGTCAGCAATACTGTTGATCAAAGTTGATCCCACAGTAAGAGTAGAACAATCTTTCCTGAACCAGTTGATGTATAGTTCCATTTTCTTCAACTAGGAACCATGGGTAGACATCTATAATTTTCAGATTCGCCAGTGTGATAACTCAAAAAGTACCTAATGGTTTATAGCTAGAGATGTGACATCTGTGCCATGGGGTTGAATCCCCTCACTTGGAGGAGAGCTCCTATTTTCATCCAGTCACTCTCCTCTCATTAATGTTAGAAAAGGTGATGTCTTTTCCTCTCCCTTCTGTTGATGACTATATAAATCATTTTACTACCTCGTTGAGATTACATCAACTTTACCACCTCATTTAAACATATATCACATCACAGTGAAGATGGTTGGATGGAAGCAGTTTACTTCCCATCTATTAGTAATAATTCTTCAGTCTTAACTTTATAACTTGGCCATTACAATGGTGGTAGGCAAAATACTAGCTCCCTTACAAAGTCCATATCCTAATCCTCAAAACCTATGAATTATGTATGTCACCTTACACTCGCACATATGATTCAATTAAGGATCTTAATGTGGGGGATTATCCGGGATTATCTGCATAGGCTCAATATAATACAAGTGTCCTTGTAACGAAAGAGGGAGGCTTTAGCCAGAGACAGGGAAAGGCATGCAATGACAGAAGTAGTGGTCAGAGTGTTACTGACATTGAAGAGGGAGGGGGAGCCACAGGCCAAGCAATGGGAGCAATGTCTGAAAGCAGGAGAAGGCAGAATGGTTTTTCCCCTAGAATCTTCAGCAGGAATGCTGATCACCTTTTGTAATCCCCTTCATTTTAGTCTATTTCAGAATTCTGAACTCCAAAACTGTAAGGTAATGCATTTATGTTACTATTAACCACTCAATTTTGTGTCCGTTTATTATAGCAACAGTACACATACCCATTCCTGAAAGTCCTTGGGGAAGGGCTATTCCTGGAGAATGTTAAATTCTAGGCACTTCAACCTGTTGACCATGGAGAGGGTGCTTTGATTCTAAGTCCAAAATAAAAAGTCTTTGAGATGCATTAACAGATTGCAGTCATCTTTGGAACTACATGGAGGCAGTGGTGTTTTCGTTCTTTTATAAGTGTAGCAGTGATGCTAAAATCTAGTGACTGAATTCAAGTTCTGTGACTTTATTGTTTATTTGCAATATAACTTGCAGAAAGTTATGCAACAACTTTGAGCCTTTGTTTCCTTATCTGTAAAATGAGAATATTAGTGATAGGTATTATATGTTGTTATGAGCAGAGAATAGGATAATCTACATAATGCATTTAAAAGTGTTCCTGACAATATGCACTCAAAAATCATTGTTATTATTATTGTAACAATAGTTTCAGTTTAGAAAACACGTTAGTTCAAATTTAATCAAGTTTTTCAATCAACCACTAACATTTAGTGATATCTCTCAGAACACAATTGGTTTCTTTTTGTTGAACAGATCTGTGGACTGATAATCTAAGTTTTCGCAATTTCAGAAATTTTATATTTTGATTCTTTAGAAATGAATAGGCCGTAGAAAAAGACTCATATAATATCTATGGCTGCTTTATATTTGGGTTCAGCCACTGACTACCTAGATTAGTGATAGAAAAATGTCATAACATTTCAGGGCCAAAGCCCCTCACTGATTACAAAAGATGGAATGAAATTGTGGAGGTTTGCTATTATATATAAAATCCCCATATGTTAAGTGAGTAATGAGTAATTGTTCCTATCACTTTCCAAGTGTGAATGATATCAAAACACTTCCTTTCCTAAAGCCTCATATTTCCCGTGGGAGCTGAGAAAAAGCATTGGAGAAAATTCATACTAATGGTTTGAAGAAGATGACCATGTTATAAAAGAAATATTGCAATCAGTGCCATTTATACTAATAGTAGGAACTCTTTGTGGGGGGGGCTGTGTATGTGTGTGTGTGTGCATGCAGAAGAACTGGGTATAGGCCAGAGATGCGGGGAGGTGAGAGGATTTACCAGAGACAGAATGGGGAGCAGAACAGACAGATCTACTGAAATTCACTGCTGAGAGGAGCAGTGGGCAAGACAGGAGAGGTCTGCTGTGCCATAGGTAGGTTAGCATTCTGGCTGGAAATGGAACTCAGGCCATAGAAGTGTGATGTCACTGAGACTTAATCACTAGGCCACTAGGGAGACACTAGTATTGTAGCAGTTCTAATGTTTGCTGATTGTTTGGAAAGAGCCAGGAGCTTCTCTAATCACTTTACACACACACACACACACACACACACACATATTGTATGTAAATATATTTATTTCTCACAACAAGGCTGTAAAGTAGCAGCTATCATTTGTCTGATTTTACAGCTGAAGAAACTTAGGCAAAGAAGCTAAATAACTTGCTCAAGTTCACAGAGTTACTAAGTGGCAGAAGGGAGATTTCAACTCAGGCAACAAGGTCCCAGAGCCTATATTCCAACTCACTAATCATATTAGCTTGGAAGGCAGAGAAGAAATCTCTGAGAGAGAAAAACACAGGTGAATTTTGAGAGCTAAATCAGAGAATGCTATACAGAGGGTGCAGACTCAGGCAAGGTACCATCACAGGGTTTCTGACCACTATGGCAAGCTGGGTGGGACTCAGCATATGCATGTGTAGTGATAGAAGTCTGGAATGTAGGGAACCAAATTGTAGGAACAGGCCCAGTGGATAATTTTTATCTATTCCACAATTTAGCTGAGAGTCAACTTGTTGGGGCAGGAAGGACACTGAGCAGATTTTCTGATCCAGCAGACCGGGTAAAGGAGGAGTCCTGGAGCCCTTAGTGGCTTTTCAGGCTTTTATTGGGATTTACCGGGTACATGGCAGGTAGAGGTGCTGGGGGGGTGGGAGGCTGGCAGGCCTCCCAGCCCCCAGCAAATCTTCACTCTGGGCTCTCCGGCTTTCTCTCATATTCTCTGCTCTTCTCATGGCTGTTTCTTTCTCGGCTTCTCTGATCCTCCTGTTGTCCCTCTGACACTGCCCTTAAGATCCCAGTCTCAGCCCAGGTGAATCCCATCTACCTATGCCCACACCTTACTCCAGGTGCCCGCCATCAGGCATGCATTCAGGACCGCAGGTTTCCGTCAACTATCCTAATGGCGGGAGGGCAGAAAAGCCTGATACTTTTTACCTTACCCTACACAACTCTAACTAAATGAATTAAAGATTCAGAGGAAATAAGTTCTCTGTGAAAGGTACTTACTTGATTTACTGACTCCATTGGGAATTATTAACTCAAGTACCATGGTGGAGTGAGTGTAATTGTTTTTACTTGGAAAAACACCTGAACCTAAATTGCCAGGTGCAAATACATTTATTTCTGTTAGACAGTGGGGATTCCATGGGGTTATTCCTGGCTTCCTCATCTGGGAACTGGATGAACCAGCTATTTGCATCCCATTCAAGAGATGAAAGGGAGAGAATTTACTAAAGAGGGCTTGCTCCTTTCATAATCACAGCTTGCCCAAGCAAAACTTGGAAGAAAAGTTTATCTTTTATTTTTGTTGATTAAACTTTTTTATTTTGTTACACTGTTTTTCATTTTTGTACAATATGTGATTTCTCCATTCAATTGTAGTCCCCATAAATCTTCAGCCACCACATCACATGTGAACTTGCGCTATACTCTGTGCTCATCTTTCCCCTATTTTGACCCATCTCCCACCCCTTCCTCCACAGTATGTCTCAGATCTATAGTTTGCCTCCAAGTTTTGTCTCTTTTTTTGACCCTTTATTCAATTTCTCTATATTCCTCACATAAGAAAAAACATCTGGTATTTTTCTTTTTCATTCTTATTTCACTGAGCATAACCCTTTCTAGTTCCATCCATGTTGCTGCAAATGGCATGAATTTATCTTTTTTGATTGCTGAATAGTATTTCATTGTGTGTGTGTGTGTGTGTGTGTGTGTGTATATATATACACACCCCATTGTCTTGATCCATTTACCTTTTTTTGGCATTTAAGTTTTTTCCATATCTTGGTTATTGTAAATAATGGTGCAATAAATATAGGAGTGCAAATTTCCTTTCAAATTAAAGTTTTTGTGTCCTTTGGTAAAGTCGTAGAAATTGAATCCCTAGGTCATATGATAGATCTTTTTCAGTGTTTTGAGGAACCTCCAAACAGCTTTCCCTAGGGGCTACACAAGTTTGCATTCCCACCAGCAGTATGAGAGGATTCCTTTTACTCCATGTCCTTGCCAGCATTTGTTGTTGCCAGTGTTTTTTTTTTTAAGATTTATTTATTTATACAAGAACCGGGGTACAGGCCAGATGTGTGGGAGGGTGAGAAGATTCAACAGAGACAGAGCAGAGAACAGAACAGGCAGACTGACGAAATACATTGCCAAGGGGAGCAGCGGGCAAGGCAGGAGAGGTCTGCCTCGCCACATGGGCATCTCTGCGCCCTGCGGGCATCTAACCAGCACTGCAGAGGCTGCTGCCAGCTTCACAGCACTGCACTCAACTGCCTATGCCACCAGGGAGGTCCTTAGTCAGTGTTTTAATATGGAGTGAGGTGGTATCTCATTATAGTGTTGTTGAACATTCTTTCACATACAGAAAAGTTTATCTTTGATACCTCCCTCCACACTGTCTGATCTTTAGCCTACATGCTCCACTGAAACTCTACTTTTGCAAGTGTGTGTGTGCGCACGCGCATGCGTGTATGCATGTGTGTGCGCACACACATACACACACATGTGCAGCTGTGGGATAGAAGGGAGAATTTTCTGGCACCCCTCTGGATTTTTCTCTGTCTGGCTGAATAATCAAATTAACACCAGAGGGATTAACAGGAAAAAAAATTCATTTCCTATATGGAAGGAACACTTAGACATGAAAGGGCTAGAGGAATGAAAGGTAAATTGAGGTTTATACACCGAGCTAAGGAATGGGATAAGGGTCTGGAACTTCAAGGAGAAAAGAGGGGGCTCATGGTGAAGAGAAGGTGATCTACATAAGGAACAGCAGATGCTCTGTAATTAGATGTTTGCCCTGCCAAGTAAATAGATTATTCAGATAGAAAGGTTATTTCTGCTAATAACCACAATTCCCTTTTTTTGCTTTTTTTTTCTAGGTAGTTAAGGGAGTGGTAAAAGTTTCTCTTGAGTCTGAAAGGTTCAGTTGATTTCATCTCAGAACAATTCACACACCAATGTGACACATCTTGGGGAGGCCTGTTCTAAACACCCTCATGTACATACAGCAACTAAAATAGCCCCCTCCTCCCTTCCTCCTGCCTCTTCTATGAGCTGGTTCCAGTGGATGGAACACACATGGGCAGACACTGAATGTACAGATGACTCATGCAACTTCAAGTTGTTACCCCCAGGGTGAATATTTTTATATTAAAAGACATTACTTGAGATCATGACACCTTGCCTTGATGGACTGCAGCTAGAATGTTGGAATTTTAGGCACAGAAGCAGGAGGATGGGGGGAATATTTGGGGACCAGCAAGTGAGATTGTGTGCCCTTCCCTGCAATCATGTTTTCATTGTGAACTCTCTTTTTGCTTGTGAATAATATCACTCTACTTGTGGATGTGGAGGAGCTAACCTGACCATGGTCTGGACCAAGTGTCTGTTGAGTGTGGGTCTTTGAAATGTATGTCAGATGTGTATGCCTTAGAGAAAAGATAAAAAAAGAGTTGGAGGGGTGGCCTAGAGAGAAGCTATGTAAATTTGTTGAGCAGTATCTCTTCTTTAAATGGGCTCATGGATAATTCAAATAGCTGGATTTTGATTACTCTTCTTAGAGATTGGTTCTATATAGTGAAAATGTGGGCTTTCAAGTCACACTGTTAAAGACTACCTTGTCAGGATTGATGATTTGCTTGATCCTACAGCGTAGTCTGACACAGCTTCACATTTGTGCTGAATACATGACCAGTGTGTGCTCTCTAGTGTGTGTGCATGTTCTCCTTCATTTTCTTTCTGGATATTTTTTCTTCAGCTTTATTTGGAGATGGAGCAAATAATTTTTGAAAGTAAGTTTCTGCTTAAACTGAGTGGACAGTAGCTAGTGAAGAAATCAGGAAGCTTCTAAGTGGAAAGCTCTGTGACACACGGTGTGTGAGTCTGTCATTCTCATCATTGTTGTATGCAGATGGCATCTATATGAGGTAGCAAAATCAGACATTAATTTATCATGTCTCTGGTTAAAGGTTTGGTTTTGCATCTTAATTATGGAAATGACATAAATACAAGTAAAAGCATGGTATTTGATAAATTTCTCTCTTCAAATGGGCTTTCTATACCAAGAATTTTACATTTAATTCAGTGTGTGCCTCAAGAAGACTTAAAAAAAATACAATATAACTTGGGAAAGGGGACTGAATAAGTTTAGTGCAATGGGGTGGTTCATCTATTAGAACAAGCTGAAAGGCACAGTGGCTCAACTGTGGGGAACAGTGCAGGGATACAAGGTATGAGGAGAGGTGGCAGGTACATCCACGGATCTGAAAGGGCCAGGCATGATAAGTGCACATGACAGATATACCCTTGTTCATCACATCCTGAAAATGGAGGGCTTTGCTCAAGGCTTGAAAGTGGCAATTTAAGACTAGAATAACGGATGCATTTTGCACAGATCATAAGCACTATTGATCATGTGTGGTGGCTTGAAAGAGGAGTAGATTCTAGAGAAAAGCAGATAAATAAGTGAAAAGTAAAACTGTAGTTGGTGATTACAGGTACATTAAGAACATTCAGGAAATCTCTCTATTTTTGAGGATGAGGTCATTTTTCTTTACAAACACCCTTCAGGGAAGGAGCAGTGAGTTGAACTACTGGTACAGCATCGTTTCTCTGTTTTTATGTTTCCTAGATATATTTCATTTATCCCTTATCAAAGTGGGATTTTCCTCTTTATTGGCAACTGTAAAAATGATAACTCAAAAAATTCTGTCTTTGTTACTGAACTTATGGTAGGGTTTCTAATGCTTCTAGCAAACTTTCTAGGCATAAGAAAGTGGCACTTTATTCTAGAAACTATCAATTTCTCTTTTGTTACTTCATTTCTAATAATCTAAATGTCTTAGTTTGCTATCACTTATGCTTTCCTTTAATAATTTTATCTTTGGTAGACTGATGGTCTCATACTAAGATGCTTTAAAAGGGGTTGGGCGGGCAGGCAAGTCATTTAGTCTATAGAGGTAGATCAAAGTTAATAATAGGGAAATGGTGAGGACTGTAACACACTGGAGCTCATGTGCCTTTGTCACAGGAGGCTGCTAGTTAGCTTCAGTCAGTAGTTACCATATGGGGATACAGACCCAATGTTGTGATTCTGTACAAATGATACCAGAGGTATGGTGAAAGAAGCAGTGCTTTTTGCCATTTAGAATATTGGAAACTAGAACTGTGATTTCTGGAAAATAATTGTTAAGAGGGAAAATAACACTCAATAAATAAGCAATAAGAAATTATCAACCAAACAAAAACAGATTCTTAGCTAAGCAATTCAAATAAAATTAACAAGTCATACTTGTCTATGTATGTACAATGCCCTGGGTTTGTCCACTGAAAAATCAAACCAGAAGCCAAAATTTGTATTCTTTGCTAGCTATACATCAAGAGTGAAGGCAGATATTACAGTTTAGAGTAGGAGAGGATTCATAGGGGGATAATATTTGAAGTATGATTTGAATTATGGATATGACCTTGTTACAAGCACACATATAATGTAGGGGCAGATCTAGTGAGCTGAATGGAGGAAAAGTCCCAATGTAGGAAACACCAAATAAATATGCAAAAACAAAGTATCAACAAAACAAAATAACAGTTTCTTAACCAGGCAATTCAAATAAAATTAACAAGTAATACTCTTCTATGTGTATTCAGGCCCTGGGTTTGCCCATTGGAAAATTAAACGAGAAGCTAAAATCTTTCACCAGTTCCTTTTTTGGGACAATGGCAACATCACTTTGATTTTAGTTAAAAGCACATGTGCTTTATCATCTTGCAGGTAGTGGACAACTCAGATGTCCACAGGAGGCAGGCAGGTAACCTAAAAAGAAAAATTATCTTGGAGAAGAGAATACTGTAGGCAAAAAATAGATTCAGATCCAGTGGATTGTTATGTGAAAATGCAGCAACAGTATTGTTCATGACAAGTTTTAAATTTTGGGTTTTTATTTGAAAGTTATGGTTTTCAGATGTTGGCAGCAAATTTACATTGAGAGAAAAGTGTGAATCAAAACTCTTTTGGAAGTCCATATGTAAAATGAATATATAGTTTGAGGGTGAGGTAGGAGGCACAGGTTAACCATGTTGCAGTTACCAAGGCATTGCTCTTCACTTTTTGAGCAAATAAGTGGGTTTCTAATCTTGGAGTGTATTCAGATATTATTGCTACCAGTAATGGGACAACTTTGGAGATGCCAGTATAATAAATTTGGCCTATACCATAATTACAAATACGTAAAAAGAAATGCACGTGAATAGGAGGTATAAAATAAAAAGTCTTGCAGGTAAAAAGCTTATCGTAATTATAAAATTTTTAATGTAGGAAAACATTGCTTTAAAAACTCTTGTCAGAAGTTTAGAAAAATTTGGTCTCCAAAACAATAATTTAAACCTGAGAAAAATTCAGGGGATATATGGACTTGAACAAAAGTATAATTACATTTTTATTTTCATTATCCTCTAACCAAAGTACATTTCCTTCAATTATGAGACAGTTTATAAACCTCAGATGTATAAACAGTACCTGTATGACATCGCCAATAGAAATCCTAGCAATTTTCATACAGTTGAAATTCTGAGGGTTTGAGATAACAGCTTTATATAGTAGGTGGTGGATTGTGTTCTTTAATTCATTAATAAAGATACCACATCCTATGTCACATATTTTAAAAATAATATTTCACTATTATTCTGTTTTTTAAACCTATATTTTATTTTAAAGATTACTTTATTTTTCTTGTTTTGTATTTTATTTTTTATTTTAAGGCTTACTTTGCAGTGGGGTTCATGGGACTTTACCAGACTGTCAAACAGTCTATGACATGAGAAAGTTAAGAAGTTCAGCTATGATCCAGCATAACCTTAAATTAAAAAGTTGCCTACTTTGGAGATAAAGGATTGCTTTTCCTTCTGCAAACTTTTCTGCCCAGGATAAAGGCAACCTTTCCAATCAATGTTTCTTATTGCTTAAAGGAATTCAAGAGTAGTTAGGATCATTCATTACTCTGAAACAGATTAGGTACAGGCATGAATTTAATAATGAAGTTTTTGGAGAAAAGTAAAGTCCGATATCTAAAAGCAGGATAAGGGAGAATTGACAGAATGTTGATGTGTGGTTATGTCAGCATCATATCTAAGTAGAAAGATGAAAACATGAAGTGAGACCTAAAGATGGTAGAGCTGGGTCAGGGAAATTCCATCCATGGGTACATTTTCTCCAAAAGAGACGTAGGTGTTCTGGATTGTGGCTGGGGGGCAGAGAGGACTTGCTTAATTTTTTTAGAAAAGATATCTCCTGAAGCGTTTCTTTTTTTTTTTTTTTAAACCTTAGTAATGATTAAAGGACAGACTTTCCATCTCCCAGGGAAATGTACTGAATATGACCAAATTAGCTCTGAATTTGCTATTATTTAAATGCAGTTTCTTGTATTTATTAAAATGAAGTGACTGTCATATTAAAATTGAAAACAAGCAGTTGCACATGCAAATTATTTCTAAAGTTCAACTGCTGCTAAATGAGACGCAGTGCTCCTAAACTTAGAAATGCTTAACATAAATTATGACCTAATTAACATTTGCATGGTAATCTGGACTTCCTACAGCTTATTCTGCTAATTAACACATGACAAATGAGCACACATTAATATTTTATTGTAACATAACTTGTCCAAGAAAGCGTCTTAACTCCTTGGAAAACATTCTGTTGTGGTTTTTTTTCCCCCCCTTCCTGGGATGTATCCTATTGTGGTTTATGCCATTATATAATTTCGATGATAAAATTGTTTCATGGTGTGCATTTATTTAGGAGTATATTTTTTCTCCATGTAACTTCTTTTTTTCTTATTCTTTCTGGGAAATATTTGCCTTTTTTTAAAGAAAAACTAATTGCCTTGATATGTGCATCTTAGCTAATTATCACTTGCCATAGTGAGTGTACATTATATACCCACAATGTTGTCTCTCAGAGCTATGGGGCCTGAGCAAACCCCAGCCCACCAAGGAGAGCAGAAACAAAGGTGAGGCTATGGATTTTGTACTTTGGAAATGATTTCCTCTTGGTGGTATATTCAATTCATTTGTGACATCTTTAATCCAAGTTATAATAGCTCTCAAAGTAGTAATTTGTGAGTCCAGAATTCTTTCATCATCTCTATCAGGGACTGAAAACACCTCCAAGGGGCTCTTGTAACTTTGATTGCTGGTGGGTTGCAGCTTTTCTATTTTGATTTGCTTTCTTTGTGTATTATAGGGGTTTTGTTTGTTTAGTTTTAGTTGGGAATTTCCAAGGATGATTGCAAAGTGGTTTCTTATCATATAAATCTTCATGTGTGATACATGAGCTCTAGAACATTTTCTATCCAAGTGAATAACAATTGTTTATGATGGACAATATATTGGATATTTTGGAATCACGTTACCTAGGCACCTAGTAAATGAATGAGAATGTCTTGTATCTATGTTTAAAGATATCATGAAGGTAATTGTGCAACCTTTCCTTCCTAATGTTTGAGGGATTCCCAAACCTACTAAAAAAAATTGAAGTAACCTTGGTTTAATAACATTATATAGGTTTCAGGTGTATAACATTTAACTCAGTATCTATATGTACTATATTATGATTGCCATTAAAAGTTCACTTTCTTTCCTGCATCATACAGTTGATCCATTTTATCTGACTTTATCCATCATTTTGTTTTTAAAGTGTAAGAGTTTGCTTTTGTTTTGATTAGCTAGTTCATTTGTGTTATCTTCCTCATGAGTGAAATTTTACTATTTGTCTTTCCCCATCTGACTTATTTCACTTAGTGTAATACCCTAAAGGTACATTCATGTTGTTGCTGATGTCAAGATTTCATCTTTTTTTAATAGTTGAGTCATATTCCATTGTGTGCATATATACATTACATCTTCTTTATACCTTACTCTCTCACTGGGCACTTAAGTTGTTTGCAAATTTTGTCTATTGTAAATAATGTTGCAAAAACATTGTGTCCTTATAACTCTTTGAAATGATTTTTGAAAGGTTTTAAAACCACACTTCTTAACAACCTCCAGCAAAGGGATGCATTCTCCAAATCAGAAGCTCTTTGGACCCTATTAGGGTTTTCATCATGGAGGTTTCATTTTGTAGGCATGGTTGATTAAATCACTGACCACTGGTGATTGAACTCAACCTCCTACCCCTTTCCTGTCCCTTGGAACAGGATTTTGGGACTGCAAGTTCTAACCATAATTATGCTTATTCTCTCCAGTGACCACGACCCATACCAAAGGAATCCAGGGGCCACCTAACCACCAGTCACTTCATTAGCATTCAAAAAGACACTCATCACTGTGGATATTCTGAGTCTCAGAGTTTCCTGGGCAAGGAAGTAGAGAAAAAGACCAAATATATCTAGATATCTAGATATATTTAATAGATACATATATGTAATCTCACAATATCATAGCTGTCAGCTTTTACTTAGAGCTCACAAGAAGGCCACTTAAAGTGCTGAAGAATACAAACTATAAGTGTGACCTGTATGTTTCATTTAGTCTGGAAGACTATGTATAAAATATGTTGCATGTATGTGTGTGGCTGGATAGCTATAGATATAGACAGATATGTGAATATACACACATGCAAATATATTGCTGTATGTATATGTATATATCTACAGCTCTATCTAACTGGAAACAACCCAGGTGGAAAATCTAATGGAATGACAAAACATTAACCAGAAATTGAGCTGTGGGTAAATATTTAAATGAGGAGTTCTCAACATACAGAGTTATCTCCTGATTTCCAGGAGGTAAAACCTCTTGCTAATTTCTAGGAATTATTCAAGATTATAGAAAGGCATCAAAGAGGCAATTGTAAACTGAGGCAGGATAACTTATGATCAAGATTTGATAGATTCCTAGAAGAGAGGAAGAGAAGCAAATACCCAGAGGAGAACTAGAGGGAAAATTCTGGAAGGGTACATGCTCACTCCCTCCTATGGCTCTGGATCCCTGTCGGATAGAAGACTGACCAGCTTCCATGAGACATGTCTTAAAGGGAAATTAAGTAAAAATAGTGAGTGCTGTAGAACTTTTGACATGGTTCCAGGCAAGATGGCCAACTGCACATAGAATAACTGGAAAATAGACCTTTTGGTTAGAATTGTTTGGAATCAATGACACAGAGACTTATAGTAGAATCATTCCCATCATACTGAGAGGGACTGAGGTTTGAGGTTTGACAATGAGATTATTTTTCTTCAAATTAACTCCAAATCTACTTTCTTATAACATGTATACCTTGGTCCTTGTTTTGTGTCCTGTAGCCATCCTAAACATAAAGGATCTGTATGTTCATTGGTCCAGACCATCTTTTTGGATATTCCTGTTTTTTTCCCCAGATGAATGCCCCGTTCCTTATCATTCATTCTTTGTAACATATATGCATATTCTCTCACCGGTTTTCTTATTAACTTCATTATCAATTAAAAGTTCAGTGCTTTTTCCTCTCTAAGAATTAAGGCTCAGTGAGGGTAAGAGGTTCTTGTTTGTTGACTTCATTTAGCAAAGTCTTGAATTAGCCATGGGTTCAAAAAATATTTGTCAAAAGAATGAATTTGCAAGTTGGTCAGTCTCCTAGATAAAAAATTGGACCCAGTTCTGTAGATATGGACTGTTGTTTGTAAAACACTAACATTTTTCTCCTGGAAACACTAATGCCTTTCACTTTCATTTGCGATTATTCATTTTAACTTGTTACTTTTTTACAACATGTTTTTGAATTTATGGCCAATTTATCAACTTGCCATAGGCATTTATTGTCTATTTACATCTTGAATTTGTGGCCAACTTTAGTTCTTAAATATCTCTTGAATAGGATGCTCTGAGCCGTTTTTCTTATTCTTATGCTCCTGAATTAAGTGCTTGATTTGATAGGTAATAGAAGTACTTTAGGTCTAAGAAATAGCATATTGCCTGGCACATGGTAGGTGTCTACATGGTTTTAAAAAATTGTGGAGGTAATGGTTTTAAAAAATTGATTTATTAAAAAATGTTGTTATTGCAAGTTTGGACTTTGCATCAAGTAGCATTTGTAATTGGCTAAGTGTTATGCTTATCCATTAATGAAACTCCTTCCCTCCTTTCCTCCCTCTTTCCTTCTTTCCTCCCATTCAACAGGCATTTATTGATTATCTGTTCTAGATATTATGACTCAAAGCTAAATGAAACCATGGCCCTGCTGCTGAGGAGCTGGCAGAAAGACAAATGCATAAACAATTATAATATAATTAGGAATATAATTCTTCTTGTAACAGAATTAGGAAACATTTTAATTAATATGAAGATAGTCAAGGTACCCTTTTCTAACCACTGTAATACTTCCTGTTGCTTCCTTTGACATTTGCCCTCCTCACTATTCTTCAGGTGGCAGCAGTACCTTCACTACCTTTGGAAAGCAATTCATTGCAAATCACCTAGCTCTGAACACTGGTTACTAGAGGTTAAGCACTAATCCATACAAGGCAAAAACTGATTCTAACTTAAAAAGGTTTCAAGTCATCTATATGGTGAAAAGTTAAAGAACTAATTTAAATAAATGGTGCATATAAGTATGAAATATAAGGAGCAAGATTTTAAGGTGTGGACACCATGCGGAAGGTGTTGTTTTGGCCCTGGGGACTTAGATGCGCTCCTCAGCAGCTTAACTTTGTTGTAGGTCTTCTCTTGCAGAATCAGACACCTATCTCTTGTTCTGACAGATTCCTCTTGTTTATATTAGCTGGCTATTTCTGCTGTTGTGAGACTTGAGACATCATAATAAGGCAATGCTGACGGCTCTAAGCTTTTAAATCTTTAATCACTCCAGTTCCTGTTCTTGGGTTCATGTTACCTAAGTAGGCGCCACTATTCTCAGGAATAGAGCTGCTAAAATAAAAATGTATCTGTGTCTTCTCTTCCCTTGTGGTTGACCTAAAACAAACCCCAAAGATCATGGAACTGGAAACCACAAACTTCTTATTTCCTACAAAATTATTCTTAGTCTGATCAAGAAAGACCCCATGTGCTATGGTTGTAATCAGCATAGCTGGTTGTTTCCCTTTGCCCACCTTGTTTCTTAGTCAGTGCATATGTTGTTCTTGTTTATTCTCCTTAAAGCAAATAATAATAAAGACAACAACAATAATAGCAGCTAATATTTTGAGAAGTCATGGGCTAAGTGCCCTACAGGCAGTGTCTGATTTAATCCCTTCCTTACATTTTGTGCAGAAGATCTAAGTTTATTGTGTAGGTTGTCTGTGATGCAGATTTCTGGGTTCTGAGATTAGCGATTTCAAATCATTTCTGGGATGAGGTACAGGACTTTATACTGTTGGATGGTTTTGAGAAAGGGAATAGCTTTTACTCTTCAGTTTTTAACATACATGCTATTTTATTCTGGTGAAGATGGTGTAAGGACTGCATTTTGGGAAACAAAACATAATAATGTGTTACGTACCATAACAGATAAATCACTGAGATGGAAAAACAAGAATCTTTGTCTGCCAGATATCGGTAAATCAGGGAAGACTCACTGGAGGAGTTGACGTATGGTTTTTAAGAACAGAACTTTAGAACTGGGCACCCTGAGTTCCCATCCCAGCTCTGCCTCTTGATAGTTGAGTGACCTTGACTAAGTCCCATATTATCCTTTCTGTGCCTTAATTTCTTCCTGTGTGAGAAAAGGATAGTAATAGCACTTGACTTATATGGTCACTTGAAGAACTGTATGAGTTAATACCTGTAGCTTTCTTAGAATAGTGCCTAGAACTTTGAAAGTACTATTTAATGATGGACACTCATATTTTTATTCGTCAAGGGTAAAATCCTTGAACAGAAGCTTAAAGGATGAGGAGTGTTACCTAGTGTATTACCAGATGTGGTAATAGCAGGTGGTTTCTGCAGCAGCACAGACACCATGTGCAAAAGCAGAGAGATGAGCAATAGCCTTATGTTCAAGGAGCAGAAAGCCTGGGATATGAGGTTGGAGAAATATGTAGGGGTTAGGTCATGAAGGTTCATGGGTTTTATATTGCAGACTTTAAAGTGAAGGAGAATATTCCCAGGAGTATCAGTGGGTGGTAGTCTTGGTATCACTCTGCTATCAGTGGAAAACGGCTCTGAGGGAAGACCACAGGCAAGGTGACTGGAAGGACCTGTAGGGATCCGAGTGACAGATGGTGAAGATATGGATTATAAACAGTAATGAAAAGATAGAGAGGGGATACTTAAGAAATATGTAGAGGATAAATTAGGCAGGTTTTGATTTTATGAGGACAGGTTTAAAAAAAGACATGGAAAAAAGTCAGGTTTCTGTCTTAAGAACTGGGTGAATGGCAATGCCAGTAACTGAGATAAAGAATAGGGGTTCTCTGCAGATTCAGTGAGTTCAGTTTGATCTATGTGGATTGTGGTAACCGTGGGATGCCCGCAGAGAGATATCTATAGGCAGTTGGACATTATGAATGTAAAGTTTAAGTCATTTTTTGGAGCTGAAGTTTTGAACACATGATAGATAATTTATATTACATTATGTGTCATATATATTTTATGTATATGTAATATGTATGAAAGCTCTGGGAAACTGAAAGGAAAACTGCAAGTATAAGGCTCAGAGTAGCATCAGTCTATTCTTGCAGTTTTCAGCAATAATAAGCTTAAGTTACACTATAAAGAACTCCAGTGAATTTTTTTTCCTGAGACAGAGCAACACACTCTTTCCCCAGCTCATTAAAAGGATTTCTGAAGAGAAAACATTGAGTGCAGAGATATACACTTACATTATAGACTTCCAAAGAAAATTTTCAGACAAGCCATCCTCATTCTTGGCTAATTATAAAATAAGTAGATAAACCAATGGAAGAGACCTCCTTTGGGTAGACTTTTGCATTTTTGTGGACTTCTGAGAGGATTAATTATACCTATAGCTTTTTTTTTTCTATAAGCAGAAAGCATTTTTATAGATTTACAGAACATGAAAGTTAGAAGCAATCTGATAATATATGTTAAAAAAAGGAGGTCCCCACAGGCTGAATGATTTAATCCAGATGTTCCAGCCAATGTATGTCAGGACTAGGCTGTTAAAATAAAGTCCATTGGATTGGATAAATGAATTTCTACAGTGCTCCATGCTGACTACTTTTCAATATGGAAATACATATCTTTGTTACCTTAAATATTCTCTTCTCTTTTTATTAGTTGCCTTGTAGGTATGGGGAACAGAAAACTATAAATGAACATAGCATTGTCAGGGTGGACATGGCTTAGAAAGCTTCTCCTCAACAAAACCTAGCATACTATGAATAGTTGCAAACCCGCTAATAAAGTTTGATTGGAAAATTCTATTGGATTAAAATGTTTCCAGATTTAAGATATAAATGTCATATTCTCATGCACAATTATTCTTTTCCTGAATGCATACTAGTTAGTGGTGGTAGCAGTAGCTGAAGTGTAAATAACTCTGCAAGATGGTAGTAATAGGAACAATTATGATGAGGAAGACAATACATGCATTTTGTTTTCTATGTAAGAGAGCATTTTTATTGACAGTATATATATATATATATATATATATATGCTGTGTGTGTACACACACACACACACACACACACACAGACAAACATGTAATTGAAAACTTTTACACTCAGCCTCAAATTCCTGGGATTAGATCCTAGTGCAAACATTTTGTAGCTATGTGACCTACAGTAAATATTTAAATTCTTAAGGTCTCAGTTTTCTTATCAGTAAAGGAAACTAAAAGTGCCTGCATGAAAGGGATGTGGTGAAACTCAAAGGAAAACAAAAACGTATATAAAACATCTGGCAAAATTTAGAACTAACTCTATGAGGGTGGCTTTATTCTCAGGGAGGTAAAATTTACAAGTTTGTTTTATGGTGGATCTTGAACTTTAAATCCATATCTATCTGACTCCTGAACCTGTCTGATAACCACTGTATACATTTTCTTTTTCTTTTTTTTTTTTTTTAATAAATTTTATTGTTATATTCCCCATACAATTGCAGCCCCCCCATTCTGACCCCAATCCCTCCCCTCCCACCCCCGCCCCCCTAAAAGTGTCTCTGGTTCATAGTTTTTTGTTGATTTTGATTTTCACTTTCTTATAGTTATTCATTTTCCTGGTCCCTTATTTAAGTTTTCTAGATTCCTGCTATGAGTGAGACCATCCGGTATTTTTCTTTTTCTTTTTGGCTTATTTCGCTGAGCATGATCCCTTCCAGCGCCATCCATGTTGCTGCAAATTGCATGTGTTTATCTTTTTTGAATGCTGAGTAATATTCCATGGTATATATGTACCACATCTTCTTGATCCAGTCATCTACTTTTGGGCATTTGGGTTGTTTCCAAAGCTTAGCTATTGTAAACAGTGCTGCTATAAACATAGGGGTGCAGGTGTTCTTTGGAATTGATGTTTCTGTGTCCTTTGGGTAAATACCTAGGAGTGGAATTGCTGGATCATATGGAAGCTCTATGTTTAGTAGGTCCAGAAATCTCCATACAGCTTTCCACAGTGGTTGGACCAGTTTGCACTCCCACCAACAGTGCAGAAGAGTTCCTTTTTCTCCACACCCTCGCCAACATTTGTTGTTGCTAGTTTTTTTAATATGTGCCATTCTCACTGGTGTAAGATGGTATCTCATGGTAGTTTTGATTTGCATTTCCCTGATGACAAGTGATGTTGAACATTTTTTCATATGCCTGTTGGCCATTTGCATTTCCTCTTCAGAGAAGTTTCTTTTAAGCTCTTCTGCCCATTTTTTGACTGGATTATTTTCTTTGTTGTTGTTGAGTCTCATCAGCTCTTTGCAGATTTTTGTGATCAGTCCTTTATCATTAGTGTTGGGTGCAAAAATGTTCTCCCAGTTGGTGGGGTTTCTCTTTGTTTTTGTTATTGTCTCTTTTGCTGTGCAAAAGCTCTTTAATTTGATGTAGTCCCAGCTGTTTATCTTTGCCTTCACTATCACTGCTTTGGGTGATGTGTCTGTAAAGATGTCTTTGATGTGCAAATCACGTAGTGTTTCGCCTATATTTCCTTCTATATATTTTATGGTTTCAGGTCTTATGTCTAGTTCTTTAATCCATTTTGAGTTGATTTTTGTGTATGGTGTGAGGTGGTGGTCAAGCTTCATTCTTTTGCATGTAGCGACCCAGTTTTCCCAGCACCATTTATTGAACAAACTTTCTTTGCTCCAATGCATATTCTTTGCTCCTTTGTCAAAGATTAGTTGACCATAAATCTGTGGGTTTATTTCTGGATTTTCTATTCGATTCCATTGGTCTGTATGTCTGTTCTTGTTCCAATACCATGCAGTTTTGATGATTATGGCTTTGTAATATAGTTTGAAGTCTGGGAGTCTGATGCCTCCATTCCCTTCTTTTTTTTTCAGGAGAGCTTTGGCCATTCGGGGTTTTTTGTGATTCCATATGAATTTCATCAATAATTGTTCTATTTCTTTGAAGAATGACATTGAAATTTTGATTGGAATAGCATTGAATCTGTATATTGCTTTTGGTAGGATGGCCATTTTAATAATGTTTATTCTTCCAATCCATGAGCAGGGGATGTCTCTCCATTTCTTTGTGTCTTCTTCTATTTCTTTTAACAGTGTTTTATAGTTTTCTTTGTATAGGACCTTTACCTCTTTTGTTAGATTTATTCCCAAATATTTGATTTTTTTTGTTTCAATAACAAAAGGGATGGTCTTTTTGATTTCTTCTTCTTCAGATTTATTGTTTGTGTATAGGAAGGCTACTGACTTTTGCGTGTTGATTTTGTATCCTGCCACTTTACTGAACTGATTGATGAGTTGAATTAGCTTTTCTGTGGAGTTTTTGGGGTTCTCTATGTATAATATCATATCGTCTGCAAATAGTGATAGTTTGACTTCTTCTTTTCCTATTTGGATTCCTTGGATGTCTTTCTCTTGTCTTATTGCCCTGGCTAGGACTTCCAGTATTATATTGAAAAGCAATGGTGAGAGTGGACATCCTTGTCTTGTTCCAGATCTTAATGGAATTGCTTTCAGCTTTTCACCCTTGAGAATGATACTGGCTGTTGGCTTGTCATAGATGGCCTTTATGATGTTGAGGTATGTTCCTTGTATCCCCAGAATTTCAAGGGCTTTTATATGTTGCTTCACAATTGAATCTTGAAAATTGATTCTTGAATCTTAAAATTTTTTAATCTTTTTATTATTATTATCCCCAAACAGTTTTCAACATAGAGATTCCCCACTCCTGAATCATCTGAAATTATCACAGCAAGATTATCTCCATTGAAAAATTAGTGCTTGGGTCATGGGTTATTTGTCTTTCCCTGGTGACAAAAGGCACATAGTTAGAATGTAAGACCAACATCTAGACAACATTGAATCACAGGAGAGAGAGCCAGGGTTAATAAACATTGTTATTTAGTACAATAAATCTGCTTGTTTTATGTACAGTATTCCATTGAAACTGGCCACAATTGGATCCTGTTTTTCAAAGACTGCATAGTTATTGCTTTGAATTCTTTTCTGTATGGATACACTAATTGAAACAGGGTAAAATTAGCTATTTTGATTTTCCATTGAAGTTTGAGACCCTTGTGGCTCCATCTCTTACTCCTAGGCTAATAGACTATTAGTCAACTTCAGTGAGTTTTCTTCCTCTCGCTTCCTTTTCCATAAGCTGATTTAGAAACCAACTTGTTCGTTGTGATAAGAATATTGAAAACCTAACTAGGATGTTAATTCAATCCCAGAAAGAAAAGATAGGTTCAGTTGAATTGTAATGAATTTCTTTCATTCTATACTGTTTCAAGTCCCAAGGACTTTAACAAGGGAGTTTTAAAAAGTAAATGCTGTTTTATTACATATTGTGAAGAAGCAGCAATTAAAATGTCTAATTAAGTTAACCTCTAACGCTGGACAACTTTTCATTGTCTCAAGTGAATAGAAAGATGAAGCTGATGATACCATTGCTATTAATGGACCAAGAACCAATACCTGCCATAAGAAAAAAAGCACTCCCAATCATCCTAAGAAAAATCTCCAACAACAGAATTAAATAAGCATCATAGTAATGTTGTGATTTCTTTTTCTGTTGCCTTAATACCATATAAGCATTCTTGGTGAAAGATAATTGGAAAAACTAAATTCTAGCCCTATATGTTTTGACTCATGATCTATATGACTTTGGGCTTTAGAGTGAGATTAAAGAAAAAAGGAATCTACAGAAGCCCCAAGAAAAATCTATAAGCTTTAAGGAGTCATTGCATTATTTCTACTTCATAATTAACTTATCCTTATTATTTTTTAAAGATTTATTTATTTATGCATATAAGAACTGGGATATAGGCCAAAGGGGCAGGAGGTGAGGATTCACCAGAGACAGAGAGGCTTCCCAACATAAAGGATTTGAAATAGTATGAAGACTGCTGTATGTCATGAGCATACATAATAGGAGAGTATCCCCAAGCTCAGAAGAGGACTCAGCTCTGTCTAGGAAGTAAAAACATTATGAACAGGAAGAATATTAATTGAGGCACTTAACTGACCAAGCCTCATCTACATTTAATTTCTAAGTAGTTAAATATTTCAGGTGATTGTCTCTTGCCTTTGCTTGAATTATCTGGATTTTACTTCCCTGTTTTCCATAGATTTTATGTGAAAATCATTTAAAATAAAATTATACATCCCAAAATATTGAAGATGTATACCCCAAAATGATCATTATGTGCAGATAGTGAGATCATAAATGATTTTCTTATTTTTTCTTATTCTAAACTTGCTTAAATATTTAGCTTCTTCTAGTCCCATAGAACAGACTGTTTCGAACTAGCAAAACATGGAAGTGCTATGGTCACTTGGGCCAATTGGGCTCTCTGGGAATCTGTGAACCTGTGAACAGGTATTCGTATACCTTGGGACTCATGGGAAATGGAAATGAGTGCAAAGCCTCCCTGTATGCCTCAGAGGGACACTGGCAATTACAGGCTTTGTGTTGTTGGTCTTGGCTCCTTTTGGGCTACGTGTGTGTGTGTGTGTGTGTGTGTGTGTGTGTTGCTTCTGGCCCATTATCAACTAGCTTCATTCAGTCCTTGTTTGATATTTGATCTCTCTCTCAGCTTCTTTTATCCCATGGTCTCTCCTTTTTTATTTTTATTTTTTTATATAAATTCAGCTCGTTCACCAAAACAGAGTTCCTTACTAAAGAACTCCAAGTATGGCTCTGGAAGGTTGTTACCACCCCTAACACTCATAGGAGACTGCAGATCAAATAGTATTTTCTGCACAGGCGAGGAGTGCATCTTATTTATTTTTGGCTTTTATACAATGCAATGTGTGTATCTATCATTTCCAATAATGCAAGTTTCTGTCATATTTAGAATTCACAGGAACTATCTCAGAGACTAGGAAAAAAGTTTAATTCAACTTTCTATATTCTTTAGTTTGAATAAGATTTTAATAAATTCCCCCAGTGAGCGAATTTTGATTATCTTTTCAAGTATTCTTATGGGGACTGTGCTATCCCCCAAACCTCTTCCCACACTTGATGCAGTGAAACTGCAACACAACACACATACCTGCTTGAACAGATGTGCCCAACATGAAAAACTCTACCTCAGGTCTTGATCTTTATTGTAGAGCTGAGCAATGATTCTGTTATTGTCTGGGAAAATCAACATCAGACACTTGATGAAGCTCACAATTATGCTCACTGTCGAGGCACAACCCCTTGTACTATTAAAATGGCCAGCCTTTAAGACATGGAGCATTTCCTGATGTTTTGATTTGATTAGTGGTCCAGAATGCAAGCCTCCTAGAGCCACTTCCTCTTCTTCCACAAAGTGCTTTATGATCACAGACAGTTCCAGAATATGTTCAGGTTATTGAGGACATTGATCATTAACTTCACCCAGGAGGGAATCTGAACAGGGGTCAATAAATACAGAGTTCCAGATTGTTTAGAGCTTCTTGGAGATGCAAGTCCTTTCCAGGATGTCCTGTTACAACTTGGAAAGCGTCCAGTCTTTCTCTGAGATTTTTTATTTCAGCAGCGTGAATTGTGTATATTATATATCTTTATTGCTTGACTGTTGCACAGTGTTAATGCAGCTTTTTTCCTTCTTGTTTTCACTTATTCCTAAGTTATAAGATCAACCAACTGCATAAAAAAGCATTTTGACATTACCTTCCTCTTTTGATTTCGAATTTCACATCTTAATTGTTGCGTTTTAAAATGAAAATATTATGTAGTGAGAATGCACAAAAGATACCATCATTTATTGTTAATTTAGCATAAAAAGTGATGGCAGCTTGTTGCCAGTAATGATCTTGAAGTTGTTAAACTTGTGGCCACAGAGCCTACTGTGATATAAACCCATTTTCCCAGACAGTGACTTGGTGGATAGGAAATCCTTGATCTTATCAGACAACAAAAGGCTTTAGGAAGTGTTCTTTTAAATGATTAACAAAAAGAATTTTTCCCTTGATCAGGATCATTGAGGTTAAAATGAGATGTTAGAGCATTATTTTCCTTGCAAGTTCATCATTTTATCAAAATGAAAAGGGTCTTCAACAAGACACCCCACAAATCCCAAGACAATAATTACATTCTTGGAACTGGAAATCTTGCATGTTTGCAGACATTTTAGAGTTTGGCATTTGTGGCTTTTTGCACACTATGAAATATTTATGCGTTGTTCAAATAACCCTGCTTAGTTACCATTGGATACCTACTGTTGTACAGGAATTGCATTTAGAAAGCAATTGAATCTGATTTGCAAAATCCATAAAGCTCTCATACCCAGACACTTCAGTAGAAATTTTTTTGAGACAGCAGTTAAAATGCTGGGAAATAGATGTTAATTTAGTTTAGAGGTTTTCATGTTTTTGTGGTAGAGAAAGAAAATAATTATTCTCAATATTTTGCATTTCATTTAAAGGACATTTTGCCAATAACATTTGACTGTCTGCACTAGACATTTTTATTTTATTTAATTAATTAGTTTTTATAGTCATTCCCCCACTTCTCATCCTCATCTCTGCTGTTAGTCCTCCTGTCCTCCTGCTAAGAGCTTTTTTTTTTTATATATCTTTTTCTTTCTCTCTTTCTTCTTCTTCTTCTTTTTTTTTTTTTTTCTGGTCCCTCCACACAGAAACCCTGACCTAGATAGACTATTTCTTGCCAAGCTCTCTGAGACTCTGGGTCAGGATAACATCAGTTTGGCAACAACTACCATTTGATTTTGATTGTACTCCCCCTGAAAGGTGCCTCCTGCTCTCTGCATACACCATCCCTTATGCCTTTTTGACCTCTCCCTTCTTCCTCCTTCTTGATTTTTGGATAGAGCCCATGTGAGTGGGATTGCTGGGCCAATTGCATTTTTGTTTTTACTTTTATTAAGGTAAATCCAGATTGCTTTCCAAATGTCTGCAGCATTTTGCATTTCTTCCAACAGTGTAATAGAGTTCCTCTTTTTCTATATATTCTCTAGCATTTGTTGTTGGGGGTCTTTTTTAACATTTGTCATTCTCATGGATGTTAGCTGATATCTCATTATGGTTTTGACCTGCATCTCCCTTACTGAAAGCAATGATGAACATTTTTCCATGTATCTGTTGACCTTCTGCATATCCTCTCTGGTGAATTTTCTATTCAGATCTGCTGCCCATTTATTAATTGGGTTGTTTGGTTTTTATAGTTAAATTGAATATGTTTTTGTACATCTTGGCTATTAACCCATTGTGTGGTATGTAGTGTTTGTATATTTTCCATTCAGTAGGATGTATTTTTAGACTACTAATATTTTCTTTTGCTTTTTTTAAAGATTTATTTTTATACAAGAACTAGGGTACAGGCCAGATACATGGGAGAGTGAGGGGGTTCACCAGAGACAGAGTGGGGAGCAGTACAGGCAGACGGACTGAAACCACTGCTGAGGGGAGCAGCGTGCGAGACAGGAGAGGTCTGCTGCACCATAGGGGTATCTCTCTGGCCGGCCAGGAATCGAACCTGCACTGTAGAGGCTGCGGACAGCTTCACAGTGCTGTGCTCAACCTGCTGCGCCACTGGGGAGGCTCTATATTTGACATTTTATCATAAAATAATGTACATCTCTACATCATTACTTTTCTTAAATGGAAATCTATTTTATCTGATATAAGTATAGCTGTTCCTGACTCTTTTTTTTTTTTTTAATTGCCATTTGCTTGTAGGACTGTTTCCAACCTTCAACTCTAAATCTGTGTTTATCTTTGTTGAGAAAATGATTTTTATGTAAACAACAGAAGGTTGGACTATGTGTTGAAACCCACCCAGCCCCTCTCTACCCTTTAATAGGTGAATTCAAATCATTTATGTTTAAGGTGATTATTTAAACTAGACATAAATTCTCATTGCCATTTTGTCTATTTATATTTTTAAAATTTAGTTTTGGCTTTATTTTTTGGGCATCTTTCTTCTATGTTTTGTTTAATTTACATTTTCATTCTCTACATGTTACGTGTATTAGTTTTTATTTGAAGGTTATAGTGAAGTTAATTTGTTATGGTCTATGCTTGTGATCTCTTAGATGGTTTGATCTCGTATTGGTCCTACTTGGTCCATTTTCACTCTCCTCCTCTTCCATGTTATATAATTTTTATATCTATTTGTAGATATATTTTATTGCTCTTTAAACATTTTTATTTTATTTTGAGGGGTTACATTTTGCTATTCCACATGTACACATGTTCTACTCAATCGTCACCAAACCACTTGTTTCTCCATCCCTATCTTTTCCCTCCCTTGTTGCTTTTTAATAGCCTCTTTAGTAATTTTTTAAAAATATTTATTTATTTATTTATACAAGCACTGGGTACAGTCAGAGATCCACGAGGGTGAGAGAATTCACCAGAGCCGGAGGGGAGAGCAGAGCAGACAGACTGACAAAGTACACTGCTGAGGGAAGCAATGGGTGCCAGGGGAGGTGTGGGTTGCAGGAGAGGTCTGCGCGCCATGTGGGACCCTCGCCTGGCAGCGGGGTATCGAACCTGTGCTGCAGAGGCTGCGGGCATCTTCGCAACCCAGCGCTCAATCGCTGCGCCACCGGAGAGGCTCCTCTTTAGTAATTTTTTAATGTTTGGTTTGATGTCGATATATTCTTTTAATTTTTCTTTTTCACTGAATCTCCTTACCCTTCTGTCTAAAATGGTAGCCTGGCAGGATAATGTATTCTATGTTGCACATCCTTTTCTTTGAGTACTTTAAATATCTCCTACTATTTGTTTTTTGTCTATAAAGTTTCCCACTATAAAGTCAGCAGACATACTAATAGGTGTTCCCTTACAAGTTCTGTGAATGCTTGGGGTATTCTGTTCTTGTCATTGGCTTTCAACAGTTTTATTATGATGTGTCTTGAAGTGTGTCAGTGTGATGTTATTTTGTTTGGAACTCTGGGTATCTTGAATCATGGTCAATTATTTGTTTCCCAGATTGAGGTGGATTTTAGAAATATTTCCTTAAAGAATATTTCAGTATCTTTCTCTTTCTTTTGCCTTTCTGGAACTCCCATGATATACATATTATTCCTCTTTAGGTTATCCCAGAAAGTTGTTACACTCCATTTTGTAATATTTTTCTTGTTATTGTTCTATTTGTATGTACTCCTCTCATAAGAAATTGGGTATAACCTTAGTTTTTTACCCAGGATATTTAGGTGTTCATTAGTTAAAAAAACAATGCATTTTTACCTGTTCAAATGACTGGACATTTGTGCTACTAAGAAGTAATAGGTAGGTAGTAAATGGGGCAGTAGGGTGCTGAAAGATCACATCCATGTGAAAATTAAGTGTTCAAGGTTCCTACAGTGCTTCAAGTACAAAAGTTATTTGGTAAGGGCCTGTTATGATCCCTTACTCTAGACCAATTCTTTGATCATTGCATTTCAAATAGCCTCAAGCCAGTCTTAATCTTTAGGCTGTGGTTGATCAATTGTTGTAACACTGGATAGGGACTATATTTGATGCAAATACAGAAGCTTGTCGTTGTTCTCTTTACCTTTGAGTAGGGAATCTTTATTCGTAGCACTTGCTTTGTTGTGAAGTTCCAGGTGCTTCAAACTTTGATTAATGAAAGCATTTTGTTATTGCTCCAGTTTTAGCCCCGAATGTGGGTTTAGGAGCTGTTTAGACTATTACAGACACAGGCTACACATCATAGCCTCCTTTTTGAGGAGACACGTGATCCAGCACGTGATCCCATTTTGTTTCCAACTGTTACATTTTGGGAGCCATAGGCTCAAGCCTTTAATCACCAGTCTGCAGGCTACTCCTGAAAGTCTCTGTCCCTCATGCTGTCTCTGTTTATCCCATTCTCAAGTACAGTCCCTAGTTTTTAAAGTCCCTTTTGTAGATTTTTTTTTAAGCAATAGTTAATGTTCATACCAGTAATACATTTATTAACACAAAATCTTAAAATGTAAATAATATAATAACTATTACCTAGCAAAAAACATTTTAGAAAATACCCTTTCAGATTTTTCCTTTGCTTATCTCCTTCCCTCCCTCCCTCCCTTAGTTCCTTCCTTCCTCCTCACTTCATTCCCTCCCTGCCTCTCTTCCTTTCTTCCCATTCATGCATTCATTCTTATGTTTAAAACATGGCATTATTTATGTGCAAACTTATTGTAACTTGCTTTGGTAATGTTGCCACATAATTTTAATAGCCAGTATATAGAATTCTATTTCATGGGAATTGTCTTTTGTTATAAAAAGATTACAACAATTGTTTATATAATCTTTTGCTACTGGGTAAATTATTTCTAATTTCTGTCTGCTATAAACATTTCTGTGATAAACCACATTCATTCATTCATTAAACAAATATTTATTGAGCTGATACCATGTATCAGGTTCTGGGGTGACAACAGTGTTAGAGACAATATATTTTCTATCTTCCTATGTTCCTATGACAAATAAAACAAAATCATTTAAATTTAATTTGCAGTAACAACATTTGCTTTTGCTGAGACATTATTATCAGTTACAATATCAGTGCTTCTGATTATTATTTTCAAGGTTATTAAGAGATTTTATATAAATCATACAATAATTCAGACCCTGAAATAAAAGTATGTACTCACAGAGCATCTGTAGTCTACATTAATTTAATTGAAGAGTGATACAGCAATTGTATTATCTGACTCCCTCCACAGCCAGAGTGGACCAGAAATATTAGACTAATGCACCGAATTTATCTTTCCATTGATTTTTATTTTAGTGCTCTTTTGTGATTTTGATATATACAGAGGTTTCTGCTCATAGCCACCAGGTAGATGGAGACAGTGTGACATTATTATATATGAAACATTGGCTCTGAGCCAGGGATCCTCGATATGAAATTGAATTCAACTACTTACTAGCTGTTTGACCTTTGGAGGTTACAAATATCCCTGAGCTTCAGTTTTCTACTCTGCAAAATGAGAACATATTATTAGATAATTTCTAATTTTCAATTTAGCAATTATGAGCTGTGGGTTTTTCATTGTTTCTATTGGAAGCTGCTACTGAAATGGTGTGGGGCACTTATGAATATTGATTCAATCTATCAGAGCTAACATAAGAGATACAGATGAAAAACATAATAAATGTAATGGAAGTTTTGAGTCAAAGAATGTTTTGGCATATACAATTTGAAGGATTATTCTCACTAATAATGTGTTTGAATAGACTGTAGAAAGTCAAATGTAGAAATGGAAAGACCAATTGAAAAGCAATAGATGCAGTGAGTGCATTTGAAACATAGATTATGGTGATGTCACTGAAAAATGGTGAGAAATAGTGACATCCTGCCTCTATTTTGAAGGTAAAACTGATTGGATGTGTTGATGACTAAGCTGTAGGGTGAGAGGCAAAGAGATATTCAGGATCACTCTACAGTTTTAGACCTGAGCAAATAGATAAGTGGTTGTCAATTGAGTTGGAGGATATTGAGGGAGCAAATGTTTTCATGGAGGTTGAAGCAGGGGGTGGCCAGCATTTTGGCTTTGTACATGCTGTGTGAATTGCCTGTTAGCCATGTTGGATGGAGATGTTCATGTGTGGACTTGGATATATCAGTCTAAAACTCAGGAGAGAAGTCAGAGAGGCAACTTAAATTTGGGGCTTAGCAGGATTCACTAAGAGATATTAAACAAGGCAGCTGATCTTGCTCTCCTTCAATTTAGATAATCATCTATATGGTTTATGATCTTTTTTTAAAGATTTATTTATGCATACAAGAACTGGGGTGTAAGCCAGAGGTGCGGGGTGGGGGGGGTGAGAGGATTCACCAGAGAGAGTGAGGAGCAGAACAGGCAGATCTACTGTAATACACTGCTGAGGGGAGCAGTGGGTAAGGCAGGAGAGGCCTGCTGTGCCATGTGGATTGCTCCCTGGCCAGCCAGGGATCGAACTTGTGCTGCAGTGGCTGGTGATAGCTTGATAGTGCTGTCTTTAATCCCTGTGCCACCAAGAAGGCCCCTTGTTTGGGATCTTTTTGTAAAAAATAAATGAGATAATACAAATTCCAGAAAGTTTTTAGCACACTGAACTTATAGAATAAGTGTATAGTAGACATTAACTCTTCCTTCTCTTCATTATAATGATAGGTAGATGGATAGACAGAGGAGTAGATTGGTGATGAATTAATTAACTGGTGTGAACACTTGTAAGACTCAAGTGAGAGGTTTAGCCCATCTTGGAGACCATGAAGAAAATGAGTATTCATCTGACTTCTTTGGTGTAGTTTGTGGAGAATATAGGAGACAAGACAGATCCTATAACATATTTAACTAGTGGTTGGATTAATATGGTTATCAATTTTACTTTCCAAGGAAAACAAGCCATGAATCCCACGATCCATATTATCATGACTCACTGTGCCAACCCTAATCTTTGTGATTGAAGTGCAGTTCTGACCTTCTTGCCTAGATGGAAATGTTAACTAGAAAAAGACTTGTGTAGTCCTTGAGATGCTCAAAGAATCTTTTCAATAATTCAGCCAGCTGTATTTACATGGTCCCTCAATGTCTGGGCAAGGACTTGTTAGGGACAAAGGATAAAATATTAAAGAGAGAAATATAAACAATCCTAGCTTGAATTGCAATTTCTATGTTTATGACTCTCAGAAGCTATTATATGTGTGATAACTGAAAATGAAATTGGCTGGCTGACCTCCTAAGACCCCCTCTTAAACACTAAGTGAATATTTCACCATAATGACCAAGACATTGCAGTTGAGGTTAGCAACCTGAGCCTGTCTGTGCACTAAGAACTCCTTAATTCATTCAATCACCAAAGCTGTGAAGAGCAATTAATATGAGCCAGATAGCAGGCTAGCTGAGAATTGCAGCATTTTGGGAGTTGTGATGGCTGAGTTCTCATTGGTTGATAAGTCAAATCTTCTTTCCAGTATACTAAACAAATCTCAACGAGACATATGTTTCATTAAAAAAAAACCACACATTTATTTTTAGATATTTGTAGACTCATATACTGAGATATACTGTGTACCTTTTATCCGTTTTCCCCCAATGGTAACATCTTGCAAAGCTTTAGTTAGAATCACTGACAAGATGTTGATAATTCAGGTTTTTATTATGATTTGGAGTCTTAAGATTTTAATAAGCCAGAAGGAAAAAGATAAATATCGGATGGATTCATTTGTATGTGGAATATAGAGAAACCAAACAAAAGGTCAAGAAAAAGACAAAACTAACAAGCTGACAATAGATCTGAGGCCTCCAGCAAGGTAAAGGGAGGGAGGGTGGTCAAAAAAAAAAAAAAAAAAACAGGGGAGGGAAGAACAGAGGGGAATATGGTGATGGTTCATGTGTAATATATTGGCAAGAGAATTATGGGGCCTACACCTGAGAAGAGAAACCCATTACTGCACAAAATGAACAACACTATAAGAAAAAAAAAACCCACAACCTTTTATTGTTACCACAAAATATACATTAGTATCATATCAGACAGAGGTAGCTAACAGAAGAATTTCAGGGTTCAGGGAAGGAAGGATGAAGTTGAGACAGGTCATTTTAGGGAATAAAACTGTTCTGTGTGACAAAGTCTTGGTGATAAGGGCATGATGTCAGGGTCACAACCCACTGACAGTACACATAGGAGTGACCCCAACAGCATACTCTGGGCTTCAGCTGAGAAGATGTCACAGCACTAACACCTCCTGCAGAGAAGGAATGTCATGGCCTGACAGACTGTAGGTGAGCTATGTACCAAGTGGACCAGAGTGACCTGACCCCAGTCACCATCAGCCTGCCCACTGCCCCAATGCACAGAGTAAGCAGCATCATTTTCTCTGCATGAGAAGAGCAAGGCGGGGGCAGAGGGGTTTTCTAGAACCCACTGCCATCCTTTCCTCCAGCCTCACAGTGATGAGCCCTGGTTGCCAGGCAGCTGTTTGATTTGGAGACAGAACTTTCCACTGTGTTCTGTGTTGTCCATTAGACCTACAGGATACTAGCAAATGGTGGCTGAACACAGAGAGCAAAGGGATGTGTTTGCCTGAAACAGGGTCAGTCGGGACAGGAGAACGGTATACCAGGATAGGCTGGAATGCCCCCCCCCACCTGCCTGGGCTCTAAAACAAGAGAGCTGCCAAAAAATCCCCAAGAGGCCAGAAACCAAAACCAAGGGCTATAAGAATACAATAGGGGCCTATGGGCTGTAGCCAAACAAAGGGCAGTTACTGATAAGAGGACAGGTCACTGTCTGTGGGTTCTCACCTGTGTGCACAATTGCAAGAGACCTCAGTCTCCAGGAACAACCATCATGGGGTTTATTTTACAAACAGGGCAAATAAAGAGCTTACTGCAGCCATAAGAACACTCACCCTGATAGTGTCCCCCAGAAGTACAAGCAGTGTACTTGTCACCTGTCACCAGGAGTGCCGGACAGCACTGCCTAGTAGTGACAGTCACTACTGGTCCCCCTGAAGCCATGTCAGAGACACCAAGTGAAACAGGTCTTTGAGATACCAGGCCTGGAGCCTCCTAGGAGGTCAGCTACTGGATGCTTTGCTGCTTCTTTCTTCTTTCAATCATAGTTCTTTTCTTGGAGACCAGGAGTGAGTCTTCCCCTGCTTTCTTTGCAGCTGGAACAGTGTCTTCTTCAGCTCCTCCTTATGCTGGCTAATAGCCTCTTTTGGGGTGCCACACCACACAGCTGAATGGACCATTTAGCACCACTCAGCTCAAAGCTCACACCTGATTGGTCTGTTCCACAATCCAGGAAGTAAAAGGGCAGTTGCTGGGCTCTGAGGCGCAACTGCCATAACTGATTCGTGGTGCAGCAGCGGGGTCAGAGAATACCACTGCTGCTAAGGTGGGTGGGTTCTAGTAATATACACCGCCGGTCCTGCCGCAGGTCTGGGCTGCTCTGCTGCTGTGATGTGACTGTATGAGACAGGTGCCAGGACTCCTTGAAGTTTCCTGGCAGATCCTGCTTTGCACTGCTCTCCTGGATTTGACATTAAAGATTGGACAGGGTTTAAGAAGAGGGAAAGAACTTTCAGGAATGCAACCTGGTTTTGAAGAATGCCCTGAGCAGGAGGCACAAGTCCCTGAAGCCCTCCTGGTACCTGTGGGAAGCCTACTCCACCCACATTACAAATTCTCAATCTGGTCACACTGAAACTTGCACTAGAAATATCCACTCTCCAAACTCAGAAGACTCACCTGCAGACTGAAAATTACCAAGTGGATGGAAAGATCCAAGCACTCCAGTTGCAGCTTCAAGATGGGACTGAATCATATGAAAAACAAGTCCTGGAGCTGGAGAGGTTGAGGGCCGAGGACGAGGCACAGTGCCTGAACATCATAAAGAAACTTCTCAGCACCTGCTCAGGCCTGGACTCCACCCTTCAGGTTTGAGACCTCTACAGGGAGGTAGCCCAGACCCGGAGCAGAGAGCTACTGAAAGCCACTACCTCCCATCTCGAGGAGCTATGCCTATAGGAGAAGAGGGCCAGGAGAGCCAGAAGGCAAGGAGGAGAGCTTGCAGGAGCTGAAGAGAGGAAATGCAAACCTCGGGCAGAAGCTGGCCAGATAGGAGGCCAACTTCCATCCTTTGCCCCATGGACCTGGTGCTCCTGGGGCTTCCACCCTCCCAGAGGCCTTGTACTGCCAGGGGTTTTTCTGGATCCAGCTGTGGTGGAGCCTGGGGGCTGGGTTCCATGCAGATTTGACCCACCCCCACACCAGGTGCTGACACCCACACAGTCTGAGCTGTGTCTGCAGCACAATTTGAGTCCTGTATTCACTTGATCTTCTCGTTGATGCCTCATAGTTCCTATTGTAGTTTGATAATTTTAAGATTGTATTTTAAAAATGTTGACTATAAATAAAACATTGAAATATGTGCAAAATAAAAGATTTGAATAATTGGAATTGCTATTGTAAGATTTGAAACCGTAATTCTAAAGACATAAAAACATCATCGCTAATGCTCTTTTCCCTGTTTCGCGTTCTGTTATTCCCCTACAACTGTGACCCTGTGGGTTGGAATAGGTCTTCTGTCTGTGCTCTAGTGGACCTGTACTACTTCTTTTATGACATTCAGCTCACTAGTCATTGCTCCTTCAGTGTCAGCTTTCCTTTGTGATTATAACCTTAGAGGGCAAAAACAACATCTGCTATTCACTGTTTCTATGGCATCTGGTAAATAATTTGGCACCAAGAAAGCCTGGATAGTTTTATTAGCATAAGAAAATCAATTAGTCTACCCAGGGATAGATCAGAGTAAAACTAAAAGAGTGGTGATGCCGCTGACAATCCAAGTCAGTAAGACTTCTTCTGAGCCCAAATCTGTCCTCTTTAGAAAGATTTCCGGTAACAGGCAACAATCAAAATACATATGTGTTTTAACATATACAGGAAAGTTATTATCTTTCTACACTCCAATCTGAGTTAAATGGTATCAGCCAACTACTAAAATGTATTGTAATCAATCCTGAAAAAAAGAATCCATTCCAGAATAGCTTTCTTGATCAAGAATACTTTTTTGGTTCTCTAATCAGATGGACAACTTGGCAGACTCTTGAATAACAATATAACTTAATGCTTCCTAAACCCTCATTTTGATCACCCAGGACACCCTTAGGCTTCTCTCTAGGGATGATGGAACATTGATAATTGGGCATTTTAAATAGCTTGGCAGGTTATCTGAAACAGTCTAACAAGGAAGTAAACCCTAATGCCTAGCTCTGAGAACATATGGTATGTCTTAGAAGTTTTCCATTGAAAAATTTTGCATTTTGGACTCTGGAGTCACTGGTTGACTTTCTATGCACTCTAATTTCTTTACTGCTCTGAACCATAAAATTTAACTTAATTATCAGTGTCTGATTTGAGACCTTCCAGTATTTTTCTGTCAGATAGTTGCTTTGTTTTCTTTCTCTTTTTTTTTTTTTTTTTTTTTAGCACTGATCCATCATTTGGGAAAAAAAAAAAAAAACATAGATGTGGTATCTTTAGAGGTTTTTTTTTTTTTTCCTAAATTAAGGAACAGGAGAAAGATCAGTAAGCAGATCAATGAATTAAATAGTTATCAGTTTTGATGAACCACTGCAAGTGGCTGAAAAAATTAACACAGTGAGGAAGAGAAAAGTGTCCTTAACAGGAGCTGGCCTCAAATACACAGTTGGGCTTGAGCTTCCTTAAGGTGAATATCAGTGTTTCACAGAACATCAGCATCAGGCAAGACCTTTCTGTGATTATAACTGATCAAGACAATGACTCTAATCTTTATTGAACACAAAAATATGAACATTGTCCATACCACAAAGATGGCCAAATGTCTTCTTATCATAGTTATAGAAGTGACCACCGTGCTTTACCAGTTTTAGCCTTACACTGGGCTCTTATCCTGTAAGTAAGAATAATTAAAAACCCCATCATTGAATTATTCCAACAGAGTGTCCAATATTAAGACCCATTTTCTTGAACTAGTCTCCAAATCACCTTCTCCCAAATCTTATAAGTCCTTTCTTACCTCACCCCACTCTTAGCATGGTGCTCCAAATGTTACAAGCTCTTACTTCTTGTACTAAGTCAATAAATCCATCATTGTTTATTTCAAATTCAGAGAAGGTGAAAATTCTGAATTGAGGGTGTTGATGAATGAAAAACACTTATTCCTGATGTCTAAAGATTTCATCACTGAATTTGAGTCAATATTTAGAACAAAATCTATTAAAATAGTGGTACTTAGGGCCTCCCTGGTGGTGCAAGGGGTTAAGCACCACACTGTGAAGCAATCTGCCACCTCGCCAGCATGAGTTCGATCCCCGGCCGGCCAGGAAACAACCCACATGGCGCAGCAGACCTCTCCTGACTTGCCTGCTTCTCCCCTCAACAGTGTACTTCGGTCAATCTGCCTGATCTGTTCCCCACTCTGTCTCTGGTGAATCCTCTCACTCCCTGCATCTCTGGCCTGTACCCCAATTCTTGTATGCATAGATAAATCTTTAAAAAAATAGTGGTACTCAGAGAGGAAAGAGCAGATGGAGATCAGCATATGATTTGGGGAGAGGCTTGCATGAGTGAAGGTAGATGATGTGAAGAATAGAGACCAACTTATTCAAAGATTTCAACTTTTTTAAAGATGAATTTTAGACCAATGATATTAATCTTGTGACACATGGGCCAAAAAAGAAGGAAATTGAGCCATGCTCTGCCAGCAAATTCTTCCTTCTTTACACAGGTAAATCTTTCAAGGGGCTTATTAAGCTGTTTTCTTCAAAGAGCATATAGATACATCAACAAGCAAAAGAACACTTCTTCCTTCCAACAAGCAGCTCTCAGAAGTCATAAACAGAAACTCTTAATATCTGGACACCTACCAGAATAGCAATTGGACTCCCCAAATGTGCCAGTATAATATCAGCTGGCTCCACTTGCATATAGAATAAGGCAGGATAAATGATAACAGCTGAGTCAGTAGCCCTTTTAACCAGAGATCAAGATTTATCCACTTCAACTCAGATAGCTTTATTGTCTCTGCCTGAACAAGACAGGGAATAGCTTAATTTTACATATTTCATTCACTGCCAGTTTTATTTATCAAATTATTTTTATTGAGGTGACCTTGGTACAACAGTTTATATTTTTATTTTAACATTTATCATATTTTTTTACATTTTTAGACAATATTTGCTTCCCCCCACCCCCTCAGATTGAGTCCCCATAGAATTTCCATCCCCAAGGCACCCATGCACCATCACCATAGTCCCCTGTGCTCCTCCCTCCCTCCCTTTCACCCCTTTCCTTCCTCCTCCCCTGCAGGATGTCTCTGGTTTACAATAGTCTGTTTTTGCTTTGTTGTGTTTTCTATGGTTATTATTTTTTTTACACTGATGTCTTCTTTGGTTCCCCTATATTCCTGTTATAAGTGAAACCATCCAATATTTTTCTTTTTCCTCCTGGCTTATTTCATTAGGCATAATTCCTTCTAGCTCCATCTATGTTGCTGCGAATGGCATGAGTTTATCTTTTTGATTGCTGAATAATATTCCATTGCGTATGGTCCACCCACTGTGGAAAGTTGTCTGGAGGTTCCTCAATCTACTAAAAATGGAGCTACCATATGATCCGGCAATTCCATTACTAGGGATCTACCCAAAGGACACAAAAACAGTGATTCAAAAGAACACCCGTACACCTATGTTTATTGCAGTGCTATTTACAATAGGTAAAACCTGGAAACAACCCAAATGCCCAAAAATAGATGACTGGATCAAAAGTTTATATTTTAGTAGTATAGCATCATACCTCTTCAAATGTATGTTATCAGAACATACCCATCATCAGTACCCCCCATCATAGTCCACTGGACCCCCTCTCCTCTTTGCTTCTCATCCTGCTTCTTTCCCTCTGGTAGCCTCAGTTCTACCCATTGCTAGTTTTAAACAGTCTGTTTTAGATGAACTCAATATTTTGGATAACATTCATAAGTTCATTGTTGGAAATCGAAAGTGTCCTTCCTCAAAAAATCCAAGATAGCATCAAGTGTAGAAAAAAGTTTTTGTATACTCATGGTGTAGAGAGTAAAAAGCTGGAGTATGTGTGAGTAATTGGATATCACCTGGGTTCTTATTTGCCAGCATTGAGATTATTGTAGTGCAACCTGTTCACAACATCTGTCTTTATATCTCTCTTTCCATTCAATGGGCCCTACTAGCTTTCCTTTCTTCTTTTATTTTCTCACTTTATAAGTTATTTGGCTCTTCATGGCTGAAAGATCCTCTTGGGTTTCAGAGATGATAATGTCAAATTGATGTCAGCAGTGCTGGTTTCAAGTAAGAGGGAAACTGCAAATATTACTCTAGCAGATCGATAAATAGACTTTCCTTGGTCTTAAATCTCAACTGTCATTTGTTTTTCCTAAACTAGGCCAGAACTTTCCCATTTTATGAACAATCCATGGAGCACAATGTTGGAGTCTAGGTTCTTGGGTCAGTAGATGGGGTTACCTTTTGACTATTCCATCTGGCCATTTATATTCTGTGGCAATAGCCACATACCATAAGAGTGTCCACTGATAGTCACATTTTCCTGAGCTACAAGTGGAAACGCGCTATGGCATCCCAAATTATTTATTATTCCTGTTAAGGATTGGTCCCAAATATGATTAGCAATTGATGAGAAATATCAGCCCTTGTTTCTGACTTCCCTGAAAGCTTTCTCCACTTCCCCCTTTGATGGGAACTTACATTATGTTCTACTCTGAGTTTTCTGTACTTAAGGCACATAGAAAAGCCAATACAGTCACCAGACTTATAGTTTAACATGGAAAGGAAGCTTTGACAATTTTTTTTCTCTTTTGACAAAGCCCAACTGTCAGAACTATTATCTTGTTATGGTCTCAAAATAAATCCAATTTGGCAGTCAACATGAAGCACAGATTTTGTTTTTCTACATGATGCCTACCCTTTTTCTAAGGCACTGAAATTCATTAGGATGGGGAAGGGTGTAATGTGATTTAAGATGAATGAAAGTACATCAGCTTAATACTTTCAAAAATTTTGTTGGTATCAAAACTGTAATTTTTTTCTAGTCATGATTTCTAACTTTGATGGAGGGTGTTTAAATCTCCTATCTCTTCTGAGTCAATGAATCTTTCTCTGACATCCCAATTGATTATTTATTGAGTTTACTACTTACTGCTTCTGCCTTTAAAATATCAGATTCACAAGGGCAGGAATATTTGTTTTATTTACTAATTTATCATCAGTGCTTAGAACATAGTAGAATATCATAACTATTGAATAGGTAGTTAATGAATGAATAAAAGACTCTTCATTCATTTGACAACAAGTATTACAAAGAAAGCCAGGTTAGTGTATAAGTAAATAAGTGGGTTTTTCTTTATAAATATCAAATGCTTAGAAAGTATCAGGTGTTGAAATTACAATATGTAGCAAACAGACAAGAAAAATGAATTCCAATTCTGGCTCTGCCAGGTATTAGCTATAAGATATTGGGCCAGATATTTAATCCTGTGAAACTCAGTATTCTTATCTGTACAAAAGGAAATAAAGGAAATATGGTTACTCCTAAAGTATCATGCCTAATAAAGCATAGATACTCAATGAATATTAGTTTCCTTCTGTTTCATGTCCCCGGGAATAAATAGTCGAAAATGGAAAAATTCAAAGAAAAGAAGGGAGAAAAATGAAACTGAACTTGGGTGCTGGTCTTCAACCGTAACTGGAAGCTGTTTTAGCTCTTGCTTATCATTTTTCTCTGGTTCACAAGGATTCATCCTGCAGAGTAACAGTTGGTCGTACCAGAGAATTACTCCTACAGTGTACAAGGTGACCCAGCACAGGAATGAGCTGTGGCCCTCCCAGAGTCCTCCAATGGCTTGACTTCGAACAAGTGGTGTTCTGGTATCTCACCTTTAAGATAGAGGGATCCGATTAGCTGTTTTCCAAAGTGTGTTCATAGTATCCCAGATACTCAGATTCTGCCCACATTTCAGATAGCTCTTAGGTTCTAAACTCTGTTGCTTACAAATTCTCTCATTTCTGACTTTCCATGGGATGGAATTTCTCAATCTTGTTCTTAGTTCATTTGGAAATAAAACTGAATTTTTTTTAAACAGTCTTGCCATTTTAAAATGTTTTTTATTCAGTATTCACAGATAATATTGCAATGATATAACTTTGCATGGTAGCTTTCAAACCTGTGGGTACTCAGACTTGAAAAGCTTCATTGACTTCATTTTATGGACTTAATGTCTAATAAGTTAGTCTCAGGGTCTTCCTGCCCTGGTGGCATGTCTGTATTCTCTGGAGATTCCTCCCCCAAAATTCCCATGATAGCTATCTAAATACGATATAAATATTAAGACATATTTAGATCACCAAGATCTGGACTGGGAAAATCTTTATAAGCGATGATCTCTGTCCTCCAGCAGACTATCAGATGATGGTGATAAGTGCGTAATATTAACAATAATACATAGCAATGTGTAAAATTCTTGAGCACTCACTAGGTCTCAGATTCTATGTTAAACATTTCCCCTGCATTAATTAATTTAATTATGGCATAATTCCCCATGAATTAAGTAATATTAGTGTTCCCATTTATAGAGCAGAAAACAGGGCTCAGAAAAACTAAATGACTTGCTAAATGGTAGAATGAACTTCAGAGAATTTCCCACCTCTCATTGTACTAAAAACATGTTGAATGCATTTTCTTAATTGTTTTTGCATTAACTCTAGAGGTAGAAGCATTAGTCACATTTTCCAGTGAAGGAAATGAAGGCACACAGAGGTTAGGTAACTGCCTCAATGTCACACAGCCTGTGAATGAGTATTTTTAAATTCTAGATTAAACAATTTTAAGAGTTTGATGTCTAACAGAAAGAAAGACACTACCATTAACATAGACTATCCCTAAGTATTACACACACTCACATAGCCTGCACCTTTAGAGAGTTGTAATCATAAAGCACTCTTACAGTTTGCAGAAGAGAATCTGGGAAAGTTATTCTCAGGGATAATGGTAGAGAGCAATCAGATAGATTGGAGGGTTTTGAAAACACCTAATTACCATTTGGCAGGTGTCTACCCCCAAGCACACTCAGCAGGTAAAATGGTGTCTGGGGACCTGAATGAATATTTCTTTCACTAAATCTTCCTTTCTGTCTGTGCTATGGTTCTGTGAGCTGAGGAATTTAACACCAGATGCTCTGTGATCATTCTTATTAAAGCAAAAGAATTGTGTCTTTTGTCTCCAAAGATGCACTTCTATCCTTGTGTACACCATGAGCACATCCTAAGAGAAATGATCGCTTCACACACCAGCAGTGTTGAGATCACAAAGGAAAGCATCATCCTGTATTGGGGTTGTTGTGATGATAATTGCAGAGTCTAGCTTCATTAACATGGGTTTTTACAAACTACACTTCTTTCTCATAATAACCCTTATTTGAAAAGTACACCTTTTACCCTCAAGGCCACACAATTATGTTCAGGTTGAAGAGCAATTAGTTTCTACTTATGTTTGAGTAAACAAAATAAATTATTATCTCTGTTTGTTTTCTTTTCCCATCCAGGTATAATCCTGTGTTTGCTGCATGGTACACCAATACTAAGCATTTCTCATTTGTCCTAAAATGTGTATGGAATGAAATGTCTTTTTTGTGTCATTTGAGCTTATATATTATTATGTCAGAACAGTTACTCAGTTCTTTGAATCTATGTAGATTTAATTATCTTATTCATTCAGTGATAGGAGAGGAAGGCAACGATATCCCCTGCCTTTATTGTAGTACAGGGTAGACTATTTTCTATGTCTTATTCACTTTTGAGCCCAGTGCCTGGCATTTTGGTGTGAGTGTTTCCCCTGTATTTTATTGTAATAGTTAAAATAGAAGAACCATCAGCGATTCATGGAAACAAACAATCTAAGACTATGTTACCCTGGGGAAGGAACTAGAAAGCTAAGGCAGAAGCTCCCTCTGCTATTCCTGGACCCTCCCTAATAGAGACATGTTCCAGAATATGCCTTCATTGTCAGATAAATATACATCCAGATTCTGCTTCCCCATTTTCTCATCATGAAAGTGTTGGCAGGTTATCCCTCTCAAGCCTCTGTTTTCTCACATGTAAGAAAGTAAGTGATTTGTATGACTTGCTTAGTGACTGTATTATTCTATACAGAATTATGTTATTCCTTTCAAATGAAGGTTTACAGCAGATTTTATGTCTTCATAAAACCATGATGGAAATTAATAATTAAACTCATCAAATAGAAAAAAGGGAAAATCATAACTTCCCAACTCAAGATATTTTACAGTGTGATAATTTTTTAATATTTTAATTCTTTGAATTCAAATGACCAATGTTTCTTAAGAAAAACAGAATTTTCTATTGTACCATGCTGCTTCTTCACTTGTGACTTGGCGATAGCCACTGAAACTCAGTTTCTGTTCCCAAAGATGTAAAATACAGATCAAAAATATAATGGCATCAACTTTAGATTTCAGAGAATTCTAGAGCGATTTGTCTATAGAGAGATTTTATGAGACCTATATCTGTGTAGGGTCTTCTTCATTGGCTCATCTATTCACTTGGTGTTTTTTGGCCACTAGTGATAGCAATGCATTATGGTGGACCTAGGATGGGATGTATTCCTTAGATGGGGGGATGGATAGATGTACAAATTATTACAAGGGCAGATGTAAGTACTATGGTAGAGGGAGTTGCCAAGGGTAATGGACATGTAGAAAGAGGATCATGGATAGATGCACGAGAAATACTTCGCTTTCTCAATTCTAATCCCAAATATAGTTTTTATATTGCTTGTCTATTGGTCTACTATGCATCTTTGATATCATTTAGCTCATTCACATCTAAGCATTTCTTCATCAATCATCTTTCATAATCCCAGCTATCTGTTTGTACAACATTAATCTATTAACCAATAATGGGACACTCTGAGCATGGTGCCAATTTCAAGTACTCTACTTTGAAAAAAGGGATGAGTGAAATTTCATCCTTAAGAAGAAGCTCTCAATCTAGGAAATGATTTGTAGAAAAAGTGCAGATCACTGTAGATCAAGACAGAATATGGTAAAACCATTAGCAGAAAGAACAGCTGTGTCTCCAGCTTGTTAGTGCGTTTGGTCCAAGCGCTCTGGACACTGGAGGTTTAGACACTGGCAACTCCCCTTGTATCCAAGCAAACATTTCCTAGTTCCATCCAGCTGCTGATGTCTGTATGGTTCTTTCTAGGGACTCAGATACTACAGCTGTCAGAGTGAATGACTGAGGTGGAGGAACTTACAAGAGGAGAGCTGAGTGGGGTCTAGAGGTTTTTTTCCCCCTTTGGCAGGGGAGTAGTGGAATAACAATTTTAAAATCAAGCATCTTATTAATGATAAAAATGTATGACAGACTTTCTTTCTCCTTTTCATAAGAATCAGGATAGAAATGTTATAGTAGCTAGTTATTTTTTGATTCTGAAAGTTACCGTGGCTTTAAATTTTGCAGAAAGACTTCCTTTCTTTCTGCTAATTCATTGTAGCTGGAAACATCAAAGGTGACTTGAGCTGTGAGGCTGATGGAATTCTCTTAAAGTTTAGAAGGTTGTAAACTCTCCCATGATGAAAGTTCTAAAACCTCTTTCCAATTCTTTAAATACCCTATGCTTGGGATTTAAAAGACTGCTGTTTCACTACTATTTAATTATCTACCTCTCAGGTAACTGTGATATTACAATTTTGCAAAATCCTGTTTTTCTGTGTGACCATTCAATTATGTGTAAAGTAGAAATTTTATACTACCCTTATTAAAAAAGGGACTGAGTAGAGACGTTAATGTCAGTTAACTAATATTGTGCGTAGAAAGCTGTCTCTCATCCTTTTTCCCATACTGAATTGCTATATATACATATCAGACTTTAGCTGGATCCGATTGTCAGATCAGATTGTCTTTTATATACTTATAAAAGAATGAGTCACATTGCTGTTATGAATGATCATTATCAGAAGATTATTGCTCAATTTCTGGAAAGATACGAAAAGATGTGTGGACCTGCAAGCAATCATAGTATTCTATTTTAACACTTTGCCAGGAAGAAAGTCAAATAACCTCTCTCTGATTTTTTTGATTTTCATTGATCCTTTATAGTTTATACTACCCTCATAGGACCCAGGCCATCTGGTCCCACTAAAAGCCTTGGACTTTAGGTTTGAACTCTGGCCTTCTTCTGGTTGTGCCCTTCCCATTATCTTTGGGCTAAGACCTATGTCCACCTAGAATGCACGACTTCTTATCCACACCATCTTGTGGATATTAAAGATGCTAGAATTCCCAGCACATGAGAGTCTGAAGCTATTTTCATGTTTTTCTTCTCTGATTTCATTCTCTTTAGGTCAGAAAAGGAATGGAGGTGAATGGGGGGTGTGCATACACACACTGAGCAAGAGATGGTTATTTCTAGGGTGGAGATGATAGACTGGTGTCTAAAACCATGTGAATCTTCATAGTGCAGGATGGAGTGATTGGTAAGGAGAGGCAAGTGGGCTGTAAGTATTAGGAAGGTTTGGTTAGACCTATTAATGTCAAGCCTTTAGGAGGAAATGCCAAGCAATTAGCTGGAGAGGGGCAGTCTAACATTTTTTGAGAAGTGTTGTTGTGGGTCTGTTTAAGATTCCCTTGTTTTCGGGCCTCCCCGGTGGCGCAGCGGTTGAGCGCTGGGTTGCGAAGCTGCCCACGGCTTCTGCGGCGCCGGTTCGATCCCCTGCTGCTCCCCAGCCACCGGAGGAGGGTCCCACATGGCGCGCAGACCTCTCCTGCCACCCGCTGCTCCCCTCAGCAGTGTACTTCGGTCCTTCTGCCTGCTCTGCTCCCCGCTCTGGCTCTGGTGAATTCTCTCACCCTCCCGTGCTTCTGACTGTACCCAGTGCATCTATAAACAAACAAACAAACAAATAAATAAATAAATAAATAAATAAATAAAACATGCCTCTATAAAAAAAAAAAAGATTCCCTTGTTTTCAAATATGCTTATTGATTGCATGTCATGGTGAGTCTAGCCCTAGTAATTCTTCCTTGAGTGTAGACATTAAATTTTTGTTGAAATGTGAATAATTCTTTTTTTGATAAGATTTATTATTTATACAAGCACTAGGGTACAAGCCAGAGGTGCAGGAGGGTGAGAGAATTCACCAGAGATGGAGCAGGGAGCAGAACAGACAGAAGGACTGAAATACACTGCTGAGCAGAGCAGTGGGCGAGACAGGAGAGGTCTGCTGTGCCATGTGGGAATCCCCCTGGCTGGGCAGGAATTGAACCAGCACTGCAGAGGCTGTGGACAGCTTCACAATGCTGTGCTCAACCCGCTGTGCCATGGGGGAGGCCCGAAATGTGAATAATTCTTCGGGGGTGCTATTATATCTGTATTTTCACCAGCACTAATTAATATCTTCATATGAGTTATACCATTTCCCAGTCAACTAAGCAAAATTTGGAGAAAAAGTGCAGAGGATTAGTAAAATTCGTGGATGGTGAATTAGAATCTGGAAAGCTATTGGAATTCCCTGAATCTGCTAAGCTACAAGATTTGGTGCTTTAATAATACTGGTAATAATCACAGATAGCACTATTAGATAATATTGAGTATTTGCTATGTATCCCATTCTGTCCTAAGCATCTTACATATATCATATTATTCAAATCTCATTAGAACCTGTGAAGTAGATCCTTTTAATTACCCCTAACTTAAAGATAAGAAAAGCTGTGGCGTCAAGAGTATAAATGATTATCCCAGATCCGGTATAAGGATCAGGATTTGAATTGGAGATCTTTGATTGTTTCTTCCTCTTGACTTAGGGTTCCCACTTTATTTGCATGTATTGCTTATCAGTCTCATTTACTAATTAATCATTTATACATCTCCAGTGCACAATTGGAACTTGAAGTATAGCATTAGACCATCTTGTATATCATAATTAATCTTTATTGCCCTTATTATAATAATTATTGCATTTTAAGCTCAGTAACTAAAGTTATACCCATGTCCTATCCTGGTCATTAAGGGGCTTGGGAGACCTCCAATATTCCTATTAATATGAGTCTATTGTGTTTATTTAGCTAACCACCAAAGTAATAACTTGGACAAACTATTCCAAAGACAATTCCTCAAGAACTACTAAAAGATTCAATTAAAACCTTACTATTTTAAAATATATATAACATGTAGATTTTTCTTTATTTTTTTAAAAATGAGAAAATGTAGAATTTTTAAGCAAAGAAAAGATTTAAGTTGTGAAATATATATATTAACAAGAAAAATTAATCACTCAGATTGTGGTCATAATTATTATATTCCTAGAATATATAAAGTCACCTTTAAAGAAAAGGGATCTTTGCATTTCATTTATTTTTACACAAATTGATTTTTTATGGATGAGGAGTGAAGAACTATCACTCTCTCTTTTTTTTTTTTTTTTTAAAGATTTAATGATTTATTTATACAAGCACTGGGTACAGTCAGAAGCATGGGAGAGAATTCACCAGAGCAGGGAATAGAACAGGTAGACTGACGAAATACACTGCTAAGGGGAGCAGCAGGCATGGCAAGAGAGGTCTGCACGCCATGTGGGACCCTCACTAGCGGCCGGGGATCAAACCAGCTCTGCAGAGGCTATGGGCAGCTTTGCAGCCCAGTGCTCAACTGCTGTGCCACCAGAGGAGGCCCAGAACTATCACTCCAAATCAGAGGCTGGTAAGAACTGCCAAAAGGCAAAATCCAGCCTACACCTTTGTTTTTGTGAATAGTTTTACTGGCAGATAACCAAGTTCATTTGTTTATGTTATATTTATGATTGTTTCCCTGCTAGGACAACACAATTAAGTACTTATGATAGAAATCCTATGACAGTGAACATGAAAATATTTACTATCTGGTCCTTTATGGAAAAAGTTTGAGGACTACTGCCACTTAAATAACTTGTCTAAATTGAAGTGGTGGTCAGTATACATTCTAATAATAACTCAGTATCATCTCTAAAATATAATATACTTTCCAGATGAACAAAAACTTTGTGCCATATCAATTTTTAGACAGTAAAATTTTCAACTAATTAATGAAATATATTTCATTTTATTGCCACCTGAATTGTTTTGAAAAAGTTCACAGAATCAAGGTGAGGTTACCTCAGGCCTACAGTGGCTATTTAAGGCAAAATAGTCTTATCAAAATTTATTTACTAAACAGAAACAGAAGTTTACAAAATCAACTTTTGTGACCCAGTTCAGAATAAAGTATTTACTTTTTACTCTAAAGCAGCTAAAATGGGGAAACATAAATGTAAGGAATATGTTTTTTCTACAAAGTAAACTTGAAGTAAAAACAAATAAACAGCCCTGCTCACACTGCTTCCTCACTAGCAAAAGTTCATTTGTAGAGGCCTAGCTCTTACAGTAAGGGGATAAAGTGATATTGTTTTGACTTGATTAGATCATTTCATAGTTTTTTTGCTAGAGGCACTCTTTCCCCTGCCTCCCTTTGTAAACCAGGCCTAATCCACATAGTCTTCACAGATTAACTCTCTGACCCCTAATAGTGGATGGTAATTGGTTCAGGGAGGTTGGGAATGGATGCCACTTAGTAAATTGGTGGATCTACTTAAACCAGTTTTGGGTATCTAAAATTTTATCTCCAGGTATGCCTTTTATGAAGGAATAAAAAAATGCGCAAATGAAGCCCTTGTGTCTTGCTTTCACATCGAAAAATTTCACGGTAATAGAAGTGGAAGTAGATTTCAAAATGCTGCTGCACTTTGATATTCACATACAAAGACAATTAAAATCTCTACTGATACCTCAAAAGTTCCTCACAAAATCTCTACTGATACTTCACACAATATGCAAAAAATATCCTGATGTATATCAGAGACTAGATATGAAACCTGAAGTGTGGAAATGTCTAGGAAAGAGCTGTCAAAAGGAGCAGAGAAAAGTGATGAAAATGTTTCATGGCTGATGTGCCCAGTGTGATAATCACTAGGCAGTGCAGTTATGTAAAGGGGACTAGCATGGCCAAGGAGCTGCAATTTTAATTTTATTTAGTTTTTTAATTATTTAAAATTAACTAACTGTTGTGACTGGTTGCTGTTGTGTTGGATTTTTGAAGTTCAGAAGAAATTACAAAAGCAGATATTTGTAACTTGGGTTAGGCAAATATTTCTTGGGATGAAAGAACAAAAACAATAAAAATGATCAATGTTTATCAAAACTAAACACATAAGCGTTTAAAAAAGATAATGCGAAGATTTGGGGGAATCTTATTAAATATTAAATATTTAACCTTATTAAATATTACATAACTAATAGATTTGTTAAAACAAAGTTTTAATAAACCACTTGTGCACTTTATTTCCAATACCTCCTTTAATGATTCCATGTTCCAACCTTGAAATAGATTAAAGTGGAAATATTTATACTAGCAGAATTGACAAAGGAATAAATAAAAGATTTTGGGTGGCAACTATTGTGACATTGCATATAGCCTAGCAATTATAGTCCTGGAGAAATTAAAACATGTGTCCACCCAAATCCCTACACATTAATGTTTATAGTAAAATTTCCCAAACTGGAAACAAAATGTCTATCAGCTGGTGATTGGATAAAAAGCTGCGCTACATCCAAAACTGGAATATTACTCAAAGCAAAAAGGAATGCACTGTTGATATATGCAATAAAGTGAATGCATCTCAGCAGCATCAGGCTAAGTCAGAATAGCCAGACAAAAATGTCCTGTATGATACCATTCATTTAACAGTCTGGAACAGGAAAACACATAGAATCACTAATCAAATTAGTAGTTTCCAGGGCAGGGAGTGGGCAAGGGAGATTAAATGCAGAGTGGAACAGGAAAATTTGGGGGTGATAAAAATATAATAAGCATCACTTAGAGAAAAAGAACAGATATCCTATAGGAAAATTCTGTGTTGTACTTTTCTGATCTCTTGAAGAGAAACAATTTGAAAACTTACAGAAACTGAAGTGATTAAGATAAACTGAGAGTCTAGTTAAGGAATCTCTCCTTCTTTGTCTCTTTCACTGTCTCTTACAAAAACAAAAAAACCCAAAAAACTATGAACATGAATTAAGCCAAATATTTCTGGAGACCTAAGTCTACAATATTGTCTTCCAATAGTTTCCATATTGCCACAATTCTTTGAGTATTTAAGGTATTCATAAATTACCTAGAAGTTTAGTGTAGTTACTAATTCATCAAATGGGTTTTCATATGTCATAGCTTAAAAAAGTCTAAAGAACTCAGAATTTTTCCTTTTGTTCGAGTTGCAAGGCTTGGGTTCGTTTCCTATAATTACTGATACTGTGACAATAGCATCAAATAACAAAATCTAATTTTTAAACCCAAATTTGAAAGGCTAAAATCTTTTAGTACATAATGACAAGAAATGAGCAAATGTGTCACTAATATACCCAAAGTAAAACTAAAGTCCTACAGACGGAAGAAAATGTTTCCAAGAGAAAGAGAATTAAGAAGGAATAAAAATTTTGAGTAAAACGATATACAGAATATGGATATAAACTATAGATGAAGTTAAATATATAATAATTATGATATATAGGTCTGGTGGGGTTCAATTATGCTAAAGTATTTGAAAAAATATTGAATTTCTGGGAAGAGAATAAAAATTAAAATAGCAACTTTCAATATTTTCAAAGTTAAAAATATTAACCTTTTTAATAAAAGGTTAAAAGTACATATTCTACTTTCTAGAATAACCACTGAAAAGATCACAAAAATATTTATAATTTTTAAAACAGGCAAATTTAAAGTGTTTAACAAGAACTTAGATTATTTAAACACAGTTGTGTTAATAACTGCATCAAGTGCTCCGGAAGTCAAATATTTTTCAGATGATTAACAAGAAGAATAGGAAAATAATACACAAACCATAATACACAAACCAAGTAAAGTTGGTATAGCTATATTAATATCAGATGAATCCAACTATAAGACAGTATTACCTAAGACAAAGGAGGAATGATATCAAAAGAAAATAATTCACCAGGAAGCATATGCACTTAGGAACATAGCTCAAAATTAAAAATAGAAAAGATACAATTTTGACTGTATCTTAATGAGTGATTAAAAACTTTCCATGAGCATATTCTATTTTTTAAATAATTTTTCGTTACACTGTTCTGGGGGTGAATGGCTTCATCCTCTCTGAAATACCCGCATTCTGTACTTTACTTATAGTTTGTCTTTGTTTCCTGTCCTTGTTGAGGTGAAGTAATTACTCCTAGAGACTTGATTTGATTCAGACTGAACAAATTTTAGTCTAGATTTCTTCATGGATGGTGCTACACACTATTTATTGCATTTCTCCATGAGGCGTATTTATGATGGATCAGTGGATTCCAGTAAATAGTGGAAAGATTTTTTTTTTAAAGATTTATTTATTTTTATATAAGAACCGGGGTAGAGGCCAGATGTGCAGGAGGGTGAGAGGATTCACCAGAGATAGAGCGGGGAACAGAACAGGCAGACTGACGAAACACACTGCTGAGAGGAGCAGCAGGTGCGACAGGAGAGGTCTGCCTCACCATGTGGGAGTCTCGTCAGCTGGCTGGGATTGAACCCATGCTGCAGAAGCTGTGGACAGCTTCACAGTGCAGTGCTCAACTGCCTGAGCCACTAGGGAGGCCCCAATAGTGGAAAGTTTCAACACGTCTTACTCAGTAATGAATATAAATACAAAGTTTAACAAAATAGTAAGGGTAAAGAAGATTTTAAAAACTGCAATCAAAAGGTGAAGGAAACACATATTTTTCAAGCACTTATAGTATAGTTACAAAAATTATATTATTTTAGAATGTCTTAACAAATTAAAAAACTTAACCATACAGGATGTATGTCTTCTGACCAGTGTTTAATTAACCTAGAAATTGAGAAGACAAAGATAATTAGATGTTCCAAAATCTTTGAATGTAAGCAGTACAATTCTGATAATCAGGGTCAGAGAAAAGAATTGCAATGTGAAGTATAAAATATTTTGACTTGCTTGATAATGAAACTGTCATCAGATATAGGATTTAGCCATAGTCATACTTAGAGGAAAAAAATAGCTTTGAATGATAATATTAGAAGAGAAACTGACAGAAAGTCTTCCTCAAAAGTTAAGAACAGAGTATTCAAAGAAAGTAGAAAAACTTAAAAAGGTAAGAGCAGACATTAATGAAATAGCAAATAAACACTACTGTTGAACATTATTACAATTAAAAGCTAATTCTTTGAAAAGATTAGTACCATTGATAAACCTATGGTGAGGTTACTTTTCAAAGTTGGAAGTATATCAGAAATAAAAATGGTAACCTCATTATAAATCCTACATAGAAAAATTTAAGGGCCATATTATGATTTTTATGCCAATTAAATTGAAGGTGGAAGTAAAATAAAAAGTTCCTACAGAGATAAAAATCCTTGAAACTGACATGAAATATTCATACTAGTTATGAATTATCCTATAGTTATTAAAGAAATTCAGTCTACAATAAAATAAATCTTCCTCAAAGGAAATCTGATGCCTGGATTGTTTCATCAAATAATTCAACCAACCATTTAGGGTAGAAGTAACAATAATCTTATGCAAAGTCTTCGACAAAATATGAAAAGTTACAATAATCCCCAACACATTTTATGAGACCTGCAAAACCAACGAAAACCTAAAAAAGGAAATTACAGGAAAGGAAAATTACAGGGTAGTATTATCATGAGTACCCGTGCATAAACCCTCAACAAATATTAGCAAATTGAATTCAACCATATAGTGTTCCAATAAGAGCATATTCATTAATTCATAATTGCTTAACATTGAATTTTAAGTTATATAACACATTATATCAGAATAAGGAGGAAAGCAATTTCAATTAAAGCAGAAAAAAGGAAAAATCAAACGTTATTTCATAGTTTAAAAATTTACTACAGGGCCTCCCCGGTGGGGCAGCGGTTGAGCGCTGGGTTGCGAAGCTGCCCGCGACCTCCACGGCGCTCGTTCAATCCCCGGCTGCTCCCCGGCCACCGGAGGAGGGTCCCACATGGCGCGCAGACCTCTCCTGCCGCCCGCTGCTCCCCTCAGCAGTGTGCTTCGGTCCTTCTGCCTGCTCTGCTCCCCGCTCTGGCTCTGGTGAATTCTCTCACCCTCCCGCGCTTCTGACTGTACCCAGTGCATGTATAAACAAACAAACAAATAAATAAAATAAATAAAATACGTGCCTCTTTAAAAAAAAAAATAAAAATTTACTACAAAACAACAAAAAGGAAGTCTTTAATATATTAACAAAAAATATTAGTAGCTATTACAGGTTCCTTCTTTAAGTGTGTTTTAAGTTACTAAGTTGTGGAATAATCACTCAGCAGAAGTTTAACTTATACAAATAGGCAATAAGATTAAATGGGTACCACACAAAACAGCATGTATGAATGGTTAATAGCACATGAGAATATACTCAGTCTCATTTATTGGGAATAATACAAAGTTGCCGTGAGACTCCAACCAGAATTTAAGGACTAACAATTCCAAATACTAATAAGTATGTGAATTAATTTTGATCTTCCTATAGTGCTGGTAAAATGTAAATTGACACAAAACACTGACAGATTGGCTTTAATAAACACAACCCAAAATATCAATACTTTATGGATCAGCAATTTCACTTCTGGATATATATTTAAAAGAAGTACATGCATTTGTGTAATAAAAGATACACAAAAATGCTCATATCAGCATTTTTATTCTAGCGATATAAAAAAACTACCCAATGACTTGTTACTTATAAATGGATAGTGATATATGTGTGTATGTGTGTGCATTCATATGATGGAATATTACACAATTATGAAAAGGATAAAAATACAGTTAAAAGCAGCAACATGATGAATATATATTAAACATTGGGAATAAGAAGTCAGATATAAAGAATATATACTGCATTGTTCCATATATATAAAGTTACCAAATAGGCAAAACTATAGTATACTATATAGTTCATTGGACAGAGAAGTAGAAAGAAAAGTAGAAGTGATAATTACAAACATCAGAATAGTGATTACACTTATTATGGAGGGAGAGAGTTAATTGGAAAGAGGCAACTAGGAGCCTCCTGTATACTAGAAAGTTTTGTTTCTTAACCAAGAGAAAGTCACCTGAAGATTTGCTATATTGAAATTTATCAATTCTGTTACATTTTATGCACTTGATATGAGCATGTGACATCTCACAATGGTAGTGTTAAAGAGACAGAGGCATCATAGGAGTTCAAAAGAGGAATCTGTTGCTGTAAACCCAATTACCTTGATCTTCTCCTCCTGCTCTTATCACTACTGATTATCTATAAAGAAAAAACAAAATGGTTCACCTGATGGCTTTAAGCCCCCTGTTAGCATTCTGCAATGTCTAGTGTTAATGTAATATGCTACTATAGCAGTTTTGACACATAGGCTAAATAACGGACCCTACACTATATAGTATGAAATGATACCTGACAGACCAGTTTGAGGTTTTGTTGTGATTTGAATAGAAACCCCAGTTAGCTAAGGTATTCCTTAGACTGCTTTGCTCCTTGCTCCCTGGGCAGCTTCAGTCATCTTGAAGGTGTGTCCCTGTCTCTCAGTTTTGCAGACTTGTCAACAGAAAACAGGGCAGGATGCAAATCACTTTATTCCCATGTGCTTCTCCACTATCTCATTTTGTGTGTGTGTGTGTGACAAGATGACTATTTATCTAATTCAAAACCTGCTCAGTGTATCTAGGGATGAGTTAACATTGTTTGTAATACTTGTGTGTAACACATGTTGTATTATCACTATGAAACATTCCTGATAAAAACAAAATTTGGGGATGAACTATCCTCTGCTATTGATATGTAAAGCTATAATCTAATAAAAATTTCAGTCTGTTGAGTTCTTATATGCTAACATGAAATTTATATCATGCACATGATGCAAATGTATTTAAATTTCTTGAATAAATGGAATGTAAGTATTCTAATCAGCCATGCTACTTATAATGCACATGTTTTGGCTTTTGTGTATTGAGGAATCTGATTTTTTTTGTGGATCATTTATTCAACTTTGTTCTTTCTTTGTTCCTCTCACAATGAAATTATTATTAATAATCTAACCTACTAATCTCTAACATCTAATAATCTCAATGATATCTATAGAAACAAAAGTTGTTGAAGAACTTTTTAAAATAATTAATGTTTACAAACTCTATCCTAGAGATTACTTGATCAAAATTTTTCCTATATGAGGCCCAGAAATCAGAAATTTTGATAAATCCTCTGTAATGTATTGAATTTTCAGGTCTGAAAGTCATTCGTTTGGAAGTAGTTGAACAATATCTTATTGAAAGGAGTTAACTTCATGTCACTTAATACAGTCTGAAGTTTTATTTGTTTTTTCTAATTCAAATCTGCTTCCACCATCTCCTGCCTCTCTGCTGGAATATAAGCTTCATGAAAACAAGGACTTCTTCTGGGCCTTATTCACAACTGTCTTCTAGGATATTAAACAGAATTGAGCAACTTTGTCCTATGGGTTAAATCCAGGTTACCTACCTATTTTTATAAATTTGTATTGGAACACAGTGATGCCATTGATAACATATTATCCATGGTTTCTTTCATGAAATAGTGGCGGAGATAGGTAGTTGGAGACAGAGACCATTTGGAATGTAAAACTTTAAGTATTTACTATTCCCTCCTTTATGGAAACCATGAACTGATCCTTGAAGAATGGCTTCAGTGTCCTGGGTCTTAATTATTGAGTATTCAGTAATAAAGTAATCATTTGTGTTGAAGCAACTTACTTTCACTCAAATAAGTTTATTTTTGCATATTATCCTTTATTACTACCCTGTGGTGTCTTTTGGGAAAATTATTGACCTTGTTTTGTTAATAAGTGCCCTTTATTGTCCCTAGAAGTCAGTCTGGGGTTTTAGTTACACTAAAGTACAATGAAATATGGGAGTATGTAAATCAATTTAAGCATAATTTCCTGGAGCACATTAATTACATACTATGAGATTTGTTCCAACTCTATCATTCTCCTAAGAGTAGCAATAGTATAATAGGTTACTAGTTAAATGGGAAACCAAGTTGATAAGGATGCAATGTGTTGTATTAGAGTAGAAGTATGATTTCTTTCACCTTCCAGTTGGATCTAATGACAGGTTGTCAGTAGCCAGTGGTGAAATACACTCTTTTAATAGAGAATTAGCAGAAAGTGCAGTGGACTGGCTTCTAAATTTGGCAATAGTTCACATCTACAAGTGATGCTTCTCAGTTTCTTCTTCATTAACTACAAAAAAGTAGGTTAGTTGATGCCTTTAATTCCTTATAATTCTGTTCCTTTGTTGATAGAAAACTTGATTTCAAAATAAGCAGGAAATACAGTGGAATCACATCTTAATATTAGGGATAGGTTTAAAAGATTTTCTTTACTTCATAATGAAAATTTTCATACAGTCACAGTTAATTTATAGTTTTTTTTTTTAGGTAGCCCATATAGATTTTTCAACTATGATACGATGCATACAATATAAATGTACCATCTTGACTGTTTTTCAGTGTGCGATTTGCTATGTTAAATATTCCCTTCTTTTACAGCCAGTCTCCAGAAAATTTTCACCTTACTAAAAGACTTTTTAACATTCAACAATCACTGCCCATTTCCTCACCCTCTTAACCCCTGGCCACCACCATTCTGCTTTCTGTTTCTATGAATTTGGATCTCTGGATACCTCATATAGATGGAATCATACTAGATGGAATCATACAGTGTTTGTCTTTTTGTGAGCTGAATTATTTCACTTAGCATAATGTTCTAAGGGTCCATTCATGCATTCATATTGTGGTTTGTGTCAGATTTGCCTTTCTTTTTAAGCTAAATAATACTGTATTGTGTGTCTGTATCTATTTATCACATTTTGCTTATTCATTCATCCATCAGTGGATACACTTGGGTTGCTTCCATCTTTTTGCTTTTATGAATAATGATGCTATGAATGTGTGTATATAAATGTCTTTTCTAGATCTTGTTTTCAATTCTTTTGTGTATGTAACTAAAATGCAAATGGCTGGATTATGTGTTATTCTATTTTTAATTTTAATTTTTAAAAAAATTTTAGATTATTTTTTTATTTATACAATAGTGGGGTACAGGCCAGAGGTGTGGGAGGGTGAGAGAATTCACCAGAGACAGAATGGGGAGCAGAACAGGCAGACGGACCGAAAGCACTAATGAGGGGAGCAGCCTGTGTGACAGGAAAGGTCTGCTGCGCCATGTGGCAATCTCTCTGGCTGGCCGGGAATTGAACTGCTGCAGACAGCTTCACAGCACTGTGCTCAACCTGCTGCGCCTCCAGGGAGGCCCTCTATTTTTAATTTTTAAAAGAACTACCTTTTTATGGAAAATATACCATTTTTCTCTCCACTAAGATGCGCAAAGGTCCCAATTTCTCTTACTAACATTTGTTATTTTATGTTTATTTATTTGTCTTTTAATAGAAGACATCCTAATGGGTGTGAGGTGCATATCATAGTGATTTTGATTTGCATTTCCCTTATGGTTGCTGATGTTATGAATCTTGTCATGTGTTTCCTGGTCCTTTGTTTATCTGCTTCAGATTATATTTGCTCAAGTCTTTTGCCCATTTTTCTGTTGTGGTTCTTTACACATTCTGGATATTAACCCCTATCAACTTTATGATTTGTAAGAATTTTTTTCCTGTTCTGTAGATTTCCTCTTCACTCTGTTGATTGTGCCCTGTGATGCACAATTTTTAATTTATAACTGTATAATTTATCCTTTTTTTTTTTTTTTAGTTTAGGTACCTTTGGTGTCATGTCCTAGAAATCATTACCAAATCCAATATTAAAATGTCCCTTTTTTACATTTTCTTCTAAGGGTTTTTGAAATTGAACTCATAGATTCTTATTCATTTTGAGTTGATTAATGTGTATGATATAAGGTTAGGATCATACTTCATTCTTTTCCATTTGGATATCTAATATTTCTGATACAATTTGTTGAAAAGACTCTTTTGCACATTGAATAATCTTGGCATCCCTCCTCCAAAATCATATGACCATGTAGACAAGAGTTTATTTCTAGGCTCTCTAGTCAATGCCTTTTGTGTATACTTCTATTCTTACGCTAGTATCACATTGTTTGATTATTGTAGCTTTGTGATTAGTTTTGAAATCAGGAAATGTGAACTTACAACATTATTCTTTTACAATATTGTTTGGGTCACTTGGAGTCACCATGCAATTTAATATGCTTAGTTTCTTGCAACACTAACAAATAAAATTTAGGTATACCAAAGTTTTAAGATTATTGACATTGATTAAAGAAAGGGGAAAAAGGAGAGTCCATATCCAAATGGATGTTTTCCATCCATTTTTAAAACTGGGGAGTGATTGGAGAATAATCAAATAGCTTCATTGCCTGCAAGGTGTTGCTAGTCAATTTTCATAATCTTAACATTTTACTTGTGTCTAGATCTGTTTACCTTAGTGAGAGTTAGAAATGAGACAGCCTCATCTTACCTGAGGTGAGATTCATAACATTAAGGCAAAAGCATCATTTGAAGATTTCACTGTCCATGTTCCTATGCGCACATATATGTTTTGTACCTGATTCTTTATAAAAATTAATGAGGGATGCTTTTCTTAAGAATACTGCATTTTTATTGAGGTAACATTGATTGATACCATTTTATATGACTTGGGAGTATAGATTTACACCTCTTTAAATATATGTCATCTCATCACACCCACCACCAATGCAGTCGTAATCTTCCACCACAGTTATGGGACTATTTTTTGTTCCCACTTTCCCACCTTTCCCCTCAGGTAGTCTCAATAATACTATCATATTTCTAGGGTTTGTGTTAGTTTAGTTTGTCTTTTTTAAAAATATATATACCACATATGAGTGAAATCATCCAGTATTTCTCTTTTTCCTTCTGAATTATTTTGAGGTAGCTTGTTTTTTAAATGAGTCTTTGTGGAAAATTATTCTAGAACCCTTGAAAAGGTTTCTTCTCAGAGGACTTAGTTCTCCTCATAATGAAAAGGAATGTCTAACATATTAAAATGGTTAATATAGTTTTCCCAAGTACCTGTCCCTTTTGGAACATGAGGGTCTGCCTCTGTTTTTTTATGACCACAAGTCCTGAAAGGTTAATTAAAGGCCTTTAAATATTAAGAGCTTTAAATAAAGCTTGGAGAGCAAAATTACAAACTGAAATTCTGCTTAGAGAATTCAATAGTCTCTTCTTTCTTGTAGTAGTTACTGTTTTTTCCTCAGGTGATCTCCATTACTGACTCACCAGCATTGGGATGACAAACCAGGATGTAAATTTCTCCAAGTATCAGTAAAGAATAGTATATTTCAATTGCTTTGCTAATACTGTCTTCCTGTAGGCTGAAAATGCTTCTTGTAATATGTCCTTTCCAAATGATTCTTAGGAAACAATTTGATTTAGAATTCATATATATATATATGTATGTGTGTGTATGTGTTATATAGGATTTCAAATTACTATATATATATATATATGATCTCACTAAAGCTTAGACCTCATATTGTGAACTCTAGACATTCTAGTTCAGTAACTATTAGATGATATAGAGAAAATAAGAATATTTCCCTCTGTTTTAAGGTCCATAGCAGAACTCATTATTTTGTATCAGTGGATCTTTCACATATGCAATTTTATTTTTGGTGTTCCAAGAAATCTTAAGTTCACTAACAAGGTTTTTTGAAGAACACTCTTGAACTGAATGTACTGGCTGTAATTGAATAAGAACAGTGTGTGTTTGGAGTGTGAATGAACCAGCTGGGATACTAAGTTCTCCATGGTGTCCCTAATTCAATACTCATATGTTTTCTAGTTCTTCCAAAATGAGACAGTGTTCATGGCTTAATATAAAAATATTAACATAATTTGCTATTTTGATTAATATCATACCTTAGTCATCTAGAACAATTATAATACATCAGACACTGTGATTTCTAAAAATGAAAATGAATTCAAAATAAAGTATCCCTTGCTTCAGAGACTTAAGTATAATTCTCAGTATGAGCCTCACTTTTGCAAGGAGTCATTATCTGGAAGCATAGAAGGAAGATTAATTTCAAGATGTCTATAATTGTATTTTATCTTTTATATCTATTAATAATATCATCTGATGTTTCTAGAGTACTTAGTATATGCTAAGCACTCAGCTAACCCAGTAGGTATATAGTCCCCTTAAAACTGTCTCATGGTATGTGTCTTTTTATCTCCATTATTAAAAAAGAAAAGCTGAAGTCCACTCATAACTTATGTGTCTGGGATTTAAACTTCTGAGTATAGAGTCAGATTGTCATGATGCTCCTACTCTGTCTGGGTCTTTGACACTATTCTAAGATTTATTTATTTATGCATACCAGAACTGGAGTACAGGCCAGAGGTGTGTGTGTGGGGGGGGGTGAGAGGATTCACCAGAGACACAGTGGGGAACTGAACAGTCAGATCGACTGAAGTACACCACTGAGGGGAGCAGCAGGCGAGGCAGTAGAGGTCTGCTGTGCCATGTGGGTAGCTCCCTGCCCAGGGATTGAACTTGTGCTGCAATGGCTGTGGATAGCATCATAGGTTGTGTCTTAACCCCTTAGGAAAGGGAGGCCCTTTCCTAATGATCTTGAGGATTTTCCATGCAAGTGTACAGCCAATTCATCTCCTCTATGGCAACAACACCTAGCCTAAAAGGAGGGATCCTTTGGATGTGTAGATTCCATCATGTTTGGAACGCACTAATCTAGAGGGGGTTCTGTGTATTATGCAATATAAGTTAAATATATATATATATAATAGTATATACTATAGTATATATAAAATAGTATATATCTAGTATATTATAGTATATATTATGAAGAGAGAAAATAAATTTAGAACCAGGTTCTAATGAATGACAATGTCAAGATAAGCCTAATAGTTTGCCATTGAGGGAGTTTGTTTCTGTAATAAAATACAAAGCAAGTTGCTTAAAATTCCATAAGCAGAACTTGAAATAAATAAGAAATTGACTTATATTTATATGAAGACTTCAGTTGGTCTTAATACCATAATTCACTTCATGACCTTTATGCGTGTGTGTGTTTTCATGAATTATTGAAATTTCATGACTCATTAAGTTGTAGGGATTGACCCATTGAAAATAGCAATAAAGAAAATAACAAAGGTTAGCATCTTCTCTTTCAACAAAATTTGTGTAGATTCCTTTCTTCCTCCTTCCCTTCCCATGCCTAGCTAGCTCTTTCAGAAGAATTTTATCTAGATATAGAAAAATGTGTTATTTTTCTCCCTTGAAAACCCTCTATCAAGTCCATTTTCAAGTTAGTTCCTTAGATACTAATATGTGTTTTGAGTCAAGAAGGTAACAGGTATTCACAGGGGTATTCACAGGGGTTGTCAAGAAGGAGGGAAAGTGTAGGCAACTGCCTTTAGGATAAATGTTTGCCAAAGACTCCATTTAGTTTATATATCTCTCCCAGAGTGACTGGTAGGAATGTCATATAATAGGAGGAGATGGAGAAAGGATATTGAACAGAAAAATGAGGAGAATGGAAAAGATTCATTTCCTCTTGCACACCTTTGCCCAGGCTTGGAGATGTCCTGCCTGAAACAATAGAGAATTTTCCCTCTGTGTGTCCAGGACAAGGTGGATCAGTCCTGTAGGACTTCCTTACTGTCTGAAATAGCAAAAAGTCTGCTGGCTGAAATTGGTTGAATCTTTATCATTAAGCATTATAGTACCTTTTCTCATTAAACACTGTGACTTGGTCTGGAGTTGGTTTGATAACCAAGTAGTTTAATGGTGTGTCCATTGCAAATGTTTCTAAATCCACACAGTTGTTCACCGTAAATGTACAGTAGATTTAATACTGGGGTGATTATTTGTACTGAGGGGTCACAAATGTTTTTTTAACTAGCTTAACAATGCTATGGGAATATTTATACTGCCATTATGCTCTGGTAAAGAATAATACCTTTTTAAAAAATGTGTTTGAGTGGCTAGAAACTTTAGGAGTTTATGCCCTTGGACTTTCTTGGGTTTTGTCCCTGCCATATGATCCAACGATTCCAAGGAATGTGCTCACAGAACACAAAGACACTAATTAGAAAGGAAACTTGTCACAATTTCTTTAAGTGAGACCATTGGACAAGTTAAGTGAAGTGTAAATGTCTGGAGTCCCTTTAATATTGAAGTACCTGCAAATTTTCTGACTTACGTTAATCTTTATGAATGGAATTTTTAAAAATATGTTAATGTTGACATCAGCATGGTTAAAATTTTAATTGTGCTGCTTATAAGCCTCACCACTCAGTTGTAATAGGGGTTTTGTAATTAATAGGGGTTTAAAAAATGAGGGAAGCTTCTTTTTTTCCATTCTATTCCCATTGCTTTTAACAGTTGATGCAACCACCAGCCCTATAGTTTCTGATACACTTCCTTGATTAAGGTTTATGGGCCATTTCTTCACAGGGTTTGCCTAACAATGTCAATATATGGCATGGCGTGTAGGGATGCTTAGTGAGTTGGAATGTCTCTGAGACTGTGCATAAAATTGTACACATGTGTGCATTTATAAGGGAAGCCTGTCCATGGCATCATGAACTTTTCACTGGAGCATAGGTCCCTTTCAGGAAGGGTATGTGGCAGTGCAGAAAATGATAATTACCAATCCTTTCCATGTTTAAGACAATATATTGCAG